>NC_091710.1:17450621-18075621 GCF_041296265.1 Equus caballus | reverse complement strand
TGGTGACATATAATTAATGATCTTATCTGCATTCATCTTAAAATTCATATTAAATTGTTAAGAACAGGAAGTGTTTCCCTCATTCCTCACAATAACTCCAGATAACTTTGATTCAATATTTAAAATGAAAGATAATTATGGAATTATGGAGGAGAGATAAATAAATACCATGACTTTAAAATATTTTCAGACTAAATTAAAATGGGGAAATTCATAACTTGGAATATGTAAAATTGAGGAAAGTTTGTGGAAATAACAAAGGCTGAAGCTTGTATAGTTCTTAATTATTATGAGCCAAATCTTTTCTAATTTTATCTGAGTAGTAACCGTGATTATGTCTAAAGTGATTTTCCCATGACATTGCAGCTAGTAACTACTGGAACTGGGATTTGAACTCAGGCCATCTGACTCTCACAACTGTATTCTTTTTTTTGTGAGGAAGATTGGCCCTGAGCTAACATATGCTGCCAATCTTCCTACTTTTGCTTGAGGAATATTGGTCCTGAGCTAACACCTGTGCCAATCTATTTTGTATATGGGACGCCACCACAGCATGGTTTAATGAGCAGGGTGTAGGACCATGCCTGGGATCCAAAGCTGTGAAATCCAGGCCTCTGAAGCAGGACACACAAATTTAACCAGTATGACACCAGGCTGGCCCCAACAACATTATTCTTAGCCAAGAGATGTAATTATCTTGCTAGATTAAAATCCATCTTGGATAAAATACCAACATTCCAAAATATGAGCTGATAAAAGATAAAATATTCTCAGAAGGGAAATATTTTAATTAAAAGTTTAGTAAAAATGTGAAACTTGGTTGGTAATAAAAACTTATATGCATATAATAAAAATGCAATTTTCCCTATTAACTAAATGAGATAATAAGATAATGTCTTAAGATAATCTTTGTTTGTTTATTTGGCTGTTCATCAGGCTTTTCTACAAAATCATCATCCCTGATATACTGGCCAAAAAATTGATATAGAGATACACACATATGCAAACATACTTATAGAACATTTCTGGAAGGACATACAAGAAACTAAAAGTAGGGGGCCAGCCCCATGACCAAGTGCTTATGTTCATGTGCTCCGCTTTGGCAGCCCAAGTTTTCACCAGTTCAGCTGTTCAGATCCTGGGCACAGACATGGGACCACTCATCAAGGCACACTGAGGTGGCGTCCCACATACCACAACTAGAAGGACCCACAAGTAAAAATATACAACTATGTACTGGGGAGCTTTGGGGAGAAAAAGGATAAATAAAATCTTTAAAAAAGAAACTAAAAGTAATTATTTCTAGACAGTAGATTTATAGGTTCAAAGAATTGGGACAGATATTTTAATTTTACTTGTCACAACCTTCTGTTTACTTTGAATATTGTATGATGATCATGATGCATTCTATAATAAAAATATAGTTAATAAAAGGGTACAAATATTGAAAAACCTTTTAATACCTATCGCTTACAATGGTAATCTCTAGCATTTGGTGCAGCAATATTGCGCTTTAGAAATTATTCCAAAGTTATATATAGAATTATTGTTTATGAGAATGAAAATTGGAAGAGTATATCTCAATGGTCAAATGGCTAATTAAATACCTTTTATAAAAATGTATACATTATCAGACCATTAAATTGATAATTAAAGTATTGAAAGTATAACAGGAGAACTATTACAAGAATTCTAAGTCAAAATCAGAAAACAAAATGATATCACATGATGATTTCAGTCACGTAAACTATATATGCTATGAACAAGGATGTGAAATAGAAAATTGATAAAAGTATACATTGGACTTATGGGATGTTTTAGAAGAAGTATCTTGGGGAATTTAGGGTAAAGAAGGATATATATGAGAAAAGACACTACTTACATTATAGACATGGAAATTTTATACCAGGTCCAATTCATAGGTGAGAGGCTCAATCTTCTAATGGGATAAGCTCAAGAGTACAGTAAAGACATAAAAACTAGTTTCTCAAATTATGATAAACTCCAAATATTATCCAGATATTTGTTATATCATGACCATCAGTGAAGCTGGACCTTAAACACAAGAGGCATAGGTAAAGCATTGTCAAATCAAAGCATATTTCATCCAAGGGATAATGGACACAAAAATCAATCAACTGAACTGAGAATATTTTCTCCAGGTGAGATTCTCCAGCAATATTAGTGTTTAATTATATTGCAATAGTGTTGTTCAGATTTCAAAGCACACAGATAAGATGAATAATACATAAAATATGTGTGTGTTTGTGCGTATGGCTCTGTTGGGGAACTTTCTCATTGTAGTGACTATTAGAACAAGCAGGGCCCTTGGGAGTCTCATGTACTTCTTCCTATCTCTCTGTCCTTTGGTGATGCCTCCTTCTCTAAAACCACAGCTCCCAGATTGATTGTGGATGACCTTTCTCAGAAGACCATTCCCTACAAGGAGCGCATGACTCAGTTCTTTGGAGCCCATTTCTTTGGTTACATGGGAATCACTGTGCTCAGCCTCATGGCCTTAGGTCTCATGGCAATTTGTAAGCCCTTGTCAGATGCAACCATCACCAGCTGGTGAGTCTATGGTGTATTGGTGACCTAGCCTGGGCAGGATCTTGTATCCATTGTTCAGCACAGATTTTACTGGCTTTGAGATTGCCCTTCTGTGACCCTAATGTGATGGACCACTATTTCTGTGGCTTGCAGCCCTTTTTGAAACTTGCTTGCATGGACACTTACGTGATAAGTTTACTAGATTCTAATAGCCGGGCCATATGCATGACAAGTTTCAAAATTCTGCTTATCTCTTATGTTGTCATCTTATACTTTCTGAGAAATCATAGTGCAGAGGGAAAGTGAAAGCCCTTTCCACATGCACCTCCCATTTTGTTGTTGTTGTTCTCATATTTTTGGTCCATGTATGTTCAGATACATATGACCACCAACCACATTTCCAATAGACAAAATGGTGGCTATGTTTTATACAATTGGGACACCCTTGCTCAACCCTTGGATCCATTCACTGAGGACTGCAGAAGTGAAAAATGCCATGAAAAAGTTATGATGTAGCACAGTACGACTTCATTTGATAAATAGGGATTCTAATGTACACTTTCCTAACACCTTAATTTTGTTTCATATGCAGAAAAGATAAAATATTCTTGCTGGGTGCCAAATAATTAATAAATCTGGGTGTATATAAATATATATTATAAAAATGTGTGTAATATATAATATATATTATCCTTATTCTGTGGTGATTGCATTAGAATATGATTACTTAAAGTCCATAATCATTTTGAACAACCTATGATGACCCTTACTTGAATTCTATCAACATTTGGCCATATTCACATGGTAATATATCTTGCTTACATATTTTTCTTCAGAAAGAAATGCAATAACAAATGACAGAATGTGAGTGTGTGTGCACCCACACCAATTATTTTCTTAGATTTTATTCTAGTCCTTATGAATGTGGTCATAAGTGCTAACCCATATGGCTCTGGACACTTACAGAATCAAGGTTGCTGTCTTCACAACCTGAGAATGAGAGAAGGTGCTCTGAGAAAATGCTGCTCTGTAAATGTGTGCCCGAGCCTGCCTCACTGGGGGGGGGATCTAGATTGATGGACACTCAAACTCCAATAAGAGCTGGAAATATTAGTGAAAACCCAGACTTTCACTGGAAAACCTGTCCAAAATTCTCTGAATAGTGAGGGAGGAAAGAGTCTCATGTTTAGTTGTGATTGGCAATATCACCAAACAGTTGGGATCTTTCACAGCGCTCTTAACAAAGGAGAGGGAAGAGGCTGTAAGAGATTTTGGCAGCAGATGTACACAGCAGAAGGGATAAAGGGAAGAAAGGAGAACAGATAACTGCATGATGAAGAGAGAGAAAAGATGGAAGAAAAGTGGTAATTTTACTCAGTTGGGATGGAAGGAGCTTTATCTTCGTTATATTTTGAGATTCACTTTTGGGTATATGAACATTTGCAGAAAAACATTAAGTTTCAATGATATTCCTATATCATTGAAATAGTATGGCTTAGCTTCCTTGGCTGTTATGTTTATTTTGGTATTAGGAAAGAAGCATATATATATTTTGCTGCTCCTAATAGCATCTCAAAGCCCAAAATTCAGTTATCTTGGGAGAAAAGTCAGCTCTAGTGCTTCTCAAGTTTGGTCTTTTAGTTTTATATGGTAATATTTTAAAATGTAGATTTCCATTTTGAAGACAATTTAATCTGTATGTGTAATGCACACCCACTGCTACCACCACCACTTCAAAATATCACAGTCAAGTACTGTAATGCTGTTTCAGTATCCAAGTTTATAATTCCCGTCAAACTGGCAGAAAGAAGCATTACTTTAAGTCTTGTAGGCTACTGAGAAAAGAACACAACAAACTTCATAAATATGTGAAGCATTTCCATTAACTGAAGACAAAATGTTGTTATGTCACATCTAAGATTTCCAATAGTTCCAATACAATCAAGTGGTGGCAGAATAAATGTTTAAAACACAAAGAAGACATTTTCCAGAGCTCTCAGTACCCTATTCACAAGTGGTAGTTTTGTTTCACACTCCCTCCAAATAAACACTCCTAACTTTATACTTTACAGTTCTATTTTTAAAGCTTTGAATCTAGTCCCATGAAGATTATAAAATGAAGTATAATTGGCTCTTAAGTTCCCAAAACATAAACAAAATAAAACTTTAATTCTTATCTCTTGTTGCTCCTTCAAATTAAATACAGTGGGAGAAAAATCTGTTTTGTACTGAATGAAGACTCAGAAAGTTTCACGAATTTTCTTTTCATTTTTAGATAGTACAGAGCCCACTATCCCTTAGATTTTAGATAAGAACTCAATTAGAGAAGATCAGAGAAGCTGTCAGGGAACAGAAAGGTCTTAGTTGAACAGAAGTCTTAACAAGCTGCCTTACTGTCTCTCAGCTTGGCAGGGTTTTTATTTTGCTTCCTTTAGAGGGTCTTTGTAGGCCCTCTAATTCTGGCATCTTTGATGTAGGAGGAAATGTCTATACCTTGTGCTCAGTGGTGACTGCTTACTTAGACCTCAGAAAGCCAGTGGTTACCTTAAAAATTGTCCACCCTTCCAACTGACCTTATTGGAATGGCCCCTAGAAAATCATCTTATGACTCCTCTGTGGCTGTCCATGGAGAAACACCTATGAATCTCTGCCCCTAAGAAATGTTATTAATGTAGAAACACTGTTAATGTGGGCTGATCTTGACCAGGCACCCTCGCCTGATTCCACCAGTAAGTGAGCTAGTCTCTCTTCTTGCCTAGACCTTCTGATCTCAGTCCCTTGAGCCCACCAATATAGAAGGTCTCATTCCAAGTTCTCAGAATAATGCTCTGAAGTCCCCCTCCATTATGGACACACACACATGCACACACACACACACACACACACATTAAGTTTGGGGTGAGGGGCAGACATATCTCTACAGTAATTTCCACAAAACTGTTCTCACAAAACACTCTCCCACTTTATACTCTGACCAGGTTTATATCCTTTATATAATTGTGGGAGACTTACCTTTATCATTTCCTTTGGTTTAGAGTTAGGCATAGGTGATTCAGACACACTTTGCCATCTCACATCTCTTGTGCCTGGTCAACGTTTCAGTTTTAACAACTTTTTACATAAGAAATGTTAATTCATAAATAATTTGTATTAACACTGGACTTCAACAGAATCTATTTTCATTTAGGTGGGCATGGTACATTATTCCAATTTGAGAAACATTTTCCTTCACTCACATAAGAGATAAATTTTATGGAGATAAGTTTGTACCATTAAACTCTATCTGTAAACAGAGAAAATTTCAAAGGGAATTGGGCAGAGACTGACTTTAGGAAGGAGTGGTGACAGAAAGGGAAAGGAAGAGGAAGGAAAGGAAGTGTGAAAATTAATCTTTGGTTCAGGAAATAAAAATTACAAAGTAACTTCATAAAACATCTAAGAAAGCCTTCTAAAATAATTTTATGATTTCTGCAGTGAAGGGAGCCATTTTCAGTTCTTCTATCTTTGTACTGAGGTGTGAGGCTTCTTATACCGGAGAACCTCTAGGATCCTAAAGAAAATCATCACTAGGCTGTCAACAGACAATGGGTTTAGTGTTGAAGTAATTTTGGCACCAGTCACTTCAAAAGCTGGCTGACTAAGAGGCTGTGTAGGACCCTAGCAGATGAAGCCAATAATAGATTCTGTGGGATACCGCAGAGATCTCTCTCCCTCCTCCTTTCTGCATCCCACCCCAATCGCAGAAACTAGAATGATGGTGTTCATATAAGTACAGCCTAGCTAAGGAATAATACTAGTGTCCTGTGTCCTAAGTGTACCCTGGTCTTCTAGCCTGACATCAGTATTAAAACGGCATTTCCTTGTCTTAATTTGCATTAATTAATTATTATTGAGGTTGATTTTTAAATGTGTAAAAATGATTTTTAAAATGTTTATTGACCATTTATATATTTCTCAATTGATTTTGTGTCCTTTGTCCATTTTTCTATTGGAGTGTTCTTTTTATTGATTTGTAAAAACTCTTTATATATTATCACTGTCACATTATAAATAACTCTTTAATTCCTTAAAAAGATAAAAAAATAAAAAATAAAAACGCCTACTTAATAACTCCCTCAGGATAGAAAGGACGTTTTACCCAGTAATTCCAACAAAGGCACACACTGAGATTGCATTCTATTTGGATAAAGTCCCTGTCCCTGAAACCATTGCTCTTGTCAGAAAAACAACTCTGTGATTTCTGTACTCTTTCTTGTGGAGTTGCACTCCCCCCACCACATCTTAGTATTCTTAGTATTGAACTACTGGCTAAGATTGCACAGGGCTCTTTGAAGACAGCTGGATTTTTTTTCTCTGCATAGCTCCTTCTGCTCCAGTGCTCTCCTTCACAGAGAACAGCCTTTTAAGTCACCCTGAACTCTGATCTTCATCTTCATCTCAGTGATAACTGTGGGTGCCTTGCTGGGAGTCTCCTTTCCTGCTCCTTGGTCCAGAATGATATCTAGCAGAAGCCTGTGTTTACCCCAGAGCCCACTGGATTTGTTTCCTTTCCCTAAGGGATCCCAGTACTATATTGCCTGTTGGCCAATATTGAAAAGCATTGTTTCACATATTTTGTCAAGATTTTAGTTACTTACAGCAATAGGAAAATCCAGTTACTCCATTATGTCCAGAAATGTTAAGCACTATGTTTTCTTCAAATACATATATATCGTCTACTTTATATTATTTATAAATGTTAATTAATTACAGAAATGAAAATTAATGCACTTTCCTTACTTAAAAAGTGAAAACATTACAAGTGAGTACATAATCAACTTTAAACGTCACTTCTACTTGCATCACCATCTCCTGTGTCCCCACTCTCATTGTAATTGGATTTTAGAGATATTTTTAGCTTATTCTGCATCCTTTCTCTCTTTGTTTTTCATGTATCCCATACGCATAAAATTCTGTCACAAAATGTTTTTCTATCAACTTTGTGAGATAGCTTCCAAGATTTGTTTTCAAATTGATAGTCATTTATCATAATAAATTTTATTTGCACATTGATAAAACTTCCAGCTTCATCATATATTGTATTGCCAAATAGACGTGGCTGAATTTCTAGGCTCAATACTCTGTAGTATTAACATATTTGCCTATTCTGTGGGTATATCCTGTTTCAAAATTACCATGGCTTTATGATGTATTTGTTCTTGCTTCTTCTTCCTCCTCCTCCACAAATGAAAAAAGAGGTTTTGATTATTCACATATAACATATTCAACTATGTGGAGTTTAGAATCATTTTCTTAGTTTCCATGAAAAAAAATCTTGTTGAAATTTTTATTGTGATTTCACTCAATTTGTTTATTAATTAGGAAAGTTAACGACTTTAAAATATGGTATCTTTCCATGATGAATTCTATAAGTCTTTATTAAGTTGTGTGCCTTTTGAGAAGATGTTTAGTATTCCTCATAAAGACTGCACACACTTTTCCTATGTTCTTTGTAGCAATATTGTTACTATGGAGCAGATATTTTATTTCATAACTATTTATTGTAATTGTATTTGAAAGTGTCATCATGCCCATTTTTGACTAAATTTTTTTAAATAAACATTAAAATTCATCAATTGATTGTCTTGGTTTTTCTAAGTATATGAACATGTCAGCCAATATTGCATTGTTATCTCATTTTCAGTTTTGATTATTATTTCTTTTTACCATTATTTCATTGGTTGACAAAGAATTTCCAAAGAGACAACCCCTGGACCAAACTGCACTGGAAACTTGTAAGTTTGTTTGATCCAAAACTTGTACTTATCATAGTGTTTTAAAAACATAATTAGACATCAACATATTAAAATCATTAAATTTCATATAAAATATGGATGCTGATTTCTCTTGAAATCTGAGTTAAATTTGGAAACACTCCCAACAAGGCAAGAAGAGACTAGAGCTACGTCATGGCACAGCCTTTTGGGGGCAGGGTTTGCTTCTTTTCCAGAGGTTGAAAATCTCTTAAATGTTTTGCACAATTTGGCTTTTATCACTTGTTTTGTCTTTCTTGCCACAGTAGTTACATGAGATTAAGAACTCTGCATTATGACCATCAGTGAAATATATAATAATAGCAGTGTAAAAAGTGGCTTTGTCTTATTGCTGAATTTAACGGAAATTAATCCATAAATTTCCAAGTCAGTTAATTTAATTCAGTTAATTTACAAGTAGGTTTCTGGAACATATCCTTTGACCAAGTTAAAAAATTAAATAATTTCATTTTACTTTTAGTTTGCTGCATTTTAATCATAGTTAAAACTAAATTTTATCAAATCCCATTTTGGTGTCTTAGGAAATATCCTTTTTTAAAAACAATATAATTTTATTAACGGAAAGTCCTAGTAACATAAATCAGTGAACCAAAGCTTGTTTCAGAAAACAGTATATAACAAATTCCCAGGCCTTTCTTGACAAAATTCATTTAATGAGAAATAAAGGCACCCTATTTTATGAGAACTAATTTTAGTCATTTATAAAAACAAAGATGCAAAGAAACTGACAAGTGACGCTAAATTACAGGATGATATACTCACAAAATAATCTCATCAAAATGATACAAAACATAAAACTAAAACTAGAATTACACTCTTTCTTTGTTTGACATTCATGAAATTATTAACCCTCATATTTCACGCAAATACAAAATAAAGAACCTCACTTCAAGGTCCTTCCCAGTATTTTCTCTACATGATATAAAGATCATCCGGGGCCGGGTCCATGTCTGAGTGGTTCATTTTGGGCCCTCCACTTATGTGGCCCAGGATTTTGCCAGTTCAGATCCTTGGCACAGACCTGGCACCGCAAGCCATGCTGAAGCAGCTCCCCACATAGCAGGACCAGAAGTACCTACAACTACAATATACACGGCTATTTACAGGGTGACTTTGGGGAGAAGAAGGAAAAAAGAAAAGATTGGTAACAGATGTTAGCTCAGGGCCAAACTTTAAATAAAGAATTTTTAAAAAATCATCCAAAAGTTTTTCCAAAGACACGAGTAATCACAGTTTTATGGATTTTTTCTTATATGATGATATATGCAACAAATAAAGAAATATAGAGTTAAAAGGAGTATTTTACTGTAGAATATTTAAAAAGGGTATTGTGAAGTTTCTTCCACAATTTAAAATTAAAGGGCTAATAGAAGCTGGTTAGAAAAGCATTCCACACCATGTTGCCCAAGTCCTCTATAGCACAGAAGTGAGAGTCCATCTGTATTCTGAAACAGTTGTGACTTTGGCTCATTTTTAAGATATAAAAACAAACTTCATTCTCTTTGGGGATTTAGGAACACTAGCTACATCAGCACTATGGGATCTAACTACTGTGTACATTTCTGAATCTGCTTCTTACCATTCTCTACCTGGACCACTGTGTTCCATTCACTCTGATCTTTTACGATTCCTTAAAAATACCATGGTACTTCCTGCATTCATTTTCTTTCTCTAGAATATTCATCCCTGTAATCCTCATATGGCTGTTTCCTTCTGATCATTCTTGTCAATAATTGGTGCTTAGCATTATTAAACATATTGATTAATATATTTCATCACTTTTCCTAAGGACATCTCAACAGAATTCAAAATCAGCTGAAATTTTACTGCTAATAGAATCCTTCTCTGACCACCCAATATGATGGAAGCTCCATGAAATAATCATAGTCTTCTCTTTCCATTAACTCTTTTGTAAGGATCACTCTCTGACTTTCGTTTTGTTTATTTTTAGTTAGTATTTAAGGTCTCTTTTTCTTCCCTAACCATCTGAATTTGGGTATTTGGAAAACAAGACTCTTAAGTTCTATAGTCACTCAACAAATACTTTTTGAAAACTTAATAGGTGCCAAGCATAAACAAAACAAAAATCCTTCTCACACAAATGTAAAGTCTAGAGAGAGATGGAAAGTAACAAAAATCATATGATAATTATACAAAATAGTTATACTTTTTATCATTGTTGCTAATAAAATTAATACCCTGACACGGAGAATAATGGCAGGAGTGGAAGAATCATTGAATAGCGTTATGATGGTAACTCTCTGAGGAAATGACAATCTCCCAATATAAGGCCAGAAGTTAGAGAGAAACAGCCACCTGAACAGGATGAGGGCTTGTTTTCAGAGAGAGAGAAGCCAAAGCACTGAGGTGAGAAAACTCTTGCATAGCTGTAAGGGCAAGTGAAAAAGCCCAGCATGGCTAATGCATAGTGAGGGAAGAGGTAAGACCCTCAAGATGTGGTTGGAGAGTTAGAGGTGTTAGAAAGATCAATTAGGGAATTTTAGGGCAAGACAATGTGTTTGTAAAGGCAATGGGAAGCCAAGGAGGGATATAAAACATTAGAGTATAACAATCCCTAAATTTTAAATACCCTAAGTCATAAATCAGATTTACATTTTTAAGAGGTGCCTCTGGCGACTAGTAGAGAATGGACAGTTTTATTTCTCACATATTTATTTTTTAATTTTTTAAAAATTTTATTTATTTTGTGTTATTTTTAAATTGAGGTATTTTTAAAATTATTTTTCTATAACTATATGTGGTGACAGATGTTAACCAGATTATTGTGGTGATCATTTCACAATATATACAAATATCAAATCATTATGTTTTATAACTGAAAGTAATACAATTTTATATGATGATTATCTCTCACACATTTATGAAAGAATGGCTTGCCTCTATGGAAAACATGATATTCTCAACATGGCAGTCACTTGCCAACCAAAGTCTCTTGTTTCACCCACAGTTTCCTCATGGCATTTTTTACCTCTGCCTTCCTCAGGCTGTAGATCATGGATTTAACATGGGGTTGATGATGGAATCAGACATGGTCATTGCCTTTTCTATGAGGTAAGTGGCCACTGGCCTCACATACAAGGAAATGTGTGGCACAAAGAACAAGATGACCACTGTGCAATGGGAGTCACAGATGGAGAGAGCTTTATGCTACCCTTTTGAGCCACAAGACTTCAGTGAGCAGGGGATGATCACATAGGAGGAGATGAGGGCATGAAAGATGGTCACACATATCACCCTACTGTTGAGGATGACTAAGAGACCCAGGAAGTCAGTGTCCATGCAGGCCAGTTTCAGCAATGGAAACAAATCACATTTAAAGTGATCAGTGACATTGGGGCCACAGAAAGTTGTTTGATTTATGAACAGAAGCTATATTACTGCATAGATAAATCCTCCCAGCCAGGACCCTCACCACTAGCAGGCAGCACATCTGAGGGCTAATGATGGTGAAGTAGTGCAGGGGCCTACAGATGGCTACATAGTGGTCACAGGCCATCACAATAAGTAAAATGAGCCCCACACCACCAAAGCAATGATCCTTGAGGGAGATGTGGTAGTGCTCTCAGAGAAGGAATCCACATAATCTTGGGAGTGATGACAGAAAATATGTGTCATCCAAAATTGACAAAGAAATAAGGGAAAAAATACATAGGTGATCTCAAACTCTGACTTGTGATCATAGTGATCATAACGAGTAGGTTTCTGAAAACTGTGGACACATATATATTAGAAACACACCAGAGAGTATTTTATGCAGCTCTGGGTTCTCTGAAAGACCCAAAAGAATGAATTTTATCATGTTGTTTTTATTTCCCATTTAACAGGTGCTGACATCAGCTCCAGGTGAAAGTTGGAAAATCTAAAAAAGCAACATAAGATTTATAATTACTGATTATTTGGCTTCATGTAGTTCTTGGAGTTCTGGAAGATTATTGTTTGTTTTTATTCATTTATTCACCATTCAAACATTTGGCTTTTAAGAACATGCTAAATATAGTGGTTAAGTGGTGTCAAGATGGCAGTATAAGAGACTCTGCACTCACCTCCTTCCACAGACACAATAAATCTACAACTACTCTTGGAACAACTACCCTTGAGGAAGAACTGAAAATTAGATACAAAGAACCCCTGCAACAAGGGGCAGTTCTGACTTGCCCTTAATGGAAGTGATGGAAGAGCATGAAATTCCTTTCTGGAGAGAAAAAAAGCCACTTCACAAGCTTCAGAGCTTCACAGCCGGCCAGGAGAAATTCTAAGTTATGCAGCCTTCTCTGCAGGGTTGGGGAATCTGAGCAGGTGGGTATTACCACTATAAGTCTCCTTTGGACTCAGCACAACTGAGAAGAATCTCATAATATCTGACTTTTCTGGCTACTAACAACAATGTGGAATACCATCAGAAAAGCTATCAGACATAGTGGAGAAAAGTTGGCTCTTAAAAGGCCCATGCACAAATTCACACGTTTCAGAAAGCAACTTAAAATCACCCGAAATAAAGGTGCACACTCCTTTGGTGAAAAGAGACTCGTGTGATAGGTTCTGTGTGCATTTTGGTGAGAGATGCGAGCTCTCCAGGGACTGAGATATTGGCAGCACCCGTTATTATGAGCTAATACAGGTGTGTGGACACAGACACTGGCAGAAACCATTGGAGTTCTTTCCCTTGCCTGTTAGCCTGGGGTCTGCCCCACCCACTACAGTAACAATTTAAACAGCTCAGGGCCACGAGCCTCCCTAAGGACTGGTCCCAACCAACAGCAAGCCCTCAGGCAACTTGTATGTCTGCATAGATGGGGTGCCTTCATCCTCTTCAGTCAGATAATTGGGCCCATCTGTGTGGGACAAGGCATGCGAAAAGGAGCAAGTAGAGAATATGGGGCATTGAATGAGTGTGTGGGGCCTCCACTGTGGGGTGGCTGGGTCTGTTTCAGGGTGTCAGGGTTTGTGCATGAACCAAGACTGTGTTGAGTGTGTGTGGCACTGTGGGCAGTGGGGCTTGTCAGCTGCAGCAGACTTATGTTTCTCAAACAGCCACATCCACATAGGTGAATGGTCCTACTTTCCAAAGCTGGAAAATATTGGATGCTCCCATGCCTGGGTCCAGCCCTACTCAACTGCAATCCTGGGAGAGCTAACAACAGCCTTACAGGCTGGAGGCCTACAGCAATTGGAGGCCCCTGACCTAGCAAGCAGCCACATTGTGGGCCTACTCAACAGAAAAACTGTGACAGGACTGTGCTATTATAGTTTACAGCCAAATGTGCTGGGGCTCCCCATTCTTATTAAAGTGACTGAAGTGTCCATAGCATCCAGATGCAGATGAGCATTTCAAGTAGTAGGCCAGGGGGACAGCTTAGCCTCCTTGGGCAACTACAGAAAGAGGAACTCTGCCACAACATAAGGACACACATATCAAACACAGAGGTCACTCCTGGAACATTTGGAACTGGTGATGATAGGGAAGCACATTGCTGGGTCTCATAAGGCATTGCTTATATAAGGCCACCTCTCCAAGACAAGGAGACATGGCTGAACTACCTAATACATAGATATAAGGAGAAAGAATCAGACAAAATGAGGAGGGAAAGGAATACATTCTAAGTAAGGCAACAGGACAAAACTCCAGATAAAGACCTAAAGGAAACAGCAATAAACAAACTACCTGACAAAGAGTTTAAACAAAAAGTCATAAGCATGCTCACTGATGTTGGGAGAAGAATGGATGACCTTAGTTAGAACTTCAAGAAAGAATTGGAAAATGTAAAAAAGAACAATCAGAAATGAGGAATACAATATTAGAAGTGAAAAGTTCACTAGAGGGACTCAATAGTAGAGTAGATGATACAGAAGAACAGATCAGCGAGCTGGATGAAAGACTAGAGGAAATCACCCAAGCTGAGCAGACAATAGAAAAAAAGATTTAAAAAGAAGGAGGGTAGTCTAAGGGAACTCTGGGACAATATGAAGCACACTAACATTTGTATTGTAGGTGTCTCAGAAGGAGAAAAGAGAGGCAAATGGGCAGAGAATCTATTTGAAGAAATAATACCTGGAAATTTTCCTAACCCAAGGAAGGAAACAGACATCCAAGTACAGGAAGCACAGAGAGCACCAAACAAGATAAACAAAAAGATGCTCACACCAAGACAAGTTATAATTAAAATGTCAAGAAGTAAAAAGAGACAGAATCCCAAAAGTGACAAGAGAAAGGCAACAATTTACATTCAAAGGAAATCCCATAAGGCTATCAGATGACTTCTCATCAGAAACCTTACAGGTTAGAAGGGAGTGGGACAAGATATTTAAAGTGATAAAAGGAAAAGAGCCTACAGAAAAGAATATACCTAGCAATGTTGTCATTCAGAATGGAAGGAGAGATAAAGAGTTTCCAAGACAAACAAAAATTAAACAAGTTTTTATCCAAGAAACTAGTCTTACAAGAAATGGTAAAGGGACTTCCTTAAGTGGGAAAGAGAAGATCACAAATAGGAATAAGAAAATTATCCAAAAAAGGCAATAAGTTCATGGTAAAGGCAAAAATACAGTAAAGGTAGCAGATATAGCACATATGAAGATATATAAAGGTCAAAAGACAAAAATACTAAAATTACCTATTTCCATGATAAGAGGGTAATGGATACACACACACACACAAAAGAGGTTAGATATGATAACAAAAACATAAAATGTGGGAGGAGAGGAGCAAAAGAGTAGAGCTTTCAGGAAGAGGTCAAACTAAAGAAATCATCAACTTAATATAGAATGCTATATAGGGAGGTAGTTATATATGAACCTCATGGTAATCACAAACCAGAAACCTAAAATTAATACACAAAAATTAAGAGAAGGAATGCAAACATAATAGAAAAGGTAGCCATCAAACCACAAGTGAAGAGAGCAGGAGAAGGAGAAAGGAACAGAAAGGAACTACTTAAACATAGAGAAAAAAGTAACAAAATAGCAATATGTACATTTATGAATAGCTACTTTAAATGTCAATGGACTAAATGCTTCAATCAAAAGGCATAGAGTGGCCCATTGGATAAAAAAACAAGACCCATGTATATACTGCATACAGGAGACACACTTCATACCTAAAGACACTCATAAACCGAAAGTGAAGCAATGGGAAAAGATGCTCCATGCAAATGGAGATGAAAAGAAAGCTGGGGTAAACAATAGTTATATTAGACAAAATAGACTTTAAAACAAAAACTCTAACAAGAGACAAAGAAGGGCACTACATAATAATAAAGAGAGCAACCCAACAAGAAGATATAGTACTTGTAAATATCTATGCACTCAACATAGAAGCACCTAAATATGTAAAGAAATTAGTAACAGATATAAAAGGAGAAATATTAACCCAATAAGATTAGGGGACTTTAACACTCCACTTACACCAATGGATAAATCATCCAAACAAAGGATCAATAAGGTAACATTGGCCTTAAATGATACATTAGATCAAATGTACTTAGTGGATATATACAGAACATTCCAACCAAAACCACAGAATATACATCCCTTTCAATCTCCAGGACCGATCACATGTTAGACCACAGAACAAGTCTCAATATATTTGAGAAGACTGAAATAATACCAACCATCTTTTCTTACAACAAAGATACAAAACTAGAAATCAACAGGAAGAAAATAGGAAAAACCACAAATATGTTGAGATTAAACAAAATGCTGCTCAACAATGACTGGGTCAATTAAGAAATTAAAGGGGGACTCAAAAATACCTGGAGACAAATGAAAATGATAATAAATCATGCCAAAATTTTGGGAATACAGTAAGAGCAGTTCTTATGGGGGAGTTTATAGCAAAACAGTCCTACTCCAACAAATAAGATAAATCTCACATAAACATCTAACAGTGCACCTAAAACAAGTGGAAAATGAATAACAAAGGAAGCCCTAAATCAGCAGAAGGAAGGAAATAATAAAAATCAGAGCAGAAATAAATGAAATAGAGACTAAAATAGAATAGGAAAAAATCAATGAAACCAAAAGCTGGTTCTTTGAAATGATAAAAAAAAAAGTTGACAAACCTTTAGCTAGCCTCACCAAGAAAAAAAGAGAGAAGTCTCAAATAAATAAAATCAGAAATTGAATAGGAGAAATTACAATGGACATCTCAGAAATACAAAAGATTATAAGAGAATAATACGAAAAAGTGTATGTTAACAATTTGCATAATTTAGAAAGAATGGATAAATTCTTACAATCATATAACCTTCCAAAAACTGACTCAAGAAGAAATAGAGAATTTGAATAGACCAATCACCAGTAAGAAGATCCAATAGTAATCAAATAACTCCAAAAATATAAAAATCCAGGACCAGATGGCTTCCCTGGTGAATTCTACCACAGATTCAAAGAAAACTTAATACCTATTTTTTCTCAAGCTATTCCAAAAAACTGAAGAAGATGGAAAGCTTCCTGAGTCATTCTACAAAGCTAACATTATCCTGATACCAAAACCAGACAAGGAAGGCACAAACCAAGAAAATTACCAGCCAATATCATTGATCAACATTGATGCAAAAATCCTCAAGAAAATACTAGCAAATCTAATGCAACAAAACATTAAAAAGATCATACACCCATATCAAGTGAGATTTATTCCAGGGATGCAGGGATGCTTCAACATCCGCAAATCAAATGATGTGATAAACCACACCAACCAAATGAAGAACAAAAATCATGCGATCACATCAACAGTTGCAGAGAAAGCATTTGACAAGAAACAGCATCTACTTATGATGAAAACTCTGAATGAAATGGGTATAGAAGTAAAGAATCTCAACATAAGAAAGGCCATATATGACAAATCCACAGGTAGTATCATCTTCAATGGAGGAAAACTTAAAGCTATCCCTCTAAGAACAGGAACCACACAAGGATGACAACTTCCACCATTTAACATAGTATTGGAAGTCTTAGCCAGAGCAGTCAGGCAAGAAAAAGAAATAACAGGTACCCAAATTGGAAAGGAAGAATTGACAATGTCACTATTTGTAGATAATATTTTACGTCTAGAAAACCCTAAAGAATCCAGTAAAAAACTTTTAGATATAAAAAATGAATATGATCAACTTGCAGAATAAAAATCAATATAGAAAAAGCAGTTGCATTTCATTTCTATACACTTACAACAAAGTAATAGAAAGAGAATTTAAGAATATAATCCTATTTACAATTGCAACAAAAAGGATAAAATACCTAGGAATAAACTTAATCAAAAAGGTGAAAGATGTGTACACTAAAAACTACAAAACATTGTTGAAAGAAATTAATAAGACAAAAAAAGTGAAAGATACTCTGTGCTCTTGGATTGGAAGAAGTAACATAGTTAAAATGTCCGTACTTCCTAAAGCAATCTAAAATTTCAGTTAAATCACTCTCAAAATACCAAAGATATTTTTCACAGAAATAGAACAAAGAATCCTAAAACTTATATGGAACAGCAAAAGACCCCAAATAACCAAAGGAATCCTGAGGAAGAAAAACAAAGCTGTAGGTATCACTCTCCCTGACTTCTAAATATGTTCCAAATCTATTGTAACCAAAACAGCATGGTACTAGCATAAAAACAGACACAGATCAATGGAACATAATTGAAAGCCCAGACATAAGCCTACACATCTATGGAAAACTAGTTTTTGAGAAGAGGTCCAAGAGCATACAATGGAGAAAGGAGAGTCTCTTCAATAAATGAGGTTTGGAAAACTGGACAGCTGCATGCAAAAGAAGAAAAGTAGAACACTGTCTTACATCATACACAAAGATTAACTCCAAATGGATTAAAGACTTGAATGTAAGACCTGAAACTGTCATCAGCCACAAATACAGGTTCTTTTTGCACCACTCAAGAATGACGAAATAAAAACTGGAATGCTGGGCTTATGGAAAGGAAAGGGTTTTATTTCAGATGACATCAGCTGGGAGATGAGAGTGAGGTCTCAAATTTGTGTCATCACCCCAAATGATGGAAGACAACAGATTTTAAATGTTTCAAGGTATGTGGCTGCTTTTAGGTAGATGGAGCCTGTGACCTTGCTAGTTCTTACTTTCCCACCAGCCTGCATTTAGCCTTATGAGGCTGCCTGCAGGGAGGAGGATGGTGACACAAGGGAATCTACAGCTGGATGCCCTTGGTTGTCTGTCCCTGTGGTTTATGGTAGATTCTGGTACCAGGAAGCCAAGGAGTAAGCAGGGAAAGGGAATGAATGCTTTTGCTTTTAACTCCATAAATGCTGGGCTTAAGGTAGGAGAACTGATATCGAGGCTGGTATCAATTCTCCCCTATTTTATGTTCATTCCTCAATCTTGAGTGATTTGGGGCAACGTCTGATCTATATCTACTTCCTGCTGAATCGGGGCATAGATCTGTGTTAGAGGAGTGAAACTGTTTAACACTCATTTGGAAATTTGCTGCTGTTGTTCCCAGGTTCAGGTTGACATTTCATATTATTAAATTTTTGTACCTTGTTCAACAGTTTGGAAAAACATCTAAAAGTACATAAATATCCAATCAGAAGGATAAGAAGTATAGATAGGTCAAATTTTAACAGTCCCTAAAATATAGACTTAATCCCTTCTGGAATCCAAGAAAATAGTCCTGAAAATTAGTCTGGACCTGGTACCTCTGGGGATATCTGCTCCTAAGGGACATAGATTGTTCCATCTCATTGATGGATTTTGTGGGCTCCCAATGTTAGGCCTATATCATTTAAGTAAGTAACCATGTAGTTAATAAGAAGAATTTTTAGAGAAAGAAAAAGTAAAAAAAGGTTAATGGTTGGAGCAAATTATAAACCAGTTCCTGAGCCAAGGGGACAGGTAATCAAGAAGGTTTCTGGAATTCAGGATCAAAACGTCTTTTGCAGTTTGAAATGTCTCTGATGGTGTCATTGGGCACTAAGGTATCTTTATGAGAGGGTTACACAGTAGCAGACATAAACCTTTCTTAATTTTATATAAAGATGTCTAGCTTCAGTTTGCAAGGGTTCAGGAAAAAGGAAGTTTCAGTTCTCAATGATTCCAAATGAAAATGATGGAAAACATTAGTTTGGAAATTTGTGATTTCAGATATTTCAGGATGCTAGAACAATTCAAGATTTAGTTAAGTTTAGTAGCAGGAAAAACCCTCAAAAACAATTGAAAGAACAAAAATCCAATATCCACAAATCTGTATTATAGTTTTTATTGAAACATAATTTTTCTCTCTAGAATCACCCCCTTTTTTTACCACAGATAGTCAAACTAAGATCGACTTATTTACAAAATAATTCAAGTTTCAATAAACGTGGCCCATTTACTTACATAAGTACAGCAAGATAGCAATCTATCATATAAGCTCTTTTAAATCTGCTTTGCTAGAACTTTTATAAGAAATCTCAGATTGAACTTTAAAAGCCTCTTGAGACCAGGAAAGCCAGACCAAGGACTTGTCATCAGACTCCACCTGCAATACCAACAGATTTGGGGGAATTCCTCTTTTCTGAGGTCCCCAAAATATTGAACTTCTTTGCACCTGCCCGATAAGTGACCTTCTTTACTTGTCCAGTGTGTGTGCTTTGAACCCTTGTAAGCAAGGTACCAGGCCCATATTTCCAAATGGCTTTATTTTATAAATTCAATCTTCATTCCTCAAAAGCTATCCGGTCATGTCTGAGTCTGTATATTTTTCTCAAATATGACGTTCCAGTCAAAGCCTTGGTACTGTAACCAATGTTTACAATTATGTCCTGTTATAAGGAAAACAGATTCTTATTGATCTTATGCATACAACTATATTGTCGTGAAAACAATACTTATTAAGAATTTCCCAATTCTGGAGGGATAAAGTAAGGAGGAAAATAAAGGTTTCAATTTTGTTTACAAATTGCCCTCAATCATAGTTCCTTAAGAGAAAAAGGTAGTTTTTAATCTGAAAAAAACACAAAAATCAGCAATATTTTAAACAGAGTCATAAAAATTATAATCATCTCTATCAGTTCATTTAGTTTTATGTAACCAACTCTTGATCTTCTATCAGCAGTTTCATGAGTCTGTCAGTTTTTCAGTTACAGTTCTGTAATTTCCTACCCAGCTCAGTTACACAATCTGAAATTTTATCAGACACCTGTATTCTAAAGCAGTGTCAGAGTCCTTTCCATGAATATCTCTAGAGATGAAATATATTTGCAAAAACATCTGAGTTAAACAACTGTCTATAAACAACAAAAGAGCTAAAAATTGCAACTGAGAAAGAAACTTGGTTATTTCTGTGACACGCAACAGTTTGAGATAACAACCAGAATTATAGCAGACAATCAGGACAGATTAGATGTTTAGGAATGTTATACAATTTTTAAAGCATTTATATTAATAACATTTACCCATATAATATCATAGGTTCCTATGAAATAAACTTCAGTTATACATCCAATCAAAGTAGCAATAGGAACAAAGGCAGAGCTAAAACAGCCAAAAAACCCTTTCACAGCCTTTTATCAAGAGGAGAGAAAAAGTTAAAAAAATTCTTTTAAGACAGAGAAGACTAAATTTTAATTTTGTACCTATTTGCTCTTGACATTTAAATAATTTACTTAACTAGATTTACTTTAATTTTAGCCAAGTTGACCATGTATAAAACTCTTTTCTCAGGGTTTTACTTGCATAAACCTTTTTTTTTTTTTAACCAGCAAAATGGATTTATTTAGGAATGGCAGAGCAATTACAATTCGGGACACACAAGCTATGGCGAAACATAGGTCTGTCCCAAGGGACAAAGGGAAGGTCAGGTTTTATGAGGTTTCAGGAGGAAATTGGGCAAGCTTCCTTTGAACAAAAGTTCCTTGGAGAAGAACCAGAGCTTGAGGCTGTGGCAGCTTCTCATTGACTACAAGCAGTGGTTAGTGCCTTGTCGCTGGGGCAGGGAGAAATCTTCCTTGTTTTTCTTAAAAGCAGGAGATGAAATTCCCACATGATTAATGTCCTCCCTTGTCAAAATAATTCTCACCTTTCTTCCTGCTGGTTATGCAGCTGCAACAAGTGGTATGTGTGTCAGTTCCCCCTTCAGGCCTTCCCGATTCCATTTTAAATGAGGTTTCCTTTATTTATTTTCACAAATGTACCACTACTTAATTCCTTCGAATGGCCAAATAATATCCCATTGCATGAATATTCCACATTTTTTAAATCCATTTCTCTGCTCTGGACCTTTGGGTTGTTTTCACCTTTTGGCTATTAAATAGTGCTGCTAGAAACATTTGTGTACAAGTCTTTTTCTGAACTCTGTTTTCAATTCGTACGTACCAAAGAGTGGAATTATATGGGTTATATGGTAATTCTATGTTTAACTTATTGGAGAACTGCCAGACTGTTTTCCAAAGTGGCTGCACCATTTGACTTTCCCACCAGCAATGCACAAGTGTTCCAATTTCTCCCCATGCTCACCAATACTTGTCATTTTGGTTTTTTGATTATAGCCTTCGTAGTGGGTTTGAAGTGGCATCTCATTGTGGTTTTAATTTGCATTTCTCATACTTGTTGACCATTCGTATATCTTCTTTGGAAAAAGTGCCTATCCAAGTCCTTTGCTTATTTTTTAGTTGGATTCTTATGTGCATCATTTATGATCCATTCATTTGGTCATTCAACAGAGCACCTCTCACATTCTGGGTACTGTAAGGCACCTCCCGTGAGGTGGCAGTGGTCTCCTCTCTCATTTACAGGCAAACACAGTTTTGCTCCCTCCTGCCTTGATTTTCCCAATAATTCTCCTTACATAAACCTTTTGCCACTTACTTTTTTCATTCAGAATTTGTCCCATGTCTTATTCTTATTTTTCCTAGTACTTTAGGATAAATTTATGTTTTTGAACAAAACAAACAAAAATATCTCTACTTTTTATACCTTCTTTACTGAAAACATACATTTCACTTTCCTTGTATACAGGTTATCTAGAAATATGTGCTTTCTCATAGAAGATTTCTCAGCATGTGCAAAACACATTTATCAATAAACTTAAGCAACTTTGGTTTCTCTGAGATAAGAAACCAAAGGCAGATAAATCCATGTTTAGTAATTAATACTTAATATTTTATCTTGTTTGGAAAAGTACCCAGATACTCAATAAACTTCATCATTTTAACTTAATTTAGCAAAACTCTAAAGTTCTAAGTTGCCAAAAATATTTTGGGAGCTATTTTTTCAAGAAAATATTCCATAAAACATAATTATTGCACCCAAACACTCTTACACTTGTTTCTTTATCTAAATTATTTGCTTCCAGCAATTATGTTTAGATTTCTCTCAAAAAACATGTGTGACATTAGAGCACCTAGCCATCATCTTATTTTGTTTTAAGTACATACATCATGTTTTAAGTACATCCGTACATAATTACTGTTGAAAAACTTCTCCAAAAACTTTTAAAAAATCTATTTAGTTTACCTGTCTTTAATAATTATCTTTAGATTGTCTGCAAATACCTCAAGAAACATCAAACAAAGTCAGCTATTATTCTATGTTATTACTTTTGATGACAAATTTTGTAACAGAGATAACATGTCTGCATGACATCCAATGTTGATAACTCTGAAAACATATTTATTTTAATCAAAGAAGCAAACTTAAACAGGCTTCCTTTTACCAAAGATCATTTTATATTGTGTTAAATAACTTTGTCTTTTAGATGTTGTTGCATATTAATCAAAGACTGAATTCCATATGAGAGGTTTTGAATCTTCTTTTTTATGGTTGACTCTTAAAGTGGACTCATCTAAAGCAGAGATTACCCAGAATGACCATTACAATTCCAAATTATCTCAAAAGTTTACTTATTTTCACTTGCTTAATTTTACATCAGAAATTTCAGGGGAGTTAAAGTGGGGAAGCTAAGCAAGAGAGAAGAAAGGAGCAGCATATTTGGCTTTGGCTGCTGGCATGTTTAATTCCTTAATTATTTTCTTTTAAAGAGGCACTAGAGTATTCCTGATTTTATTTAGAAGCCTCAAAAGACTAAAATAAGCTTCCTGTTGGTTATTTAACTTTGTAGCTGGCTTTTTCCAATTGCATATGTAATTACACCAGTTTGAGCAAACTGAAATTGCCCCATTTTGGTCATTTTAAAGTGAGATCTGCTTTGGCATGTTTAATTAGCATTGCTAGAAGGGTGGACTTATATGCTCTTACTATGTCAGGCATGGGAAGTGTTCTCCATTCAGAAAATGGACAGACGCACAGATGCAGATACAGAAATACCAGACACCAATGAACCAGTTCCCAGATATAGGGTAGAAAATCTTACAACTGTTCCAACTCAATATGCTCACCCAGAAGGTCCCTCTGTGAACAGAAATTACCCCAGATGGAGGGGAAAGGAGTTCAAGGGCATGCCTAAGGTGACTTACCCTATTGCAGATTGACTCCATCAAATGACCATAAGCAAAAACAATTAAACAAATCTAGAGCCTGTTTCCCTGCCATAAGAAAGTGTGCCTAGGGCCAATGCTGCCAGGTCAGACAGAACGTCCTGGGGACAGTCCCTAAGGCATATGACCTAGGCAGCTGCTGGACTGCTTCTCAGGAAATCCCAGTCAGCCCTGGGTCACAGAACCATGGGCAAGAGCCTCCTGGCTGGCTCACCAGATTGTTACTGGCCACAAACATTGATTTTTTACCTGCCACACAAGAGGGGACAAACAAAAACTGGAACACCAGGCTTATGGAAAGGAAAGGGTGGTTATTTTGAGTGACATCAGCCAAGAGATGAGAGGGAGCCCTCAAATTCATCTCATTTCCCTGGAAGGTGGGAGGCAGGGAGTTTTATAGGTTATAAAGAATGCAGCTGCTTGTAGAGAGATGGAGCCTGCATCTTACTGGTCAGAGCTTTCCTACCAGCCTGCATTTAGCCTTGTGAGGCTGCTTACAGGAAGGAGGTTGGTGAAATAAGGGAATCCACAGATGGATGTCCTTGGTTGTCTGCCTCCATGGAGTATGGTGGATTCTGGTGCCAGGAAGCTGAGGAGTAAGCAGGGAAAGGGGATGAGTGATTTTGGTTTTAACCCCATATGTGCTGGGTTTATTGTAGGGGAACTGATATCAGGGCCAGTATCAAAACCATTAAAGTCCTAGCAGAAAATATAGGCAGTACGCTCTTCAAAATAAGTCTTAACAGAATGTTTTCAAGAACCATGTCTGACCAGGCAATGGAAACAATAGAAAAAATAAACAAATGGGATTACATCAAACTAAAAATCTTCTGCACTGAAAAGGAAACCATCAACAAGATGAAATGACAACCTAACTATTGGGAGAAGATATTTGCAAACCATATATCTGATAAGGGGTTAATATCCAAAATATACAACCAACTCATACATCTCAACAAGAAAGAAACTAACAACCCAATTAAAAATGGGAAAAGATCTGAATAGACAGTTCTCCAAAGAAGATATACAGATGACCAATAGGCTCATGAAAAGATGTTCAACAGCATTAAATATCAGGGAAATGCAAATCAAAATTACAATGAGATATCATCTCAGCCCTGTCAGAATGGCTATAATTATCAAGACAGGAAACAAGTGTTAGAGAGGATGTGGAGAGAAGGGAACTCTCTTATACTACTGGTTAGAGTGAAAACTGGTGCAGCAACTATGGAAAACAATATGGAGAATCCTGAAAAAATTAAGAATAGAACTACCATATGATCCAGATATTCCACTACTGAGTATTTATCCAAAGAACATGAAAACATGAAGGTATAAAGACACATGCACCTCTATGTTCATTGCAGCATTATTCACAATAGCCAAGTCTTGGAAGCAACATAGATGCCCAAAAAGGGATGAATGGATAAAGAAGATGTGGTATATATACATAATGGAATACTACTCAGCCATAAGAAATGATGAAACCTGATCTTTTGTGAGAACATGGATGGACGTTGAGGATACTATGCGAAGTGAAATTAGTCAAAGGGGAAAAGTCAAATACCATATCATCTCATTCATAAGTAGAAGATAAAAACAATGACAACCAAACACATAGAAATAGAGATCGGATTGTTTACTGGAAGGGAATGGAGAAAGGGGAGGCCAAAAGGGGTGATTGGTCACATGTATGTGGTGATGGATTATAATTAGTCTTTGGGTGGTGAACATCATGCAATCTATACAGAAAACGAAATATATAACCATGTACACCTGAATTTGTATAATGTTGAAAACCAATGTTACCACAATAAAAATAAATAGATCATAAAAAATCATGTTAGGAAATAAATACTTCATTAATGCAAGGTTTCCTCCAAGCCTTTTTTCCTGCCTTTTCATGGCTCTTCCGTATGAAACATTTTTCCTCCTTCTCCCTTTATAAGTGCTATTATTAATAGCCAACTTTTTGAGCACCTTCCTTACTCCAAGCAGAGAATAACGCATGATTCACTCTGTTTTACAGATGAAGGAACTGGCTCTCAAAGTTTAGAAAACTTAACCAAAGCTGTACAGCCAGTGAGTGGTGAAGACAGAATGTGGACCATATTTTCTGACTCCAGTCAGTGCCATCAAACATCAACATTGCTTCTCAGGTAATTACAATGTGAGTTTGTCACTCACCAATCACTGAGCTAAGTCACATTACAATCATCATCGTGTTGCATCCTCAAAACAATCTGAAGTGGGTTTTTCCTCCTCTACTCTTTTTCAAACAATATGGCAATTCTTTTGTAATTTTATGCTTTACTTCTATATATTAAACGATCAAAATTCATCTAAAACTATTAATTCTATAGTCAATGGCTAATACATTGTTCAATGATGAAGATTACAAAGTGTGATGCTCTGGCAAAGACACAGATCCTCAATACAACAAACTCAAATCTGAATAAGCCCAAGACATTTCTTTCAGTTTCCTCTGTTTCTCAAATGAAGCAAAGGATCTCAGAACACAATAATAATCCTTAAACAATTAGAATTTAGATTCACTGTGTTGCTGGGCACTGTGCCAAGTATGATGGCATTTAAACCTCATGATACTGCATGAAGTCATTATCATTACTGCTCCCATTGTAAAGAAGATAAACTGAGGTCTTGAGGAGTTAAATCTCTTGTATAAGATTATATAACTAGTGTGCTGTGGAGCTGGCATTTTGATCATACACTACATTCCACCACTGCAGAAGAGAAGAAAGGATTATGTGGTATTTCAGGAGAGTTACAGTGTCAATCTAGAAGAAAAGCTACAATGTGGTATTTCAGGACAGTTACTATTTCAACCTAGAAGAAAAGCTACAATGAAAACCTCACTTATATTACTGGGGATTTTTAAGCAAAGGCTGGCTGTCACATCTTAGAAATTTTGCAAGTAGCGTAGTATCTAATTGATATTTGGACTATTAAACTCTGTGGATGCTGAGAGGTCACTCTTGCTTTTCAACAACCCACCTCCCCCCTTACTCCCTACACACATGCAGAACATCCCCTGGAGACTATGGAAGTGCTGTTGCATTCACATTGCTGAACCTCATCCTCTTCCTCCTAGCCCAAGCACTGAGGTCTTTCTTGTAAGAGCTCTTGTGGATTATCAGGAGCACTGGCTCAGGAGTCAGGAAATGAGAAGTGGATTTTATTCTAGGTTGTGTCACTAACTTAGTCTGTTATTTGGATCTATTGCTGGCATCTCTGAGCCTCAGTTTCCTCATTTGCAGTATAAAGATGGCTCACTAGATGAGTACAACAGAAAGAACTCTGATCTATTCACACACATTCAGCTCTTAATTGAATGAATTGTATATGCCTCTGGATAAGATTTCCTTAAATAGATGATTCCATTCATGTTAAAAAAGAATTGAAAGCCACGGCTCTAATGCCCCATCTGTCTGTATGGCTTGGAACTTAGAGGGATTCTCTATCGATACAGTACAGAATTGAATTTTCCTAACATGTAACTCCTGTCACAGAACATCCTTACTTATTCAAATTCATTTCTCTGTTCTCCTCACTTTAGTTACTCCACTGTGATCCTACCCACTGCTGCCAGACTCACACCATTTCTTTCCACATCTGCCTTTCTGTTTGTTGGGAATGTAACTGGATTCACACACAGCAAACCTACCTCTAAGTCACAGCCAGGACACTTCTTGGCTTTGTAATCTCAGCCTCATGAAGCATCAACTTCTGCAGCAGCACAATTAGTAAAAGAGAAACCACAGATACCACGTAGATATTGCTGACTGTCTGAGTGGAATGTGCAGAGGGCTTTTTCCTCATTTAATCATGCTGCACAGTCATATGATGTAAGTAGTATGATTGTGCGGATTTTCTGAAGCAGCACCTAACACTTAGAGAAGTTGTGTTACTTCCTCACAGTTTCTTGGCAGGTCCATGGCTAACTCCAAACTTCAGGCTATTAACTACTGTGCTTTACAGCCACACTGCTTTTACCTCCTGCCTCACAGACCTGCTGTGATGGCCAAAGGAGGTAATGCACATGAGAAAGCTGTGAAAGTAATATACACACTTCTTTTTTATCGACCATGTCGTGATTTCTATACATTCTAGGTTTGCCTACTGCCTTTGCCCACCTCCTCTATCAGTGAGTCCACCGCCAGCCTCCTTCATGGTGTCCTTCCTGCTACACTCAATGCTCACCTCCACTTTCACCAGGCTGAATATTCACTCTACTTAACCATAAAACACCTTTTCTGTATATCATTATTTCATGGTTCTCCTATTTCCATAGGGAAATGCTCAAGGATTGCTCCTTCTTTCACATTTCTCAAAGTTCCTAACAAATTAGTAAGGACACAGTGGGCATCAATACATTCCAAGACATTTTATCAACTGGAAGGAAACTGTAATGTGTAGTAGGGCATGGGAAATGCTGGTGCCAACTCATCCTCCAAGGTTGAGAACAGATCCATTATCAGAGTCTAGTTGCTATTTCTCTGTCAACCAGGCACAATGATGCCATTTACTAGCTGTAGTCTTCAGCTAAGGAGATCTACCTTAGTTCAATTTTCTGATATTTCAGCAATGCTGCAGTGAAAATATTTGTGTTTGTGTGTATAAAGATGCATATATATTTCTGTAAGAAATTTTTACAAAAGAATTGCGTAATCAAAGAGTCTGAGCATTTTAAATTGGAATAGGTATTGGTAAATTCTTTCAAGATGCTTATTACTCTGTGAGTATTCAACTAGAAAACTCGATTTATCACTGAAGCACTTCAGAAGAACACCTTCATACAATTATGTTCCCAGTTCCTTTCTCTTTTCATAAAACTAAGGACTAATTAGTGGGAATGCTGCAAAATCCAGTGGAATTTTGCAGTAAGTGACAATAATGTAGCAATTAAAAAAATTAAGTTCTACAATAACTTATTTGTGTTTTCTCAGGATGTTCGCACATTTATTTTATAGTCAACACACTAAACCACTGCCACTGCCACCATCATTTTCAGTGTTAGTATGGTTTCCTATGGCTAGATCTACTTGCAAGTACATTTAATACTTATGTTTTGACATATACAAAAATATAAAAATTCAACTCATTGTTAAACTAAACCATCAATCTAAACTATTATTGACTATTAAAATTTTAAGAAAAATAATACTTCAGGTTCTTTTTTTTCCTTAAGCAGAGATCAGATGCCAGTAATAGGAAAGGAAAGAGAGAAAGAGCTTTGGAGTCTAGGAAAGAGCAGAGAGAAAGAGAGGAATGAAATGGAAATAAATCGGGGTACACAGAAACATACTCACAGGCAGAGAGAGGGAGAGAGAAGTGAAATTGGGGAAAAAAGCATCAGAGAATCTCCTAGTAACTATTTCCAGATACGTTATCCATTCTCTTCTTGCTGGCTATGAGCACATTTTGGAAACCTATGCATTTTATTTTATTTACCAATTTTCTAAGATAGAGATGCATTCATTTAATGTTAAATATTTGCTCAAAAGGGCACACAAATAGATAAAGCAAAATAATTTGTCCTAACTCAGGTTAACACTCAACTATACCCTCAAATTCATAACTCAAGTTTCCTTATCCAGAGAATATATATTGCTCATAGATAAAGAAAATAGGTATGGAGTATGAATTATTGACATTTTTAAGAGCAATAGATATCTAGGCACTTATTCAATATAATTAATTAAATTAATAATTTTCATATTTTGGAAAGAATTTCTATACTGTAATTCTACGCAATAACTAAAATCTACATGTCAAGTATTTAACCAAAGAATAAAGATAGTTCTTAGAGCTTAACTTCTACAATTGGTCAAAAATTGAATATTGTATAGATAAAATTTCTAAGATCATCTCAAGACAAACTTAAGATCTTACCAAACTCAAGACTCATTCACACGAAGTAACTTCAGAGAGTCCAAGAACCAGGTGGAATTATTCCAGCTTGTTTTTTCTAACTGTGGAGGCAAGACACCTGGAATACAAATGAGAGAAAAGTCATCAATTATTATGTCTTGTTCAAATTTGTAGAACTAGGACTTTTATTGCTTTCAAAGAGAGATTTAAGAGATGTCTTAAGTATTTAAGATGATCCTAGTGAAGAAATACCCTTTCCAGTTTACAAAGGGATTTATATTCTCTCCAGTTAAGGATGATTGCTAAAAGGTGTCCAAGTGCAGTGTTTACCAAATGCCATATGTCCCTTTTTGAATCCAAGTTGACTATATTCTTGGGTGAAAGTAGAAAAAAATTTTGTTCAGCTTCATAGAACATACATTACGAATATAATGCTCTCCTTTGTGTGCTGGACCTATAAGATAGACCTTAAGATGTCAGAGTGTCTGTTTAAGCAATTGTGATGGCACAGACTCGCACCATTCTAGTTGCATTCCCTGAGGCTGAATCTCCACTGATGGACGTATTAGTCCCTAATGCAGTGAATTTCCACCCACTTGCCTGAATAAGAAGATTTTTGCATTGGCAAGAACATCATCAAGCCAAACAAACATGCAGCCGCACAGGCAGAAATCTAGATCACAGTATTAGCCATTTAGTCATTTGTTCCTGCGCTCTGATCTGTACCTCACTTAGAGAATGGCCACTCCTGTTATCATTCAGCAGAGCCATATGATTCTTGACATGCACTAATTTGCTTTTTCTCCCTATGGAATAATTTCTTTTTAAAGATCAAGAAGTTATTTGATGAGGGGCCGGCCCGGTGGCGCAGCGGTTAAGTTCGCACGTTCCGCTTCTCGGCGGCCCGGAGTTCGCTGGTTCGGATCCCGGGTGTGGACATGGTACTGCTTGGCAACCATGCTGTGGTAGGCGTCCCACGTATAAACTAGAGGCAGACGGGCATGGATGTTAGCTCAGAACCAGGCTTCCTCAGCAAAAAGAGGAGGACTGGCAGTAGTTAGCTCAGGGCTAATCTTCCTCAAAAAAAAAAAGAAAAAAAAAAAGAAGTTATTTGATGACAATTGGTATCCTTGAGCAGTTCTGCAATACTGTGGAAAGCAAGACTTGTTTCCTAGAAGAATTCCTAACCTATCCAGATTCTCTACCCTGAGACAGTCAAGCTGACTATACTACCTCCTGGAGTCCTGTTATTTCCTGTTGTCAATTTTTAACTTTTGTGTCTCATAAATAATTATTGTAGCACCTCCCCCAATGAGGTCCTGGTGTCTTTCAATCAGATTCTCATTCACTATCTTTATATTATTTAAATACTTTCTTGTGCCCTGGAATAAATGGCATCTTTTCAATACTTCTCCAGTACTGACCCTTGACTTGCCCTTCGTTGTATTCCAGCCTCCCACTCAGGACATGAGTATCAGATTGTGAAGAAAGAAGCCACAAATGGTTTATTCTTATTCTAATTTCTGCTACTTCAAATTTTCAGCAACGATTGCAACTTTTATCACTTTTAATAGTTGAAGTAGAAGTTCCAGTATTCTTCAGGAATTAGAACTTCTTGAAGAAAGTGTAATTGCTAGTGCTGTAGTCACCCAGCAGTGGGAATGCCATGCTCCAGAATTAACACCTTCAACAGACTCAAGGGTAGTTGAGAGACACACAGAGATTTTGGGAAAGGGAAGGTATTGTTGGAACTTGACATAAAATATCACATTCGGAGACCCATGTTTCTCTGTCAACTATATAATTTTGTATTTTCATGGGGGAAGTCTATTGCTAAAAGTTACAGTTGAGGAAATGTCATTTTCCAACTTGTTAGTCAAATTGTTTTTTAATGACAAAGTGTAATTTAAGTCAGATTAACAAAAATTATCTACAGGAACTTATACACCAAATACAGCCATATTCTAGTACACAGAACACTGAATTGGAGTTTAGAGATTCAAATTGGAATACTTTATCTGCTACTTATAGCTGTGGAACTCTTGAGTATAAGGAATTTACTAATCTTCTCTTAGTCTTATTTGCTCATCTGTTGCCAAGAGCTGGAAGAAGATTGCCTCTGCAGTATCACCTTCCAAGTACCTCAGGAATGCAAATAATGGAGGATCCTAATATACATCTAAAGTTCAAGATGTAGAGAGTGTGGTAAACATGGCTTTTAGCATTCCAGCACCTTCCAAAGTGAAGGTAGGTGGAATGGAGGTCAAAGAAGCCAACTTGTATTAAGTTTAAAATATGAACTATAGCTGCTCACAAGAAAGAATCAAATATTTCATAGAAGGAGATTTTTAAAGGCTTTATTAAGGTAGTAAAGGTAAAAAAGGAACAGAATATAAATTCCGTGGAAACTGGAATAGTTTCTCTCCTTAGTTCCTAGCACTGAATTATAAGCCATTTTGCTAAAGATGTGGTAATAAAGTGAGCATTTTATCTGATGGCCAATTTTCCAAATATACTAAGAAACCAATATTTAAAAATACATAAAAATATTCATATGGTTTATAGTAATTTATACACAATATGGTATTTTGAAAAAATTTCAGAGTTCTGCAAGTGCTTTGGTGACTCAAAGACTAGTGCAGATTGTTTAATTTTAGTTTAATTTATTTTCACAATATATTAACAAAAATCTGGGTCTAACAAGGTTTTTCATACTTTGGTTCTACACATTTTATAAGTTTATTTATTCTTTCCACAAATAATTATTGAATAACTATTATATGCCAGGCATATTTTAAGTGTTTGAGATAAATCAGTGAACAGAATACAGAAAGATCCTTGACCTCCAGAGCTTAGACTCTAGAGAGGGAGAGAGAAAATAATAAACTAACACAGAGTAGATTGCATATTTCATTAGTAGTTTACATGTACTGTGGAAAAATAAAACACAGAGGACTGTAATAAGGATGATCAGGGCCAGGGGAAGTTCTGTACTTTTAAATAGATGGTCAGGGTAGTCTTCATGAAGGGAATCACATTTGCATAAATATTTGAAGAAGGTGAAGGTGTCAGCCATGTGAATATTTGCTCGAACAAGTGTGTCTGGTGGGTTTGAGGAACAGTAAGCTGGCCAGTAAAGTGGAAACTTAGAGAGTAGGAAGAGATGAGGTCAGAGACAGGGTGGTGGGTCAAGATGACATACAGCTTTGTAGATTACATTAATATTCATTTTTATGATAGTGAAATTCTTTTCTGATTGTTTCAAGATTTCTCTGTAAAGTAGAAAGTAAAGTCATTGTGGAGACTGAGGAAAAAGACGAAGGTATGGGGATTTTAAAGAGAGAGAGCAGAAGAGATAGCCCTTTAGGCTGTAAAGTCCATTATTATTAAAATTCTAATAGCCGTTTAGTCACTTTAGGACAGTGAGAGAATACATGGACTGTGCACGCCAAGAGTGCTGGTCTAGCAGCACCAAGGGCTCACTTGAGATCCAGTTCGTGTATTTAACATGAAACCAGCTAGTGTGGTCGCTAAATACAATGCAGAGGATGAGGTACAACCTAGTTAAAAATTCACATAATCCTTTACCATTTTCTGAAGACAGGAAAATCTACAACATCCTCTAGTACCAGATTAAATTGAAGGAGCGACGACGTGAGTGCCACCTCGGAAGATCGCATAAGGGCCAAATTAATCAAAGTGTTGTAGAGTTACAGAAATGGCCATTAAGAAGGCTGCCTAATCTGAGTAAAGGTTGTGAGGCTTGTTCCTCTATCTGCTTAGGAAATCACCTGGGGAATTTGTCTTTATCTGAGCATTTATCATAGCATTGGCTGAGCTTATTTCTCCACAGCCGTGACCAATTTTCCACTTTTAAAAACATGTATTGTTAGCTCTCTTCAGTATTAAGCTTTTCCTATTCCCTCCAGATTGAGTCTTTGTACTTTTAGTTCTCTCTGAAAGGTCTGAAGAGTGTTGTGCTTCAGCTAAAAGTTCTGTAAAATGTGTATTTGGCACCCTCTGCAAACAAATCTCAAAACATCTCAAATCTGGCAGCCAGCCACCCAGGTGTGAAAGCTGCTAATGGTACCCCAGGAGCCATCCCCAGAGTACCATTTATTCCTGATTTTATCCCAAAGATTTGCTGCCAACATTTCCTATAATTAACAGGATTCTTCCACTTTATTGTGCCTATGAACGTAAATGTGGTTCAAATCTGTTTTCATGGGACGGATTGTTAACTTCACTTTCTTACAGAGTTTCATTTTCTGCGCAGAGCATGTTACAATCCTAGGACCCCAGGGCTGGCTCACTTTGCCTCTGCTCTTTGGATGACCATGTCCAGTCTAGAGGGCAGGACAGTTACCTAAGTTGACAGACATCTGACAAAGCAGAATTATTACATCATAGATCTAGTCCTTAAAATCTACTGGGTCTTTCCCTAAGAGGAGGACATGTTTTGATACATTTTCACATTTCTTATAGTCCACAAGGTTTTAATAATTACAATACACTCATCTTTTAGCTTGGTTCTGCCTGTTTTATAGAGGCAGCATGTACAACTTTCAGGGGATTTAAGAGTTGTAGCTATCTCAAGTGGATATTTAAATTTGGGTTTTGACTATTTGGTACACAGAAGAGAAAGCATTAAGATGGAAATTCTCTTGTGACAAAACTCTCATTTTACAATAAGCAAAAATGAGCTGATGTTGATTTTTGCTGACATAGAAATCATATTATTTGTACTTGAAAATACATTTACCACTTCTGATGGCCTTCCTTCCTTTCACTGGATCCAAACTTCCATTTGGTATTATGTGTCTCTCACTGATGAGTTTCCTTAAGCTTTGTTATTGTGAAGTCTAGTGTTGAGGAAATCCTTGAGTTTGTACATCTGAAAGTTTTTACTCCATCTTAGTTTTTGAAAGATGTTTTTGATGCATTGAATTCTAGATGGGAAATCTTTGTTTGAGTACTTTAAAGATGTTGCTCCAGTGTACTATGGTTTACATTGTTTCTGGTGACAATTTGTATCATTATTTCTCTGTACATAAAGTGTCTTTTCTCATTGGCTGCTTTTAAAGTTTTCTCTTTATCACTGCTTTTGACCAATTTATTAGGATGCAGTTTTAGTGTATTTTTCTTCCCTGATTTTTTGTGCTGTGGTTTGTTGGATTATTGGATCCAGGGGTTTATAGTTTTCATTAAATTTGGAAAAAATTTGTCCATTAGTTTTGTAAATATTTTTTCCTGTGTTTTCTGTTAATCGATTCTTTGAGGATTCCAGTTACTCATGTTAGGCTATCTAAAGTTTTTCCATAGCCCACTGGTAGTCTTTGTATTTGTTTTTCACTCTCCTTGTTCTTTGTTTCTCATTTTAGATAGTTTCTATTGCTGTTTCTTAGAGTTACTAACCTTTTCTGCTGCAGTGTCCAATCTTCTGCAGTGTCCAATTTTCTGTTAATCTGCCATTAATTTTCCGTTAATCTTCCATAACTGAAACCTTTTGCATTTCAGTTATTGTATTTTCATCACTAGAATTTCAACTGAATCTTATTTGTATGTCCCATGTCTCTACTTACCAATCTTGTCTCCACTTTCTTGAAAATACTTAATATAATTATAGCAATTGTTTTCATATACCAACTTACTAATTTTATAGTCACTGTAATTTTTTGGTTTGTTTACACTGGTTATTTTTCTCCCATATGGTGGATTATTTATCCCTTTATCTTTGCATACTTGTTAATTTCTTTTTATTAAGATTATGATAGTTAACAACCTTGTGAAATTACAGTTGTACATTATTGTTAGTCATGTTGTAGGTACACCACTTCACCCTTTGTGCCCTCCCCCCAACCCCCCTTTTCCCTGGTAACCACCAATCAGTTCTCTTTGTCTATATGTTAACTTCCACCTATGAGTGGAATCATACAGGGGTTGTCTTTCTCTATCTGGTTTATTTCACTCAACATAATACCCTCAAGGTCCATCCATGTTGTTGTGAATGGGACAATTTTGTCCTTTTTATGCCTAAGTAGTATTCCATTTATATATATATACCATGTCTTCTTTATCCAATCATCAGTTACTGGGCACTTAGGTTGGTACCATGTCTTGGCTATTGTGAATAATGCTGCAATGAACATAGGGGTGCATGGGACTTTTGGAATTGCTGATTTCAGCTTCTTAGGATACCCAGTAGTGGGATGACTAGGTCACAAGGTATTTCTATTTTTAACTTTTTGAGAAATCTCCATACTGTTTTCCATAGTGGCTGCACCAGTTTGCCTTCCCACCAACAGTGTATGAGGGTTCCTCTTTCTCCACAGCCTGTCCAACATTTGTCACTCTTGGTGTTGGATATTTTTGCCATTCTAACAGGTGTAAGGTGATATCTTAGTGTAGTTTTGATTTGCATTTCACTGGTGATTAGTGATGATGAGCAACTTTTCATGTGTCTATTGGCCATCCCTATTTCTTCTTTGGAGAAATGTCTGTTCATGTCTCTTGCCCATTTTTAGATTGGGCTTTTTGATTTTTTTGTTGTTGAGCTGTGTGAGTTCTTTATGTGTTATGGATATTAACCCTTTGTTAGATAAATAACCTGTAAATATTTTTTCCCAATTAGTGGGCTGTTTTTTTGTTTCAATCTTGTTTTCCCTGCCTTGAAGAAGCTCTTTACTCTGATGAAGTCCAATTTGTTTTTTCTTTCTATTGTTTCCCTTGTCTGAGGGGTTATGGTGTCCAAAAAGATTCTTTTGAAACTGATGTCAAAGAGTGTACTGCCTATATTCTCTCCTAGAAGACTTATTGTTTCAGGCCTAATCTTTAGGTCTTTGACCCATTTTGAGTTTATTTTGGTGAATGGTGAAAAAGAATGGTCAATTTTCATTCTTTCACATGTGGCTGTCCAGTTTTACCAGCAGCATTTGTTAAGGAGACTTTCTTTTCTCCATTGTATGCCCTAAGCTCTTTTGTCAAAGATTAGCTGTCCATAGATGTGTGGTTGTATTTCTGGGCTTTCAATTCTGTTCCATTGATGTGTGCATCTGTTTTTGTACCAGTACCATGCTGTTTTGATTACTGTAGCTTTGTAGTATGTTTTGAAGTCAGGGATTGTGATGCCCCCGTCTTTGTTCTTCTTTCTCAGGATTGCTTTAGCAATTGGGGGTCTTTTGTTGTCCCATATGAATTTTAGGATTCTTTGTTCAATTTCTGTAAAGAATGTCATTGGGATTCTGATTTTGATTGCGGTGAATCAGTAGATTGCTTTAGGTAGTATGGACAATTTAACTATGTTTATTCTTCCAGTCCGTGTGCATGGAATGTCTTTCCATCTCTTTATGTCATCATCAATTTCTTTTAAGAAAGTCTTGTTGTTTTCATTGTATAGATCTTTCACTTCCTTGGTTAAATTTATCCCAAAGAATTTTATTCTTCTTGTTGCAATTGTGAATGGGATTGCATTCTTGAGTTCTTTTTCTGTTACTTCATTGCTAGCATATAGAAATGCTACTGATTTATGAAGTTTGATTTTATACCCTGCAACTTTTCTGTAGCTGTAGATTGTTTCTAACAGTTTTCCTATGGATTCTTTGGTGTTTTCCATATATAAGATCATGTCTTATGCAAAGAACAAGAATTTTAATTCTTCCTTGCCTATTTGGATTCCTTCCATTCCTTTTTACTGCCTAATTGCTCTGGCCAACACCTCCAGTACTATGTTGAATACAAGTGGTGAAAGTGGGCAGCCTTGTCTTGTTCCTGTTCTCAGAGGGATGTGTTTCAGTTTTTTTCTGTTGGGTATGATATTGGCTGTGGGTTTGTCATATATGGCCTTTATTATGTTGAGGTACTTTCCTTCTATACCTATTTTATTGAGGGTTATTATCATAAATGCATGTTGGATCTTGTCAAATGCTTTCTCTGCATCTATTGAGATGATCATATCGTTGTTGTTTCTCATTTTGTTAATGTAGTGAATGATGTTGAGTGACTTGCGGATGTTGAACCATCCCTGTGTCCCTGGTATAAATCCCACTTGATCATGGTTTATAATCTTTTCGATGTATTGCTGTATTCGGTTTGTCAAAATTTTGTTGAGGATTTTTGCATCTACGTTCATCAGTGATATTGGCCTATAGTTTTCCTTCTTTGTGTTGTCCATGTCAGGTTTGAGGATCAGGGTGATATTGGCTTCATCGAATGTCTTAGGGAGTGCTCCATCTTCCTCTATTTTCTGGAAAAGTTTGAGAAGTGTAGGTATTAAATCTTCTTTGAATATTTGGTAGAATTCTCCAGAGAAGCTGTCTGGTCCTGGACTCTTACTTTTGGGGAGGTTTTTTATTACTGTTTCTATTTCTTCACTTGTGATTGGTCTATTCAGATACTCTATTTCTTCCTGATTAAGTTTGGGTAGGTTTTAAGAGCCTGGGAATTTATCCATTTCTTCTAGGTTGTCCAATTTGTTGGCATATACTTTTTCATAGTATTTTCTTATGATTCTTTGTATTTCTTTGGTATCTGTTGTGATTTCTACTCTCTCATTTCTAATTTTATTTATTTGAGATTTCTGTCTTTTTTTCTTAATGAGTCTGGCTAAGGGTTTATTGATTTCGTTAATTTTTTATAAAAACAAACTCTTTGTTTCATTGATCCTTTCTACTGTCTTTTTGGTTTCAATATTGTTTATTTCTGCTCTAATATTTATTATTTCCCTCTTTCTACTGACTTTGGGCTTTGTTTGTTCTTCTTTTTCTAATTCCGTTCGTTATCATTGAGGTTATTTATGTAAGATTTTTCTTGCTTATTGAGGTGAGCCTGTATTGCAATGAATTTCCCTCTTAGGACTGCTTTTGCTGCATCCCAAACAAGTTGGTATGGCGTGTGTTCATTTTCATTTGTCTCCAGATAATATTTGATTTCTTCTTTAATTTCTTCAATAATCCATTGTTTGTTCAGCAACATGTTGTTTTGTCTCCACAATTTTGCCCCTTTCCCAGTTTTCTTCTTGTAGTTGATTTCTAGTTTCATAGCATTATGATCCAAAAAGATGCTCAATATTATTTCAACCCTCTTGAATTTACTGATGCTTGCTTTGTTTCCAAAGATATGGTCTATCCTTGAGAATGTTCCATGTGCACTTGAGAAGAACGTGTAACCTGCTGTTTTTGGATGAAGTGTTCTATATATATCTATTAAGTCCATCTGGTCTAATTTTAAATTTAATTCTACAATTTCCTTGTTGAATTTCTGTCTGGATGATCTATCCATTGGTGTTAATGGGGTGTTGAGGTCCCCTACTATTATTGTATTGTTTTTGTTGTGTCCTTTTAGTTTTGTTAATAGTTGCTTTTCATATTTTGGTGCTCCTGTGTTGGGTGCATATATATTTATGTGTTATGTCATCTTGGTGGAGTGTCCCTTTTATCATTATATGCTGCCCCTCTTTGTCTTTCTTTATATGTTTTGCTTAGAAGTCTACTTTGTCTGATATAAGAATGGCAACACCTGCTTTTTTTGTTCATTATTATCTTAGAGTATTGTCTTCCATCCCTTCACTCTGAGTCTGTGTTTGTATTTGCGGCTGAGGTGTGTTTCCTGGAGTCAGCATATTGTTGGATCTCATTCTTTGATCCATCCTCCCACTCTGTGTCTTTTGCTTGGAGAGTTCAATACATTTATGTTTAGAGTGATTATTGAAACGTGGGGGCCTACCACTGCCAATTTATCTCTTGTTTTCCGGTTCTTTTGCATTTCTTTTGTTTCTCGTCACATGATTTTTGGATATCTAATTCAGGTAGGTAAATTTCTGTATTGGCTTTCTTCTTATTTGTAATTTGTGTCTTTATTCTTGTTATTTGTTTAGGGGTTACCAGGTGGTTTATATAACACATCTCATAGAGGAGATAGTCCTTTTTCTGATAGTCTCTTATTTCCTTAAATTAAAACATTTCGTCACTTCTCTCTTCCCCTTCTAAGCTTTTATTGTCAGATTTTTCTTTCCTCTTCCTTCTTGTGTTGTGAGTTTGTGGTTAAAATGACAAGGTTATATTTTTTCTTTGTGTTTCCCTTCCTTTTATCTTTAATGTTTTATTTAACTTTTGCTAACCTGTTCTGATGGAGAGCTACTACTTTCTGTTATTGTCCTTCTACTTATCTCCTTTGTTCTGGATTTTGTAACCCCTTTCCTTTTTTTGATTTTTCAGGTATGAGGTTCTTCCTGAGCTTTTCTTGAAGAGGAGGTTTTGTGGTATTGAACTCCCTTAACTTTTATTTATCTGGGAAAGTTTTTATTTCTCCATTGTATTTGAAGGATATTTTCACTGGGTAGAGTATTCTTGGCTGCAGTTTTTGTCCTTCAGAGTTTGGAATATTTCACTCCATTCTCTTCTAGCCTGTAAGATATCTCCTGAGAAATCTACTGATGGCCTTATGGGTGTTCCTTTCTAGGTGATTTTCTTCTGCCTGGCTTCCCTTAGTATTTTCTCTTTGTTGTTTACTTTTGCTAGCTTGACTACTATATGCCTTGAGGTTGGTCTTCTTACATGGATAAATTTTGGAGGTCTATTGGCTTCTGTCACATGAAGTTCGATATCTCTCCCCAAGTTTGGAAAGTTCTCAGCCATTATTCATTTTATCAAGCCTTCTGCCCCCTTCTCCTTCTCTTCTCCCTCTGGTAACCTATAATCCTTATGTTGCATCTCCTAATTGAGTTGGATAATTCTCGGAGAGCTTCTTCATTTCTTTTTAGTCTTAGTTCTCTCTCCTCCTTTGAATGCAGCGTTTCTATATTCTTATCCTCCAAATTGCTAATTCTGTCCTATATATTATTGACCCTACTATTCAGAGAGTCCAGATTTTTCTTAATCCCCTCCATTGTGTTCTTCATCTCCAGTATTTCTAATAGCTTCTTCTTTATAGTATCAAGCTCTTTTGTGACACAGCTCCTAAACTCATTGAGTTCTCTATCTGAATTCTCTTTTAACTCATTGAGTTTTTAAATAATGACTGTTTTGAATTCATCATCATTTAGGTTATAGATTTCATTGTCTTTGGGATTGTTTTCTGGGTACTTGTCATTTTCCTTATGTTCAGGAGATTTAACATATTTTTCATACTGCTTGATGTTGTGGATTTGTGCCTCCGCATAGGGATAGAGTTTAGTTACTCTTTCCGCTTGTTTCAACTGGTGTGGGTGGGGAGCATCTGTTTAGACTGCACCAACCAGGAACCCTGTCAGCTGTTACTGACTGGACCTGGGCCCCTCCTCGTAGTCACAGTGGTCCTGTGGGGTCCCTCCTCATTTGTGGGGGAAATCACAAGGGGGCCTCATGCTGCTGGTGCCTACTGTTGCAGACCACCTAGACACACTCCCTCCTTTGGGTCTGCAGCAGTGTTAAGGCTTTCCCAGCGTCTGTGAGCAAGGTCACCTATAATTGCAGCTCTGTCACTGTCAGAGCCTAAAAGATCTCACCTGTCCACTCTATGTCCCAGCAGAGCTATAGGTATCTTCTGCAGTCTGTGGTTAGCTCACCTAGCAGTGCTACTTTTGCCCCAGGGCCTTGCAGCCTTGTGATTGCCAGTCAGGGCCTCTCCACTAGTGCTGTGCAGAGGCTTTTGCTGAGGCTGCTGTGGGAAACTGGACTTCCCTGCTGGGCCACTGAGCTGGGCCACTGGAGCTCCACCTAGCACCAGACCACTCCCATGGAATCTCTGGGTGCCCCTTGCCCCATCTGGGACACAGACAGAGTCCATGAGTCCAGTGGTGGCTGGCAGGCTGCTGCCCTGCCTGGGATCCTGCTCTTTGGGAGCCCCCCCATGGCTCTGATGATGGATGCTGCCAGTGCAGGACCCTGGATTTTCCCCCTGGGATGTGGAGCTGGGCCGTTGGAGCTCCACCCAGCTGCTGACCATGCCCATGATATCTCTGGGTGCCTCTTGCACCATCTGAGGCACAGCCAGAGTCCTGAGTCTGGTGGCGACTGGTGGGCTGCTGCCTTGCTGTGAATTCTGCTCTTTGTGAGCTTCCTGGCTTTCTGAATGCTGGGCACAGCTTCTCTGCTAATGGCGAGCAGAGGCTTTCCCTGCTGGCAGTGTGGGACCCTGGAGTTTACCCTGGGCCACAGAACCAGGCCCTGGAGCTCCACCCAGACCCCAAGCACACCCACAGGATCTCTGGATGCCTCTTGCACTGTCTGGGGCACAGCCGGAGTCTGTGGGCCTGGCGGTGGCTGGTGGGCTGCTGCCTTGTCAGGAATTCTGCTCTTTGGGAGCTTCCCAGTGTTCTGAATTCTGGGTGGGGCCTCTCTGCTAATGGCAAGCAAATGCTTTCCCTGTTGGTGGTGCAGGACCCTGGAGTTTCCCCCTTGCCTTAGGTGTAATTGCAGGGGGCTTAGGTACGTCTGTAGTCACCTTTGTCCACCATAGCTCCACCGGTGCATGCATATGCCCACCCTTGGTGTGTGATGATGCTATGGGGGAGTCCACTGGAAGAGAGCCTCTTGCAGGTACTAGGCTATCTGTGGGTTTGGGGGTCAGAGAGTGTTCACCTATCTCCACCTCCTCCCAGGGGGAAGTCTGTCCACTTTCCAATGTATAGCAGCAAGGGTCTCTCAGGCATCTTGAGATGCTATTTGGATATCCTTTGTTAACTTATTAATGTCCAATTAGTTGTAGATTTGAAGGGGGAGAGGCAAGTAAGACTACTCACTTTGCCATCTTGGTCCTGCTCTCCATACTTGGTAATTTTTGATTGGATGATAAACATTATGAATTTTACCTTTGTTCCTGGATATTTTGCATTCACATAATTATACTTGAACTTTGTTAAGTGAGACTAGAGCATTATTTAGTTTATGGTAAGTTCATGGTTAACTTTCCTTCACTACTGAGGTAATGCATTTCTGAATAATCTAGTTGGTGTCCTGTGAATTATGAGATTTTTTATTCCAATGAGTGAGAGACCCAAACTATTCCAGGTCCTATGTGAGTCACAGCCTTGCTTCCTCTAATATCACTAATCCTACTTGATATATTAAAGATACTCAACATTTTAAAAATCTCAACTTCTCCACAAGTTGAGTTATACATTAAGGAATTCCCAAGTAAAATTACTAATAATACACTTTTTAATTAGAAAAGTTTGTTCACATTGAAAAATAAATATACAAAACATGGGAAGGTAAATTTTTATCAAAAAAAGGGGGAAAAGTGTTCCCAGATATTAAAATATAACACTCAGCTACAATAATTACAAAATTGTGGTATTAGCCGTAGAATAGATGTATCAGTGAAACTGAACACAAACCTCGAAGTAGAACATAATGTGTATGACATTTTGGAATAAAGTTAAGGTGGTGTGTCAAGTTACTGGAAAAAATAAATCATTCAAAAACTTGGTGTGGAACTGTACAGCTATCTGGAAAAAATATTCATTATATTATGGTAAATATATATAGACAAACATTGAAATCGAAAATATCTGTCAATGTAATTCAGGAAGCTATGGAAAAATTGTTTCACAACTTTGTCTTTTCTAATAATGATGTAAGCACAGTTTGAATTGAGAGAGGGTTTTATAACAAAATTCAGCAGATGGAAAAATTAAGGACTGAGGATAAATGGGAGGGAAAAAAGAAAGTAAAAGTGGTGATTTTCTTGAAATTATAGCAAGGAGGAGGACCTGTGCTTTATAATTTGGGACTCTCTTCTGGTCATATGAGTATTCGAGGAAAGACATGAATGATTGAGAAAGTGCAGCATCATGTTCTCAGAAGATCTCAGATTCCTGTGATCCAGTATGTTTATGTTTGAAAATTTAACTGTTCACTGATTCCTTTTATGTCCAAGGTTTATCAAAACCCTAGGACATTTGCCCCATCTAGGATGGAGCAGGGTTGTGATTGGGGAAGCAGGCCTGTGTGGCAGCTGCTGCTCTGGGATGGGGCTCCAATAAGTTTATTGCGTTCAGGAGGCAGAGAAAGATTTCAGTTGGGAAGTTCTGAGAATCTGAGCCTCTATGTATGTTTTACATGTTGACATTCTATAGTCAAGTAGAGGTATATATATTTATTTTTGCAAGAGTACAATGCTCCAATATTAACAATGGTCATAACATCTGTAGTATTAAATAGCTCAAAGACAATTAAGAGATTTCAAATAATTAAATAGGAAAATAGATTGACAGTTAATGAAATATTAAGAGAATATGTTGGCTACATACAAGTTTGGGAAGAATGCTATAGCCTGTTCTAGCTAAGAAATATTTCAAAATATTTTTAAAAAATTAAATCAAGGAGATTAATAATAGCTAGAATATGTCAAAATTCTAATCTTCATATAAAAGGTCGAATTTTAGCATTTATAACACTAGCAAAAATTACTTTTAAGGACTTTATTTTATTCTAAAGTATTTAATTCATTTAGGTCAGGGATCTTTCAAGAAAAAGCACTCTGGAAATTCTTCACACTAGATAATGATAAATTTAAAAAAAAAGAAATAGAGTGTCCACTGTGCCATCTCAAAATGTCAGCAAGAGGAAAATTCCCAAAATGTACAACAACATATTTACAACAAAAAGAATCAGACATAATAAATAATACAAAGAGTAAAAATAAAAAGATGTTAGAAAAAATGTTAGCTCAGGTCATTTGCCAAGCTTACACCCAGGCAGCTGGTTCATTTTGACAACTTGGATGGGAGCAGAAATGGCCATTCGAGGTTTGAACGTAATTTTTTTTTTCCATTCCAAGAACCTATGTGCCCTGAGGTTAGAATTTGTTAACACCAATACTAAAGATGACCAAAAGCAAACAAATAATGAGTATAAATTCCACCAAAGTGCACTCCAATCTGAGAGCACATTTCATTATGGATTCTTAGGACCTAATGTGGGGAGTTCTGATGCCATGTTCTCACCGGCTTAGGTCCCCACACTATGTGCCCCACAGAGATGATACCAGATATCACCATGATGAGTTAATTTTACTAAAGACCACTGACATCACAGAGACCTCCCTACATACTCAGGTGTGCTAGCATCCTTCTATGATGCCACACAGCAAGGAGAGAAATCTTGGCAATTGATAGTTCTCAGTCTTATTCCAGTAGCTTAGAGCCATAGGTTAGTTTCTGTTGTAGTATACCCTTCTGAGGTGCATACTCAAGAGATCATTTTGGAAATCTTTGTGGGTACCATAAGTGGTACCTACAGCATGCACCATGCCCATGGAGTTTCAAGAAGAGTTTATTTTCCTTCCCTCCAAAGACTGTGCATTTTTAACTTGACTCAGTGTCCTGTTTGTTAACTTTTATTTCTCCTCTTCCTCTTTTCTCTGCCCTATCCTGGAAAATTTCTTCAACATCTCAATGGAGGAATTTCCAAGACCCTTTCCAATAGTCATCATTCTCTACAAACGTCTAAACAAAATAAAAAGTAAAAATATTTTCAAAAGATAAATTTCATATTTTAATCAATTTAAATACTACAGAATTAAATATCACAATTTAAATATTTCAGAACTGTTCGAGCCTTATCAGATAATTTTATTAATTTGAAGCAAGAAGAAAAAAATAGGATCCCATTCTTTATCAGTGAGATGTTAGATTAAGAAAAATAAAGGAAGAAAAAATTTGTGCAATTTTATTTTTCTTTGTGATCCTATTTCCTTGTTGCTGAAGTGATTTACTGTTTCTTGCAGTTATGGTTGTCATGTCTATGTTCACATTTTGGAAAAGTGTATATTATAATTATTAATATTGTAAGAATGTCACTCTGCTTAATGTTTCATATCCAAAAGAAAATCAAAATGAAAAATAAAACAAATAAGGAGATATTGTCTCCAAGCCATATATAGAATGTTCACCAATATTTGAGAGTAAATATTCACATATTGACAATGAATCTGCATATCATGACTAGTTTGTAATAGTACCATCCTGCAGGTTGGACATGGTGGTAACGCATCAGTCGTATCTCTAAAGGGCAGAGATGTCAGCAATGACACTGATGTAGGCAGTTAGCTGTTCAGTGTTTCAAATTCTGAAGTCTAAGCTGATGAATGATTTGGGCTGAATACCAAGGCTGAAGCTGAACTTCAGAGCATCCTTATTTACAAGTCTTCTGCAAGATACACAAATTTGAGAAACGATCTACACAGTAAAAAAGGTACACTTAGGTACCATGTATGTAAACAATGGAAATTTAGTTCTAAGAGACACACAAGTCTTGAATGTGAAAGTGCTGCTGTACCCATGTTCTGAATGATGAGTAGACGGAGAAGAATGATCTCAGGAAGAGATTCTGTGTAAAGACAGAGAGTTGTCATGAACTTGTGGATTGGAGATAAAGGAAAGAGGCCTGTCACAATTCTTGACTGGGCAGGGCACTGGAGACAGAGACACCTTTCAAGGTGGCTGTTGTAATATCTTCAGAGGATCTTTTATTATGTTGTGGACATTGGGACCTGCTAGTAAGAGCCATTTTCAGTAGCTCAGTAGTAGGATTCAGCTCTGAAGCCTCTTGAGAAGAAACTGTTGCTAAAAGAAGTTATCACTGGGGAGTTGATAAATGACAGTGCCTATTAGTGTGGAAGTGATTTTGGCACCAAGCACTCTGAGTAATTAAAGCATTGCATCAGCCCTGGAGACCAAGAGTCCACGGCGGCAGGAGATATTGACCACAATTGGCATGTACCTCAAGGAATGCACATTGTCCTTCCCTCCTTCATGAGAGAAAGGCAAGTACTGTGATTCCAAGGAATCTCCATAAGTAAGGCTAATCTGAAGACTGCTTCCTTGTCATTGCCTCAATATAGCTTATGACCTCCAAAAATTACACTTTGGAGAAAACTTGGCCTATGTCTATAAAAGTCTATACACTAGCTAATAAATCATATTGGATTTTTTTATTAATCACTTTTTATTTTTCGGAGCAGTTTTCAGTTCGCAGCAAAATTGAGAGGAAGATACAGAGATTTCCCATATACCCCCTGCCCTAACACTTGCATAACCTCCCCTATTATCAACATCCCTGACCAGTGTGATACATTTGTTACAACTGATGAACTTACATCGACACACACACCATAAGCACCCAAACTCCCTAGTTTACTTTAGGGTTCTCTCTTGGTGTACGTTCTATGTGTTTGGACAAATGTATAATGCCAGGTATCCATCCTTATAGTATCATGCAGAGTTTCACTGCCCTAAAAATCTTCTGTGCCTCACGCATTCATCTTCCCCCCACCTCTTCATATTGGGCTTTTAAATTATGAAATAAGATGAAGATAAATCTACCTTTAATTAGGCCGTCTTCTTACATTGCTTTTAAGAGATTTCTTATGGGCTAAATTATCTGCAGACAGAGTCTGCCATTAGAAGGAACTGGGTCCACTTGGGACACAAGGTTCTGAAAGTTCATCTATTTTTGGAGCTCTTTAACAAATCAATAAGAGAACAAACATGACACATGTCATTATCATTTTTCAAACAGAAGATCTTATTCTACTTGGCTAGATTTTTGAGCCCAGGCTATATTCTAGGGAACAAAGAATTTTATAATGTCACGCAATACTCTTAACTCCTTCAGTGCCATGTCACTCTTGACCTCTGCAAGTTATCTTCAATTAATGTAGCTATGTAGGAGTACATGGAAATCTTTTTATAAATATGTGTCTCATTAATATAAGCATAATCATAAACCTCATGTCTAACTTTCTAGATCACACATGTCAATGATAATTGATAAATAAAGGGACATCTTCCTGCCTCAAAGAAACTCTCTCTTCCTTTCACAGGACGTGAGTCTATTTTAGCGTACAAAATTTTTATTCCTAGTGTGCCACAGGTAAAGTGGCTGAGAATTGACATCTTTAATTTTTGTTAAAAAAATATAAACCCAGGTTGTTTTGTGTATTATGAATTTATTCACGTTCTTAATTAAAACAGTAACAACAGTGCAGAACATTCATCTACTTAATCCTTCACTCATCATGTATAGTTTTTTGATCTGTTTGTAAATATTCCAGTCCTCTCCTTTTTTTGGTTTAGACTGCAATTCCTGGACTCCTTGTGGAAATATATTACATTATCTTGTAAAGTTGAATATTGCCACATCCTGCAACATATTAATTACATTTCTAGAGGACATGTTTAAAAATGTTCGTAACTACTATTCATAGTAATGAAATACTAATTGAGAGGATAATGGATGAAAAAATTTTGAAATTATCACGCAATAGAGTATGTATAGAAGTGAAAATGAATCTACAACTATATTCAACAACTGATATAAAAGTTAGTAGCCTTAATGTGGATGAAAAAATAAAACAACTTTTAGAAGTCTGCAGATAGTATGCTAAGTTCAGAACCAGGAAAAAACTAAAAAACTACGTACGTGATAAAGATATTCTGCTTTTAGGAAGCAAGATAATTGTACAATTAAAAAATCAGGATATTGGCTATCTTTAGGGTAGGGCAGGGGGCAGGATATGGAAAAGGTTAAAAATTGATTTAATTATTGGTAATGGTAGGTAGAAACGGTCTTGGGATAGTAGTAAGCTTACAGATATTCATTATATTATTTAAATAAATGTAAAAGGCAGTAATATAAAATGAATCAAATAAAAGACAATAAAAAAGTTTGGAAATGGGTGAATTCTACAGCTGGAATTCTATTATAAGAATCGCTTTCTTCTGCTTGTATGTTGCCTCTGTTTCATTTTGTGTTGGTTCCATTTTCAATCAGGCTTTCTCCACTCATGGTAAGATTATGAGGAGTTCCACATCTGTACTCTCAGAAACTCTATTAGGGAAAAAAAAGACTTTTCTCAATAGTTCAAGAAAAGTACTGAGATTGCATCTTATTTGCTAATAGATGCATGACCCAATCATTACAACCTGGGGAAATGCTTTCTGATTGACCACACAGGAATGATACCCATCTTTGGGAGATAGCACTGCTCATACCTTATGTAATGAAAAGGCAGAAATTGTGGTTTCTCAGAAGGAAATCAAGTTTCAATTACTCCAAGAAGGAAAATGGACTTGTGTCCAGCAAAAACAATCAATTCAGGGCCTATAAGATAGTTTTTTATAACTCATCTTTAGCATCCTTATGATGAAGGCAGGATAAATCTACAGAAGTATTTAGACATTTTTATAGCAAAACAAATACACACCAAAGGTTGAATACATCATTCTTTGGGGGCTATATTCCACACAACAGCATGAGAAATATCATACTCTATTATAAGAACAACCTGACATTTTCAGTGTCCCAGCTGATGTCTCCCAGGGCTGTTGATTCTAAAGGCTGCTGAGGCACATAAATGAAAGCGATTCCCAAAGGAGTATTTGTTGTATCCCAAGACCTGACCTCACATCTAACTCTGCCCTAAATTAGTGGTTTTAGTGTAGTTCAGAGAGAACCTTAACCTATTTTTTTAACCATTACACAGGTAATTTTTCAGAAAAGGTAATTAAAAAATGTTACTCAAATTATTTTCAATTAGGCTTGAATTGTTTTAATCATTCATTCACCTAGTAAACAATTGATAATTTGAAGCACAATGTGAACTGTTGTTTATAAATATTTACTATTGTAGATATGCTGTAGAACAAGATAGTCACGAACCCTACCCTCGATGACTATCTACAATTTCCAGAACTCAATAAGAGTTTGAAGAATAAAATAGGATTTTTTCCTGGTTTCTGGTCTTTATGCAACATTTTCCTATTTTTAATTTCTCAATGATTGATCATTTCAATCAGGACGTTCATCTATCTGAGTTTTACACACTAGTACTCATGTGGCCTTCTTATGCAGAAGATTCGCTCGCTTCTTCCTGAGAGACTAATCCTTTGGATTTCAAATCACTGTGCTTTCATGATTTTACTCATGATCCTTTAAGCATGCTTCTTAAGAGTCTTCAAAAATTCTTTTAAATGTTCGCGAAACTCTACATTTTGTCGTTTGCTCATTTCTCCAAACTACCCGTTTACTTTGGGTGACCTCACCCAATCTCATGATTTAAGCTATCATTTACCAGTAAAGATTTCCCAATCTAGTTCTACAGCCCTAACTTGAGATTCACAATTTTTAAAAAAGCCAACTGTCTACTCAACATGTTCCCTTGTATATCCTATTTCGACCTGACCCTGTCATCATTGCCCTATTATTCTAAACTCCCCAACCTGAGATACCACTGCTAGCCATTAGAAATTTTTTTCCTCATCATCACTGTCTAGTACTACCTGGTTTTCAATTTGGGCTAGTGTCACGAAAATGTGTGGAAAGAAGACAAACCATGGAAAAAGAGAGTGATTAGATCTCCCCATTGAAGTTATTAAATATGCAATTGGGCAAGCTGCTTAATTTCTGTGAGTTTTATTTTTTTATATGAAATGTCATTGTTAACACCTACCTCATTGAATAGGTATGTAAATGAAATGATATAACTTATGTAGGGTGATAAATAGAGTCTAATATACAAAATGTATTCAATAAATATTTGGTGAAGTAACATTGTTTCAATAAAATGTATTCCAAAATAAGTGTCTGTTTACTAACATTAATTAGCAAAATAAATAGAAATGAATTCAAAAAAATATGAGATATCTATTCAATGCTCAGTATGCATGTTAATTCTCAGTATAAATTTGTGGTTCCTTCATGAAGAATGGCTATAGCACACAGAATAGAACTTCTCATTGCGGGACACCATACTGCCTTCCCTGGATTGTACTTGCAAATAAATTACGAGAGCTAGGAAAGTGTCTCTCCTAATGCACAGAGGGGTAATTTAGGGAACTAGGTGGGAGCAGAGTAGTTTCTTGCTGATCTACTTCCTCTTCCACCACAGACTCTGTTTTTCCTTCTTCCTCTTCTCTATCACCCTCTCTGCCATCCATTTATGTTTTGCTCTTCTTCCCCTGATATCTTTGGTCAGCCTAACACACATAAAACCTCTAAACCCTTGTTTGTATTTGGATACCGAGTGTGAGGAGGGTTCACTTTCTCTTTTGTGGGCTACATAGACAAATTAAAAGTTAAATTTATTACAGCATGTGGGATGCTTCTGATTAGCAAAGAAAAGGAAACTTTAGCGCATACTACTCTCTAGGATGCTTATATTTTACATCATCATGTCAAAATATTCCCTCAGGAATTAAGACGGGGAATTTTTCTCCCAGTATTCCGTGGGATGGCTGCCTTCAAAAAGGGAAGGAAAGACTTGACACTACTATAGAGTGTTCTAACAGGTAAGTGACAGGTTATTTACATCTTTGTACCCAGAAAGGCATCATTACAGAATAATGCAAATTAGTTTTTAAATATATTTTATGTGTGTCTATATTGCTCCTACTTCCTCTGATAAAGGAACAGATAAAAGAATAAAGGAACAGATAAAAGAATAATGTGTTTAAAAAGTTTACTCTTAATATAGTAAATAAATAGAATCAAATATAAGCTTTAGAATAAAAAGGTCTTTTGAACTCAACAAATATGTTATGAGCACAAAGTATGTGAAAAGCCACCATTGTTGTGTGTGGATACAAGGAGGAATTCCATGCCCTAAGCTTTACTACAGATTCTTGAGATGGCCGGGTAAAAAAGTTCACAAATGCTTTTCATGTAAGGTAGCTTAGCAAGAAAACTCCTCACTATGGGCATTAAAAGTTAGAAAAGATTATGCCTGATTAGAGCTTAGAGAAAAGGTTAATACAGGTAGTGACCTTCACATAGCTTCTGCAGAATGTCATCTGCAAGTGACAGCTTTAAATATAATGTTGTTTGTTACAGTATAGAATTACTAATCTCTGCGTGTTTCTAAAATGATATCATAAGAATAGAATTTGCAGTTTACATGCATCTCAGATTTAGTTTGAAAAACTGAATAACCACTACTCATGGAAAATTCAGAAATGACAATGTGCAGGCTAAAAACTATGTAAAGAAGAAAGGTAATGTCCCATATGTGGGGGAGGGGAGCTTTTTCTCATTCTTTAATTTGGGCTTTTGAGGGATAAAGAATCTTGGGTCAACCTTTTAACCTTCCCACAGAAAATGGTAAATTTTGTGTATACATAAAATGAGATTCTCCCAAAGATAGAATTCTAGTGTAGCCAAATCAGGGAGGGGTGAGTAGTTTAAGAGACAGTTGTTAAGGAGAGTAAAGATTCTTACTGTGGCCTCTGCAATAAAACAGATAGGATAGGTTAGAAAGATCCACCTAACACTCTATTCCACTCTCATCTATTTTCCACCTTTATCTCTCTGCTTTTCTTTCAGCTCTTTTCTGTTACCTCCCCATCCAACACATTGTTTATTATTGTTTTGACAAATTTAGCCATGCTAAGTTTGGCTAAACTTGTTTCAGGTAAGTACAATAGTTATTAAGTTGTGCTATTTTATTAGTGTTGTCTTCAGATCATTGTTACCCATTTTTTGTGTCAGATTCCTTTGAGAACCTGATGAAAGGTGTTAACACACCTCTGGAAAAAATCTACATATGATCATCCACAAAGACATGAACAAAAACATAACCAATATCAGGAGGATATGAAAAATGTCAAGGCTCTCATATTCTTTAAGGGCCAAGGATTCATGATAAAAAATGGTTAAATGCTAAGATGATCATTTTTATGGGTGTCAGGGTCTCAAATCTTGCATGGCCATGTGGTGCTGTTCAGACTACACCATCTTCTACTCCAGATTGTGGAGATGATTTACTAAGTTATTTAAAATTCATCTCAGTATTTTTTTCTGAATTTATAAATTGGGAGTATGTTTGTCTGCCTACCATGCATAATAGAAGGCCACAGAAGATTAATGATGTGAATGCATTTTGTAATCAGAATAGCACTAAACCAATCAGATAAATATATTAAGAAGTAATTGAGAAGGTTCAATTTAAAAACATTTACTCAGCACCTACATTGTACAAGACATTGAGTTTTGAACTGTGGAGAATAAAATCTGAGAATACATAATTTTCAAAGATTTTTATTCCAAAAAGGAAGCTAAAGAGAGAGCACATACAAGTGAATTTAACTAATATTATGTAATATTATAAGAAAAGCTATCAGAGAAGCCCTTAGGGAACAGGAGAGAGAATTTCTTTTATCATAAAGCAGTCACTGAAGGCCACCAGATGTTTCTTAGCAGTTGGGTCCTGGAGTTTTGGGACAGTTGAAGTAGTTAGAAATGAAGTGACATTCTAAGAAGGAAGGAGACTATTGATTGAACTGCTGACTAAATATTTATGAGAACTCATAATTATTAATAAGTTAATGAAAATATATGTATTTATAATTCTTAAGTTATCTTAAACAATATATGTCCAGATGTATAAATAAACTTGTTCCTACGGCCAGCCCCATGACCAAGTGGTTAAAGTTCCACATACTCCACTTCAGTGGCCCAAGTTTGTGGATTTGGATCCTGGATGTGGACCTATTCTACTCATAAGCCATGCTGTGGAAGCATTGCATATACAAAAATAGAGGAACACTGGCACACATGTTAGCTCAATGTCAATTTTCCTCAAACAAAAAAAAGATACCTGTAACATTGGCAACAGATGTTAGCTCAGGGCAAATATTACTTAGCAAAACAATAAAATAAAATAAACCTGTTCTAGAAATGAACATTCTAATTGGGTTGATAGCACAAATCAAAAGTCATACACTCAAAGGAGTGGCCACAATTATGGGACTTAATTCCAAGTACAAATATTTCATGATGGATCACTCTTTCAAATTAAGAAGGAAAGAATGAGCTTATGGTTTTGATTAAGAGACTAAGGATCAGTTTCCTCATAGTTGAAGATCTTTGTCAAAAGTTTCATTGTGCAAAGAGAGTTTTTTAAAAATCTTTGTATCCTAATATAAATTACTTCATCAGACACTTTCCTGAGAGTAGTTTTTGATTTGGAGGAACATAAGGTATATTTCAAGTGGGCTCAGGAGAAGAAAGCTTACCAAGTGAGAGGAAAAGATGTATAAGGGAAATTTGCATCTGTTTACTCTATCATAGTCTGTGCTTTGGCCACTTACAACTTTCAAGACAGTGTATTGAAGGATTGAAGAGGAACACAATGAGATACATAAACCCTCCAAACTTTTTACTTGCATATAGTCCCTTTCAAAATTATCTTGAAAAGAATGATGTAGATAAAAAGTTTTCTTCTTAGAAGTGAAGGCAGTGATAGTATTCCTTTCTAAGTTTGAAAAAAGAGAAATAATCATTGAAATAAATTAAATTTCAAAGTTAAATCATCAGTGACTTAGCCAGGACAGAAATAAATTGAATGAAGTATTACTGACTGTCCACTACTCTTGTTGTCTAAAATTATATCTCCTTCCCTCCTCTGAATCTCTAGTTTGTTACAAGAACAAAGGAGTTTTCAGGTGCTTGGATAATACAAACTCTACCGGAGATTACAACCACCATCTGATACTACATGAACTGCGTGGTGTCCTCCCAAAATCACTTCAGATGTAAAATGTTTAAGTTAAACACCTGAATTATGAAAACAAGAACTGTTGAGTTATAACACCCCTCTTTCATTTTTATGCAACCTCAGGGACTTTGGGTCCTCTAAGGGATGTCTTTCAGAAATGGGAAAAAGGAAAAAATAGAAATAAGGATATTTGAGATATTGCCAACTATTAAAGAATATTCACTTCTCTACATTAGTATATATCAAATACTAAATATCATAAGAGCACCACAAGGTAACATCATATTATTTAGAGGATATAAGTACTTCCTGTTTCTCTTTTCAAGCTCTAATATCTGGAAATTAGCATTCGGTGAAGGGATGCATAATATATATTAAAAAATAGACATTTCTAGAATTATGTGTAACAAATATGCAATGATAAATATATGTGTAAAGAAGATATTCTTCATGGGTTTGGGCTGGGGTATAATTTTCCATTTGTATTATGAGCTTCCAAAAGTAGTCAGATATATCCAAAATCCCGAGATACACCATCCAAACATGGATGTCAATTTATTAAATATGGAAAAATAATTAATTTAATAATAAAATGGAGCCACATTACAAACTGTGGAACAAAGTGTTGAGGTAAGTTACTAAGAAGCAACAGCTAAAATGCCCATGATAAGGAACATTTATTTTTCTTCAAATATTCCATAACATCATATATCACACTATATGTTACACATACAACCCTGAATTAATTCCCTTATATTTTGCAGATGAACCATTTCACACTCCTTCTTCTCATTCAAGAAATCATGCAGCTGAATAATAATGCGACTGAGTTCATTCTGCTTGGGTTAACCCAGGAACCTGTTAGGAAGAAAATAGTGTTTGTCACTTTCTTACTTATCTATTTGGGGACTTCGCTGGGTAACTTTCTGATTATTGCTACCATCAAGACCAGCCGGGTACTTGGAAGTCCAATGTACTTCTTCCTTTTCCACTTATCTTTATCTGATACCTTCCTCTCTACATCCATAGGACCTAGAATGGTTGTGGATGCCCTTTTGAAGAAGACCACTATCTCTTTCAATGAGTGCATGATCCAAGTTTTTTCATCACATTTCTTTGGCTGCTGGGAGATCTTCATCCTAATTATCATGGCTGTTGACCGCTTTGTGGCCATCTGTAAGCCCCTACATCACATGATCATCATGAGCCATCAAGTCTGTGGTGCATTGGTGACTGTAGCCTGGGTGGGGTCCTGTGTACATTCTTCAGCTCATATTTTCTGGCCTTGAGTTTACCCTTTTGTGGTCCCAATGTGATGGATCACTATTTCTGTGACTTGCAGCCTTTGTTGAAACTTGCCTGTACAGACACCTACGTGGTCAATCGACTCTTGGTGTCCAACAGTGGGGCCATTTGTACAGTGAGTTTTGTCATGGTGATGTTCTCCTGTGTTATCATCTTGCATTCTCTGAGAAACCACAGTGCTGAAGGGAGGAAAAAAGCCCTCTCAACCTGCATTTCTCACATTATCATGGTCATCTTGTTCTTCGGTCCTTGCATATTTATATACACACGGCCTGCAACCACCTTCTCCATGGACAAGATGATAGCTGTGTTTTATACAATTGGAACACCTTTGTTCAATCCTCTGATTTATACACTGAGAAATGTAGAAGTGAAAAATGCCTTGAGGAAAATATGGAACACGAAGTTGATCTCAGGTAACAAATGATGAATAGAAGTTTCAAATTTTCTTTATCATTAGGATTGATCAAAAAAGTCCATAGAGAATATTGTCCTCTTATTGCAGAGTTAACATTATCCTAACATGGGGCATAAGAATTAGTTTCTTCAAGAAGATAGGCAATATGAACACATATACTGATTAGCATTGAGTCAATTTTATATAGAAATAGAGACAGCCCCAGCTAGAAACAGTCATGTAAGACATATGCTTTACTCTGCCTCTCTTGCTTGCCTAATAGCACTGTGTTGTGATCTAGTATTATCTCTGCCTTTCCTCATATTGATTCTTTGTGTTCTCTATTTATTCTTACACTTCTATATGCTTATATCCACAGCCTGGCAAGGTTCCCTCCAAACTGTTCATTTATTAAATTCTGTGGGATCATAATGTCTATCATGAACCTTCAACTTGGTTGTTCTTCCTGACTCAAAGAAAGCACCAGATTCAAATAATTATAGAAACTTCATGTTGTAAAGGACAAGACATGTAATGTAGATAATCTCTCTTCTATGTCCTGTGGTTATACTTTGAATTGTTACCATATGTTCACTAAGATCCTTCTAGAAGAGTGACAGAACACTGTGAGAACAGTCACCCTTCTGAAGGAGTCTTTTTTATCTTAGGAAGGTTCTGATTATTTAGGTTATACTCAATATTATTCTGTTTGTAAAAATTACTTTTTGCTTCTAAAATGATCCATTCTAATTTTGGGGAAGTTTTAAGTTTTCTCTTGAGTCATCCCAATTATAATAATTTGTTCATAAGATCAGGTTCTTATGATTATGGCATAGATGGCCCAAATTAATATGGATATATTTATATGGCCTAGAAGAGTATATGCAGTTGATAGTAGGGAACTTGAAAATAAGAATTGATTAAAGAAATAATATTGTAACCAGAGGAGGATTTTTAGGCTTTGGAGCAGAAGAGTTACATCACTGATATGAATTATTTTAGTTAGATTTAATATAATCCAGAAAAGAGAGTAATTTGAATGAGACTGAGATATTTGAATGAAAACTATGTTTATGCAATAGAGATGGATATCACCATTTGTCACCATCCATCAGCACCACAGACTAATTGTATGAACAGTAAGAATCTTCTGATTTTAATTTCTATTCTTGTTTTTATTTTTATCCATAGAGAAAATTCAAGGAGTATTTTTGTTTATTTGGAACTTCTATCTCTATTTATAAATTACTTAATTATATTAAGATTACTAGTTTTATATTAATTTTATTGTACCAGGAACTTTAGAATTTCTTTAGCTTGAGAAAATGAGCATCTATTTCTCCGTGTGGGAATGTAAAACTCTGAATTCCACAATAAACTCTAGTGACATATATACATCACTTTTTTCAGATTCTATGAATTTCAAGGCTACTTCATCTCAAGCATTTATTATTGGTCACAGCTGCTGGAGTTTGATTCTGCTCTTGTAAGCTTTGCAAAATAGTCATTTCCAGTTGGCATAGTTTTACTTGATGTCTTCTATTTCAAGACAAAGTAATTATGAAAAGGGGTGTATATTGGATCCAATTTAGGTGCCTCCCGAGATACACTCTATCTAATATGTCTTGTGGACATACTTTTAACACAGAGCTTCCATGCCCACTGTCGCCACGTCTCCTGCCCACAGAAATTCTGGTCTAATTTTTGTCCAGGATTTTATAATAAAGATGACAGAACTGTAAAGATGACTGAATATGCAACCTAACTAGGAATTTTTTGTTGAAGTCAGTATTCTGATAAGAAAAGAGTGGGGCTCTGAGATCTAGACAGACATAATTGTGCAGGGTAGGGTGAAAACCATGAAATCACAAATTATCTTGCATCCTCTTTATTATCGTAAGTAGCTTCCTCTCCCTTGAAAGAGAGGAAAGAACAGTCTTCCTTAGCCTAGACACCATTCCATTACCTTATTTGAAGAAATTGTCATGCAATGGTATTTGCTTTCCTCATGGGCTTCCTCCTACACCCCTTATTGCTTCCAACCAGCTAACCAGGGGAAAGCTGCAAGAAAGTCTAAGCAAGAATGTACATTCTTGCTCTAGGATAAAATGAAATGCATGAGAAATTGCAGGACTTTGGGGCTAAGTACAAGTGTGAACCATGGGAGCATTTCATTATGGGAGACGTTAACGCAGAATGGCAAAATATAAATCTTGAATTGAGGTCTATCCAATGGGGCTTTTTCTGTAGACTCACACTATTGGAAATGGCTTGTTAAGTAACTATGTGGTTTGCTTTACTCACAGAACTATTTGTTAGATCTGTGGGAAAGAACTACAATAGAGTTCCTAAAAGTATAAAAGACCCAATAGTTGACTTTTTTTAATCTTAGGTATTGACAGTATCATAAATATCTGTACTATTTTTTGGTGTGGAAGCTTAGGAGTGAATATGATTTGAACTTAATTCATATTTAGAAGACCCCAAAGGAAATTTCTTGAAGAAATTAATTCCCAAAGTTTCTAGGTGGGACATTTTTGAAGTGTGTCATCAGTATATCCATATTCAAGTGGAGATAAAATAAACTCAACTAAAAAATTGTGGGCTGACTAACATGACAACTGTGGATTAAACATGGGTTATATTTATTTGTTTATTTATTTTTATCTTTTTTACCATTCTCAGAAATGTTTATTACAAGTATTCTTAAAGAGTTCTCTACATTCATTACAGAATGGCAAAACTTCCATTCACTGATATAACAGTGTTCTCACTGCATTTTTTAAATTCTTCCTTTTCTAAGGGAATCATATTACAATATGTACCAACTTAACATATGCACCTTAAATTTACACAACGTTATATATCAGATATACTTCATCTAAAAAAAAAAAGCATAGGGTCTTTGTAAAAGGGCTGTTGCGTAGATGAATCTTGACTCAAATTTTGGTGGAACTAAAGTAAGCTTGATGGGCAGTGGAAGGAATATTATGTAAAATTCCCTAAATAAAAATTTATTGACTTTAATCAGCCATAAGAAATGATGAAATTCGGCCAATTGTGACAACGTGGATGGACCTTGAGGGTATTATGCTGAGTGAAATATGTCAGAGGGAGAAAGTCAAATTCCACATGATCCTCTCCAACCAGGCTGGGACTTCCAGTATGTCAAACACCCTGTCAGTCTTGCTCACCAAGTGTCCAGACCACTGAACACGCACGGACCAGAGGAAAGGAAAGACTTGTCCCAAAGTCAACTCTCCAGACTTTCTGTGGAAGGAGGGAACGAACGGAGCACCCTCCAGCCTCACGCTTTCTTTGCCAGACTTTCAAGTGTGGGACACATACCTGTGCTCACAACGCTCCACGGACAGCCCCCACTGCACCCCTGACAGGTAGACTTCTGCACACTCAAGGGCTTTGGAAAGCACTGGCTCTGCACACAAATATGATGTGGCCCTCGACAGGCCACTTCCCCTGAACCGGCCTGAGCTTCAGGGCCACAACAGGCTTCATGAAAACCCCAACGGAACGTAGCCTCGAAAAGAGGGAGACCTGCACTCCTCAGAACGCATGGAGACCAGTGTCCTTATCGACTTCGCGTCTGTCCTTCCAGGAAGCCAAGACCACGGGATGCCGCTTCAGCGCCCGACTCCCGGGCACCGCACCCCCAGGCAGGCCCCGTGCCCGGCACACACCTCCCGTTCCACGAACGCCTGAAGCGCACGAAGAGACCCCCTCGCTCCCCACGCCGCACAGCTGTCCCGCCACCTGACGGGCACCTCTCGGCGCACAAGCCTATTTCTCAGGGACACGCTCGCCTCCCACCAGCCCCCAGGCCCACGCCCCCAGGTACCTCTCCCAGATGGAATCACCTTCGCAGGCGCCCTGGTCGTCCGTGTCCGGCGAGCAGGAAGAACGGGAGCTGAAGGAGGGCCTCCTCAGGCTAGCGGCCATGGCTGTGGAGGGCCCGGGCTGCTGTGCCCACCGGGGACATGGAGCGGCGTCCACGGCCGCAGGGGGAACGGACGAGCGAGCCCGGCCCGGGAGAGAGCAGCAGAGCGCGGCCGGACTCCGCCGGGCTCGGCTCTGGGCAGGCAGGCGCGGCTCACCGAAGCCTCCCAGGACGGCGGCCCAGCAGCCGCGCGCTCCTCTCCTGGCGCGCGCGCGCCCGCCGCCCAGACGCTCCCAGGCCGCTGCCCCGCCCCCCCTCCGGCGGTGGACTGTGGACAGCGACAGGGACACCCTCCTGGGAGAACTCCTGCGGCCCCGCCACACGCTGCTTCGGACCTTCGCGGAGCGGGAAGGTGCGCTGACAGGGACGCAGGGTCCCCGCTACGCTCGCTCTCAGCGAACTGCAGCCTCCTCCCTCGGCTTTTACTTGAATGTCACACCCGAAACCATGCAACGTCTACAAGAAAACATAGGCAGTATGCTCTTTGACATCAGTCTTAGCAGCCTGTTTTCAACTACCACGTCTGACTGGACAATGGAAACAAAATACAAAATGAACAAATGGGACTACATCAAAGTCAAAAAAATCTTCTGCACGGCAAAGGAAACCATCCACAAGACCAAAACACAACCTAACGACCGGGAGAAGATACTTGCAAACCGTATATCGGATAAGGGGTTAATATCCCAAATACAGAAAGAGCTCATACATCTCAACAACAACAAAAAATCAACAACCCAATTAAAAAGACGGGCAAAAGATCTGAGCAGTGATTTCTCCACAGAAGAGACAGGGATAGCCAACAGGCCTATGGAAAGGTGCTCAACATCATTAGCGATCAGAGGAATGCAAACCACAACTACAAGGAGATGTCACCTTCCTCTGGTCAGAATAGCTCTAATGAACAAGACCAGAGACAAGTGTTGGGGAGGATGTGGAGAGAAGGGAACTCTCCCACACTGCTGGTGGGAGTGCAGACTGGTGCAGCCACTATGGAAAGCAGTGTGGAGTATCCTCAGAAAACTAAGAATACATCTACCATAGATATGATCCAGCTAGCCCACTGCTGGGTATTTATCCAAAGAACTTGAAAACACCAATGCAGAAAGACACATGCACCCCTAGGTTCACTGCAGCATTATTCACAACAGCCAACACTTGGAAGCTACCTAGGTGCCCATCAAGGGAAGAATGGATAAAGAAGATGTGGTATGTATACACAATGGAATACTACTCAGCCCTAAGAAATGATGAGATCCGGCCATTTGTGACAACGTGGTTGGACCTTGGGGGTATTATGTGAAGTGAAATAAATCAGAGGGAGAAAGTCAAACACCGTGGATCTCACTCATAAGTAGAAGTTAAAAACAATGACAAACACACACAGAGCAACGGAGATTGGATTGGTGGTTACCAGAGGGGAAGGGGGGAGGGGAGAGAGCAAAAGGGGCGATGAGGCTCACATGCGAGGTGACGGACTATAATTAGTTTTCGGGTGGTGAACACGATGTAATCTACACAGAATTTGAAAGATATTACAACGGACATCTGAAAGCTATATGATGTTAGAATCCACTGTTACTACAATAAAATAAAATAAAATAAAATAAAATAAAATAAAGAAGTGTAGGAGCCTCAAGAGGCTAACAGGCTTTTGAAAAGTTATTCTAGGGACTTTTATGGCTTAGCTCAGGGCGGCAGACACCAGCCTGAGACACAGCTGTGACATAGCCACTAACTTCAACTAAATTATATTCCGACTGGAGGGAAATCAAAACTACTGTAATCATAATTTATTGAAGGCTTCACTTTGTGCCAGATCCTGTGATAACCGCTTTGCACCAACTGTCTCATTTAATCCTCACATCCAAAAGGTAGGTTACCATTATTCTCCCCATTTTAAGGGGGAGGAGGCGGAAGCAGAAAGATGGCCATCTGCCTGGAATTCACATAAGGATTCTTTATGTAATGACATGACTTTTGGACAAGATTTAAAGGTTTAACACATTACAGTGAAGATGCAGATCACACTATCACAGAACGTGAAAAACACTGAGTCCTGCCAAATGTATTAAAACACTAATTATGGATCCTCACAATCTCTTGGCCTGTTTTTTCAGATGAGGGAAAACCCAGTGTGAAAAACCGTTGAGGAGATGTCTGCAGAGGAGGACTACGTCTGGTCTTTAAAGCCGGGAACTATCCCAGTAGATTCTGAGTCAGTGGGTCCAGAGTAGGCCTTGAGCGTCTCTGTTCTTTTCAAAAGCCCCACAGGCTACACTTCCGTGCCCTTGGAGTTGGGAAGTACAGTCATGCCCTACATCGGGACGTTTCAGTCAACAATGGGGGTCCCATCAGATTAGTCCCATATGGCCTAGGTGTGTAGGAGGCTCTGCCATCTAGGTTTAGGAATTCCGTGGTGTTTGCACAGTCTCGAGATTGCCCGACCATGACACACTCCTCAGAACTTATCCCCACTGTGAAGCAAAGCATGACTGTACTGCCTTAGATTCTCCATGGTTCCAGACCCTGCACTGTTTACGTGACTGCACATGCAGAGGGCACGGTGTCTGAGGCAGAGACCAGCTGGAATCACAAAAGCTCTCGACAGAGAGTCAAGGAAAGGCGTGCTCTGCTTACACGACTCTCTACTTTTCTCTGTGTCTGAACCATTCCATAGCTAATCTGCTTTTTCTAACCGAGCAGCTTTGCAAAAAAAAAAAAAAAAAAGGTTACCAACAAATACTATAACAAACCAATATAAACGATACATATGAAATAAGCCTAACCCTACTATAATACTGAAAAGGCTTTTATTTCCCTGGGATAATTTGGACAGCCTTAGATTCTTTTCCCAAGAGCAGCCAAGTCCAGGGAGATTATTTCTAATTCCACAGTGCTACAGATGCGGTCAGTAGCAACTGTAAACTGGAAAGGAAACAAAGTTGGGTGTAATCCATTCCAGTTCACACGTTTCACCAGGGACAGCCTCCAGGCCTTTAATACTTATGTCTGCGTTTATCCATTTATTTAATCAACCACTACTAACTCCTACTAAAGGCCAGACACTGCTCTAAGTACTTTACAGATATGAAATATCCTTTAACCTATTTTCAGATTTTAACAAGACTTCCCTCTGATTTCTTTAGATTCCTTGCTCTGTGTGCTGCAATAGCTGTGGCCCTGCATCCATGCAAGCTCCCCCACAAGGAAACCGTGGAGACCTAGTAAGGAGTCAGAACTTCTACACCAACCTAAAGAGATGAGGAGATCTTCCCTCATCATGTGCCATCACAGGCTGAGTAGGAAAATTTGATTTCTACCTCCCTTGCAGTAACAAGACAGTGTCCCCCACTCTTTCTCAGCCAGAACTATAGCAGACAAAGCTAGATAAAACAGAAGGTTTAAATAAAATCCAGAACCTCAAAAACCAAAAAAATCCAGGGCCTCATATCACAATACACAACTTGCTCCAGTTTCCATCAAAAATCACTCGTCATAGCAAGAAACAGTAAGATCTCAGACTGAATGAAAAAAGAAAACCAACAGCTGGTAACATGAGGATCACAGAGATATCAGAATTATCTAATAAATATTTTAGAGTAACTATGATAAAAAATGCTTCAATGAGCAATTTTGAAGTCACTTGAGACAAATGAAAAAATAGAAAGCCTCAGCAAAGAAATGGAAGATTTCAGCAATGAACATCAGTGTCAGTATCCTGGTGGTGACATTGTACTAGAGTTCTGTGCCATGTTACCATTGGAGGAAACTGGGTAAAGGGTACACAGGATATCCCTGTACTATTTCTAACTGCATGCGAATCTGCAATTACCTTAAAATAAAAAGTTTAAGTTAAAAATTACGTAGCTCACGTTTAGGAAAACAGACTGAAACACAGCATTTTTATGTCAATTAACACCCAGAAATTTAGGCTTATTGAAGATCAAGGTGTGGTTATTCTGTCCCATCTCATTGTTGATAATCAGTGAATTAGTTATTCAATAGGTAACTGTATTTGTATTCACCAATATGTATATTCAACAAAAACATGTTGAGTGCCTATTGGGTGCAATACACCATGTTAGGAGGAAGTAATACCAGCTACAAATACCAGTTACTGAGAGACTACAATACAGGAATATACATATGTACTCATTTTTTTCCATAAAAATACTTATGGGGGTAGACGTTATCATCATTACCTTTTTTTTCTGGGAGTTGAGTTTACTGTGACTATAAATATTTAAAAGTTAAGCCCATGACCCTCAAAAATACAAAATAAACTTCTATCAAATATTTTATTCAACTAAGTAATGTGGAAATCAATGAGATGATCAAAGTGGTTCCAAGAATCACAAACCCTTTTTGGGAAACAGGGGTTTATATAGTTTATCAGTAAAAGCACATTTGACAACACAACATCAACCAAAGAATGTTAGATCAAGGTTGTTAGGTTATATAGAAAATGGTTAAGATCCTAAAGGTCAATAAAACTGTAATCTCTGCTTTATCTTTCTCCTGGACAGAAATCTACAGATTAACATATAACTGCACAATGTTTGGGTTCTAATCAAATAGTAAATCATAAAGTCAAACATTTACATTGTTCTAGATAAATGAATAAGCCTTAGGTTGGCTGGTTAGACGATGCTATGGTATGCCAATGAAAGGACATTCAGTCATCTTCTTACATTATTTCCAAGTTTTTAATAATTTTTATGAATGAAATTAATGTTAGACCCCCCTAATAAGTGGAAGAGCCCAAACTTAAATACTATTCTAACTCCAAATCTTATTCTCTTTCAAATAAACCACGCTTCCGTCGAACATCTCCAGCCTAATGATATAAGCAGGAAAGTAAAGAAAAATTCCAATAAAGTATAAAAAGTGATTATAGAAATATAAGTAGGATGTACTGGGGACATAAGGAGTCAATAAGCCTTACAAAGACAAGGAATGCTACTCAGGTGAGACGATTCAAGCTCAGTCTAGAGACAGGTGTTGATAGTTAGTCAGATGTAGAAGGAAAGAATGATGCCCCAGGAAGAAGAGAAAGCATGTGTTACAAGCACTTGTACGAGGATAATGGAGCATTTTGAGAATTGAAGATAGATTTCTTTTAAGGTTTTAATAGTGTTTAAAGATTTCAAAGGGCTACCCACCCAAAAAGGCTCTACGTCCAGATAGGTTCACATGGGAATTTCATAAAATCTTCAGGAAACAGATAATTTTCACGCAATTTGAACTAAACCACAAAATTAAAAAGAGGGAAAGCTTCAGGAATTTTGTTGTTTGTTTTTATTGATTATGATTCAATATAAAATTTATACCAATATTTGGACTGTCTTGAACTCATTTCTGCCTCACTATAAGCTGAGTGTTCTTTGAAGTTTTTCCATTTGAAACACTTAAAAAGCCCTAATTGAGTGTAGTGTGCCATTTCTTTATTGTGCTTGATTATATTTTCTAATATTTTATTTAAGGATTTAGGCTTTCATTAATGAGATTGGTTTATAATTCTTTTTAGTGATGAATTAAATTTATGAAATTAAATCTTCAGAAATTCCTCTTGAGAAAAAATATCAAAATACAGAAATATCTATAAATCCTATAATTCTAAGAGTATGACAACTTTTTAAGAGAAAAGATTGTGATGAACATTAAAGTCAGCAAAAGGTATGTAATGGAAAGATCACTGGCTTTGGAGTCAGACAGTACTGAGTAAGGCCAGGACTAGGGAAAGGTAGGTGAGGTGTCTGGGGTACAAAATTTATGGAGGCACTCACTCTCAGGGTCATTCAAGGGCAGGGTTGGCACATGAAAGTGAGTGCTTCCTTAAATTTTGCACCTCTGGTTTTTCATTCCCCTCACCCTAGTCTGGCCCCGTGCTCTTAAGTCTGGATCCTAGCCCAGCCCCCACTACCTTCAAGATCCCAGGTGAGTTATTCAAGCTCTTTAAGCCTCAATTATTTTCTTCTGCTAAATGTGTTGATACTGTCCACCTACCTCAAATGATTCTGTAAGAATTAAAGAAAGATATATTATGTGATACATCAAGCAAATTGCCTACAACACCACAGATCCACAATAAAATGTGTACTTTTATCCTCACTACACAACTCCTCTCAAAAAAGGTGATACAGGAAAAGTAGTTAGAAGCAAGATAATCATGCACGTTTTCTATGTTGCTAGGAGTTTGGATTCCATCAAGAATGATGGTTCTCAAAGTGTAGTACCTATACCAACAGCATCAGCCTATCATGAGAACTTATTAAAATTGTAAATTCTGAGTTTCTGAATCAGGAACCCTGATAGCAGGGTGAAGCAACCTGTTTTAACAAGCCATCCAGGTGATTCTAACATGCACCAATGTTTGAGAATCAGTGGTCTAGAAGAAGATGAGTATAACTGTGATATTTTAAGCAAGGAAATTATGTGGATGGATTTAATAATAGAAATATGAATGGGTGTGATTGAATGGGTGAGAGGTGAGAGGGATTCAAGACAGAAGACAGGAAGACTTGTTAGGGAGTTATTTTGTTAAAATAGATGTTATTCAAATCTGAACAAAAATAATAGAAGTGGGAATGAATAGGAGATAGGTGTGCAATAAATTGGATGGCAGAAATGTAATTTTGAAGCTTCAGTGACAGGTTATATCTTGGCCATCTCTATATCTGCAAACCTCTGGAAATTAGGTCACTGAAAGTTATCAAGTGCCTGCTTTTGAGGGAGCGAATCGAGGATATGTCCTACCCTACCCATATTTAAGTGATATAAAAGGTGTCATTTTTGTTTCTAAGAAAAAACTAATTCCCTTGCATACAGAAGATGAACAAAAGAGGTGAGGCTAGAGCTCCTTGACTTTTGTTATACCGAGAACACAATAGACACCATTATCTTGGAATTTCTCTCCCTATAGCATTCCTTTATTTGTTGTCTAATCATATCAATTTGGCCAAATGTGAATATTTTGAGGACTCTTAAGAATCATTGAACCCAAGTTAGTGGCACCATGTTTTTCTTGCCAGATATGAAGCAACGTATGAAGTGTCCAGACAATCAATACCCAAATAGTGATCGAGATCATTGCCTCTCAAAAGTTGTGATCTTCTTGGCCTATGGAGATCCTATGGGGATGGTACTTGCCTGTGAAGCTCTTTGCCTGTCTGTCCTCACAGCTGTGGTTCTTGGCATTTTTGTGAAGTATAGCGACACACCCATAGTCCAAGGTATTAACTGGGCTCTCAGCTACTCCTGCTCACCTCCCTCATCCTCTGCTTCCTCTGACCTTACTCTTCATTGGACATTCCAACCCTCCACCTGGATCCTCCAACAAATGTTGTCTGGAATCATGTTTATTGTGGTGGTTCCCACCATTTTGGCTAAAACCATCACTGTAGTTCTGGCTTTCAAGTTCACAACCCCAGGGATAAAGATGAGGCAGTGGTTGCTGTCAGGGGCACCTAATTCCATCATCCCCATCTGCTCATTGATTCAGTTGACTTTCTCTACTCTCTGGTTGGGAAACTCTCCCCCTTTTGTTGATGTACATGCGCATTCTGAGCCTACCTTCCCCATAATTCTGTGCGATAAGGGCTCTGTCATTTTGTTCTACCTTTCCTTAGGATACTTGGGCTCCTTGGCCTTCATGAGCTTCACCTTGGCTTTCCTGGCCAGGAGCCTGCCTGGCAATTTCAGGGAAGCCAAGTGCCTCACATTCAGCATGCTGGTGTTCTGTAGGGTCTGGATCACCTTCCTCCCTGTGCATAACAGCACCAAGCGGGAGGTCATGGTGGCTGTGGAGATCTTTTCCATCTTGGCTTCTAGTGCTGGGCTACTAGGATATGTCTTTGCCCCAAGAGCTATAAGGTTCTGCTAAGCCAGATAGGAGTATCCTGCCAGGATTAAGGGGTAAAACAACTCTCACGGAAAATGAATATTCTATGGAATTACTGGATTATACAGTAATTTCATTTTCTAATTTTTGAGGAAACGTGAAACTGTTTTCTATAATGGTTGCGCCATTTTACATTCCCACCAACAGTGCACAAGGGTTCCACGTTCTTCACCTCCTCACCAACACTTGCATTCTGTTTCTTTAATGATAGCCATCCTAATGGACATGAAATGGTGTCTCATTGTAGTGTTTGTTTGTTTGTTTGTTTTTATTAAAGGGTGAGATTTATTGTTTCCTGTTTTATTAGATATAGTTGACATATAATATTATATTAACCCAAGGTGTCCAACACAATAATTTATGTATCTATCGTGAAATGATGACCACAGTAAGTTTAGTTAACATCCATCACCTCACAACATTATACATTTTTTCTCGTCAGAAGAACTTTTATGATCTATTCTCTTAGCAACTTTCAAATATACAATACTGTTTTGTGAACTATAGTCACCATGCTGTAAACTATATCCATAGAACTTATCCATCTTATAGCCCTTACTGTCCTTGAATAAGTATCCATAATGTTGGCTTCGATTGTTTTGTTCTCAAATAATCTTATAGGATTCCTGACAAGGGCATTGTTGTGTGTGTAGAGAGGGAGAGGCAGCAGAAGAATAACCCCCTGTCTCTAACTGGGATTGTCAGCTAGCTGTTTATGAATCACCCTTGGGACTTCAGAAACAACCCAGGTATAGTTTGTGTAAAAATTAATTCTACTTGTCATTGGAGTATTACAAAGTAAATCCAACCTCAGGGCTAGGTGGGTAAGATGACACCCAGCTCATGAGGGGTGGCTCACCCGATTACAGATGGCTAAAAAGCTGTTTCTCAGGGGAAAATACTTAGTTGTCGAAGACAGTATAACTTTCCTCTCAAACCTTAAGAGTTATTATTCTGAAGATGGTCCCAGGGATTCATGACATTTTTAACTAGTAGGGAAAGCAGGATATAAAAATTTGTCCCTCACTCTGGCATCCCTCAGACCATTAGACCCCAGGAAAGTTCACTGGGATGCCAGGCCTCTGAATATACACGTGATTAATATCTCGCTGAGACAAATGATTCTTACCAAGCTATCCACTGTAGTATTCTTTTTATAGTATCTTCAGCTCTTTGAATTAATTACCTTGAATGTCATGTGGGACAGTAAAATAATCCAGGTCCTTTTCATTTATTAACCCATGCAAAAATAGTTATTGAGCAGTTAGTTCATGTCAGGCTCTTTTCTTGACTCTGGTGAAACAATAGTACACAAAGTAAAGTCCTTGCCCTCAGGGAGATTACATACTTGTAAAATAGACAATAAGTATAATGTAAAGTAATTTTGTGTAACATCTTGTAAAGTAGTGCTACAAAGTGAAAGAAGGGCACACAGAATGGAGAGTGCTGCTTTGGATAGGGTAGTCAGGAACAGGCTTAGAAATGCTTACATCTAAAAAGAGATAAAAAGGAAATGAGAGAGTGTCAAGCACTTTCAAGGCTTGATATTGGACTTCTCAGTTGGCAGAACTGAGAGAAAACAATGTTTGTTGTTTAAGCCACCCTGTGTGTGGTATTTTTGGAATAGCAACCCAAATGGAGTAAGATAGTACTCTATGGTGCTTTGATGCCTGCGACCAAGTTAGAATACTGGAATTGTGTGCTGACCACTTCGTTTATGTAGTAGTCATCAGGAACCTGAACCCTTGAAAACTCTTAAAGGTTTACTCAGATCACTGTAAGGAGATTATCCCATTCTATTGGCATACTCAGGGCAACTCCAATTGCTGTCTTTGAGTGATAACATCTCTCCCCAGCACTCTCCTCAGAGCCTTAGCTACATCCTTATTCTGGAGAGTATAAATCAAAGGATTCATTGTGGGAGTAATGATGCTGTAGAAAACAGAACCAACTTTGTCTTGCAATGGAGTGCACTGGGACCTGGGCCTCATATATGAGAACATGCAGGCACCAAACCAGAGGGAAACCACAGTGAGGTGAGAGCTACAAGTGACAAAGGCATTTCTCTTACTCCCAGCTGAACGAATCTGAATGATGCTGTGGAGGATGAAGGCATAGGATGTAGAAACCAGCAAGATGGGGAGGAGGAGAAGTAGGATGCTGCTGATGAACACTGTGGTCTCAAAAACAGCAACGTCTCCACATACCAGCTTCACAACAGCTGGAAATTCACAGTAGAAGTGGTGGATTTTTCAAGGCCCACAGAAAGGCAATTGCATCAACATCACCGTATAAATTAGGGAATTTATGGATGCCCCCAACCATGACATGACAGCCATCATGAGTCCCACCTTTCTCTTCATGAGAGCAGAGTAATGCAGTGGATGACAGATGGCAACGTAGCGGTCATAGGACATGAGAGCTAGGATAAGACATTCAGCACCACCCACAGACAAATAGAGGAAGTGCTGGGTGGCACAGCCCACAAAGGAGATGGACTTCTTGCCAGATAGGTAGTTGGTAGCCATCTTGGGGATGGTTGTGGAGACAAGCATCAGATCCACGAGGGAGGGATGGCTGAGCAGAAAGTACATGGGTGTATGAAGCCGGGGATCGGCACAGATGAGGAGAATGGTGAGGGCGTTGCCACTCACTGCAATAAGGAAGAGCACCATGGTCAAGGAGAAAAGAAAAAGATGGGTGAGGGAGTCATCAAAGAGCCCTTCAAAGATGAAGTCTTCCAGAGAGGTCTGATTCCTCTGCCGTATCTCCCCTTTCTCAGTCCCTGGAGAAACAGGAAGTGGAGATGAAGTGTGGTATCAAAAATACTGTGGTTCAGCATACCTGACGATAAGACATTTCATCCATGAAATAATTTTTGGAGAAATTTTTTCTATTTTCAATTATTCATCAGCTCAAATTATTGAAGTACGCTTTTAAAAAAAGAATTTCATGGGGCTGGCTCCGTGGCCAAGTGGTTAAGTTTGCGCGCTCCACTGCAGCGGCCCAGTGTTCAGATCCTGGGCGCGGACATGGCACCACTCATCAGGCCACGTTGAGGGGGCATCCCACATCCCACAACTAGAAGGACATGCAACTAAGATATACAAGCATGTACCGGGGGTGTGGGGGGGTTTGGGAAATAAAGCAGAAAAAAAAAGAGAAAAGATTGGCAACAGTTGTTAGCCCAGGTGCCAATCTTAAAAAAAAAAAAAAGAATTTCACATCTCTTTTCCCAAATATGATCACTCTGAAATTCCAGAATATCTGGGATCTATTAAGTGCCAAATTTCAAAACAAGAGTATCTCCTCATTAAGCAGGAAATAAATATGCACACATGTATATACTTTTATAAATATACATACACACATATATATACTTTTATATAAATACACTAAATTTTATTTATATTAAATGAACATATAAAAAGTATACATATCTGCTTTTTTGGCTTATTCTATCAGTCAGGGTTTAACCAGAGAAGCTGAACCACTAAGATATTTACCATACATAGAAACATACATTTAATATTGTACAGAAACTTGGCCTTATGCAGTTGTGAGAGCTGGTGAAGCAGTCTGTGTAAGGCTGTCACCTTTGTGTCTGATGCTGGTACTTGAAGTCCATGAGACAAGCAGTCAGCAAGGCAAGTTGCGTATAAAGTGTAGATCAAGAGCAAGCTGGAATGTACAAGGTTGAGCTGTAATTCCACAAGGTAGACTGAAACCCATGTCAGATCTTGTGGCCTTTGGAATTGGTGGTATTGTGGAAGCTGGGGCCCTTCTTAATGAGGCTGAACACACACACGTAACCCAGAAGTCACAGAAGCTAAAGGAGGATCCAGGGAAAGGTAGAGCAATCGCAGTCCCGGCTGCTGCTTCAAAACAGGAGGCAAGTCAGCTGTTCAGGAACAACATCTGTAAAGCAGAAAACAGCTGCTTCCCATCTGCCTCTAAATCTCCCTGAGAATCTTTCGTGTGGCCCACCATAACCAGAAAGACACAGAAATGGGAAATCAGGGAAATGTACTTCATCCTAGCCTCACCCACCCATTAAATACCAACAGGGTCCATCCCCTGTCAATTTGGTACACGTGCACATCTCCTTAAGCCACACTTCATCCCAAAATAAACACAACAAAGTCATCTTTCCACCTAACATGATATAGCTAGCCTGCACATAACCAAAAGCATGCCAAATACTCATATAAAAACAAGGAAGAAATACCCATTACTATTGTCCACAGAATGAGTCCTCCTATCCAAGTGCTGACCCATTCTGTGGAAGTCAGTTAACAGTCTTCCTCAGGCACTCCTGTTCCTGCCAATGGACTCACAAACAAAGTGGCCATGGAAGCCAGGATGGAGGCTATATACGGGCTCAGCAACATGGATTTCCACTCACCAAGTCCAATCTAGTTACAGACACTGCTGTGTCCCAATCTGCCAACAGCTGGTGCCAACACTGAGTTTTTGATATGCCATCATTGCCCAGGGGAACAGCCAGCCACTTGGTGGTAGACTGATTACATTGCATAGCTTCCATCATGGAAGGGAGTGTGCGTTGTTCTTACTGGAATAGACACTTACTCTGGATATGGATTTGCCTTCTTTGCCTACAGTGCTGCTGTCCAAACTACTACTGCTGGACTTACAGAATGCTTTCCTCACCATAGTTGTATTCCATGAAGCTTTGCTCCTAACTAAGGAACTCATTTCAAAGCAAATAACGTATGGAAATGGGCCCATGCTCATGGAATCCACCAGTCTTTCTGTATTCTCAATCATCCTGAAACTACTGGTTTGATATAACAGTGGAAAGGGTTTTTGAGGACTCAGTTACAGCAAAGCTAGTTGGCAACTCCTCACATTGACGGGGCAGTGTCCTCCAGGATGTGGTAAATACTCTAAATCCTCATCTAATTTATGGTGCTGTTTCTTCCGTCATAAGTCTTCATGGGACCAGGAATCAAGAGGTGGAATTGACAATGATATCTCTCACTATGACATTTATACCTATGACCCACTAAGAAAATTTTTGCTTCCTGTGTCTGCACTTTTAGGTTCTGGTAGTTTAGACATTTTAGGTCCAAAAGGAGAAATTATGCCACCAGGTAAGAAAACAATTATTTCATTTGCTTAGAGTCGTGACTGCCACTTTGGCTCTTCATATCACTGAATCAACAAGTGAAGGAAGTTCTATATACTGCCTGGTGTGACTGATCCTGACTAACAAGGAAAAACTGAGTTGCTACTAGACCGTGGGGGTAAGAGGAGCATGTCTGCAATGCAGGAGACTTTCTAGGGGGCCTGTCTACACAAATGTCTGTGAGAAAAGTCAGTGGAAAACTACAAGAACCCATTTCAGACAGGACTTCTAATGGCCCAGATCTTTCAAGAGTGAAGGTTTGTGTCATCACACCAGACAAGGACCATGACCAACTGCTGACAAACGGAATGCAGAATGGATAGTGAAAGAAGACAGTTATAAACACCAGCCACGACCATGTGAGCAGCTGCAGAAATAAAAACTAATAGTAATAGGCATTTCTTCCTTACTCGGATAAGAATGTTTTGTACATATATATTAACTAAATATTTTTGTCTTCTTCTCCTCCATCATCCCCTTTTCTAACATAAGCTATATTCATATAGTTAGCTACATATCTCAGTATTTAAGTTACAGGACAGAAAATGTAGAGTATGAATCAAGAGTAGGAGTAGAATGAATTTCACCCAAAGACAAAAAAGGGCTCTTGTTCGTGTGGGGAACAGCTTGGTGTGTTTTATATCCTCTTCTTTGTAAAAGGTTAACGTTTTTGAGTGTACATTGATAATTGGATCATGTTAGGTATAAGAATAACTCAGTATTGTCATCATTTGAAGATTAAGTATAGTTTACAGAAATGTCTATGAGTGCCAAGTTGACACATAACAAATATCCCATATTTATGTACCTAAAAATAAATAAGAAATATGTCCTGGTAGACATGAGAGCCTTAAAATGATTGATCAGGCTGATAAAAGTAGGATTATAACTTTTAACCAGATAAATTTCCCAATCACTCCTTTATCTAGTTCGTCTATGAATACTAATAAGAATGAGAGTTTGACCTCCCTGGTAAAGCCCAACTCAAAAATCTAATCTAAACCGATCCTCAAAATATCCCTCTTTGTGTTTTTCTTCCTAAACATATCTCTAGAGCTTCATGCATTAGACGCTATCTACCTACCATTTAAAGTGAAGAATTCATAACTGAATATATTCTTCAAAGTATAATTTGACCAGTAAGAAAGAAGTCACGCCTACCATCTCTTGCCATATTCATGCAGCCTAGGATCATCATTTTCGTTGTCACCTCACACTCTTATTTCAAATCCAGCTTCTTCTGCAGTAAGAGCCCAACTTTCCCATCTTCCCCCTTGTGATTCCAACCCCAACAAGACCGCCACACATTTCCCTTTTACTAAAGAATTCATATATTTCCCTATCTCTTTCCTCATTTGTTTACAGCTTACTTTCTAAATCTCTGTAGCATAAGTTTCTCCACTATCTGATTCATGTGTCTCTCTATTCCTTCCCCACTTAACTTTCCTAATAATTTCCCATTCTGATTTGCAGCCCTCAACCGACTGTTTTCTTCTGCCTCATCAGGCAGCTTTCCTCATGGACTGACCAGTACCATCCTCTGACTTAAGTAATTGGGAAATAATCTGACAATGCAAGAGGATGCCCTAGTTTCCATTAAACATTTCCTGGATACCTCAAGCCCCAACATTACCTTACCTGGGTTTCCTCTGCAGAAATGTGGGCAGAACAATAGTATAGCAGTGAAACAGAGAGGGCAGGATGGGTCCACATTCACTCACACATTGGCTACTGATCATCCAAACAAGTCTTTCCTGGGATGCTCATCAGACTTCCTTCTCTAACCCTGGAAATCTCCATTTACTGTTGGGATGGCATAGGTGATATTGTCCCACACAGTCATCACTGTTTACACTAATTACCCTAGGGACAGAGCATCATCAGGAGCAACTGTATGTGTAATTCTGTAATGCTCTGGCAATCTGGGCTCAGATTTTGCACTCCAACAGCATACATCAGGACAGGTTAAGTAAGTGAATTTATTTAACCTCTACTAGTTGGGCCTTGAATCATGATATGCTTCCTCTGCCTTGAAACATATATTTCAGGTGCCTCTTTACACCAAAATGACAATTTGAACTTGGGCAATAAGATTCTCCATTAATGTTACCTGATCAAGAAGCTACATTTAATACCAGCTTAATCGTCTATGAGTCAAGAGTCAAAAGAGAACCTGTTTTCTATTTTCTGCTATTTGGGATCACTCAAGGCACTCTCTTCTTAGCTTCACATCTCCTTTCCTACTGAATCAAATCAGACTTTGCATCTAGCACTGTTTTTTTTTAGAATAAGCCCCTTCATGGCTGCACGAATGTTTCCTCAGGAATGAGACTTGACCTGAAACAAGCCAAACATGAAGGAAGAGGAGCACCGTCTGTTGAGAAATGAAATAGCCCCTAACCCAAAGGACCTATGATGTCCACTGAGGAAAACTGGAGACACTACATATGTGGCATCAGAGATTCCAACCCAGAGGGCACATCCTGAGTCTCTGCTGGAAACCTTTACTCAAGATGCCAATTACACTTGTTGTATGCATTGAGATAAACATTCCCAAAGGGCTTCCTTGGAGTTAGTTTGTAGGGGTCAGAAGAAAGAGTTATTTCAATGAGCAAGTCTCTGAAGACAACATGGGAGTATCTTCTCTAATGGTCAATTAACAGTGGAGAGAAAAATTTCCTAGAGTCTCTGGCCTGTTTTTTATTGCGGAATCAAGTTCTCTCTAGCCCCTTTCCATCCAACCCTTTTGAGAGGTCAGTCTGAGAAATATCTAGTCTCTATTACCCACAGGATCCTTCTGAGGGTTTCCTCATTTACCATATCACAGAAGAGAAGTCAAATAATGGAGATAGGAAATTACCACTAGCATTTCTCAACCTAGCTGTTAGTCATACTCCAATTTTACAGACTGCATTTATATAACATGTGAAAAGATTTCAGGTATAGCAGTAAAAGAAGAAAACGGCATATCCATACGTCTCCTTCTTATTTACTCTCATCTCATTCTCATACCCTGCTCTTTCTCTCCATTATAAGGATGTATTGAACTATTCTTTGTTACTGTATCTCACTCGAGATGCTAAAATATCTTACTTCACTCAGCTTATATTGTTTATTCTCAGTGAAAAACCAATACAGCCTCAATAAAATAATTTAATAATAAAAAATGTGGTTTATAGACACACACACAATGGGATACTACTCAGGCATTAAAAAAGACAAAATCATGCCATTTGCGACAACTTGGATGGGCTTTGAAGGCATCATGCGAAGGGAAGTAAGGCAGACAGAGAGGGACAAATACTGTATGATTTCACTCATATGTAGAAGATAAACAAACAAACAGGCACATGGATAAGGACAACAGATTGGTGGTTACCAGAGGGGAAGGGCATGGAGGGAAAGCAGAAGGGGTAAATGGACATATATGTATGGTGACAGATAAAAACTAGACTATTGGTGGTAAACACAATGTAGTCTATACAGAAGCTGAAATAGAATAATATACACCTGAAATTTACACAATGTTGTAAAGCAATATAACCTCAATAAAATAATTTAGAAAAATGGTTGATAGGTCAGTTGACTAGGCAGAAAGGCTAAAAGCATTTGTCACTTTCTGCTGGTATCAGAAGTTGCCCTCGTTCTTCCTTTTCTTTTTCTGCCTCTTCCTTCCCCTTCTCTCTCCTCCTCTTCCCATGCCTGCTTTTCCCTTCCTAGATAATTCAGTCCTAAAGCCAGTATATGGGGCACAATCAGGTGGCAGCCACATATTGGGTTGCAAGGTCAGAGAAGGGAGTCACAGTTGCTCCAAATCAGAGACAAGGTATGATGCATAGGATCTGCACCTGGAGGAGCATCCTGGCGTGGGCATGGGAGAGCAATCAAGGTAAGAAGGGGATCCATACAGAGGGGTTGCCTGGCGAGAGCAGCCAGAGCCTAAATACGGTGTGGAGAGCCCACATAGGATGAGCAGGGCATCCCTGAGAGGAAAGGGATGGAGTGAGGATTGGCCACATAAAAGGGAATTGATCAAATAAGTAAATATATTGAGGATGACAGAAGCCACCTTTCTCACTGTTTGAGAAAGGAGTCACTGATTCTGAAAGGGAGAAGTCCAATGAACCCTGTGTAGTCAGATTGGAATTAAATGTATTGGTGTAAATTCCTACTTTTCTATATTGATAGATTAGATAGATACAGAGAGAGAGAGAGAGATAGGTTAGATAGACAGATTGATAGATAGACAGACAGACAGATAATGTATGTGTGTATGTGTGTGTGTGTGTGTGTGTGTGTAGTTATAAAAACACATTTCTTACTTCTGTCTGCCAATGGGGCTTAGAAACAGTGAGACCCTAATAGCAATAAGCACACCTCCTGCCAGGATCTTGACTTATATATGTCATTTTCCACTAAAAGGAACCAGGACTCCTTGGAGAAATGGCTGATTCTAAGGCTAGGACTGGGAAAGTACAAGACAAGCCCGGAAGATCTTGTGCTAGAAAGCAGGAGAATGCTAAACAGAGATTGAGACATGTCAACAGGTTGCAGAAACCAGCCTGACGAGCTTTGACTGACCAAGCATGAACAATTTTATCATAATAAAGAATGATGGTAAGAGGTTATGACACATTGCATTAACTAGGAAACATGAGTACATACAGATAGATATAAAAATGGATAAATTGCAATTTGATGATATTTTCACAGTTTCAAAGTGCTACTGCTTAAAATTCCCATTAACTACATAAGAGAAATGGTAGTCTCGCAGTGGAGAGACCTGGCAGACAGCCCCTTAGTCAAGTGATCAGAGAGAGCATCACCAAGAATGGGGTGAATTGACTGAGCATCTCCTGATGGGATGCAGTGAGAAGAACTCAGCGTCACCTCTGTGACAGTGCTGCCAAGGAGGCAAACCTGAAAGAAATCCTGAAATGGTCAGACGAAAACAAACTGAGGAATATTCTACTCCTCCTGTCTGATTGTGTGTAATCTTCAAAAGAGCCGAGGTCATGAAATCCAAAGACTGAGCAAGTGTTCCAGACTGAAGGAACCTCAAGAGAGGTAACACTTAAACACAACATGTGGGCTTAGTTCTCCTGCTATAAAGGACATTATTGGGACTAGTGAGAGGATTCAATGGGGTCTGAGGATTAGATGCCAATAATGTGGCAGCATTAACTTTCTGACTTTGAATGTCAGTTTTGAGTCAATGTAGGAGAATATCCTTGCTTGTAGGAAATACAGCGCACTATGAAGTGTCAGGTGAGCAACTTACTCTGCGATGGTTCAGGAAAATAGTTCTTTGAACTGACTGTTCTGTAAGACGCGATCATTTAGGGGGTGGGGGATTCACAAAGACACCTTTTCGCTTACACAGCTCTCCTCTTCTCTCACCTTAGTCTTACTTGTGTTATTTTAATAGGAGGGGGCAGCACCACACAGTGATTGAGAGATGGGGGCTCTGAAGCTGGACTTCCTGGGTTTTGAATCCTAGTTCAATCCAGAACTGAGTCTAGACCAATCAGTGACTTTGGGACAATGAGGACAAGTCGCCCTCATTGCATAGCTTGCCCAACAGGGTTTGCACTGAATTTCAGCCCCTGAATACCCCTCAGATTAGTGTGATTGTGCACAAATTACCTCGGGTTTAGCCACTGTTGCAGTTCAGGTTTTCTAAATGCAGAGCCTAAGATGAGGATTATGGTGCAAATGGTTTACTGAGAGAGTGTTTTCAGGAGAAGGGAGTGAAGGGAGCTGAGCAGGGTAGGAGGAAAGGCTGAGTGAAGGAGTGGTCTCAGTGGAACCTGATCCCACGGGGAGCTCTGGAGCCAGAATTGCATTACAGAGCAGATCTCACTTTTTGGCAGGGGCCATCATTTGTACCCCATCAGTCAGTCATAGACTGGTCTCCCACCCTCCAGGAGGCACAACTGCCAGGTGAAAGGGCTTTAGTTTGGTCATGGATGGTTCTCCTGAGAAAGGGGCAACTGTGAGCTAGTAATAGCCAAAACTCCCAGCAACTAGACAATGGATGCACAGCCCAGTGAAAGGGATCTGGTACCTTTCCTATCAGTGCAACCATAAACAAGTTACCTAATACCTTAGCACCTTTGTACTTAGCGCCTCAGAGTCCCCATCTGCAAAATAGGGGGATAACATAGCACCTGTCTCAAGTGATGAGGAAATCAGATGTTGTGTGCAACATGTTTAGGGCACAGACCACGAAGCATGCAGTGACAGCTTAATAAATGTCAGCTGTTATTTTCAAAGATATATTATCCTCAGTCCTCAGGAGCCAATATTGGTTTTGAAGTTTGGCCTACAGCATGACCAACTCCAGCTTCATCTTCCATTTTAGGAAATAAAATTGTATACATCCTTCACAGAGTTCTACGTATGAAATCATTGGTGTCACAGCTGATGCCGTTGAATAATTTCCCTAAGAACAATATAAACATCCCCATTCTAGCAGTGACTTTGTCATCACAACTAAGCCTGACCAAACTTGGGGGCATGCACTGCAGTGACTCTAGAGAAATGCTCCCACTGTCTTCATGTGGGCCCTCACCTGCCCTCCCATAGCATTGCTTTTCTGGTCCCAGAATTCTGACAAGTCCCTCTGGTGATATTCAGGCTGTGCCGTCTCCAAAATAGATAACAAGCCAGAGTGAGACAGGTTTATCCCTACAACACTCAAAGATACACAGGGGACAAGGGAAATATCAAATCAACCTTGGTCAATTCAGAGATTCTCTTCTCCTGTGACACACTGGCTGAGACCTTCTGCAGAGTAATTATCATGGGGTGGAAGACCCTCAGTTCGGTGTCCAAACTTCCATATTCACTTCTTTTGGCCAGGAATTGTTCTCTCCATGGAATCCTGTTGGAAGATGCAATAACTCCTGGAAAGTTTAACAGTGTAAGTAAGTCTGCAGGTATGTATCGGTCATTCTATCGATCATCTATCTATATATCTGTCTATATCTCTCAATAAGCTGTCTACATCTACCTATTTATCTATCACCTATCTACATCTATCATCTCTCTCTCTCTCATCATCTGTGTATCTATATAAAAAGATAAGAAATATCTGAGGAGAAGCAGGCATTCCAGCCCCCAGTTGCTTGACTCTTTCCAACCCAGACATATGGAGATAAATTTTGCGATGACCTCTGGTCCAGCCTGTCTGCAACCACATGACAGACTTCAAGAAACAGCTGCCCATGAGGGTATTATGCTTAGTGAAATAGCTTAGAGGGAGAAAGTCAAATACCATATGATCTCATTCATAAGTAGAAGATAAAAATGGCAAACACATAGCAACAGAGATTGGATTGGTGGTTACCAAAGGGAAAGGGGGAGGGGGGAGGGCAAAAGGGGTGATTAGACTCACACGTGAGGTGATGGACTATAATTAGTTTTTGGGTGGTGAACATGATGTAATCTACACAGAATTCGAAATATATTACGATGTACATCTGAAAGTTATGTAATATTATAATCCAATTTTACTGCAGTAAAATAAATAAAAAAAACAGAGAGCTGCCCAGCTGAGCCTAGTCAACCCCAGATCCATGAACAGCATAAACGATCAATATTACTCACTGTTTTGGAGTGGTCTATTATGCCACAATAGATAATTGAAACATCTCTCACTCACTTCACGTAGAGTAATATGTATAGGATGCAGAAGATAATTAGAACTGAGACAAATAGGAGGAAGCAGAAATCACACACCATCATGGCCACAACGTCCTAGTGGCTTCACAGGTCAACTTGACTTATTTGGGAGGAGACTACAAAGTAGTGTGAATGCCAGGAGCAGAGAATCATTGGGGGTGTTTTTGAAAGCTGTCTACCACAGCCTGCAGCCAAAATGTGCCCTACTGAAAGGCATATGATGGGAACACAAAGGCTTGGCATCAAGCTGACCCAACACATAATAGTGCTCAATAATGTCAGTATGCTGTCATTCCCTTTTGCCCTGAACCATGTGACTCCAAAGGACACTCCTGCTTAGACCTCAACACTCCTTCCTCCGAGCTGACCCACAACCCCACTGCTGCTTCCAGTGATTCACTGTAACTTAAAGGTTTTTTGCTTCCTCCAATATCACATGTGGTTCCCTGTAAGTTCCCTTGGCCCTGGCAAATGCACATCTGTTTTGGGTGGTTGTTCCTGTTATCTTTTGCTACCTGACAAATTAACTCAAAACTTGGCAACTTACAACAACCATTTTATTTGGGTAATTGTTTTGTGGGTCAGGAGCTTAGGAAGGGTTTGGTTGGGCAGGTCTTGCTAGGAGCCTTTCACAGAGTTGCCATCAGATGGCGTGCAGGATGTGCCACCACAAGTCTCGACTGGACTGAACATCCAAGATGGCACATTCACCTGGCTGGAGCTCAGTTGGGGCTATGGACCACAGTGCTCCCAGGTGGCTCCTCCAGGTGGTTGGGGTCAGCCTGCAACATGGCTGGGCTCCAAGGGGGGATTCCAGGAAAGCAGCACTCAAGTCTAGAGATCCAGATGGCCTTGTTCTTCAGATTCTCCAGGCACATAAAACAACAAGCTAGGGAGTTAGGCCACACCGTGTGTCATGAGAATTGCTGGAACTCATTCCCCTGGGGGATTTCACCTTGCTTTTCCACAATTTCTTATTCCCCAGATATACATTGTGATTTTTAAGAAATGAAGAGAGAATTCACTTCCCTTTAATTTCATCTTGGAAAGAGATTCTCTGTAAGAGAATCCTAACAAGGAATGTGCCCATATGAGATGAATTAGTCAGCTCAGGATGCTGTAACAAAATATGAAACACTAGGCGGTCTAACCAACACAAGTTTATTTTCTCAGAGTTATATACGCTAAAAGCCCCAGATCCAGGCTCCAGGTGGATTGGTTTCATTTTGAGCCCTCTTCTCTTGGCTTGTGGACGGCCACCTTCCCTCTGTGTGCTCATATGGCCTTTCCTCTGTGCACCTGCAGGGAGAGAGAGAGCTCTGGTGTCTCTTCCTCTTCTAAGGACACCAATCCTATGAGATTATGACCCTACGTTATGACCTCATTTAACCTTAATGACTGCCTTAAAGGCCTATCTCCAAATACGGTCACGTTGGGAGTTAGGACTTAAACACAGAATTTGAGGTGGATACAGTTCACTCCATAACATGAGATAAGAAAGTGGCTCTCCAGTTCAGTCCAGTGTTCAAACATAAGCTCTTTCTTAAGTTAATTATTTTTAAATTGTGATAAAATCATAACATAAATTTTACTATCTTAACCATTTTTAAGTGTGCAGTTCTGAGGGACTAACTACATTCCCATCGTCGTGAGACCATCACAACCTTCCACCTTCGGAACTTCAGAATCACCCAACTGAAACTCTGGACCCATTAAACACTAACTCGCACCCACCCTCCCTCACTCGATCCTCTGGCCACCACCCTGCTACTTTCTGTCTCTATGAATTTGACTATAATAGGTACCTCATATAAGTGGGGTCTTACAGCATTTATCCTTTTGTCACTGGCCCATTTCTCTTAGGATAATGTCCTCAAGGTTTATCCATGTTGTAGTATGTGTCATAATTTGCTTCCTCTGTAAGGCTGAGTAACATTCAGCTGACTGCCATTTCCTCAGGAAGGATTCCTTGGACCTGCCCATGAATCTAAAGCACAGGGAAGTTTAGAGGCCCTTGGGAGGCCTTATAGGGCACAATCATGACTGCTGTGGGCCTTTGATATGTGAAGGAGGCACAGACCCAGAAGGATCCTTCTACCTTGGCTTTCGAGGAGCATGATGTTGGAACTATCTTACATGATGCCCAACACTGAAATGAGGGGTCTATTGATGATGGTGTCAATTTGGCATACTTACACAGTTGAAATTATCCTTTGCTTCAGAAGAGGAAGGTCTTTGGGGGTGCTCTCCAGGGGCTCTGATGAAATTGTGTGGCCTTGGGCTACAGTGGGTGACATACTAACTTTTTTTCTGTTTTTTTTCACCTGAGCACAGAGCCCCACATATACAGCCTCAGGTTAAAGATGGTCCCCAAGTCCTAACTGGCTGAGGGGAGGGATGACGCCTCTCTAATTTACAACAAGGACATTGAAGGTGTCCCCTAAGACCTGGAAATGTCCATATTTACTTTGTGCACTCGTGTTTGACCTGGCCTTTGATATTGGCCCAAACACCCATTCCATGATGCTTCCTCAGAGGAGGGGAAGTGAGGCATTGACTTCTATTTCTTGGCAGAGGCCCAGCTGCTAACTTCCTCCCAGATCTGCCTGTTCCCTCACCACAGAATTAGGGTTTGGGCTGTAATTTGTGGAGATGTTTCTGTGATGATCTGTCTGATTTTTCTCTCTCTGTTCATCCACTTTCCACTCTCAGGGTGCAGTTTAGATAACCCCAGCTGCTTTTCAAAAGTAAAGCCTAGTCTACACTGGGATTGGGATATGATTATTGGTGGCTTTCTTTCACTTTATTCATTTCAACTAGATCCAGAATTTTTACAGAAAGTGTTTCAATACCATCCTACCTAAGATATGCAATTTTTGTAGTAAGTACCTTTTCTTTTCTTCTTTTTCCTCTTAAGTCTGTTTATTTTTACCTTCATAGCTTATGGTGGAAGATATCTATTTAAGCTTCAGGTGGTTCAGCCAACACACTCTGAATTAATTCTCTCCTATTCTGTCTGTGTCCACCATTCCCTCATCCCCTGTAACTTACTCTTTCTCTTTCCATTGGCCTATTCCCCTTTAAAGTTGGAGAGAGAAATCAAGTTTTCTTCATTCATTCCTACTTCCACTCTCCTTTCACACACACCTCCCATCAGGACCTCACATTAGGACTCTCCCCACCTCTTATCTTCCTGCATTACTAGGGCATAAGTAAGACAGAGGGATCGCAATCAATGTCTGATCTCCTGGATCCACCCCTTCCTGCCTTGGCTATTACTAGTGTTGTAGGAAAAGTGGTGTTCCTCAGAGATGCAGTCCTTTGTCAGGAGGGCAGATCTAAGAGACTACGCAAATTTTTTCCTACAAAGTCATACATCTGCTAGTGTGTCCAAGCTTAGGATGATCATTGATAATATCCCTATAGAGAAGCTCTAAATTTCTGTGTCCTTCTATGATAAACAGGAGACAATGAAGAAAACCTACATAGAAAACTACCTAATCCAATCAGTAGCCTGATATACATGGGACAATAAATGATATGCAGAAAAACAGGAAAACCTGCAATAAGATGGCAGTATTAAGCACTCATATATCAATAATCACTCTAAATGTAAGTTAAATGGACTGAATTCTCCAATCAAAAGACACAGAGTGGCAGGATGGATTAAAGAACAAGACCCAACAATATACTGCCTCCAGGAAACACATCTCATCTCTAAACAAAAACATAGGCTCAGAGTGAAAGGATGGAAGATGATACTCCAAGCTAATGGCAAACAAAAGAAACTAGGTGTTGCCATACTTATATCAGACAAAGTATACTTCAAGATAAAACAGGTAAAGAGAGACATAGAGGGGCAATATTTAATGATAAAAGGGACTCTCCAGCAAGAGGACATAACACTTATAAACATATATGCACCCAACACAGGAGCACCAAAGTACTTCAGGCAACTATTAGCAAACCTAAAAGGAGATGTTACCAACAACACAATAACAGTAGGGGACCTCAACACCCCACTTATATCAATGTAGATCATCCAGACAAAAAGTCAACAAGGAGATAGTGGAATTAAACAAAAGACTATACCAGAGGAAATTAATAGATATGTATTGAGAGTACTCCATCCAAAAACAGCAGAGTATAATTTCTTCAAGTGCACATGGAACATTCTCAAGGATAGACCAAATATTTGGAAACAAGGCGAACCTCAATAAATTTAAGAAGATTGAAACCATGTATACTATCTTCTCCAACCATAATGCTATGAAGCTAGAAATCAACCACAAGAAAAAAGCAGAAAAAGGGACAAAAATGTGGAGACTAAACAACATGTTACAGAACAAGAAATGGGTTATCAAAGAAATGAAAGGAGAAATCAAAAAACATTTGGAGACAAATGAGAATGAAACTACACCATACCAACTCATATGGAACGCAGCAAAAGTAGTCCTAAGAAGGAAATTTTTACCAATACAGGCCCATGTTAACAAATAATAAAAAGCTCAAATAAACAATCTTAAACTGCACCTAACAGAATTAGAAAAAGAACAAACAAAGGGCAAAGTCAGCATAAGGATGGAAATAATAAAAATTAGAGCAGAAATAAATGAAATTGAAACAAAAACTGACTGTACAAAGGATCAATGAAACAAGGAACTGGTTCTTTGAGAAGATAAAAAATTGACAAACCCTTAGCCAGACTCACTAAGAAAAAGAACAAGAAGGCTCAAATAAATAAAAGTAGAAATGAAAGGGCAGAAATTACAATGGGTATCAATGAATAGAAAAGATTATAAGAGAATGTTATGAAAAACTATATGCCAACAAACTGGACAATCTAGGAGAAATGGATAAATTCTTGGAATCTTACAACCTCCCCAGACTGAATCAAGAAGGAATAGAGAATCTGAATAGACCAATCACAAGTAAAGAGATTAAAACAGTTATCAAAATCCTCCCCCAAAATAAAAGTCCAGGACCAGACAGCATCTCAGCAGAATTCTACCAAATATTCAAAGAAGATATATTACCCATTCTTCCCAAACTATTTGAAAAAATTGAGCAATACGGAAGTATTCCTAACACAATCTATGAGGCCAACATCACCATGATAACAAAGCCAGATTAGGACAACACAAAGAAGGAAAATTACAGGCCAATATAGCTGATGAACATAAATGCAAAAATCTTGAACAAAATATTGGCAGAACTGAATACAGCAATACATTAAAAAGATCATGCACCATGATCAAGCGGGATTCATACCAGGGGCACAAGGATGGTTCAACATCTAGAAAGCAATCAACGTGATACACCACATTAACAAAATGAGAAACAAAAAATACACGATAATTTCAATAGATTCAGAGAAAGCATTTGACAAGATCCAACATCCATTTATGATAAAAGCTTTCAATAAAATGGGTATAGAAAGAAAGTACCTCAACATGATAAAGGCCAGATATGGCAAACTCACAGCCAAAATCATACTCAATGGGGACAAAATGAAAGCCATCCCTCTGAGAACAGGAACAAGACAAGGGTGCCCACTCTCAGCTCTCTTGTTCAACATTGTACTAGAGGTTTTGGCCAGAGCAGTTAGGCAAGCAAAAGAAATAAAAGGAATCCAAATAGACGATGAATAAGTGAAACTCTCACTGTTTGCAGATGACATGGTTTTATATAGAGAAAACCCTGGAGAATCCATCAGAAAACTTTTAGAAATAATCAAGAACTACAGCAAAGTTGCAGAGTACAAAGTCAACTTACAGAAATCAGTAGCATTTCTATACTCAAATAACGAACTAACAGAACAAGAACTCAAGAATACAATTCCACTTACAATCGCACCAATAAGAATAAAATATCAAGGAATAAATTTAAGCAATGAAGTGAAAGACCTATACAAAAAAACTATATGACATTACTGAAAGAAATTGATAATGACATAAAGAAATAGAAAGATATTCCATGCACATGGATTGGAAGAATAAACATAGTTAAATTGTCCATACTACATAAAGCAATCTACATATTCAATGCAATCCCAATCAGAATCCCAATGACATTCTTCACAGAAATAGAACAAAGAATCTTAAAATTCACATGGGCAAGAAAAGACCCCGAATAGCCAAAGCGATACTGAAAAAGAAGAACAAAGCTGTTGGCATGGCAATTCCTGACTTCAAAATACATTACAAAGAGTAGTATAAAAACTGCATGATACTGGTACAAGAATAGACACATAGATCCATGGAACAGAATTTAAAGCCCAGAAATAAAACCACACATCTATGGAGAGCTAATCTTCAACAAAGGAGCCAAGAACATACACCTGAGAAAGGAAAGTCTCTTCAATAAGTGCTGCTGAGAAAACTGGACAGCCACATGCAAAAGAATGAATGTAGACCATTATCTTTCCCCATGCACAAAAATAGACTCAAAATGGACCAAAGACGTGAAGGTAAGACCTGAAACCATAAAACCTCTGGGAGAGAATATAGGCAGTATACTTTTTGACATTAGACTTAAAAGGATCTTTTCAAATACCATGTCTACTCAGACAAGGGAAACACAAGAAAAAATGAACAAGTGGGACTTCATCAGACTAAGGTGCTTCTGGTATGCAAAGGAAACCAAGATCAAAATGAAAAAACAACCCACCAAGTGGGAGAAAATATTTGCAAATCTTATGTCTGATAAGGGGTTAATCTCCATAATATATAAAGAGCTCACACAAATGAACTACAAAAAAACAAACAACTCAATTAAAAAGTGGGCAGAAGATATGAACAGACATTTTTCCAAAGAAGATATACAGATGGCCAATGGGCACATGAAAAAATGCTCAACATCACTAATCATCAGGAAATGCAAATCAAAACTACACTTAAGTACCATCTTACACACGTTAGAATGGCTATAACCACCAAGACGAAAAACAACAAATGTTGGAGAGCTTGTGGAGAAAAGAAAACCGTCATCCACCGCTGGTGGGAATGCAAACTAGTGCAGCCACTGTGGAAAACAGTGTGGAGATTCCCAAAAAAGTAAAAACAGAAATACCACATGGCCCAGCTATCTCACTACTGGGTATTTACCAAAATAACTTGAAATCAACAATTCAAAGAGACTTGTGCACCCCTATGTCCATTGCAGCATTATTCACAATAGCCAAGGGATAGAAGCAATCCAAGTGCCCATCAACAGATGATTGGATAAAGAAGATGTGGTATATATATGCAACGGAATGTTACTCAGCCACAAAAAAGATGAAATCGTCCCATTCACAACCACATGGTTGAACCTTGAGGGCATCATGTTAAACAAAATAAGCCAGACAGAGAAAGACAAACACCATATGTTTTCACTCAATGTGGAATATAAACAAACTTATGGACAAAGAGAATAAATTAGTGGTTACTGGGGGAAGGGGGTGGAGGGTGGGCACAAGGGGTAAAGGTACATACTTATATGGTGTATGACAAACAATAATATACAACTGAAATCTCGCTATGTTATAAGGTATTATGACCAAAATAAATAAATAAATAAAATTTTTGTGTCCTACCTGCAGAAACAGAATTTTATGTAAATATCATTTTGATTTGTGAAATACCTAGACTTTCTCTGTATTTTACTAGGAATGGCCCAAGCTTCCTATGTCTACATGCCAGGAAAGGAGAAGGGAATGAATAGCCTATGAGGTCTTTTCTCTCCATTGCATTCTGTTTTACTAGTGGTTTCAGGATAATAAAGACAAGCTTTCATTTTTTTCCCTATATTTAATCAAATTGCACCAGTCCTATGTCTGATGGACTGTTAATATGATGGTGCAACATTTTGTTTTCCCCATGAGAAAGATGGGAATACATTTCAGAATGACACGACCTCTTCACATTAACACCTGTATCAGTTGCCATATGAGTTAAAGTCACAAATTTCGCAGGAAGCATTGCATCTGGGGAGGGATGATGCAGATGAGGTCCTTTTACGTAGGAAGTTTGACCCCCTTCTTTTTTTTTTTTTTAAAGATTGGCAGCTGAGCTAACATCTGTTTCCAATCTTTTTTTCCTTCTTCTTCTTCTTCTCCCCAAAGCCCCCCACTACATAGCTGTATATTCAATTGTGAGTGCCTCTGGTTGTGCTATGCAGGATGCTTCCTCAGCATGGCCTGATGAGCAGTGCCATGTTCACACCCAGGATTCGAACTGGTGAAATCCTAGGCCGCCGAAGCAGAGCGCATGAACGTAACCACTCAGCCAAAGGGGCCAGCCACTCTTTTTTCTTTTAGATATCTTCTGCACCTGCCTTGTATTCTTTTCTAGGTATTTGTCTAAAATCTCTCTCATTCTTTGACCCTCTCTTGGGCTTCCTGTTTTTCTCTCCAGAAAAAAAAGTTTTGAAAATGTGGTTCAGAAACATTTTTATCATTTTATTTCATTTACATATATTCAATTTCCTAGGTGGGGCTGGAGCTGCTGACTGCTGACATTCTTTCAGGGTGAGTGAAGGGTAGGGAAATTTCAGCCTCGCTCCATCACCTCACTTACCAACCTATCCTCTCCCTCTCTCTCTCCACACTTCTCCTCACTTCTTTGCTACTATTTTCTGATTCCTACTTTTGTTTCCTCCCTGACTGAAGATTTCTTTGTGAAACTGATCATTACATTACACTGATTTAATTTGTTCCCTATATTGTGATATTAAATGAAACATTCTTTGTGGCCTCACCAATTAGATCCCAAATCATACTGATTCCTTGGTGAGCTGCTGAACGAGGTTCTCAAGGTTAGAAAGTGTGATCTATTTGACCATTAATTTTGTCAAAGACAGAGGAACTGTTATATTTTTAATTATTTCCTCTGAACCCGCTGCTCAATTCTAATAATTGTAGAAACAATATGCGTTTTAAAAACCTTCTATTAAGCATGACATTCATTAGGAGAAGTGAACAAATCATAAGAGCACAGCATGATGAATTTTCACAAAGTAAACCCATCAGGTAACCAGGACACAGATCAAGAAACAGAATGTCTACTGAACAACAAATGGGTCAATGAAGAAATAAAAGGAGAAATCAAAAAATTCCTGAAGACAAATGAAAATGAAAATATGGCATTCCAAAATCTATGAGATACAGCAAAAGTGGTTCTAAGAGGAAAGTTCATAGCAATTCTGGATTGCGGTACCTCAACAAGCAAGAAAAATTCCAAATAAACAATCCAGCAGTACACCTAAAGGAAGTGGAAAAAGAGAAATAAACAAAGGCCCAAATCAGCAGAAGGAAGGAAATAATAAAAATCAGGGCAGAAATAAATAAAATAGACTAAAACTAATGGAAAAAATTAACAAAACCAAGAGCTGCTTCTTTGAAAAGATAAACAAAATTGGCAAACCTTTAGGTAGACTCACCAAGAAAAAAAGAGAGAAGGCTCAAATAAGAAAATCAGAAATGAAAGAGAAGAAATTACAACAGACACCTCAGAAACACGAAAGATTATAAAAGAATACTATGAAAATCTATTCACCAACAAATTGGATAATCCAGAAGAAACGGATAAATTCCTAGAATCATACAACCTTCCCAAACTGAATCAAGAAGAAGTAGAGAATTTGAATAGACCAATCACAAGTAAGGAGATCGAAACAGTAATCAAAAACCTCCCCAAAAATAAAAGTTGAGGAGCAGACGGCTTCCCTAGTGAACTCTACCAGACGTTCAAAGAAGACTTAATACCTATCCTTCTCAAACTGTTCCCAAAACATGGGAGAGAAGGGGAGGCTTCCTAAGTCATTCTCCAAGGCCAACATTATCTTGATGCCAAACTCAGATAAGGACAACCCAAAAAGAGACAATCACAGGCCAATACCACTGATGAACAACGATGCAAAAATCCTCAACAAAATACTAGCAAATCAAATACATCAATACATTAAAAAGATCATACATCATGATCAAGTTGGTTTCATTCCAGGATTGCAGGGATGGTTCAACATCCTCAAATCAATCAACGTGATACACCGCATTAACAAAATGAAGAATAAAATTCAAATTATCATCTCAATAGATGCTGAGAAAGCATTTGACAAGATCCAACATCCTCTTATGATAAAAAGTCTAAATAAGTTAAATGGGTATAGGAAGAAAATACCTCAACATAATAAACGCCATATATGACAAACCCACAGTTAATATCATTCTCAATGGAGAAAAACTGAAACCTATCCCTCTAAGAACATGAACCAGACAAGGATGCCCACTATCACTACTCTTATTTAACATAGTATTGGAGGTCCTAGCCAGAGCAATCATGCAAGGAAAAGAAATAAAAGGGATTCAAATTGGAAAAGAAGAATCAAAACTGCCACTATTTGTAGACAACATATTTTTATATATAGGAAACTCTAAAGAATCCACTAAAAAACTTCTGGAAATAGTAAATGAATACAGTCATCTTGCAGGATACAAAACCAACACGCAAAAATCAGTTGCATTTCTATACCCTAACAACGAAGTAGCAGAAAGACAAATTAAGAATACAATCCCATTTACAATTTCAACATAAAGAAGAAAATACCTAGGAATAAACGTAACCAACGAGGTGAAATATTGGTACACTGAAAACTATAAAACATTGTTAAAAGAAATTAAAGACACAAAGAAATGGAAAGATATTCTGTGCTCTTGGATTGGAAGAATTAACATCGTTAAAATGTCCATACTTCCTACAGCAATCTACAGATTCAATGTCATCTCTATCAAAGTTCCAACAACATTTTTCACAGAAATAGAACAGAGAATCCTAAAATTTATATGGAACAACAAAAGACCGCGAATAGCCAAAGGATTCTTGAGAAAAAAAGAACAAAGCTGGAGATATCACATTCCCTGATTTCAAAATACACTACAAAGCCATAGTAACCAAAACAGCATGGTACTGGCAAAAAACAGACACACAGATCAATGGAACAGAATCGAGAGCCCAGAAATAAACCCATGCATTTATGGACAGCTAATATTCGACAAGGGAGCCAAGAGCATACGATGGAGAAAGGAGAGTCTCTTCAATAAATGGTGTTGGGAAAACTGGACAGCCACATGCAAAAGAACGAAAGCAGACCATTCCCTTACACCATGCACCAAAATCAACTCGAAATGGATTAAAGACTTGGATGTAAGACCCAGAACCATGAAACTTTTAGAAGGAAACATAGGCGGTACGCTCTTTGACATTGGTCTTAGCCGCATATTTTCAGGTACCGTGTCTGACTGGGCAAGGGAAACAAAAGAAACAATGAACAAATGGGACTACATCAAACTAAAAAGCTTCCGCACAGCAAAGGAAACCATCAACAAGATAAAAAGACAACCTAACAATTTGGAGAAGATATTTGCAAACCATATATCAGAAAAGGGGTTATATCCAAAATATACAAAGAACTCATACAGCTCAACAACAACAAAAAAACTAACAACCCAATTAAAAAATGAGCAAAAGATCTGAACAGCGATTTCTCCAAAGATATACGGATTGCCAACAGGCACATGAAAAGATGCTCAACATCATTAGCTATAAGGGAAATGCAAATCAAAACTACAATGAGGCATCACCTCACTCTGGTCAGAATGGCTATAATTAACAAGACAAGAAACAACAAATGTTGGAGAGGATGTGGAGAGATGGGAACTCTTGTACACTGCTGGTGGGAGTGCAAACTGGTGCAGCCACTATGGAAAGCTGTATGGAGTTTCCTCAGAAAATTAAGAATAGATCTACCATATGACCCAGCTATTCCACTGCTGGGTATTTATCCAAGGAACTTGAAAACGCAAAGCCATAAAGATACCTGCACCTCTATGTTCACTGCAGCATTATACACAATAGCCAAGACTTGGAAGCAACCTATGTGCCCATCAAGGGAAGAATGGATAAAGAAGATGTGGTATTTATACATGATAGAATACTACTCAGGCATAATAAATGATGAAATCCGGCAATTTATGACAACATGGATGGACCTTGAGGGTATTATGCTGAGTGAAATAAGTCAGAGGGAGAAAGTCAAATACCATATGATCTCACTCATAAGTAGAAGATAAAAACAACGACAATCAAACACATAGCAACTGAGAATGGATTGGTGGTTACCATGGGTGGTGGAAGGGCAAAAGGGTTGATTAGGCTCACATGTGAGGGGATGGACTGTAATTAGTTTTTGAGTGGTGAACATGATGTAATCGACACAGAATTTGAAATACATTACAACGTACATCCAAAAGCTATATAATGTTATAATCCAATGTCACTGCAATTAATTAATTAATAACAGAATACCCTTCAGGTCATATCAAGTTAGGCCAAAGTGTCTAGACCTTTGTATTCCTTCATCAATCAGTCATTGCTTTGGGCTACCCTGGGAAAGGGTGTGATATTCAGCATGGTGGCTACAGACCAACTTCCTACTCTGGGCCTCCCTCAAAACTAGCAGGCATTCGTGTCACCTGGTATATATGGGTTGAAGCAGAATCTCAGGTGTGGAATATGCTGCTGATAAAAACTGAAAAGCCTTACCTGGCATATACTTTCTTATTTATTAATAAGATGCAATAATTTGTCTTTTATTTTGTGTGTGATGTGCCAACATGCTCCTAATCAGTGGACACAAAAAACTTTACTGAAAATCAGGCAGGCCCCTGAAATTTAGAAGGGTTTATCTACCATCCTCTGGGGTGCGTATGTTTTACCAAGCCTAATTGTGCTATTTATTTTGTGTTCTTGTATGTTATAGTCAGTCAGATGCAGCCACAGATGGAGACACAGGAGATCTTTGGGAAATCAAAGTTTATTATACTCACAGTTCGTAGAAAGAGGTTGGACAGCATGCTATGCAGAGCCACATGGAAAAGCACCAGTGATGGTCAGGAGGCAAAAGGGTCCAGACCAAGGTGAGAGATTAGGCCATAGCCATTACTGGAGTTTCCAAAGGAAGATCAGAGTAAACACTTTAGGATTGGCTAGTTTGAACAATTTTAGTGCGCTCTCAGCTATAGGGATGGTCCCTAGCTTTCTGGACCTGGCCATGGGATGATTAAAGCAGAGGAATTTTGCCTTCTGGTGTTTATGGACCAAAGAGAAGAATGAATCTGAATTGATTAGTTTGCATATCAAAAGCATGCTCCTGGCTAAGCTCTTGCAATCTTCTGGTTGTCTGCTTTCTCTGCCTTTCCACTGAAGGAAATTAGAGTATCATTGCATGCTATCTAGTAAGCTTTTTGACTTTGACACTTAGCTTACAATTGGCAATTAATTGCTCTCACCTTTTCATTATCTTTTTCCATATTATCCATCTAGTCTATCAATAGTCACTCAATTCCATTGCCACTATAGTTAGTATTTCCCATATTTTTCTCAAATGCCTAGTATATCACACAAGCAAATACATCACGTTTCATTATTTCATCATCCGCAATTCATCATCATAATTCATCCAATTAATAATTGGATCTTCATCTTCCCCAGAGATTATCTTTGCTTCCTACACCAGTAATGGTGGGGCCTTCTTTGCCACCTGACCAGAGAGGAGAGAATGATCAGGTGCCAAAACCCAATTTTAATGGTTGTTTTTGTTGTCATTGTTCTTCATCTCCTATACCAACCATTACACATTGGGTTTCATGGGAAGCAAATGCAAAGACAGAGTTTATTATGCAGGATATTTATTAAGGAGTACCCTTGCGATCAGCGCATGTGGAAGGATTGAAGAAAAAGCAAGAGTGCACAGAGGAATAGGTTGAGCTGTGATGCAGGACTAAGGACAATTTGGACCAACACCACAGGGGGTTCTGGAGCTAGAATGGCCCTTAAGAGTTGTTCCGAGTTTGCCCAATATGGTCAGGCCTTTGTAGTCTTACTTCAATCTCTCATTGGATGTGGGTCACCCCAGGAAGGGGTGAAACCTTGGATAAGGAGGCTTTCTGCAGCTGAGCAATCCCTAAAGGGACTGACAGCACCCCTAGCAGCTGGGACAACAAATCCTCCACTGAAGGGGGACCTGGGCAGCACATGCAGTATCCACCACTCACTGTACTGTCTTACCTAATACTATGTTAGCCAAGTTATGTCTAATCTCAGATGATCTAGGATTTTCCTTATCAAGGAATGTTACTGAACTGGTAGGTACATATTCTTAGAATTCTAATTTGCTTCCAATTAGGCACTTCATTTTTCTACAACAGTTGAGATAATTTATGATTTTTCTCCTTTATTTTATCATATGAATTACACTGACTAATTTTCTAATATTGAACCAACCTTGCTGGATGCAATTTGCTCGTATTTTGTCAATGCTTTGTGCATCCATGTTCAGGAAGAACCTTAGTCTGTGGTTTTCTTTTCTTGTATGCCTTTCTTGATTTTAGGATTAGACATGATGGCCTCACAAAAGGAGTTGGGAAGCTGTTCTTGATTTTCTAGAAAAGTTTGAGAAAATTAACAATATTTATTCCATAAATGTTTAGTCTAATTCACCAAGAAAACCATCTGAGCCTGGGTCTTGATTTGTAGGAATGTTTTTAACTATGAATTCAAATTCCTTAATAGATATAGGGCTACTCACATTGCTAATTTCTTCTTGAGTGAATTTGGTAGACTGGATCTTCAAGGAATTTGTCTATTCTATCTATGTTATCAATACATTGCCAAAAAGTATCCATAATATTCTCTTATCATCATTTTAATGACTGTAGGATCTTTAGTGATGTTCCCTCTTTCATTCTTGTTATTGGAAATTTTGGTTTAATTTATTTTCTCAATCAGGCTAAATAAAAGTTTGAGAATTTATTAACTTTTGCACAAAACCACTTCCTTTCTTTTCTTTTTTCCTAGTGTTTTTCTATTTTCTATTTAATCAATTTCTGCTTTTTCTTACTTACTTTCTTCTTGTTTCTTGCTTTAGGTTGAAACTGCTCTTTCTTTTCTAGTTTTTGAGGGTAGAAACATAAATAATTGATCAGAGACTGTGTTAGATTTCTATTACTGCCCTGACAAATTACCACAAATTTAGCAGCTAAAACAGCACAAATATATTATCTTATAGTTCTGTAGATGAAAGTTCCAACTCAGGTATCACTGGATTAACATCAGCATCTCAGCAGGACTGTGCTCCTTTCTGATGGCCTAGGAAATGATCTCTTTCCTTGCTCATTTGGATTCATGTTGGAATTCACTTTTCTGTAGCTATTCAACTGAGGTCTCAGTTTTCTTGCTTGCTGTCAGCTAAGGGCCATGCCCAGCTTCCAGAGGCCACTGCATTCCTTGGCCCATGGTGGCTTTTCTCTATCTTGCCCATAATGAAAGTTCAAGTCCCTCTCACACTTTGGATCTCACCCTTGCCTCCCCCTTCTCTTCCTTCTCCAACTCGTCTCCTATTCCACCTTCTGTCCCATTTGTCTCTCTCTAATCCATTCTTCTGCTTTTCTCTACATTTTTTATAAGAACTTGTATCGTTAGATTGGGTTCACCTGGTTAGTCCAATATAATTTTCCCATTATAAAGTCAGGTGATCAGCAACGTTAATTCCATCTGCCATGTAAGGTAACATATTTGCAGGTTTGGGGATTAGGCTGTAGACATCCTTAGGGACAGTTATTTTGCCCACTACAAAAACCTTTCTTCCTTATAAATATAAGCACTTAACGCTGAAAATTGCACTCAGTTTGAATTGTCTGATATGTTTTTGTGTGTTGTATGTTCACTTATTCAAATCAAAATATTTTCTAATTTTTCTTGTGATCTCTTCTGTGACCTGTGCGTTATTTAGAAGAGTGTTGTTTCTTTTCCAAATATTTGGGGATTTTCCAGTATCTTTGTGGTTTCTAGTTTAATTCCATTTTGATCATGGAATATATATAGTCTTTAAAATTCAAACATATATATATTTAATATTTGACTATATATTCTTTCAAATTTAAATATTTATATATGCTTTTTAATTTCTTGAGGTCTATTTTAAGGCAAAGAATGTGAGCAATCTTGGGGACTGTTCTGTAACAAATTCTAAGGGTAAAGAAAAAATATCACATAGTGTTTACAAGATACACATGTAAAACATAAATATGCAGAAAACTTGAAAGTAAAATGATGGAATGAGATATACTAGGCAAATCCCACTCAGCAGAAAGCTAAATTAGTTATGTTAACATCAGACAAAAGAGACTTTGACAGAAAGCATTCATTGAGGTTGAAAGGGTCACTATATAATGATAAAAGGTCAAATTTGCCAGGAATATATAACAATTCTAATGTTGTGTGACAATATAACCCCAAAACACAGAAAGTAAAAATTGATAAATATGGAAAAATAGAAAAGAAATTCTATCATCACAGTAGTAGATTTCAACTTACTTCTCTCAATTGTCAGTAGACCAAACCAACAAATATAGTAAAAATATAGAATATTTGAGGAATAAAATGTTTTCTTTACTGCACATATGTAGACACCTTGCTGTCAACGAGAAAAAATACATTGTTTTTAAAAACATACCGAACACAGTCATGAAAATTTAGCATGTATTCTACAACAAAGAACCTTCAACTGATTGCAAACTATTGGTGTGATAAAGACCAGTGCAGATGGGAGAATTCAAAGTAACCCAAAGAAGCCCTTCTGTCGAACAACTGTTCTAATTGCCTGTACCAGGTAAGAGGAAAGCAGGGAATTTTCTGTAACCAACATGATTCTTTCAGAGATACTATTAGATTGCCCTTAAGTCTGCTGGAAGGAGAAATAAGAAAATGGCTATAACTTGTAGAAAACAGACAAAAAGAAGGTACTGCAGATGATACAGTTTTAATTATAATCTTATATAAAAATGTAATGTATTAAAATTATTATGTATGATATTCATAAATGGACACCAAAAGATTGCAATGTGTTGCCTCTTAAACACCTAAATGTTCCTAGTTCTTTTAGATTTGGCAAAAGTCATAATCTGTCAGTGCTGCTTTATGCTTCCCCCAAAGTCAGTGCCTCTCCTGACTCCTTTCCTGAGGACTCTGAAATGCTGCCCTTCGTTTCCTCACTTTTGGACATGGCAGATCTATGTGTCTCTGAGTGAGGCACCAACTTAGGCAGCACAATTATTCTGCTGAGCCCTCTTTCTCGATCTGCCTATTTCATTAACTTTCTATGTCTACCTGGGTTATTGGCACTGAATTGATGGCTCTCCACATGCAGCAGCTTGAAAAATACTCTCCTTCCCATGTCCACCTCCAAATTCATGTTAATGCATCACCAAAGTGCAGTATTTAATTATCATTAATTAGAACGTCATACACTTAGAGTCCAACATTAAGAAAACCTATTAGTCCACCCTGAACATGATCTGAATCTTCCTTACTCCCTTTGTTCTTTTCATATGGACATCCCCTCTCAGAAAACTTGGCATTAAGTGACAGTCTTCAAGGCCTCCAGTTAAATAAGTGATTAAGTCCAAATTCTAATGTCTAAGTAAAGACAGCTATTTCTTCTCATTGAATGAGTTTACTGGGCTTTTGCTTTCAATATTGTGTCCTTTCTCTTCAATTATGAAATAATCCTAAATCACATGGTTTGAGCCTTTCCTAAGGATCTTTATGCCCTCCATACAGGGCTTTTTCATCACACTACCAGTATGTTCTTGCCTTTGATTTTGCCACTGAGACAATAAAGAGAACCCCTATCTTTACCCAATGTATCCCTAGGATGGGATCTCTACAATGCATTGCACAGTGAGCAAAGGACTTTGGAGAGTTCCCTCATGTGGTTGCCTGGACCAGGCAATGTGATACCTAACTACACCTGTGTGAGAGAGAGCAGGTCTGTAGCGGTTACTGCAGGAACCACATGGGCCATTTCAGCTCAGATGGGGACACTGCTGGAACGCTACAATTACCCACAGGTAAGGTGTGATGGTGTGGGGAGGAATGGAATCTTTCCTCCTTGGGTGCTGCTCCTAGGTGCCTAAGAAAAGTAAGAAGAAACAAGAGAGTTCATTTCACAGAGACACAAATATAACACAGAGTTTGTGTGAGAGGGAGTGTGTGTGTGTGTGTGTGTGTCTGTCCGTCCTTTATTTGAGTAGGGGTGGGTGTCTTGGCTACCTATTGTCACAACAATATTAATGCTGTGTGACAAAACTTCCTAAAGATGAATGACTTAAAACAATTATTCGTTCTCATTCGTGCACGTGTGAGCCATGGGTCAGCTTGCTTGCTCTGCTTCAAGATGTGGATTTGACTGAGCTTAGCTCCATGCTATGTCTTGAGCTCAAGTTTTCTCCACCTGTGTCGATTCTGAGGCCCAGACTAGAGCAGAAGCAGCTACCCAGCAGAAACTCTTTTCATCTCAACGGTGGAAGCTTAACAGGGCAAGCACAATTGGACAAGCAGGTTTCAAACCCTTGCTCACTCATTTTTACTAATATCCTATTGGCAAAAGCTGGTTATAGGACCAGACCTAAGGTCAAAGGGTAAGGCAGTACTTTCCACCTCTAATAGGAGGAGCTAAAAGTTACATGGCAAAGGGCATGTATAGAAGGAGATAATAATTGAGACTGGTAATTCATTCTACCACATTCTGTGCTTTTGGACCACAATTCTTCATGATCCTCTACATGAAAACTATGCTTACTCCACCCCAAAGAGCTGCAGAAGTCTCATGGAATCACAGCATCAGGCTCAAAGACCAAGATCTCGGCATTCCCATCAGTTCTGGATGCACTTTCTCCTGATATAAGACCTATGAATTAACAAAACAACTTAACTGCATCCCACCCAGCCAGCATAGAAAGCTGGAAAAGCAACAAGATCTGCAGTAAACACTTCCATTCATAAAAGGAAGACTGGGAAGCACAGGGCAGTCCCTGATCTATGCAATTATGAAATCTGTGTCGATGTTGCCAGGTCTTAGGAATAGAGAGAGCTTCTGGATTAGGCCACAGTTTAAATTCCTAGAAGTGTATCTTTATTTTTTTTTCCACTATAGCACACAATTCTTTTCCCTGCCACTTGTAAGGAGGGTGTTCCAAAGTATGCCCTCAGATTTTTCAGTTGTTTCTTGTTGGCAGGGGGACGTTTAGCCCTGATCTAACATCTGTTGCCAATCTTCCTCTTTTATTTTTTTTTTTTCTTCCCAAAGCCCCAGTACAGAGTTGTATATCTTAGTCATAAGTCCTTCTAGGTCTTCTATTTGGGATGCCACCACAACACGGCTTGATGAGTGGTGTGTAGGTCCACGACCAGCATCCAAACTGGTAAACCCTGGGCTGTGGAAGTGGACGGCACTAACCTAACCACTACACCACTGGGCCAACTCTGAGTTGTTTCTTACTTATAGAAAATTGGTGCTCTAGAGGTCATCCCAAATATTTTACATCCCAAAGAGTCTAAGTGTCTTTTATTACAGGCTGCCAGTGCTTTTGCCAATCCAAACTCTCAGAAACTGTGAGTGTTCTGTATATTTGGTTCTAGTCAACTCCATGTGTCAAAAGCCATGCTCAGAGTTCTTTTTAAGACACACCACGCTTTCTACACTTAATCAATGGTACTTGAGATACCCCAGATTGTTGTGGGATCATAACCTGAAACTTACTAGAAGCTACTAGCCACTTTATTTCTTCAGAGGTCTTAAAGGAATGTAATATCAATAAAACCATTTGTTCTTTACTCTGAGGCTGTGTTTTACTGGCAGTGACCTGAATTTGGTCTTCTTTATGAGGTTATATAGTAAAAGCTACATCTATCGATTCTACGAGAAGTGGTTTGATTTTCCAACAGTACAATTTCTAGATTCCGTTTATTCGCAGTAAATTCTACTTTTGCAAATGAGCCAGTTCTTTTCTGAGCTCATCTCTTTCTTATATGTATCTGAGCTCAAATTCTGCCTGGAAAACTATTTTGCTCAAGTCTACGAGTTTATTAGGTATATTTCCTATCTTCTTAATTATCACAGATGACAGTCTCATCACCTTTTTCTGTCTACATAACATGGGGCACCATTTTCTGTCCCCTATAATAGCTTTATGGCCATTTTCCAACCCCCTCTAACAGCTCTCTCACCACCCATAACAGTGTTCCCAAACTACTAGCATATGCTATCCTTTTGTTAAGCAGAAGCCTGCTTCTACTTACCAATTTCTATATCCATTAGTTATTAGCATCATAATACTACATCCAAAAACTTATATAGAACTCTGTAACTTGCAGCAATTATTTATTCTCATGAATGTATCTCTATGTTGGTTGGCTGGTCAGCGGATCTAGGCTGGGTTCTGCTGAGTGCAGGTTTTGTTCCTTGCTGGTGGTTGCTCTCACATCTGCTGTACGTGTTCACCTTTTGAAGCCCAGGCTGAAGGGGCAGTAAAGTCCTAGGAAAAAAATTTTCTCATGATAATGGGAAAAGTGCAGAAAGTCAATCCTCATTGAGTAAGCACATTTCAAGACTTTGCTTACATCGTGTCCACTAACACACCATTGGTGTAATCAAGTCACACGCTGAGTATAAACAAGGTCAAAGGATAGGGAAGTACATTCCACGTCTAGCAAGAGTAACTGCAAAGTTATAAAACAAAGGCCAATAGTACAGTGAGGGGTGAAGGATTTGGGTCAATAATTCAATCTCTTGCAGAGAGTGAGAGAGAAGGAGAAAATGGGCATGCCCTAACTGGCTAAAGTTTTGGGGATTTCTGAGCTCTGGCAATTGTTTTGCAGAGAACTTTCAGAGGGAGAGTGAGGCATAAAAGTGGAATGAGCAAAGCTTCTCTGTGATTCCTTTCAGCAGGGAACTCTTGAGCTGAACAGCAACCAGGCAGCTTGGCCTGATGCCCATTAACAGTTAATTGAAGTTAGATGGGCTGATAATTGTGCTTCATTCCGTCCTCATGTTGCTTCCTCTGATCTCACATGGGATCATGCTTTTCTTTTCCCACTGAGCTCTCCTATGGCTTCTTTGATCCCATCCTGAGTGGCAAAGGCCAGTTTCCATCTCTCTATCAGAGGGCCCCCAGAAACACAGCACTGGCCCTTGGCACGGTCTTGTTGCTGCTGCATTTTGATTGGATCTGGGTTGTGCTGGTTGTTTCAGAAGACAAGAAGGGGGTTCACTTTCTCTGGGGCTTGAGAGGAGAGTTTGATAAGAATGGCATCTGTATGGCCTTTCTGGAAAAGTTTCCTGTCGCCAAGGGGATGTATTTCTCATTGGCCTGGCCATTTCACTTCAGGGAAGAGATTCATCAGCAAACGTGTTTGGCATCTATGGTGACTCTGACATATTCCTAGGACTGAGCTTTTCAGAGTGGAACCTTTTGGTGACAGGGAATGACTGGATCACTATTTTGCAACGGGATTTTATCTTTAGTGAAAGTTATCCCCTGCTTGGCACATTCTCTCACCTTTTCACAACTGGATAGTGAGATCCCTGGTTTCACACAGTTTCTCTAGATAGATACCCTTCTAAGTACCCAGAAGACTTGTACCTCACTAAATGATAGAACTTGTATTTCAATTGCTCAGTTTCTGAAACTGACAGTGAAAACTCAGACGACTGTTCACCTAATGCCTCTTTGGAGTCTCTCCCTTTGCACAAGTTTGATGTGACCATGGCTGGCAGGAGTTACTGTGTATACAATGCTGTGTATGCTGTGGGCCAAACTCTTCATATGTTTCTTCTTCAGCAGTCAAGCATGCAACCAATATGAAACAGAGAGGGGCCGGCCATTGCCTCAGTGGTTAAGTGCACACGTTCCACTTCGGTGGCCGGGGGTTAGCCAGTTCGGATTCCGGGTGCAGACATGGCACCGCTTGGCATGCCACACTGTGGTAGACGTCCCACGTATAAAGTAGAGGAAGATGGGCACGGATGTTAGCTCAGGGCCAGTCTTCCTCAGCAAAAAGAGGAGGATTGGCAGCAGTCAGCTCAGGGCTAATCTTCCTCAAAAAAAAAAAAAAGATAAGGAACACAGAGAGGCTGGTTTTTAACCCTTTGCAGTTAATGTTGCAAATCGAGCTGCTCCTCATCTGATGATCTAGAAATTTTAGATCCAGTCCAAACACATAGTTAAATATCACTTTTTCAGAACTTCTATAGGAAATCAGCGTTTTGGATTCTTTCTTCAGAGTTACAGTAGCTTCTTTACTAGTTTCACTGCCTAAGATGGAGATCTAGTCTTATATGCTTTCAAATTCAATTTGTTCATGTAGAAAAAATCATAGAGCAATAGATGCCCACAGCAGGGATGAAATTCTGAAATTTATGGGCCAAAGGGAACTCTCTGAGTCACAAAGAGCCTCAGAGTATTGCCAATCTTGTGGGGTTTTTGTTTTTCATCATAGGTCTGCAGATCTTCCGTGATGGCCATAAATGTGAGTAGAAAGAACACTAGTTCTCAAAGTGCCTGTGTCAGGTCTGGCACTATAGTAGCTAGCTTAAATGTTTTATCTTATGCATATTTATAGAGAGGGAGGGATGTTTGATATATGACATATATTTGTATGTGTGTATGGTTAATATTATATAATAATTTATTTAGGCAATATTTTTATCCCCAGTTAGCAGAAGAGTAAAGAGAAGTTTTGAGAGACTACTATTGACAAATGAGTGAATCTGAATTTGATTCTCTGGCGAATATTTTCTGAATTTCAAGCATAGATGTTTTTTGTTCTCATGTTCTCAAGCATCCATTCATGTAAGTGACTGACAAGAAAGTGCCTATGTTGGGTCTGGAATTAGTGGCTAATTTACAAAATTTATCTCATAACAATTCCGTGTGTATATATATCTGTATGTATATCACATGCGTAAATCACATAAATATTATATGATATTTAAGTATTTTACATTTAAGTTTTAGTTTATCAAGTTACATTCGTATGCATTACCTCATTCGATTCTTATAATACAAATGAGTACTTTTAAATTTAAAGTTTAAAAAAGATAAGGAACTTTTCCAAAGTCACACAGCTAACAGATCTCTCGTGTCCAAATCTAGGATTCTTTCTACAACCTGACTACAACTTTTCCAGCTCCACTCCTTTCTGAAGAGGGTCGAGTTTGACAACAGTGCTGCGGACCTGGTATATTTGGATCAGCAAAGAATCTCTGTGAAAGAGTAAGATAGAACTTTTGGAACTTTCCTGGGGCGCTTGGGCTTCAGGTGAAAATAGAATAATTTGTCCCACAGGCTCCACATGGTCAAGATTTTTCATATATGAAGAATTGATAGACTGGGCCACTGGGTTTACAGAGGCTGGTTGGACACAGTTTCACTGCTGGATATTCATGACCCACGTCTATTGAGAACAGAGCCCGGCCGTGGGGACTTTCAGGACCTCTTTCAGCTCAGTAGGAGAAGCACAGTGTCCTTCCAACTTGAGTAACTATCTAAACTTCCTTCAACTGGAGTAACTTTTCTTCCCTAAGAGCAAACACGTGTGAAAACAATACATCCAATCAGGTGTATACTTCTCAAACTTGTTATAGTTAACATCATACAGCAGTTAAGAGCAACCAGCCCAGTGATCAAATGGGCTGTTTCTTTTAAATGTAGTATTATTGTGAGTTTTTACTGTCCTTGGTTTTAGTGAAAGTGTTCCTAGTGGGTTTTTTCCATTAAAACTTGTTTGTAGTAAGTTTTTCATCATACAACTTCTTAAACTTCTATATGAATTTTGTTTATTCTTTTATTGGGGTAACAATTTGTAACATTTCATGAATTTCGGGTATACGTCATTGTATTTCAACTCCTGTATAGACTCCCTCATGTTCACCACCAAAACTCTAGTTGCCATTTAATGAATATCTCATTAATGATGAGAGTGCCCTGTATTAAAACCAAGCTACGTTTTTACATAAATTTTAAAAATGTGATAAAATACGCATAACCTAAAATTGGCAATCTTAACCATTTTTAAGTGTACAGTTCAGCATTGTTAAGCACCTTCACATTGTGTGCAACCAATCTCCAGACCTGTTTTCATCTTCCCAAACTGAAACTCTGTACCCATGAAACAACTCCACAACCCCTCCTTCCCCAGCCCCTGGCAACCACCATTCTTCTTTCTCTTTCTATGAATTTGACCACTCTAGGTATCTCACATAATTAGAATCATACAGTACGTGTCGTTTCATGAGTGGCTTCTTTCATTTAGCATAGTGCCCTCAAAGTTCACTCATGTTGCAGCATGTGTCAGAATTTCCTTCCTTTTTAAGGCTGAATCATACTGCATTGTATGTATATGCCACATTTTGTTTATCCATTCATCATCAGTGGATACTTGGGTTGCTTCTACTTTTGGCTGTTGTGAATAATGCTGCTATGAACAGGAGTGTACAAAAACACTTTGAGATCCTTCTTTGGATTCTTTTGGGTATACACCCAGAAATAGAATTGCTGGATCATATGGTAATTCTACTTTTAATTTTTCAAGGAACTGCCAAATTCTTTACTACAATGGCTGTGCCATTTTACATTCCCACCAAGAGCACATAAGAGTCCCAATTTCTTAACATCCTCACCAACACTTCTATTCTGTTTGTTTAATAATAGCCACCCTAATTGGTGTGAAGTGGTGTCTCATTGTGGTGTTTGCTTATGTTTTTAGGAAAGGGTGAGATTTTTTTTCCTGTATTATCGAAATAAAATTGCCGCATGACATTCTGTTAATTGAGGGTGTACAACAAAATGATTTGATATATGCATATGTTGTGAAAAGATTACCACAATAATTTTAGTTAACATTCATCACCTCACAAAGTTACACATTTTTTTCTTATTATAAGAACTTTCAGGATCTATTCTCTTAGCAACTTTCAAATATACAATATGGTATTTGTAACTACTGTCGCCATGCTGTACACACATCCCCAGAACTTATTCATTCTACAACTGGAAGTTTTTACCTTTTGACCACCTTCACCCAATTCCCCAACCCCACCCCCAACCTCTGGCAACCACCATTCTGTTCTCTGTATCTTTGAGTTCAGTTTCTTTAGATTCCACATATAAGTGAAATCATACAGTATTTGTCTTTCTTTCTCTTATTTCACTTAACATAATGCCCTTAAGGTCCATCCATGGTGTCACAAATGTCACGATTTCTTTCCTTTTTATGGCTGGCTAATAGTCTGTTGTATATGTATACACCAAATTTTCTCTATCCATCTATTCATATATACACACTTAAGTTGTTTCCATGTCTTGGCTGTTGTGAATAATGCTACAATGAACGTGGGAGTGCAGATATCTTCTAGATAGTGATTTCACTTCTTTTGGATATATACCCAGCAGTGGAATTGCTGGATCATATGATATTTCTATTTTTAATTTTTTGAGGAATCTCCATTCTGTTTTCAATAGTGGCTGTACCAATTTACATCCCCACCAACAGTGCACAAGGGTTCCCTTTCTCCAAATCTTCTCCAAAACTTGTTATTTCTTGTCGTTATAATAACAACCATTCTTGACAGGCATGAGGTGGTGTCTCATCGTGGTTTTGCTTTGCATTTCCCTGGTGATTACTGGTGATGAGCATCTTTTCACTTGTCTGTTGACATCTGTGTGCCTTCTTTGGAAAAACGTCTACTCAGATCCTCTGCCCATTTTTTAATCTGATAGTTTGGGGGTTTTTGCCACTGAGTTGTATGAGTGCTTTATATATCTTTGATATTAACTTATCAGATATATGATTTGCGAATATTTTCTCCCATTTTGTAAGTGGCCTTCTCATCTTGTGGATGGTTCTCTATGCTGTGCAGAAGCATTTTAGTTTGATGAAGTCCCACTTGTTTATTTTTGCTTTTGTTTTTGCTTGTGTGTTTGTTGTCAAATCCAAAAATTCATTGCCAAGACCAATGTCCAGGAGCTTACCCTCTATGTTTTCTTCTAAATGCTTTATGGTTTCAGATCTTACTTTCAAGTCTTTAATCCAATTTGAGTCTATTTTTCCTAACCATATCCCTAATGATTAGTGATGTTGAGCATCTTTTCATGTGATTCTTGGCCATTTGCACACCTTGTTTGGAGAAATGTCTATTTACATTCCTTGCTCATATTTTAATGGAGTTCTTTTATTGTTGCTGTTGAGTTGTAGCCATTCTTTATGTATTCTGGATATCAACCCTTATCAGATAGATGGTTTACAAATATTTTATCTCATTCCATACGTTGCCTTTTCACTCTGCTTATTTTACAGTGTCCTGAACAGAACTTTTAAATTTTGATGTAGTCCAATTTATCCATTTATACTTTTGTTCTCTGTGTTCTTCCATCATATCCAAGAAATCACTGGGCGAATACAATGTCCTAAACCTATTCCCATATGGTTTATACTAAGAGCTTTATACATTTAGGACTTACATTTAAGTTTTTGATACATTTTCAATTAATGTTTGTTTATGATATAAGGTAAAAGCCTAACTTCATTCTTTTGCATATCCAGTTTTCCCAGCCCATTTATTGAAAACACTGTCATATCCCTATTGAATGATCTTGGCATCCTTGGGGAAAATGATTTGACCATACGTATGAAACTTTATTTCAGGGCTCTCTATTCAATTATAGTGGTCATATGCCTGTCTTTATAGCAGGACCACACTATTTTGATTACTGTAGCTCTATATTAAGTTTTGAAATCAGGAAGTATAAGTCCTCCAGTGTTATTTTTTTCAGGATTATTTTGGCTATTTGAGGTTTCTTGTTTCCACATGAATTTCAGGACAGGTTTTTCTATTTCTGAATAAAATGCCATTGGGATTTTGATAGACATTGCATTAAATCTGTAGGTCACTTTGGGTCATATGGACATCTTAACAATAGTAAGAATTGCAATCCATGAACCCAGGATAAATTTCATCTATTTATGCTTCTTTAATTTTTTGCAGCAGAGTTTTATATTTTTCAGTGTACAACTCTATCAGTCCTTGGTTAAGCTAATTCCTAAGTATTTTATTCCTTCGAATTGCTACTGTAAATGGAATGATGTTGGGCTGTTACCTTACACAATATGGATATAAAAGTTAACTGAAAATGTATCAAAATCTAATATAAGAGCTAAAACTATAAAACTCTTAGAAGAAAACGTAGAGGAGAAGCTTCATGACATTGGATTTACCAATGACTTCTTGGAAGGACACAAAATGTACAGACAACAAAACTAAAAATAGATAAATTGGATGGACTACATCAAGATTTTAAAAGCTTTGTTCCTCAAAGGACACAATCAAAGAGTGAAAAGGTAATGCATGGACTGAGATAAAGTATTTGTAAACCATCTATCTGATAAGGAGATACCATCTGGAATATATAAAGGATGGTTACAATAATACATTGTTACATCTCTTTTTCAAGGGGAGCCCATGTAACACTGTATTATTTGCATTTGACAGATGCTAGCATTACATGAATAATGATCCATAAACTTGGCTTAGATTATTTAATTCTCAGATAATCTTATAGGAGTCCTTACAAGGCCATGGTTGCACGTGTAGAGAGAGGTAGCAGAGGAACAACCACCTGTGTGTAACTTGGATTGTGAGCTGGCTGTTTATGCAACACCCTTGTGCCTTCAGAAACAGCACAGGCACAGTTTCTGTAAAACTTCATTCTATTTGATATTGGAGTGTTACAGGGTACATCCAACCTTAGGGCTAGGTGGGTAAGAGGACACCCAACTCCTGATGGGTGGCTCGCCATATCTCAGAATGCCAAAAAGCTCTTTCTCAAAGGGAAAATACTTACTCATGAAAGAGAAGATAACTAATCTCGCAAACTTTAAGTGTTATTCTTCTGAGGAGGGTCCCAGGGATTCATGACATTTTTAACTAGTGAGGGAAGAAAGATATAGAATTTTGTCCCTCATTTTGGCATCCCTCAGACCACGAGGCTCCAGGAAAGTTCACTTAGATATCAGCCCTCTGCACTAACATGGAATTAATATCCAGCTATCTGAGACAAATGAGTCTTACGAAGCCATCCACTGTATTATTCACTTTCATAGTCCCCTCCCCTATCTGAATTAAATGTCATGAATGTCACGTGGGATAGTAAAACGATCTAGGTCCCTTTCATCTATTAATCCAAGCAACAAATCGTTTTTGAGCATTTATTTCGTGTCAGGCTCTTATCTTGGCTCTGGTGAGACAATAGTACACAAAGTAAAGTCCATCCCTTCAGGGAGCTTACATTCTAATAAAACAGACAATAAATAAAATACAACAATATTGTGGAACATCATGAAAGTAGTGTAACAAAGTGGAAGCAGGGGACAGAGATTGGAGAGTGCTGCTTTGGATAGGGAATTCAGGGAAGCATGGTTTGGCAGGGTTACACATAAAGAGATCAAAAGGAAATGAAAGAGGGTGTAGCACTTTCAAAGCTTGATCACAGACTTCTCGGTCTCCAGAAATGTGAGAAATGAATGGTTGTTGTCTAAGCCAGCTACTCTGTGGTATTTTTGTTATTGTGCCCCAAATGGACTAAGATAGTACTCTAAGGTGCCTAGACGGCTGAGACCAAGTCAGAATACTGGAATTGCATGTTGACCACATCACTTTTGCAGTAGTGATCAGAGACCTGGACCCTTGAAAACTCTTAAGGGTTTACCCAATCATTTTGAGGAGCTTATGCCATTCTACTCTTATACTCAGGACAACTGTAATTGTTGTCTTTGAGTGATAACATCTCTCCCCAGCACTCTCCTCAGAGCTTTAGCTACATCCTTGTTCCAGAGAGTATAAATCAAAGGATTCAGTGTGGGAGTAATGATGCTATAGAACACAGAACCAACTTTGTCTTGCAATGGGGTACGCTGGGACCTGGGCCTCATATATGAGAACATGCAGGCACCAAACCAGAGGGAAACCACAGTGAGGTGAGAGCTACAAGTGGCAAAGGCATTTCTCTTACTCCCAGCTGAACGAATCTGAATGACACTGTGGAGGGTGAAGGCATAGGATGTAGAAACCAGCAAGATGGGGAGGAGGAGAAGGATGATGCTGCTGATGTGCACTGTGGTCTCATAGACAGTGATGTCTCCACATACCAACTTCACAACAGCTGGAAACTCACAGTAGAAGTGGTGGATTTTTCGAGGCCCACAGAAAGGGAACTGAGTCAAGATCACCGTGTGAATTAGGGAATGTATGGATGCTCCCAACCATGACACAAGAGCCATCATAAGTCCCACCTTTCTGTTCATGAGAACAGTGTAATGCAGTGGATGACAAATGGCAACATAGCGGTCATAGGACATCAGAGCTAGGAGAAGACACTCAGCACCACCCACAGACAAATAGAGGAAGTGCTGGGTGGCACAGCCCACAAAGGAGATGGACTTCTTGCCAGATAGGTAGTTGGTAGCCATCTTGGGGATGGTTGTGGAGACATGCATCCCATCCATGAGGAGAGCTGGCTGAGCAGGAAGTACATGGGTGTATGAAGCTGGGAATCTGCAAATATGAGAATGGTGAGGATGTTGTCACTCGCCGCAATCAGGAAGACCACCATGGTCAAGAAGAAAAGAAAGAGGTGAGTGAGGGAGTCATCAAAGAGCCCTTCAAGGATGAAGTCTACTGGAGAGGTCTGATTCCTCTGCCGTATCTCCCCTTTCTCTGTCCCTGGGGAAACAGGAAGTGGAGAAGAATTTTGATATCAGAAATAGTGGAGTTCAGCATACCTTACAATAAGACCTTTTGATTTACCACACAATTTTTGAAGACATTTTTTTCTATTTCTAGTTATTCAATAGCCCAAATTCTTGAAATAGCCCTTTAAAATGAGAATGTCAAATCTTTCTTCACAAACATGACACTTAGAAATTCCGGAATTTCTAACCTCTAAGTGCCAAAAATCAAACAAGAGCCTCTCCTCATTAAGAAAGAAATACACACACACACATATATACTTTTTATAAGTATATATATATATATATATATATATGCTTTATAGAGAGAGACTAAATGTTTACTAAACTAAATTATATTTAGTATAATATATATTATATATGTATATATATATAAAGTACACATATATGCTTTCTTACTTATTATGTCAGAGTTTATCCAGAGAAGCTGAACCACTGAGAGTTTTATACATACATATGTATATATACATATATACATATGTATGTATTTAATGGGATTGTACAGAAATTTTGCATTATGCAATAGTGAAAGCTGCTTAAGCGGTCTATATAAGGCTGTCACCCTTGTGCCTGATGCTGGAACTTCAAGTCCATGGCACAAGCAGTCAGGAAGCTATAAAGTGGATATAAAGTGTGGTAGATCAAGGGCCTGCTGGAACCCACAAGAATGAGATATAACCCCAAAAGGGCAGACTGAAAGCCATGTCTGTTCTTGTTGCCACTGGAATTGGCAGTGTGATTGTCTTACAGAAGCTGAGGCCCATATTCAGGAGCCTAAACACACACACCTGGCCTGGAAGTCAGAGGCGCTAAAGGAGGATCCAGGGGAAGGCAGAACAATTGCAGGCCCACCTGCTGCTTCGCACGGATGAGGAGAAGCAGCAGATCAGACGCCACCTCTGTACACTACAAAATGGCTGCTTCTCTTCTGCCTCTAAAGCTCTGGGACAGTCTCTCCTGTGACCCACCTTAACCAGAAACACAAAAAATGGGAATTCTGGGAAATGTAGTCCATCCTAGCCAAGTTGACACATTACGAAACCACCAGAGTCCATCTCCTGTCAATCTGGCACAGATGCACATCTCCTAAAGCCACACTTCATCCCAAAATAAACACAACAGTCATCCTTTTACCTAACATGATATCACTATCACACATAGAACCAAAAACATGTGAAATAGTCATATAAAAACAAGGAAGAAATATCCATTCCTGCTGTCCACAGAATGAGACATCCTATCCAAGTGCTAACCCATTCTGTGGAAGTCAGTTACACTCTTGCTCAGTCACTCTCGTTCATGATAATGGCCTCACAAACAGAGTAGCCACAGAAACCAGGATGAAGGCTACACATGGGCTCAGCAACATGGACTCCTCCTATCACTGAATCAACAAGCAAAGGAAGTTACTATACACTGCCTTGCATGGCTGATCCTGACTAGCAAGGGGTTACTGAGTTTCTACTACACCATGGGGATGAGGAGAAGCATGTCTGGAAGGCAGGAGATTTTCTAGGGGGCACCTCTGTACTCAAATGCCCTGTGATGAAAGTCAGTGGAAAACTATGCAAACCCAATTCACACAGGACTGGTAATGACCCAGATCCTTCAGGAATGAAAGTTTGGGTCATCCCACCAGAAAAGGAAACATGATGAAATGCAGACAAAGGAAATATGGAATGGTGCGAAAGAAGACTGTTATATACACCAGACATGACTATGTGAGCAGCTGCAGAAACAAAAACTGTAGTAGTAACAGGTATTTCTTCTTTCTTTTTTATGAATATTTTCTAAATATAATTAACTGAATTGTTTGAGTTTTCCCCCTCAGATATCCCCTTTCTAACGTATGGTATATTAATGTAGTTAGGTTCATATCTAAGTATATCGGTCATAAGACATAAAAAGGGGAGTAGGAACCAGATAGAAGTAGAATGAATTTCAACCAAGACAAGGAAGCGATTTGGTATCTTCTTAAATGGAAAGGGTTGGTGTGATTTATATCCATTTCTTGGGAAAAGGTTAACAAGTTTTTGATTGTATGTGGGGTAGTCGCACTATGTTATATGGAAGGAGAACTTGGTATGGTCTTTATTTGGAGATTAAGTATGGTTTATGAGATATATATGGGTGCCATGTTGACAAATAACAAAACCACCATTGTTATATACCTGAAAACAAACAAGAGATATGTCCTCAGTAGACCTGAGTCTCTTTAAATTATGGATCAGGCTGATCAAATTAAGATTATAACATTTAATCAACCAAATTCTATAACATTTAGTCAATCACATTCCCTCTTGGCCCTTTATCTCATTCTCACAGGAATGCTGATCAGAATGAGCGCTTCATCTCCATGGTGAAGCCCAACTTGAAAAATTGATAATCTAAATTAATCTCCAAAATATCCACCCAATACCTCTTTGTATTTTTTCCTAAACATCTCCTAGATCTTCTTGCTTTCCACATTATCTGCTTACCATTTAGAGCAAAGAAGTCAGAACTGAATGTTTTCTCCAAAGGATAAATTGACCAGTAAGAAAGAGGTCACATATATTATCTCTCTCCAATTAATGCAGCCTAGGGTCATCTTTTTGGCTGTCTCCTCGTACTGTTATTTCAAACTCAGCTTCTTGTGAATGAAGGGCCCAATATCCCATGTTCCCCCTGGTCACTCCAACCCTATCAAGCCATCCTTATATTTCCCTTGTATTAAAGTATTCATCTACATCTCTATCTCTTTCCTCATTAATTTCCACCTTTTAAATGTCCATAGCATTGTTTTTCTCATCATCTGAGTCCTGTCTCTCTGCCTCCCTTAGACAACTTTCCTAATAATTTCCCATTCTGATTTGTGACCCTCAGTTGACTTTTTTCTCTGCTTTCTCAGCCAGCTTTCCTCACAGACTGACCAATATCACCCTCTGACTTTAGGGATGAGGGAATAAGCTAACAATCTCAGAGGTTGCCCTAGTTTATAGTGAAGGTTTCCTGAACACCTCGAGCCCCAAAATTATCTTACCTGGAATTTCTGCTGCAGAGAATTGTGAAGAGAACAAGTATAGAAGTGAAATGGCGAAGGCAGCATAGATCCACACTAACTCAAACATTGGCTACTGATCATCCAAACAAGTCTTTTCTGAGGTGCTCATCAGAGTTCCTTCTTTAACCCTGGTAATCTGCATTTACTGGTGGAATGGCATAGAACACCATGTCCTACACAGTCATCGTTGTCTACACTAATTATCCTAGTGACAGAGCATCATCAGGAACAACAGCATCCGTAGTAATGCTCTTGCAATCTGGGCTCAGATTTTGAACTCCATCAGCACACATCAGGACAGATTAAGTAACTGAACCTATTGAACTTGTAATAGGTGGGCCTTTGAATAATGAATATCCTTCATCTGCCTCTAAATATATATTTCAGGTACCTCTCCATCCAAAAGGACAACAAAAGCTTGGGCAAAAAGAATTTCCATTAATGTTACCAGATTAAGAAGGTTCATTTAATACCAGCTTAATCATCAATAGGTCCAGAGCCAAAAGAAAATCTGTTTTGGAGTTTCTGCTATTTTGGATCACTCAAGGCACTCTCTTCTTAGCTTTACACCTCCTTTCCTACCAAATAAAACAAGAATTTGCCTCTAGCACTGGTATTTTTTAGTAGAATCCCCTTCTTGACTGCATGAATCTTTCCTCAGCAGGAATCATAGCGGTAAAAATGAGAAGAGACTTGGCCAGAATGAGCTAAACATGAGGGAAAAGAAGCAAACATCTGTGAGAAATAAAACAGCCTTCTAACATAGAGGCCCTATTATGTCAGCTGAGGCAAATCAAGGGCACTCAATGTATGGTATCAGGGATTCAACCCAGAGGACACATCCTGAGTCTCTTCTGGAGAGCATTACTTCAAGATGCCAATTACACTCCCTGTGTGCATTGAGATAAGCATTCCCAAAGGGCTTTCTTGGAGTTCGTTGGGAGGTGTCAGGGCATGAGATATTTCAAGGAGCATCACTCTGATGGTAACATGGGAATGACTTCTCCAAGGGCCAATTAAGCATGGAGAGAAACAATTCCTAGAGTCTCTGGCTTGTTTTTCATCTTGAAACACAGATCTTTCTAGCTCCTTTCTATCCAACCCTTTTGAGAAGACAGACTGCAAAAAATCTAGTCTCCTTTGCTCATAGGACACTTTTGGGGGTTCTGCCACGCGCAATATCATAGAACAGAAGTCAAGGAAAGGGGCAGGCAATTGCCAGTAGTGTTTCCCACTCTAGCTCTTGGTCATACTCCAATTTCATATTCAACATTAATGTAACATGTCAAAAGACTTCAGATACAGATATCAAAGGAGAAAATGGCATGTCCCTACATCTCCTTCATATTTACTCCCATCTCATTGTCATACACTGTTCTTTCTCTCCATTATATGTTGAGCTATTCCTTGTTTCTCTAACTCAACTCAGTTGCTAAAATGTCTTGTTTCACTGATCTTATCTTGTTTATTCTTGGTGTAGGTTCAATGTATCATCACTCTCTTCAAAACCTGCTCTCTAATGCTTTTACCTGGTGCTCTTCTTCTCACCAGAATATAATATCTCTGTGGTTAAGACAATGGTGGCATTTATATAATTCAGTAATTTATTTGACAAATATTTGATGAGCTTCTGCTATGTCCCCAGTGTCGTATTGGGTAGCATGGTATATGGTGATTAACAAGCAACCATGGTCTCTCCCCCCCATGGAACTTACTGGTAAAACTAATAAATAAACATTGTATACCATATGGGGTTAAGAATTTGTAGTAATTAGAAGACATCATCATCATGGTGGTGTGAGAGGATCCTTGAGTCTCTGCTCTTCAATCTACAATGATTAAAACATTCAAAACTCAACAAAAGCTAAATTGCACCAAACACCAGGGTGATGGAAAGATCTACACATCAGTACATGCAAAGAAAGTGAATTGCAGCACATAGAAAAGCCTAAATGAGGGAGCAGTGGAGGCAGCACCCAGGATCCAGGATCCCCAGCCATGGCAGATGAGCCAGCCACCCCTGATCCCAGAGGACACAGTGGTCTGCAGCAGAGGTGTACGTGTGACTGCAGCCAGGCAGGTGCAGTGACACCTGTGGCTACAGGAAGCAGAGGAGCTACAAAGGTGGAGTCCCATGATCCCAAACCCCTGTCCTCAGCTCAGAGCCTGGTGGCACCAGGTGTGCACAGCACTCCCACTTCCCAACAGCAGTGTTTCCTGGGACCAAAGGGTAACAGGCAACAGCTGAGACGGTGCTGCTTGTACCAGTCTCCCTCACCACCTCCCCAACCCCAATCCCCACAGCTGTGCTGGAGCTTCCCACTCAGTAGATCTCAGATGTGGCTTTACATTGACCATTTCCCTGTCCCGAGAGCAAAGCCAGCAACCACAGAAATGCAAGCAATAAAAAGCCATCAGTGGGCCCCAGAAGGGCAGGCAGCAACAAAGAGAGTATCCATGTGACACAAAATAGAGGAGCTGGAGGATAGAACTTGCAGATCCACAAATATAGCCAGACATAGCTCAGGTAAGAGAAATCAAAAACAATTACTATAATGACACCTACTGAAAACAAAAAAAGGCTTCTAATCTCTAAGCAATTGAAAAGTTTGAATCAAAACAAAACTGTACCTAAATAAAAAACGTATTTGCTACAGAAAACAATCCTCCAAAAACCAAACATAAAGTCATGGGAGATTCTGATCTAATGGACAAAAAATTCAAAATAGCTATCATGAAGAAACTCAGTGAACTTCAAGAAAACTCAGAAAGATGGTTTCATGACCTCAGGAATGAAATCAATGAACAGAAGGAATACTTCAATCTCCAAAGAGATCGAAACTTTCAAGAAGAACTAAGCAAGAATTCTGGAGGTGAAGAACTCGATGAATGAGATGAAGAATGCATTGGAAAACATTGTAAAAAGAGCATGTCATGTGGAAGAGAGAATTAGTGAGTTTGAAGATAGCTATAAATGGGGCAGGTAGAAGAGGAGAGACAGCTAACACTTTTTAAAATGTAGAAATTCTACAAGAACTATCTGACTCATTTAGAAATGACAACATAAGGGTAATGGATATCACAAAAGGAGGAGAGAGAGAGAAGGGAGTAGAGAGCTTATTTAAAGAAATGGTAGCTGAGAACTTCCCAAACCTGGGGAAGGAACTGAATATACAAATCCATTGTGCAAGTAGAACACTCAATTATCTCAACACAAAAGGACCCTCTCCAAGACACATGATAACAAAACAGTCAAAAATCAATGACAAGAGGATTGCTGGGAAGGTGGTAACATAGGACTCTGAACTGACCTTCTCTGATGGACACAACAAATTTACCCCTGTGGAATGATTACCTCTGAGACTGTATAAAACGAACCCCGACAACAAAGAACGACACTGACTGAGTTGTAAGAGGCAGAGATACCTTCCTGCTGAGGAAAGAGTCACATTCTTGCCATGGTGCTTCAAGCCAGAGACATTTTAAGGTATGAAGCTTTTCCTGGAGGAGCAGGGGATCTGAGGGGGAGAGCGATGTCATAATAAGCAGCCTTCAAATTCAGCACAACCAAAGACAAGTACCTGGCTTTGCTGGTTATTAAACCCAAAGGAGAATATCCCCCAGAAAACCTATTGAAGAGAAGAGAAAGAAAAGCCTGCTTTCAAGGGGCCCATGCAGAAATTCACCCATTCTAAAAACCAAACAAAATCACCAGAAAGAAAGGTGCATAGTCCTTTGGTTAAAAAAAAGACTCACTGGATAAGCTCTGAGCACATCTCAGAGAGGCAGAAGGTGATTGGGATCACCACCCCAGGGAGTGAACACTGGTCGGAGCCATTATTGTGACATAATACAGGCCTCTGAGACAGACAGTGGCAGATGCAATTGTATTTCTTCCCATGGCCTGTTAGCTGAGGGGTTTAGCCTGCCCACTAGAGCAGTGATTTAATCCAGCTCATCCAGGGAAGGCGCCCTGCCCTAGGGACTCACCCCACCCACTAGCCAGCCAACAGGGAACTTGTGGGGCTGTGTAGGTGGTGTGTTCTGGACCTCCACAGCAAGACAAGCAGGTCTGCTTCAGCAGAGCAGGGCATGTACACAGGGTGGGCCTGTGTTGATGGGGTTTATGGTCCCACAGTGGGGTGGTGAGACTTCTCAGGTGCAGCAGGCTTGTGCTGTTGGCCTTCTTATACAACAAATAGGGAATCTGCCCACCTTCCAACACCTGAAATGATTGTGTGCTCCCATCCCCGAGTCTGGCATCATAAGGTTGAGCTCCTGAGAGAGCTAACAACAGCCCCGCAGACCAAAGGCCCAAAGAAAATGTGAGGCCGTGACACTGGCAACCAGCCACACTGGGGCCTGACTCACTTTATAGCAAAACAACAGCAGGTATGTGCTATTAGACCTTTCAGCCAGCTGTGTTGGGGCTCACTTCACCCAATAAAGTGAGTAAAGTGACCGTAGCAGCAACACACAGCTGAGCCTTACAATCACCTGGTCAGGGGGTCAGCCTCACCTTCATATGCACCTTCAGCAAGACCTAACTTGCCACAGCTTCTAGTCTGTAAGCCCGGCCTGCAGACTGTGGACTCGCCAGCCCACATGCTTACACAGGCCAGTATATTAAAGTCAGTCTCTCTCTCCACATACGTATACACACATCTGTGTATGTGCACACATGCACGTGGGTGTGTATCCTGTTGCTTGTTTTCGGGAGAAGCCTGGCAATCACATTGCTGAAGTCCCTTTGTCCTTCACTTTTCCATTTCAGAATCCATGTCATTCGAGGGCTTTAGAAACCCAGCGCCATAGGAAGTTTGCAGATGAAGCCTTTGTCCAATCCAGACCTTGTACTGCATGTCGTGTGCTCCCAGCACCGCCAGGGAATTCTGGGGAAAGCCCAGGTGACCCTTTCCTAGCTGAAGACACACAAAGGACCCCAAAGCCCCTTACCTGCAACAGGCCAAACTGAGGAACAGAAAGCTCACCCTCCTGAGGGCCGTTCGACAACATGGTCAGCAACCAAACTCCTGCAAGACAAAAGCAATATATGAGGCGTCAGGAAATAAACCCAAAGCAGTATTTGCAGAATGTGGACTTCCATGCCAGAAAGGGCTGTCGAGAATATGTCACATTTCCTTTAACACACTTCTTGGGGAAGTCAACATGTTACCTGTCTATTGTGACCCTTTAGCACTCGCACTTGATACATGCTCCTTCCTGCACGGTCCTCTCCTTTCATGCTAAATGCTTCCACTCTACAGTCAGTCAAGAGAAGAAAAATGATGGCGTGTGCATGCCAGAGGGAGTCAGCACCCTCACAAATCATCAGGAGCATGTGAATTTCTGCCGTCACTTGTGTGGAGTGGGGGACGCCCCTAGCTACGCAGCAGCCAGGCAAGGATAACCGGGAGCAAGAGGTCTAGATGACTCCTTCGACAACTTTTAGCAAGGATTTGCTGGGTGCATTCTGATTTGCTTCCAGAGAGGTCTGTGTGTTTGTGTGAGGGAGAGAGATGGAGGGAGAGGGAAGGGAAGATGATTTCATGGTTTGAAAGCTGCTGGGAAAGCTGATTCCCACTAAATGCAGGAAAGCCATTGGACAAAATCCAACGCCCTTTGTGATCAAAACACTCAGGACACTAGAAACACAAGGCAGCTCCCTGAGCCTGGGAAAGGGCATCTGTGAACAAGACATAGCTCACATGCATCATACTTCACGGGAGAGACTGGAAGCCTCGTCCCTGACGTCAGGACAAGGTGAGCAAGGGCCACTCCCATCAATTCTATTTTACATTTACGCGAGGTTTTAGCCATGTCGGATAGGCAAGAAAATGAAATAAAAGGCATCCAGATTGGACGGAGTGAAGTAAAACTCTCTCTATTTGCAAATGACATGACCATGTATATAGGAAATCAGAGAAAACACAGAAAAAGTATTGGAACGAATAAACGACTTCTGCAAGAGGGCAGGATACGAGATCAGTAAAAAAACCCAAAACCACCACCAATCTACGGAACTACAAGTTGGTGCAGCCACCATGGAAAACAGTATGGAAGTTCCTCCAAAGATTAAAAACAGAACCACCATATGATCCAGTAATGCCACTTCTGGGTATTTACACAATGGAAACAGAAACATTCCTGCAGACAGACATCTGCCCCCCATGTTCACTGCAGCATGATTCACAGGAGCCCAGACACAGAAGCAACCCACGTGTCTGAGCTATAGATGCAGAGAACAGGTTGTCAGCTGCCAGGGGGAAGGGGTAGTGGGTGGGCAAAGGGAGCAAGGGGGTCAAAAGGTACAAATTCCCTGTTCTAAAATGAAGAAGTCCTGAGGACTTAACGTGCATCGTGGTGACTAGAGTTAGCAGTACTATATTGTCTACTGGAAAGTTGCTAAGAGAGTCAATGTTAAAAATTCTCAAGACAAGAAGAAAAATTTTGTAACTATATGAGGTTGCAACAGCACAGAAAACACTGACCATCTTAAACTAGATTTTCTCCATTAAAACAGGTTGTTGATTAATCAGTCCTGGTGCTCAATTGCACAGACAGCACTGTGCACACGCCAGGCAGGAACCCATGGCCCCAGGAGGTCCCCAGAGACAAGAATCCTCAGAAACACTGACACCGGAAGCAAGCAGCCCTTCAATAAGGACAATCTGGCTTCCAGCAGCCCAAGTAGCTTGATTACCGAGTCAAGGCCAGCCCGGCAGCCCACGTGGTCCCAGCAGCAGCTTACTAGTCCACCAGTGCTGAAATGTGACCCCAAACCTGCATTGGGAAGACAGATTGGAGAGATTTGCCCCCTGTTACCTTGTGAGACGACCTTGCAATGAAGCTCTTCTTTTCTCCAAAGCCAAGGCCATAGTCCTGGCTTCTATGCGCATCAGGCAGCAAGCCCTTGCTCAGTAACAAGGCGATGGATTCAAACTTGACTCATGGCAGTAGGATTTGGGAATATACACATATATGGAATCATTATATTTTACACCTGAAACTAATATAATATTTCAATTAAAAAGTCAATTTTATTTCTCCATGCTAGCAATGAAAAACTGACAATGAAAGTAAGAAAATAGGTTAATTTACAATAGCATCCAAACCAATAAAATCCTTAGTAATAAATCTAACTTAAGAAGTACAAGACTTGTACAACAAATGCTCCAAAACATTATTGAAAGCAATTAAAGAGGGCCAAAATACATGAAAAGACTGCCCATATTCATGGATCAGAAGACTTTATACTATGAAGATGGCGATACTGCATGGAGAGAACTGCAGAGCCAAGGCAACCTCGAGCAAAATCTCAGCAGCCTCTTTTGCAGTAACTGACCAGCCAATCCCGAAATTCATAGAGAAATGCAAGGGAGCCAGAGGAGCCAAAGCAACCTCGAAGAAGAAGAACAGGACGGAGAGCTCACACTTCCTGCTTTAAAACTCATTGTGAAGCTGCAATAATGAAAACTGTGTGGTACTGACAGAAAAATAAACACACAGATAATGGAACAGAACTGAAAGACCAGAAATAAGTGTTCATGTTTACAGTCAGTTAGATTTTGATGAGAGATGAGACAGTTCAAAGGGACAAGAATAATTTTTCAACAAATGGGATCTAGACAACTGGATATTCACATGCACAGAAGGAAGTCAGGCTCCTTCCTCACAGCACTTCCAGAAATGACCTCACAGAGATCCAACACCACATAGGAGGCAGAACTACACAACTCCTACAGGAAAACACATGGGATCACAACTTCTGACCTGGAGTCAGGCAATCGTTTCCCAGGGATGACACCAAAAGCACTAGTATAAAATAGAAAAGAAATAAATTGGACCTCAACAAAATTAAAAACACGTGTGTCTCAAACGAGAGTATCAAGAAGGTGAGAAGACAACCTGCTGAATGGGACAATACCCAAGAGAATCACAAGTATAATAAGAGACCTGCGTATAGAAAACATACTGAACACTTAAAAGTCAATACTAAAGAAACTACAGGTGTGGACTGAGCAAGATGGCGGGGTGAGCTGACCTGGGACTGTCTCCCCTCCAAACTGCAACAAAGGACTAGAAAAAAACTCAATTTCAGCAAATAAACCTAATGCCAGGGTGTTGGAGACCTATAGTATCAAAATTATGGAGGACAGAGACCCTGCTGCTGGCCTCAGAGGAGCTGGAACGCAGTAGGAGAGAACTTCGCTCCCTCCCCTAGAGTCTGGGATTGCTGCCGCGTGAGGGAAGGAGCAGGGGAGGGGCCGCACAACCGGGGTATCATCCAGGACTCCCGCTGGTGGTACAGTGGAAACCTGCTGACGGGGGAAATCTTCCGTGTGTGGGGACCCCACATACCTAGGGCCCTGGGAGACCAGAGAACAGAACTGATCTGAATCCAGATCGGCCTGAGACAAAAACTGCCCCTCCCCCAGGCGAACTGAGCTGGGCGCCGCCATCTTGCCCGAAGGCGGAGAGCTCAGAACATGCAGCTCTCGACCCCCATCTCGTGGCGACAGGCTGAAACTGCAACCGAATTCTACCACCATGGGAAAAAACTGCTCCTCTACCATCCAGCAACTTATAAAAGCTCTAGACCAGAAGGAAAACAATAAAAACACAGAATTAAGTCCTGAGGACTTGGAAACAGGTAACTTAAGTGAAAATGAGTTCAGAGCAGCTATAATCAAAAAACTCAATGAGGTAGAGAGAAAGAAACAAGCCAACGAGTTCTGGAGTTGCTTCACAAAAGAGATTGAAATTATAAAGAAGAATCAAACAGAATTATTAGAGATGAAAAACACAATGGACCAGATAAAACGGAATACGGATTCCCGGAATGCCTGGGTAGACACCATAGAAGAGCAAATTAGCATAATCGAATATAGACAGGCTGAATGGCTCCAGACAGAGGAAGAAAGAGAACTAAGAATTTAAAAAAATGAGGAAAATCTCCAAGAGATAGTGGATTCAATGAGGAGAAAGAATTTAAGGATCAGAGGAATTCCCGAGAACATGGAAAAGGAAAATGGAGCAGAAAGTGTGCTTAATGAAATTATAGAAGAGAACTTCACAAATCTAGGGATTGAGGGAGAAATGTGTGTAGAGGAAGTTTTCAGATCTCTTAGATTTGTCAATGTAAACAGACCTACTGCAAGGCATATAGTAGTACAAATGGCAAAAATGAAAGACAAAGAAAGAATACTCAGGGCAGCAAGACAGAAGAAAATAACCTACAAAGGAACCCCTATCAGACTTTCAGTGGGTTTCTCTACAGAAACCTTACAGTCTAGGAGAGAATGGAGTGACATATTCAAAACTTTAAAAGATAAAAATCTTCAGCCAAGAATACTCTATCCAGCAAGAATATTCCTCAGATATGAGGAGGAAATTAAATCTTTTCCAGACAAACAAAAGTTAAGGGAATTTGTAATCAAAAGTCCTCCACTACAAGAAATCCTCAAGAAGGCTCTCATACTTGAAAAAAGAAAAAATGGAGAAAGGGGTCACAAACCACAGAGTAGTGAGATAGATAAATAGAATGAGAATAGGATAGCAAATATTCAACTAAAGCATTAGGATAAAGGTAAGGAAACTACCAAAGCAAAGAGGATCTTATCACTCTAACTACAAATTCATAACACGAGTTGGAATAAGAAACAAAGATAATAATTTAGGAGGGGAAGAGCAAAGGGACTAAATCAGTCTAGGCCAAGTAACTAAGAGACCACCAGAGAATAGACTATATTATACACGAGATTCTAAATACAAACTTCAGGGTAGACACTAAACTAAAAAACAGGACAGAGACACAAATCATAAATAAGGAAAAATCTATGAAACCCAGCGTAACAAATTGCCATATCAAATGGGTAGGATAAAGCACACAGGAAGAGAAAAGCAGGAAAGCCAGATAATGAGCAACAGATTGACAGCTTTAAATCCACATGCGTCAATAATCACTCTCAATGTAAACGGATTGAACTCTCCAATAAAAAGACACAGAGTGGCAAAATGGATTAAAGAAAAAGATCCAACAATTTGTTGCCTCCAGGAAACACACCTCAGCCCCAAGGACAAACTCAGAGTCAAGGGGTGGAGGATAATACTTCAAGCTAATAGCAAGCACAAAAAAAGCAGGTGTTGCAATTATTATATCAGACAAAGCAGGTTTCAAAATAAGACAGGTAAAGAGAGACAAAGTGGGACAATATATAATGATCAAAAGGACACTTCATCAAGGAGAAATAACACTTATAAATATCTATGCACCCAACATAGGAGCACCAAGGTTCATAAAGCAACTATTAACAGACCTAAAGGAAGATGTTAAAAACAACACAATAATGGTAGGGGACCTCAACACCCCACTCACATCAATGGACAGATAATCCAGACAGAAAATCAATAAAGAAATAGTGGAGCTAAACGAAAAACTAAAACAATGGGACTTAGTAGACAGATATAGATCACTTCATCCTAAAACAGCAGAATACACATTCTTCTCAAGTGCACATGGAACATTCTCAAGGATAGACCATATGTTGGGAAACAAGGCAAGCCTCTACAAATTTAAAAAAATTGAAATAATAACAAGCATCTTCTCCGATCATAATGCTATAAGGCTAGAAATTAATTACAAGAAAAAAGTTGTGAAAGGCACAAAGATGTGGAGACTAAACAATACACTACTGAACAAGCAATGGATCATTGAAGAAATTAAAGAAGAAATCAAAAAATACCTGGAAAGAAATGAAAATGATAACATGCCATATCAGCTCATATGGGATACAGCAAAAGCTGTATTAAGAGGAAAATTCATCACAATACAGGCACATCTTAACAAACAAGAAAAATCCAAAATAAGCCATCTTAAACTACACCTAACTGAACCAGAGAAAGAAGAACAAATAAAGCCCAAAGTCAACAGGAGAGAAATAATAAAAATCAGAGCAGAAATAAATACTAGTGAAATGAAAAAGGCAGTAGAAAGGATCAATGAAACAAAGAGCTGGTTCTTTGAGAAGATAAATAAAATTGACAAACCCCTAGCCAGACTTACAAAGAAAAAAAGGGAGAAAGCTCAAATAAACAAAATCAGAAATGAAAGAGGAGAAATAACAACAGACTCTGCAGAAATACAATGGATTATAAGAGAATACTACGAAAAACTCTATGCTAACAGAATGGATAACCTAGAGAAAAAGGATAAATTCTTGGACTCCTGCAATCTCCCAAAGCTCACTCAAGAAGAAGCAGACAATTTGAACAGACCAATCACAAGGAAAGAGATTGAAACAGCAATCAAAAACATCCCAAAGAATAAAACCCCAGGACCAGATGGCTTTCCTGGGGAATTCTACCAAACGTTCAGAGAAGATTTAATACCTATCCTTTTCAAGCTATTCCAAAAAATTAGGGAGGATGGAACACTTCCTAACACATTCTATGAGGCCAAAATCACACTGATACCAAAGCCTGACAAGGACAGCACGACAAAAGAGAACTACAGGCCAATATCACTGATGAACATAGATGCAAAAATTCTAAACAAAATTTTGGCAACCAGAATTCAACAATTCATCAAAAGGATCATACATCATGATCAGGTGGGATTCATACCAGGGACACAGGGATGGTTCAACATCCGCAAATCAATCAACGTGATATGCCACATCAACAAACTGAGGAATAAAAACCACATGATCATCTCAATAGATGCAGAGAAAGCATTTGACAAGATCCAACAGCCATTTATGATAAAAACTCTGAACAAACTGGGCATAGAAGGGAACTACCTCAACATAATAAAGGCCATATATGACAAACCCACAGCCAACATCATACTCAATGAGCAAAAACTGAACGCCATCCCCCCAAAAACAGGAAAGAGACACGGATACCCTCTGTCACCACTCTTATTTAACATAGTACTGGAGGTCCTGGCCAGAGCAATCAGGCAAGAAAAAGGAATAAAAGGAATCCAAATAGGCAGGGAAGAAGTGAAACTCTCGCTGTTTGCAGACGACATGATCTTATATATAGAAAACCCCAAAGAATCCATTGGAAAACTCTTAGAAGTAATCAACAACTACAGCAAAGTTGCAGGGTGTAAAATCAATTTGCATAAATCAGTAGCATTTCTATATTCTAATAACAAACTAACAGAAAAAGAACTCAAGAACACATCACCATTCACAATTGCAAGAAAAAGAATAAAATACCTCGGGGTAAATTTAACTAAAGAAGTGAAGGACCTATATAATGAAAATTACAAGGCCTTTCTGAGAGAATTGAATGATGACATAAGGAGATGGAACTACATTCCATGTACATGGATTGGAAGAATAAACATAGTTAAAATGTCCGTTCTATCTAAAGCAATCTACAGATTCAATGCTATCCCAATCAGAATCCCAAGGACATTCTTTACAGAATTAGAACAAAGAATCCTAAAATTTATATGGGGCAAGAAAAGACCCCGAATTGCTAAAGCAATCCTGAGAAAAAAGAACAAAACAGGAGGCATCACAATCCCTGACTTCAAAATATACTACAAAGCTACAGTAATCAAAACAGCATGGTACTGGTACAAAAACAGGTGCACACATCAATGGAACAGAATTGAATGCCCAGAAATAAAACCACAAATCTATGGACAGCTTATCTTTGACAAAGGAGCTGAGAGCATACAATGGAGAAAAGAAAGTCTTTTCAATAAATGGCGCTGGGAAAACTGGAAAGCCACATGTAAAAGAATGAAAATTGACCATTCTTTTTCACCATTCACCAAAATAAACTCAAAATGGATCAAAGACCTAAAGGTGAGACCTGAAACCATAAGGCTTCTAGAAGAAAACGTAGGCAGTACACTCTTTGACATCAGTAGTGAAAGGATCTTTTCGGACACCATGTCTTCTCAGAGAAGGGAAACAACAGAAAAAATAAAGAAGTGGGACTTCATCAGACTAAAGAGCTTCTTCAAGGCAAATGAAAACAGGATTGAATCAGAAAAACAACCAACCAACTGGGAAAAAGTATTTGAAAGTCATACATCTGACAAAGGCTTAATATCCATAATATAAAGAACACTCACAACTCAACAACAAAAAATCAAACAACCTGATCCAAAAATGGGCTGGAGACATGAACAGACATTTCTCCAAAGAAGATATACGGATGGCCAACAGGCACATGAAAAGAGGTTCATCATCGCTGATCATCAGGGAATTACAAATCAAAACTACACTAAGATATCACCTTACACCCATTAGAATGACAAAAATATCTAAATCTAATAGTAACAAATGTTGGAGAGGTTGTGGAGAAAAAGGAACCCTCATCCACTGCTGGTGGGAATGCAAACTGGTGCAGCCACTATGGAAAACAGTATGGAGATTCCTCAAAAAATTAAAAATAGAACTACCATACAATCCAGCCATCCCACTACTGGGTATCTATCCAAAGAGCTTGAAGTCAGCAATTCCAAAGTCCTATGCACCCCAATGTTCATTGCAGCATTATTTACAATAGCCAAGACACGGAAGCAACCTAAGTGCCCATCAACAGATGATTGGATAAAGAAGATGTGGTATATATATACAATGGAATACTACTCAGCTGCAAAGCAGAACAAAATCATTCCATTTGCAATAACATGGATGGACCTTGAGGGAATTATGTTAAGTGAAATAAGCCAGTTAGAGGAGGATAATCTCTGTATGACTCCACTCATATGAGGAATTTAAAAAGATGGACAAAGAGAACAGATTAGTGGCTACCAGGGGAAAGGTGGGGTGGGGGGTGGACACAAAGTGTGAAGTGGTGCACCTACAACACGAATGATAAACAATGATGTACAACTGAAATTTCACAAGATTGTAACCTATCATTAACTCAATAAATATAAATAAAAAGATAAAGAATTAAAAATAAATAAAAAATAATAAAGAAACTAATAACTTAAAAATGGGGAAAGGAGCTAAACAGACATTTCTCCAAAGAAGATACACAAGAGGCCGAAAAGCACAGGCAAAATGCTCAAGATCCTTATTCAGAAGGGAAAAGCAAATCAAAGCCACAATCAAGATATCACTGCCCATCCACTAGGACGGTGGTAATTTAAAAGGTAGATAGTAAGAAGTGTCGACAAGGATGGGCAAAAATTCGAATCCTCATACATTGCTGTCGTGAAATAAAACATGGTGCAGCCCTTTGGAAAACAGCCCAGCAGCTCTTCAAAATCTAGACGCAGTTTCCATACGATGCCACAATTCCACTCCCAGGTATGTACCCAAGAGAAATGGAAACATATGAAAAGTTTGAACACGAATGTTCATAGCGTCAGGATTCACAAGAGCCAAAAGTTGGAAACAACCCAAATACCCCTCCACTGGTTAGTGGATAAACAAAACACGGTATATCCAGACAACAGAATATTATTTGGCATAAAAGAGAATCAATTACTGACATGTGTTATAAATGCGGATGAACTTTGAAACATCCTACATTAAAGGAGCCATCAAAGGACCTGTATTGTATTATTCCGTGTATATGAAATGTCCAAAGTAGACAGAGAGAGACAAGAGTAGCTGAGGGGTTGCCTAGGGCCATGGGGATGGGGGAATGGAGAGTGACTGCTCACGGGTACAGGGTCTCATTTCGAGGGGATGAACATGTTCTACTATTGTGGGGATGGTTGCACAGCTCTGTGAATATCCCACAAACCACTGAATCGTAAACTGAAAATGGGTGGATTACACGGCATGGCAGTTATATGTCAACAAAGCTGTTTCAAAAAAGAAAAAGAAGAGCAATTTTCTTTTAACTTTGCAATGTGTCTTTGTCCCACGATAAGTAGCACGAGGCACTGGCTACAGCTGAGTCCCAACCAATCCAAAGGATGTGGGTCACAGCCCCACAAAGCCCACCCCCAGGGAAATGGGCAAAGACATCCTCAGAAGGAAAGGATGGGGGATGCTGGTGTCAGGAATGGGGTGCAGACTTGCTCCAGCCAGCAGCATGGGCGGGAGCAGCCCTAACCCTAGCCTTCACACTAAAGAAATTTTGCCTTGAATTTATGCCTCGACCTTCCCAAGGGAAAGCAGGTGCAGCTTATGGTGTCTCTTTAGGCAAGAGGGTAGCTGGCAGAGGACAGAGTGGAAATTTTATCTTTTGATTTTCAAAGCAGCTATTCCATGTGGGAAACACACCGAAAGGGAGAAAACGAGAGTGCATATGCTGTAACATTCTCTCTAATTCAATCACTCCAAGACACGGAGGTTTCCTTAGAAACTTGCCCAGAACAGAGCTGGAGATGGGATTTTAAACAACAGGACTTGGAACAAGTGAACATTATTGACTCATTGGTGTGATAGTCAGGGACCCACGAGGGTGAACACAGATCCTGCTGAAAGATGAATGAAAGTGCCCAAGGGCATCGATGAACTCTCGTGAGACAGAAGGAGCAGGACCTGTGCAGTGAGCATGGAAATGGGAACTTTCCATGACACACAGGCTGTGAGCGAGTTTCACTGGAACCACTCATCTGAGAGCTCGGCCTCTCTTGTCTGTCTGTTTACCAGTTTAGACCCTCAAGGGGAAAAAACTATTTTTGTCTCCTGTTTCATGTCTTCAGGAACATTTGGTAACTTAAGGCATCAGCTGTCAGAGCTGCAGGAACTTCTGGAAACCACTTAGGCCCTCCAGCCAAGCCCGATGTTACAGATGAGGAAACTGAGACACAGGGAGGCTCCAAGGACACGCTGGTAGTGTCTCTGACAGCTAGCCCAGGGCCTTTCAACCTGGCGAGACATGAAAATCTCTGCTCCCTGTGCCAGGAGTGGCCTGATCATTAGAACAAGACATTTTCGAAGAAAGCTGCCTGTTTACCATCAAGTGACCCCCAAACAAAACTTGAAGGATACCAGTAACTTTTCACATCATTTTAAAGAAACAAAGGTTGGTGCTTTATTTTTGCAAAGGGTAAAATATACCATCATTTTTGTTCTTTCCCCAACGCAGAAAGGAAACAGTCTACTGGACAGGACAAAACTCTAGGGCGAGTTGCCATTTTCAGTTTATCCCCACGGACATTTGAACCAAACGACTTGAGTCCTGACCCCTTCGTCCCTATAGTCCCCCACAGTAAACGCATCAACTCATCACAAATGAGCAGAGACACATTGGTCTCCTCCGCCAGGTAGCATCCACATTCGCGACAGGTGTGCTCCTGCCACCAGGTCCCTGTCCCTCCCTCAGGGGTCCAGACAGGGCCGGACACAGGGGTGGCAGCATGGTGCCGCCTTTGGTGGCGGGCAGCAGCTCTCTCACCTGTGGGCTCACCAGGCCAGGGCCGTGTCCTTCACCGAGGTGACGGAGGTCTCCTGCTGTCCCTGCAGACGCCGACGAACAGCCCTCGGTGATAAAGGACCGGGACACGGAGCAAAGGGCCCCTGTCCCCTGCGTCCGGCCCACAGGGCGAACCACAGGCGGGTCGCCGGGCTCAGAGGCCTTCTCTCCAGCCCCGGAGCCTCTTCTGCCGGCCTCTGGGCGCCGGCTGGCCCGGGACACGGGGCCGAGGCTTCTGGGGGAACGGGCCACCTCTCTCTGCTCCCCTCGCCGTGCCCACAGCCTGGCCCCTGGGACCCGGGACCTCTCAGCAAGCCCCACCCAACCTGGCCATGGAGCAGAAGGCGGGACAAGACCCTTGGGAGCGGCCCTTGGGCGCCATTGGCGGTGCACATGCGCGCGGCGGGCGGTCACGGGCACGCGCTTTCTCTGGCCGTGTGCACAGGGCCAGGAAGCGAGCCCGGCCGACCTTGGGGTCCGCCCATGTCCGCCGCTGGAGGGAGGCCGTGCGGCTCTGAGCGCGTCCCCGCCACAGCCCGCGGGGAGAGCCCGGCCATGGCCAGGCCAAGCTGGGCTGCTGCAGCCCCACCACCCGCCCCTCAGGGGACAGTGGGGAAACGGAGGCCAGGAGCGGCAGGGACTGGCGGGGCCCTTGAGCTGGGCAGAGGCCCCAGGACAAGAAATAGAGCCTCCTCCCGTTTGCATCGCGGCGTCTGTGTTTCCGTTCACTGGCTTATTCATCCACTCATTCACTCATGGCCTCACTCACTCACTCACTCATTCATCCAGTCATTCATTCATTCAGGCCTTCGCTTGTTCCTCATCCGTTCATTCGTTCAGGTAGGAATTCATTCTTTTAATCATTCAGCCAGTGGCCTCTATTCCCTGCTTGTGTGCCCAGCACTGTAACTTCACCAGGGAGCAAAACCCAATATGTTTCCTGCCCACGTGGAGCTCAGGTCCCTTGTGTGACAAGAAGAAAACGTCAGAGAAATCCCATGCTGGGCGCTGCCATCTTGGGTGACCCTTGATCCCATGTTCAGGCCCAAGAGCCCATTACCACGTTTCCTCCAGGCTGCAGGCAAAGGCGGACCCTGAGGGCAGCCGTGGCTCAGGGAGCCCTGAGGAAGATGCCCCATGGGGGCTGAGGGTCTCTGGGCTCAGGGAGGGGAGGCAGGCGGCACAGGGAGGGAAACAGGGTTCCTGGGCCAGGCTGCCGAGAGGCGGGGTGAGTGGGCGCCGGGAGCCGCCACCTTGGCTCTGAGCTTGTGTCTTTGCCTCTGTGCCTCTCCCTGGTGAGAAAAGCTCAAACCGTCTACACTACCCCCACCCCTCACCCCTCGCCCACCCCATCCCTGTACAGTCCAGAGTGGTGAAAGCCAAGGAGGGGAGAGGCAGGGACAGGGGGAGCCCTGGGCACCGCTTCCCTCACTCCAATTAGAAATGTCTGCTCTGGCTCCACCCTCGGCATGGGCTCCCCTGGTTCACTGCAAACCTCCTTCTCCCTCAGCCCCAGTCCTCACCCACAGAGAGTTGGGCGGGACTGGCTCTGCATCTCCATCCTCCACGGGGGGCTCCCAAGTCCCCCAAGAGGTGCTGCCCATGCCACTGCCCTCCGCCCAGGCACTCATCCAAGCTGGAGAGGTGTGCATACATCAACTCTCAAGATTCAGGGGTTCCAGAGCCCCCCAACCACAAGCAGGCTCCCCTCCCACCCTCTTCAGGCCACAGGCCTCTGGTGGAAGAGAGGGAGCCGGGGAACTCAGAGATGCCAACTGTGGCCTCCCCACCGGGCAGCATGGCCTCAGTGACCAGTGTGGCGTCCACAAGGAAATGCAGCGTCTGGGGGGGCTCATCCCCTGTGAGGTGACAGAGGAAGCCATGGAGGTCAGCAGAGAAGGCTCTGGAGAGACAGGAAAGTCGTGGCCCCCACCCCAAGCTGATGGCACCAAGAGAAACTTGCCCACCTACCACAGGACCCTCCTGGCAGCATCTCCCAGGCTGACCTTTAGGACCCCATGGCCATCTTGGGCCACCTTTCTGAGCCACTGGGTCTGGATGTGAGGACATGTAGGGTCCTTCCCAGCCCCAGCTAAGAGAGGGGACCTTGGGAAGCTCTCAGATGAGAGCAGAGCACGCCAGTCCTGGGACTGAGGAAGTATTGATGCCACTCTGTGAGTGGACACTGGGCAGAGGTTGGCAGGAAACCCCCCAATATATCTGTGCCCATTGTAATCCAGGGCAGGGGGCAGCCGGGCACTGCTGTCACAGCCACAGGTTGGCTTTGTGAGTGGAGCTTGGGGTAGGGAGATGGGGACTGCCAGCACTGGAAAGACACGGGCTTTGACTTTTCAGCTCCTGCTAGGGCTGTGGAGCCAGCTGAAGACAGGGCCCAGGAGCTGGGAGAGCCATTCCCTGCTCCCTCTCCTGCTGGGACTCTGGCCTGGCTGAAGACTCAGCCATGGAACAGGGAGAGCCATGCCCTGCTCCAGCTCCTGCCAGGGCCCAGGAGCAAGCTGAAGTCGCAGCCAGGGAAGAGGGAGAGCCATCCCCTGCTCCAGATTCTGCCTGTGCCTGGGAGACTGCTGAAGCCCCAGCCACGGTCCAGAAAGAGCCATCCACTGATCTGCCTCCTGCTGGGGCTGGCGAGCCAGCTGAAGCCACAGCTGGAGACCATGGACAGCCATCCCCTGCTCCACATCCTCCTGGAATCCTGGAGCCTGCTCAGGCCCCAGCCCCGTCCTCGGGAGAGCTCACTCTCCAACACCCATCATCCCCAGCTTCTGACCCATCCCTTCCACCTTCTTCCTCACCACAACCTCCCTTCGTCTCCCACCTTAACCTGTATATCTGTGTAGCCGTTTATAATTTTCGTTTTCTTGTCTTGATGTGGTGTTTGTGTCACCTTGAAATAGATTTATGGATTTATATTTTAAGAAATCTGTGTTTTCTCCTTTTAAATTGTACAATTCCTGAGCATTAAGTTCCCAGCTCCTAGAGACAGCCCCCAACAGCTCACTCATCTAGCAGTTGTCTAGAAGGAGCACCATGATTTCCTGTTGTCTTCCCATGTGCTGGGGCCGCAGCCTCAGCAGAGCCCGCAAGGAGCGCCCAGGATGCAGATGCGGGCTCCTGTCCCGCTCGAGACATCTCAGGACGTTTGTGCGGAGGGACACAAAGGTAACACGGGGACGGCCAGGGTGGGCCAATGCAGGCCAGGCCATCACTGTGGTCCCACTTGGACAGCCCTACGTCCCCTCCCTGAGGGGGTGTGTGTGTGTTAGTGTGTGTGTGCGTGCGTGTGTGTGCGTGTGTGTGTGTGTATGTGGAAGGGTGGTTTGTGTGAGTGGACCACCGCGAGGAGGAGCAGGCTGATGAGGGGTTAGAAGCCTGGTGGGCGGGTCCCATTCCCACCCCGGCTCATGGCTGATCGGGTGGGACGTGGAGTGCCTGGCAGCACTGTCTGCCTGAGGTTTCTCCCGAGCCCCTGAGGTCTATCTGTTTCATCCCGGGAAGAATTCTGCACAGACACAGGGTGGTGCCTGATCTGGGAGCATTAGGCGCAGAGGGCAGAAGAAAGAGCAGGGGCAGCTGAGCAGGGCTCTGATGCTTCTGGGCTGACTGTTGGTCACTGTCTTTGCAGAGGTCCACTCGGGACACGGAGTCCAGCTCCCCGAGGGAGGAGAAGCTGGGCAGGAACAGCGTAGCGGCAGGCGTGGGGAAAAGGCTGGCATCCTCAGGGACTGTTGGACAAGGATCAGAGCCAGCACAGGACCCAGCCCGTGTGCGGGGAGCACAATCACATCCAGCAGCTCCTGCACAAGGGCAGGAGACAAGCGGCACCCCAGGACGGGAGCAGGGAGAGCCAGCCCCTCCTCAGGCTCGGGCAGGAGCCATGCAGCCGGCTCTCATGGAACCAGCTGAGCAGGGAGGGCCATCCCCTGCTCCGGCTCCTGCCAGTGCCCTGGGGCAGGCTGAAGCTGTCGCCAGGGAGCAGGGAGAGCCATCCCCTGCTCCAGATCCTCCTGGAGCCCTGGAGCCCGCTCAGGCCCCAGCATTGTCCCCGGGAGAGCTCACTCTCCAACCCCCGTCATCCCCAGCTCCTGACCCATCCCTTCCACCCTCTCCCTCACCACAACCTCCCTTCCTCTTGCCCCTTAACCTGTATGTCTGTGTAGCCGTTTATGTTTCTCGTTTTCTTGTCTTTTTTTGGTGTTTATGTAAATTGTAAAATAAATTTATTTATATTTTAAGAACTCTGCATTTTCTCCTTTTCAATTGTACAATTCCTGAGCGTTAAGTACAGTCCCAATGCTCGGCCTCCACCACCACTGTCCACTTGCTGAACATTCCCTTCACCACAAGGGAAGCCTGTTCCCAAAGTGCTCATCCCCCGTTCCTCCCTCACTGCCTGACAACCCATAATGTGTGTTCTGGCAGGTTGTGGTCAATCTTTTCTGGATGTATGCGATAAGCGGTGTCATGCAATAGGTGGCCATCCTAGTCTGCTTCCATATTTTCAGAAGCACTGATCGAAAGCAGCCGTGTGAGGAGCCTCTTGTGGCCCACATGCATGCTGGGGGCGGGGACCCCCACGTATGCTGCCAGCAGGGCTGCTCTGTATGCCTGGCTGGGTACAGGAGGCCCGGCTGCCCCGAGGGAGAGAGGCCAGGGAGCCCCTGAGGGCGGCCCCATCACACCCAGGGGGGCAGGAGCCCAGGGCTGTGTTCGTGCTGAGCAGGGCTGATGCTGTTCCTGCGCAACCCTCACGGGACAGTTGGGAAGCTGAGGCCAGGGGAAACAGGGACTGGCCCTGGGCCCACGAGGTGGGCAGAGTCCAGAGGAGAAGCGAGGCTTCCAGGCCCCTGGGCCAGCTCTAGCATCCCAGGAGACTGGCCTTGGGAAGGAGAGCCCCTAAGATCCTGGGGGACCTCTGTCCACGCCCTCCCATTGGGGGCCCTTTCCTTTGGGCATCCGCACCTGGGCGCACACTCACTCTCACACTCACACACACTCTGCCTGCCCAGGGTGGGGGTCAGGAGGGGAGTGCACACTGGGGAGGTGACAGCCGCAAAGAAGAAAGAGGTTGGAGGTGGCTCTGCCTCAGCCCAGGGGTTTCCAGTCCCCTAGGAACATGCCCAGGTCTGCAGCATGAGGAGGAGAGATGCTTGACAATGTCTGGGGTCCTGTGTCCACCACTCTGGGCACCTGGATGGAGGATGTGACACCCCCCTGTCCCCGCCCCCAGTGTGGAAGGGGCTAGTGGATAGAAGGCCTGAGGTTACTCCTCCATCAATTGAGGAGCCTAGAGGAGTGACTCCAAGGACCCCACAAGCTTGTAGAAGAGTCTATCGATCTCAGTTGTCCATCCATGACCCACTGTGCTCCGAGGCCTTGGACAGGGCCTTCTAGTCCCTCGAGGCCTTTCTGGGCAGAGGGCAGCCTGAGCTGGGCACCTGGCTACTGCAGAACGTGGCAAAGCACGGGACCCCTCCTCTGGAGAGCAGGACCGAGGCCATCCTTGTTGGAGCCTCGGGGTCCTCATTTGGACGTGGAGTGGAGTCAGTGCCCTGGCTGCGGTGAGGAGGCCTCGTGGGGAAAGTGCATATGCCGCGGCCAGTGCAGGGAGAGAGGGAGCAAGAGAGGCTTTGCAGGTCCCTCACATCACCCCCGGAGCCTGCACGGCCTTCTCATTTGCGCCCTGGGCACTGGTGGAACCGCTGCCTCCAGGCCCCGAACAAAGGTGAGTCTTTTCTCTCCCACTGTCCTGCTTGTTGCTGCAATGCTGGGCCTGACCACCAGGGGTTTGGTGGCCACTCCTGCTCAGAGGAGTAACTGGAAGAGGGAAGGCACACTCAGCGGTCATTCTGGGCATTCCTCCAGCCAAAGCAACAGGTACCTTTCATGATTGGCATTCATGGCCACGATGGGAGCTGCTCAGAGGTGGAAGGCCCTCTGAGATCATCCCCTTCTTTCAGCTGCTGTGGGCCCTGCACTCACTCTGTGAAGGCACGCTGTGAGCCTGGGGGCGGTTCTGAAAGCCCTCACGCGGCCCATGGCCTCCAGGAGCTCACCGACTGTGAGGGGAAGGGATCAAGTGAGGAAAGCAAATCCATGTGGAAAAGACACGCAGGTGCTAGAGGGCAATGAAACAGGGTGCTGGAGGTAGGGCCTGCAGCCCTGAGTGCCAGATGCAGTCCTGCAACTGCTGTAGCCCAGTGACAATGTCGGGTCACATGAACCATGGGAGTTTGCAAAGCAACCGCGGCAGGAATGGCCAAGGGCCCTCCTTGCTCAATCTGATGTTACTAGTTGCTGTATTGGCTCTCTTCATGACGCTTGTGCTTACCCAGAGGAATCTGCCAGGAAAGGTGAATCTCACTGTAATAGACAAGAAAGACCCTCTTCTGACTAACACTCCTTCAATATCCCCGGGACACTGCCAAAAAAAGAGGATGAAAAGGTCAGATGTCTCAGTGTGGGAGTTATAGAAGAGGATGTGGGGACCTGTATGTGCCAGTTCTAGACGTACCTTGGCTCACCTTTGCCCCAAGGCTTGTTCTGTCCAGCATAACCTGAGTCTTGCCCCCTGCAAAGAATACTGTAGAGATCTATAAATATTAACTGCACTTACCCAGAAAATGAGAAGAACAACTCTTTACCCAAGCTGAATAAGGGAAGTAACCTTTAGAAATTGCTCGTGACTCAAATAGATTAAGGAAGTAAAATGATATCATGGGGAAAAACCCAGCTATTTCAGGGCAGAAAATAGATGTACCCCAGACGCTTATGTAATCCTTAAAATGTATATAAACGCACACTTGACAATAAAGACATCAGACGTGCTTTCACCAACTTGGTGTGCAGTCTCATTCCCTTCCCCTCCCTTTGCCGACGTGGCTCCTCCCTCAGGAACCTGGACTCAGCTGGAGCTGGACTCCGGCACCTGAGGTGGGTCTAAAGGCCTCTGAGTGGACATTTGTGCCATGAGCAGAAGGACAAGAGGAGCCAGCCCTGCACACATCTGGGAGCAGTGTGCCAAGGGAAGCTCCGAGGGCCAGACACTCGGAGGCACAAGGGAATCTGGCCGAGAGGAGGTGAGAAAGGAGCTAGAGTGGCTGGAGAGAGCTGGGGAGGAGAGGAGGCTGGAGGAGAGGAGGGCAGGGCCAGACTCAGGCCTGGAAGGAGCTCCCAGCTGTCTATACTGGGTGTGAACATGACCCTAACTTAGCACTCAGAAGAACAAACAGGTTTCTCTCCCAGGATCCAGGCTCAGCTCAGCTAGGAACCTCTGCCTCCAGGTCTCCCGGGAGGCTGAGGCTGCAGGCTCAACGGAGGCTAGAGGGGCAGGGGCTGTCTCAGACACCACTGCCCGACTATTGGCAGGACGCCATTTGGATGGATTTGGGAGTCTTTTCTGTCTGGGAGCCGGGACCCTCTACTAGCTCTTTGCACGCAGGCCACCAAGCGCAGCTCAGAATATCTCATCTTGCTTCTCCTGAACAACGGATCAGAGAGACAGAGAGAAAGACTGAGAGAGACACAGACATAAAGCCAGAGAGGAGAGACAGAGAGACAAAGAAGAAGAGATGGAAATGGAGAGAGAAAGAGACAGAGAAACAGAGACCGGGAGAGACTAAGAGAGACAGAAAATGACACAGCCCCACAGAGAGAGACAGAGGCCCAGAGAGATGCAGAGAGAGACAGAGAGAGAGAGATGGAGAGAGAATGAACACAGGAGAGAGGGCAGCAGGCAGAAGTCACAGACTTGTCTTAAGAGGAGAACAGGTCTTCTCTTTGAGGCTCCTAAAATGTCTCCTCCTCTGTCACTCCATTTCTATTAGACTTCCTAAAGCCCTGCTAGTTTTTATGCTCCCCAGAAGTATCCCTGCGACTAGTCAAAGCCTGGATTTTGCCTCTCGCCCATGCCTAGAGTCAGCAACTGACCCCAGAGAAAAGTAGAGCAGATTTTCAGCTCACTTCTCTGCAGTTCTCTCTTTTCTTGAATCTTAGTCCCTTTAGTCCTCATTGCTTCAGCAGCTCTCGCATGCATTTAAGAGAGACTTTTTTGCATTTCATGTAGCTTTCGAGGTAACATGGATCTTCTCAAAAACACTATTCTACTGAGAACCAGAAGATTCCAAATTAGATGATATTATTTTCTTCTTACTGTTTACATTTTTATGATATATTAGATATATAAGACATTAAAACAGTGCAGGATCCAAAGAATGAGTCTATGAAGGTGGACATTTTTAGATGTGTTTGAGAAAGGGAAGGGAAACATAAGTAACTAAAATACTTGCAACAAAACCTAAACTATCCTCAGGGAGGAAACTCCTTAAAGGAGTTACAATTCAGGAAACTCCAGAAGACAAGGCATAACTCCCAAATATTTTGAATCTATGATGCCATTGATTGTAAGATGCAACATTATTTTATGTACCAATAGGAAGGAAAAAGCACTGCCAATTATAATTATAAAATGTTTTGATTCTAAGATACGTCTTATTTTCAGCTGTGTTAAAATTTGAAAAAGTAAGGCTCTTAAAATCAATAAATATAGTGTAAAAGGAGATAAAAATCATAATATAACACTGAAATGGGAGTATTTAGAGAAAAACCACATCCAACACAATAAACACAGCAATAATTGAAAAGGGATAGATCAGAGCATGCTATGGGAGATATAGAAAGGGAATCTGACTTAGTAGCATGAAGGGATGCTTTTCCCAGATCTATTCTAGTTCCTTCTACAACTTTTAAAATGCTTTGACTTGATAATCTCCTTGGATCTTTGCATCTCAAAAATTCTGTGTTACAGACATTATGCCTGAAAAGAGACACTATGATTTGTCGGGGGCTTAAAGAGAGGTCTCACTGGAGGCAAGGGGAAGAATGGTAAATATTTCTCTGATTCTTCTTTCTCCCCTGGTATCCTCCAATATCAATATCACTGGTTTCCTCTTTTCTCTGATCACCTTTCTAATGTGGGTCTACCTCCCTCTAGGATGTTAGTATTTCTCTGTTCATGACGGTTGGGAGTCTGGGTAGCATGTGGACATAGGGAGTGGGTGGGGTGGAACGGCTTAGTAATGTCCAAAGCTGTTCACTAAGAATCCAAATCACTGCCCCTTTCTTCCTCATTCTGAAATTCTGTTTCTGTGTAGAGCAGACTCCCTGCCAATGCTCTCATCTTCTGCCCTGATGGACTAGGTAGCTCCATGCTCCTTTCCAGTTGTAGTGCGGAAGCCTTTCCTCAGAATTCTCCTATAATAAAATATGATTGAACTTGGCTGACAACCCTCATTTGTTATTCTTCATCTAGTCAAATCCCAATTATCTATTGTCTACCTATTTCAGAAGCAGTTTATGATAAGTGGTTTCGACTATAAACCACAAAGACCGCCTGGGTTTTAATCCTAGCTCTATCACTTACTAGCTATGTGATTTTTGGTAAATTATTTTATTTATTTTGACTTTTGGTAAATTATTTCATTTATTTTTGCATTCGTTTGTCCCATGTAAAACGAAGATAATGATCATAGAGTTATGAGCATTAAATGAGTTAATATATGTAATGCCACATAAGCTTTGTAATAAATAAAATAATAAAATAGTAATAATAATTGTATTACATCAATTCCTGCATTCTTGGAAAAACCCTCAATTTCATTCAGTGCTTTCTATTATAGGCACCCACTTACTTTAGAGGGTTTCCTTTCAGGAGTCATGTTCTAGGCATTACATACTTATGAATGAGATACAAGATCATATCTGTGAAAAGATACGAAAAATATAGATTGGTGACAACTGAGCATTTTATTGGATGCCACAGTCAGAACTTTTATACATTTTTCTAGGAACTTTTTATTTATTTATTTAAAGATTGGCACCTGGGCTAACAACTGTTGCCAAACTTTTTTTTCTTTTCTGCTTTTATCTCCCCAAAGTCCCCCTGTACATAGCTGTACATCTTAGTTGCAGGTCCTTCTAGTTGTGGGACGTGGGATGCCACCTCAACGTGGCCTGATGAGCGGTGCCATGACCGCACCCAGGATCCAAACCCTGGGCCACCGAGGCAGAGCGTGTGAACTTAACCACTCGGCCACGGAGCCGGCCCCTCTAGGAACCTTTTAATCAGCTTCTTCTATTCGGCAACTCAGATAAACTCCTATATCACACACACTCCTTTTGGGAATTTCCCTGGTAATTTTAGTTGGAGTTAGTCTTCCATTCTCAACAAGTAATTCCTGGAAAGTGAACAACTTGAGAATGGTTCCCGTGCTGAGAGCTAACAAAACACACATCCTTAGAAAACTAGGCTTTTTATTATTGTTTTGTATATCGTGTGGGATATGCAAGCTTGGAATGAGAGGACGGAAACATAAGGTTCTGTATCCACCAAATCTTACATTAAATCACCTTTGAACTGAACCAGACCACCAAAAATTCTGAACTCATGGTGCCATGGGTTGAAGAGTGTTCCTCAAAGCATGGCTCTTGAAACAACCACCTCAAGTGGCACATGCAGTATAAAAGGGCTATTTCCTGTATTCTTCTTCATATCTACCGAGAGAAAGCCTCCGGGGGTGAGCCTAAGGGATCTAAAATTTTAACAAGCATTTCAGTTGATTTTTATATACACAACAAAATTCAAGAACCACTAGAATAGAGTTTGACCTGCACCCATCTGTTGCAGTCCAGAGGCCAGCTGAGGAAATTATTTGAGAGCAGCATTTGTGGGCATGCATGGACTGATGGTCACTGACTGTCTCATACACTACATGGAGAACCATTACTTTGTAGATTTGTGGAAAGTAATCTGCCATTTTTATTAATACAAAAATTTCATGTTAAAAAAATATATGTTCATATTGGCCCATCAATCCCACTTTCCAAATCTTTTCTGTAAAATGAAAAGCTAATGTTAAAAGAGAAAAGCGGGGCCGGCTCCATGGCTGAGTGGTTAAGTTCGCATGCTCCACTGCTGCGGCCCGGGGTTCGGATCCTGGGCACGGACATGGCACCACTCGTCAGGCCACATTGAGGCGGCATCCCACATCCCACAACTAGAAGGACCTGCAACTAAGATATACAACTGTGTACAGGGGGGCTTTGGGGAGATAAAGCAGGAAAAAAAAAGGAAGACTGGCAACAGTTGTTAGCCCAGGTGCCAATCTTTAAAAAAAAAAAAGTGAAAAGCAAGTTACATTGTAATTCATATAGGACAATTTCACTTTTTATAGACAATAAACAGTAAAGTGAATTTTTTAAAAACCTATTCATTTATACATATTTGAATAGAAGATAATTGAAGAAATGTACAGAACGATATATACTGTGCTCTCAAGGATGTGAGTGAGGAAATGGAAAGTAGGAGCTAAACACTACGGCTTTTTAATATATATTTCTATATTGTTTCACAGGTTGTGGTAAACATGTATTTCTGTTGTAATTTTTGAAGAAAACTCAATAAAAATCATTGCTAAAAATCCACCTATATAGAAAATCACGCATATAAAAGTTTTGTTAAAAACATAATCAAGAATATACTGGACAGCATTTTAACGACATTTTAAAAAAAAGAGTGACATTGAACACAATAGAGCAGAACAAGCTGGCCTTCACTCAAAGACAGGCCAAGATGTTGTTAACATTGATAGCATCTAAAATAAAAGTAGTTACAAGTTACTGAGTGCCCCCTATGCGCCAGGATATTTGAGGATATCGTTAGAAAATGCACCTCACCTTCTCTGTCCAAGTGCTAGACCAGTGGTCATAACCAACTAAGTTACTCACTTTAATGGGTCCAGAGGTGAAATTCAATGGTGATGAAGGCTCTGTCATGTAAATCGGAAAGATGCCTCCAATGATCACATCCCCTGGTTGCTCCAAACTTGGGGTTCCCATCTTTTTGTTTAGATTCTCTAACTCTGTGGTGTTGGTGATGGGCAGGGCACTCAGGAATAAGGCAAGCAGAGAGCAGGGAAACATTCTGGGATGCAGGTCACCTTCACATTGAGGGGTGAGAGGTGCAGAGGATCAAGAAAGAAGAGTCAGTGGTGCCTCTGATGGAGCCTGTGGTAATGACCCTGTAGGAGGCTGTTGGGCACCTGCTGACCATTAATCTACATATTCAGGACCCTCCTATCCTATTGATCTCTCTCAGGATCTTTCGGGATCAAATAGTATTTGTCTGAGAAGAGAAATTAAAATTTCACACTCTCCGGTTCCTCAGACTTAAAAGAAATCTCGATGGGTCTTGGGAAAGGAAATGAGACCTGTTTGAAAACAACTCAGGACTGCAGTGTTTAGAGCCCTGAGACTCAGTAACATGAAATTTGTTTTGCTCTTGGCTTTCTCTCTAGGGTATCATTTATCCTCACTCATTAAATGAGTCCATATAAGTGAGTTCATATAAGTGAGTCCACGTAAGTGGACTTAGAAATGCTTCCCCCATTCCCCAAACATTCCCTCCCAACTCTGATGCAACTCTTCAAGGAACCTCAGAAGGACTCACTTCTCAAGAGCCTTTCCGGGCCTAGGAAAGGACTCAGACCCCACTGCAATTGGTCTTGACCTCAAGGCCATGGGGACAAAGGTTTTGCTTCAGAGCTGCTAGTGTGCTAATTGGAATCAATTCAGCTAATTCTGGTAATTTCAGGCTTCTGTACTTACTCCCCCTTGGTTTTAGACCATGAGGAGCAGCTGGATGAAACTGCTTGGAAATAAAGTGAGAAACGTCTCGCAACAACATCAGGGTTATAGTAACAGATGGAGGCCCACGGAGGCTCCCAGGAACTCTTCAGTAACTCAATGAATTCGTTGATGTCTCACAGAATATCATCTAGAGGGCTAAGAACTGGGGTGGAAAAGTAGAGAAGTGTTTAAAACAATAATCTATCCTTCCCCTCTTTGAAAGGGAACGAATTTTGCTCTGTGGGGACCAAGTGGGCAAGTTATGGGATCCTAGTGACTCCAGACACAGAGAACACCGAGCACTGGAGATTTAGAAGACATTTAATTATCTAACTCATAATTTTCACCATCCAAAATAGGATACCATGCCTTCCTAATTTAAGAGACTTGCCCCCAATCATGGAGTGAGTTAGTGGCAAATTAAGGACTACTCCTTGGTCCAAATCCAAGGTTCTTTTCATGTTGATTCTAATTCCAAAGCAAATATACCATTCTGAGTAGCTGTCAAGTTAGGCATGGTTCATCCACTCTATCATTTCACCATGATTTATTAAATATATAATACATGGCATGCAATGAAAATAAAGCAGTAAACAAGAGAGACTATTTCTTTGCCCTTACAGAACTAATAATATCATTGGAATGATGCTCAACAAGCAATTATAGTAAAGTATCTGCTTATCATATCATGGGAAAGACATTGAACAAGAAATGATAAGAAAATGTGATGATGTCAGGAGAACTAAAGGTGGCTGGAAAAACATGATATTAGAGGTAAGTCAGGGATAACTTGAATTAATACTGGAAGGATGAAGAGGAGTAAACCAGATGAAGGGAGGTCACAAGAGTGTTCCAGGCAGAAGCTACTGTATATGCAAAGGCCCCCAATCAAGAGAGGGGGTGATGCTTGAGGAACTGAATGATCATAAATGCTGGTGCACAATGTGGAAGCAGGGATGGTAGACACAGATGAGACTGGAGAAGAAAGTGGGACTACAGAAAGGCCACAATCATTCATGAAATGTTCTTACTTAATCTGGAGGGCAATGAGGTGTCTTATTTACTGTGTATTCTTAGAGTGGAGATATAAAAGTGAGACTTGGCCTTCCAGGTGAGATGGCAGATAACAAACACAATTCCCCTTTCAGCCTCAAGCACATAAAATAGTAGATAAAATATTTTAAAAATCTATCAGTGAGCTAAAAATCATGGAAGTCTGTAAGGCTAGACACAAAGAGAGAAGAGGGAAATTATAATGGTGAAGAAGAACTGAAGGAGCAAAGCCCAAATCAACATTGAACATACATTGCAGGAGAGCAGAGCTACATTATTGCAAGGCTTTAAGCTTAGCAAGAACAAATTACAAAATGTGTGACTGAGAAATATGCAATCTGCTGATTCTCATAAATTACTGTGTTAGATTGTTTGTGCTTTGGAATCAAAGGCCAGAAGGTAGTATCTTAACAAACATGAAGGCAAGGGGCTTAAGGATGCTGGGCCCTTGCAGGAATGGAACACCATCTGCATAACTTGCCAGATTGTTTGTTCCCAGGATACTCCCTCAGAGAATGGCCTTGCGTAGCACCGGGGTACCTTGAAGGGGGGGAGATTAGAACTGCTGAGCTTTGACTTGCATATGCCTGCTGGCAAGAGTTCCTGCTATGCTTGTACTTCTTGGCCTACAAATAAATACGTGGCGATCAGAGGGATGTCACCTTGGTCCTAGAGACTGATGGTTGGTCCCCTGTCCTGTTAAAAAATGTAGAGTGTGTTGTGTCTATTAGATAGACTGTGTTCTGTCTATTACTTCCATCCACCCCTTCAGCTGGCTGCCTAGCTGGTCTCGGGAACACAAATGGTCAAGTTCACGCACTCCACTTCAGTGGCCCAGGGTTTCGCTAGTTCGAATCCTGGGCGCAGACACGGCACTGCTCATCAGGCCATGTTGAGGTGGCATCCCACATGCCACAACTAGGAGGACCCACAACCAAAATACACAACTATGTGCTGGGGGGATTTGGGGAGAAAAAAAGGAGGAAAAAAAAAAGAAGATTGGCAACAGTTGTTAGCTCAGGTGCCAAGCTTTAGGAAAAAAAAGAAAATGAAGAATAAAAATCACAGGATCATCCCAATAGACATGGAGAAAGCATTTGACAAGATCCAACATACCTTTATGATAAAAACTCTCAACAAAACGGGTACAGAAGGAAAGTATCTCAACATGATAAAGGCCATTTATTACAAACCCACAGCCAACATCCATGTTCATCTTTTGAACTTTCAACCTGTAAGCCCTTCTGTATTTAAAGTGTGCCTCTTTCAGATACAGTTGAGTTAAGCTTCTTTATTCAGTCTGACAATCTTTGAATTTTATCTGGGGTGTTTCTTTTTCATTTAATGTAATTACTGACAGGGTTAAATTTAGGTCTACCATTTTCTCTCTGCTATTTGTCTCAGCTGCTTGTTTCTCTCTTCCTCCTTTTCTGACTTCTTTTGGGTTAAAGATTTTTTTAATATGTAAATTCCTCTACTTGCTGTATCTTTTAATGGATGTTCTATAGAGATGACATCATCTGTAATAATCTCCTTAGAGTTATTCCTGGGCTTCATGTTAGATATAGGAACATTCTCGATTTACCCTCCCTCCCACCTATACCCCTTAAAGTTGAGTATTAATTCATGCACACAACTAAATTTTACTATAATTTCTGGAAATTCTAAGATACATACTATCCAGTTGGAGTCAAAATTTTAACTCTTCGAAAGTCCCTTCCCGTCACTCTGTCTCCAATCCTGATTTCTGATCTTCAGGCCCTCCTCTAAGCTTGTTTCTTACAGTTAATTTTTGCTATGACTGAGCCATGGGTAGCAGGCACAATTTATGACTCTAGTAGGTAGAAATGGTTGAGAAAGCAATAACCAAGCTTCAAGGAGCACATTTAGCAAGATTCACGGTCAAAGCAGAAGTTAGTGTCAGGCAAGTTGGTTCACACAAAGTCAGAGAAAACAAAAAAGGCCCAAGGAAAGGGATCCAAAATCAGGTCAAAAAGATTATATACAATTAGCAAGAGAAAGGAAAAGCAGCAGCAAGGACACAAGGAGCTCTTATCCTTTTGGTTGCCTGTAATCCTCTTATCGTATTGAGTTGATCCTTGTGCAGAATCTGAATCAATGGTTCTTAATCTGGGCTGCATGTTGGAATTACCTGAGAAGTTCTAAAAATTCCTGATGCCCAGGCTACACCCCAATCCAATTTAATCAGAATCGCTGGGGCTGGGACCCGGGTATTTTTTTTAAAGCTTCTCAGATGATTTCAATGTGCATCCAGGGTCAATAACCACCGGTTTAAATGTTTGCAAATGTGTGAGTGAACAATTGGAGGGCAGGGACAGAGAAAGGAGGCTCTTCTGGGCGCAGACTTTTTTCTCTTTTTAATTCCCTAGAGAAACTTCCTGGTAATTTTCCTCTTTGGGGTCCTGATCCTCCCCACTTTGGTTTCAGGTTGAAACTACTATCTAGAGAGTCACCAGCCTCAAGTAACATTCAGTCTGCTGCCCTGATTGGTTTTCTACTGATACAGATGCCTAGCTCTTTACTCTGTTCTCTGACTAGACTTTCTCCTTCTGTGCTTCCCTGGAAATTCTCTTCTCCACTGCTTCAGGTATTCTGGTTTCGTAACCAAGACACCCACATGTACCTCTCGTCCTCTTCCATACCTAATAGCATTTCAAGAAAGAGGGCTATTTTCTGTGTGACACAGCATCACAAGTTTTTGCAATATACCCTGTCATAGTTAGAACAGGTCTATCCAATCAGGAGAAAATACATAATTATTTCATGAATCTACTGCATTCAGTTCATCATGAATTTCTTTATGTTGATGAAAGGCTGAATGCACACTGAAGGTTTTCTCAATTTTCTTACATTTGTAGGGTTTTTCTCCTGTGTGAGTTTTCTGATGTTGAATAAGAGATGAACTCTGGCTGAAGGCTTTGTCACAATCATTGCATTTATACGGTTTCTCTCCAGTATGAGTTCTCAGATGCTTTGTAAGGGATGAGCTCTGACTGAAGGCCTTCTCACATTCTTTACATTTGTAAGGTTTCTCTCCAGTATGAATTCTCTGATGTCTTACAAGAGCTGAGCGGTCACTGAAGGCTTTCCCACATTCGTTACATTTGTAAGGTTTCTCCCCAGTATGGGTGACTTGATGTTGAATAAGGGCTGAACAGTAACTGAAAGCTTTCCCACATTCACTACATTCATATGGCTTTTCCCCTGTATGAGTTCTCTGATGTTGAGCAAGCCCTGACCTGTCACTAAAGGCTCTCCCACACTCTTTACATCCATAGGGTTTCTCTCCAGTATGAACCCTTTGATGTTTAAGAAGGGATGAGGTGTCATTAAAAGCTTTCCCACATTCTTTGCATTTATAGGGTTTCTCTCCAGTGTGTATTCTGTGGTGTTGAATAAGGTAAGTGCTTTGGTGGAAGGCCTTCCCACATTCATTGCATTCATAGGGTTTTTCTCCAGTATTAATAATATGATGCTGAATAAGGGCTGAGCGATGACTGAAAGCTTTCCCACATTTGTTACACCCATAAGGTTTCTCTCCAGTGTGAATTCTCTGATGCTGAATAAGTGATAAGCTCCGACTGAAGGCCTTCCCACATTCATTACATACATAGGGCTTCTCTCCAGTATGAATTCTCTGATGTAGGATAAAGGCTGAGTAGTAACCGAAGGACTTCCCACACTCATTGCACTTCCAAGGCTTTTTTACCGAGTAAATCTTCTGATGTTTAATTGGGCTTGACTTTTCCCCCATATCACTACAATCTTCCATAAGGGTTTTCTTGTGTTTAATTATGACTTGCCTTAAATCTTTCTTCTGATTTCTTTTCTGCCTTTCCAATGTGCCTTCACATTCCCAGGCTTCTATCAATCTGGGATCCCAGGAATCATCCTTTTTAAGTCTTTCTATTACCAGCTCCCTTTCAGATGATACTTCATAAACTTCCTGCTTTGAAAGGGACACTTTAGTTTCAGGTATAGATTCAGAATCTGAAATAAATAAAAAGGACAAATGTTTGTGCTCTCTGTGCCGAGAGAAGGAAAACTGCTGAGGTGGCAAGAGAATACAAAAAATAAAAGTGATGTCTATTAAAAATGCTTATTTGAACGTTTTCAGAAAGAGCTTTGTGGCAATGGCAGATGAATAAGTCTCAGGAAATAACAGAGATGGGAGAATCACTAAGATAAGGCACAACAAAAGGTCAGACAATGAAGATGCTCTACCTAAGAGAATGGAAAACTGAACAGACTAACCAGGGACAAGGATGAGCAGAAGGGAGGAGAATAAATGTTAACATAAAATGAGGAAGGAGGGGAAAGATGAAAACATAGGTTGAGATTGGGCAGTTTTGAAAAAGCATTAGAAAAAAATCACTTATAATAATACCAGCTGGAGACAACCAGTTTTGACTTTTTAAATCATTCCCCTTAACCCTTTTTTAAAGGCACAGATTTTTAAAATATGTTTAGCATATGCTTTAAATATGATTTTGTGTATCCACTAACCACGGCCACCTTTCTTCCTTCTTTCCTTCCTCCCTCTCTCCTTGCCTTCCTTCTCTCTCCTTCCTTTCTTCCTTCCTTTTTTGTTATAGCAAAATTTCTCAAACAGGTTTTGTATATCTGCTCATCACCTACTTGCTCCTGAAGCCACTGCAGCCTGGCTTCTCTCCCCACCACTTGACTGAATCTGCTCTCACTGACATCACTAGCCATTTGTATGTCACCTAAATCCAGCAGATCTTTTTCATTTCTTGCTTAGCTTGGCCTCTCAACAGCACTTGACAGTCTCGACCATGCCTTCCTCCTAACAACATTCTCCCTTTTGTTCCCCAACTTTATTCAGATATATTTGACATATATTCTCCCCCTCAACTCTGCGATTCTAAGCTCTCCATGTTTTTCTCCTGATCTCTATCTCTTTGGAACTTTTTCTGTTTCTTCTTCTTAAATGTTGATGGTTCTCAGTGTTAAGAAACTTAGATCTACATCAGGGTTCAGCAAATTACGGCCCACAGGCCAAATCTGCCCACTCCCTTTGTTTACTACTGTTTACGGCTGCCTTCATGCCACAATGGCAGAGTTAAGCAGTTGCAACAGAGAGTGTATGGCCCACAAAACAGAAAATATTCACTATCTGGTCCTTTACAGAGAAAGTTTGCCGGCGCCTGCTCTATATAAAAAAAATGAAGGGTGCTAGAAATGGAATATAAAATTCACTTTTTCTTATTTTAAAATGCTCCAAGAGATAATTGACTGTGTTAATCAAAAATAGTAGCATATATTGTAGATTTATAGCATATATAAAGGCAAAATGCGTGACAACAATCATACAAAAGATGGGACGGAAGAACTAGAAGCTTATAGAAGTAAGGTTCCTATACTACATATGAATTGTTATAACATTCTGTAAAGGGATACTATGATTAATGAAAGAAGCATATTGGGAACTCTAGAAGGACCCTTAAAGAAAATCTTTAAAAATAAGGTTTAATCACGTGGATAAAGAGAACAGATTAGTGGTTACCAGAGGGGAAGGGGGTGGGCATAAGGGGTGAAGGGGCACATATATATGGTGACTGACAAATAGTAACGTACCACTGAAATCTCACAATCTTATAAACTATTATGACATCAATAAAATAAAAAAGTTTTAATGATAAGCTAATAGTGCAGATAAAACGCAATAATAAGAAATAATCAAAAAAACAGGCAGAAAAAGAAAAAAACGAACACTAAAAAGAACAAATAGAAAACAACTACAGGGCTGGCTCCGTGGCCGAGTGGTTAAGTTTGTGCGCTCCGCTGCGGCAGCCCAGGGTTTGGATTCTGGGCGCGGACATGGCACCGCTCGTCAGGCCACGTTGAGGCGGCGTCCCACATCCCACAACTAGAAGGACCTGCAACCAAGATATACAACTATGTACCAGGGGGGTTTGGGAAGATAAAGCAGGGGGAAAAAAACAGAAGATTGGCAACAGTTGTTAGCCCAGGTGCCAATCTTTAAAAAAAAAAGAAAAAAGAAAACAATTACGTGTATGAAAGACTTAAATCCAACCATACCAATAATTACTTTAAATGTAAATGGTCTAAACACACCAACTGAAAATCACAGATTGTCAGAATGGATTTAACAACCAGACCCAATTACATGCTGTCCACAAGAAACTCACTTAAGTTAAGCAAAAAGAATGGGAAAATATACCATGCAAACACTAATGAGAAGGAGGCTAGAGTGGCTATATTAATATCAGACAAAATCAACTTCCAAACAAGGAATATTACCAAGGTTACAGAAGGACATTATATGAAAAAGAGGTCAATTCACCAAGAAGACATAACAATTCTTAATGTGTATGCACCTAACAAAAGTGTTTCTGTATACATTAAGCAAAAACTAACAGAACTAAAAGGAGAAATAGACAAATCCACAATTATAATTGGAGAATTCAACACTCCTCTGTCAGTAATCAATAGAAGCCAATGGGAAATCAGTAAGGACAGAGAAGACCTGAACAACACTGTCAATCAACCTGACAATAATTGACATTGATTTTCAAGTGCACGTGGAACAATTATCAAGATTAGATTATAGATAATACAACAAACTTCAAAAACTTTTAAGAACTGAAATCATACAAAGTATCTCTGACCACAGCAGAATCAAACTATAAAATCAAAACTAGAAATTTATTGAAAATCACCTAAAATTTGAAAACTTGTAAATAACCCATGAGTCAAAGAGGAAATCACAAGTGAAAACAGAAATTATTTTGAACTGAATGGAAATGAAAATACCACAAATCAAAATTGTGGAACATGGGGCCAGCCTGGTGGTGTGGCGGCTAAGTTCGTGAGCTCCACTTTAGTGGCCCATGGTTTACAGGTTCGAATCCCAGGTGTGGACCAAGGCACCACTTATCAAGCCACGCTGTGACAGCATCCCACATACAAAATAGAGGAAGATGGGCACATATGTTAGCTCAGAGCCAGTCTTCCTCAGCAAAAGAGGAAGATTGGCAACAGATGCTAGCTGAGGGCCAATCTTCCTCACAAAAAAATTAAAAAATAAAAAAAAAAACATTGTGGAACATAGCTAAAGCAGTTAGAAGGAAATTTATAGCATTAAATGTTCCTATTAGAAGAGAATAAAGATGTTATATGAAGATCTTATATTAATGATCAAGATAGAATAAGAAACATACTACATTAGACAGTCATGTGTCACTTAATGATGGATCATTCTGAGAAATGCATCGTTAGGCAATCTCGTCATTGTTCAAACATCACAGAGTATACTTACACAAACCTAGATGGTATAGACTACTACACACCCAGGTTATATGGTACTAATCTTATGGGACCACCATCATGTTTGTGGTCTGTCATTGACCGAAACGTCATTACGCAGCATGTGACTGTATTACATTATATTAAGATCTTATACAATGATCAAGCTTCCACCTTAAAAAACTAATAAAAGAGAGCAAATTAAACACAAAATTAGCAAAGAGGAGAAAATAATAGATAAGAATAGCAATGAATAAAATTGAAAACAGACAATAGAGAAAATCGATGAAACCAAAAGCTGGTTCTCTGAAAAGATCAATAATATTGTTAAACCTCTAGGAAGACCAACAAAGGAAAAAAAAGAGAGAAGATACAAATTACCAATATCAGGAATGAAAGATGAGAAACCATTCCCAGAGCTCACTCAAAAAGAAATAGATAATCTGAACAGTCCTGTATCTAGCAAAGGACTTAGATTCAAGGTTAAAAACCTTCCAAGAAAGCAAACTTGAGATCCAGATGGCTTTACTGGATCGAGCTTTTGGTGTCATATATAATAAAATTTTGCCTTACAAAAGGTTACAAAGACTGTCCGTAATGTTATCTTCTAGAAGTTGTATAGTTTTAGATTTTATACTTAGGTCTGTGACCCACTTTGAGTTACTTACTATATATGGTGGGAGGTATAGATTGAGATTCTTTTTTTTTTTTTAAATACAGGTGTCCACCTGTTCCAGCACCATTTGTTGAAAAGATTCTCTTTTTAACACTGAATTGCTTTTGCACCTTTGTCAGAAATTAATTGACCATATAAGTGTGGGTCTACTTCTGGACTATCTGATCTGTTCCATTGGTTTACACCTATCTTTTCACCCATACCACACTGTTTGAATTACTGTAGCTTCTAAGTCTTAAAAGCAATACAACGAAGCTGTCCTTTTTCAGTTCCACATATGGTGAACTTTTGCTTGCCAAAAGAGAAAAGAAGCCCAATTCTGAGCTCCAAGTTATCAGGGGCTCTCCAGATCCTAAGCAAAACTATGGCATTTTAGATGCCATTAGTTGTTAAGGAAGCTGACGTCTCAGTAAGCATTCTGCATTACAAAATGACTTCCTTACCCCAAAATACCAGGCTTCCACAATTCTCCACCTTCAGATCCAGGCCCACGTTCCTCTGGGCAGAATTCAGCTGGTCCACCTCCACATGGGCAAAATCCATTTCCTCATCCTTCACTGTCACCAGTTCCTGGAAGTACAAGCACATTCTTCGTAATCCTTGAGGGAAGAGAAAAATCTAGAAGAGGAAGTGTCTTTTAATCTGAAGGTTAAATCTTTATTTTAACCATTTTAACGGAATATTCTAAAATTTCCAAGTATTAATCTGCATTAGGGAAAATAATAATAATAGCTAACATTTATAATTTATTTTCTATGTGCTAAGTCCTTTGAATGAACTATCTCTTGTAATAATAACTATATGAAGTAAGTACTATTATTAACATTATTTACAGCTGTAAGGATCAGATCTGAGATTTGGACCCAGGCAGTCTCACTCGAAAGCTATACTTTTAACTATATTCTTCTATATTATATAGAAGATAGATATATATATATATATATATTCTTTTATATTATATAACTATATTCTTCTGCCTCTTACATATTTTGTTAAATAAATGTAATATAACCACTGAATGATAACCAAACGTTAATTGCTGATTATATTGTAGATGGGATAAGGCTCAGATAAGTAATTTATACTGATTCCTGGGCTAGTCCAAGATTTTACAGAAATTCAGCTTGATATCCTGAATGTATGTAGACATTCACGCTGTTCTCATGCTCTTCTAATAGAGGCGCCTTCTTTCTCTGTACTTAGGGCCATGACTTTTACATTTATTTAGTTATCCTTTAGCAATTAAAGTTGTTCTGAATGAGTGAATTTACTGATTTTACATTGAAAAGGATCAAATGTTTTAAGATAACATTCATACTTTATGTTATATTGACAGTCACATGAGTGTCCTTTGTTGACCATAATTAATTGGAGAATGTGGGAAAGGATGTCTGTAAAAGAATAGAGTCATTAGAGGCATAGGATTTAGCATCAGACATACCTGAGTTCTGATCAGGGCTCAACCATTTATGATTCTGAGCATGTTACTGTAGCCTCAGTTTCTTCATCTGTGAAACAGGTTATAAATAATCACAGGATTATTTAATTTAAAATAAAGCAATGTTTGAAAAGTGGCTCTAAACGCTGGAGTTCTCCAGAGTTCAGTCCTTAGACATCTTCTTGTCTCCATCCATCTTACACACCTATGAACAATCTCTTATTTCTCCTGTCTTTAGGGGAAAAAAAAACCTCTTTGGTTTTACTACTCCTTCCAGCTATCACCCTACTTCTCTCCTTTCCCGGAGAATAAAACTCTCCAAAATAGTTATCTGTAGTCCCCGGCTCCAATTTCTCTCCTCTTACTTTTCTCTGAACCCATTCCAACAAGGCTTCACTCCTACCGCTCCATGGAATGGCCCTTGGCAGTCACCAATGATCTTCCTATTTTAAAATCCAATGGCCAATTCTCAGGCCCCATCTTACTTGACTTAGCAGGAGCATTTAACCCAGGAGATCACTCCCCTCTCCTTGAAACACTTTCTTCAATTGGTTACCAGGATGCCACACTTTTGGCTTCCTCCTACCTCACTGGTCACCTCATCTCAGTCTCCTTTGCTGGTTTCTCTTCATCTCCCTGAACTCTAAGTGTTGGAGAGCTATAGGACTCAGTAATAAGATCTCATCTCTTTTCTAGCTACACTTATTCCCTTACTGATCACAGTTTCATGGTTTAAAATACCATCCACACAGATTATTCCCAAATTTAAAGCTCTGGCCTGAGCTGTTCCCAGAGCTTCAAGTCTTCAAGGAAAAATTACTTTGGCTCAGTTCTCTAGAGGGGATTTCCATGGACCTCAGAAGCAAGATGAAGAAAGAAATGAGGACACACTGTGAAAAACAAGCTAAGATTTCAGAGGAGGGAAATTAAACCCAAACTCGCCTGGAACTCCACAGGAAGGAGCTCAAGAGTAGATTCCATTTCTTCTGTGCTCTGCTTTTGGGGCAGAGAAGCATCAGCAGGAGTCATGGCTGGAAGGAGCAGGAAAAAAGCCATGAAGGAGGTAAACTCTATCTTCTCACTCCCAAATTCACTAGGACGAAAGTTATCGCAAGCCAGCTGAATTATATATATAAGGCCTACTCTACTTAACTCAAAAAGTTCAGATGAAGCTAGGGTAAGACAATTAAGTGAAAGTGCTTTCACCAAAAAGTTAAACCCACAGAGCCACAAATACATCAACCTTTTGGAACAGTCCACTGGGGGTGGAAGAGTGTGACCTGGCCTTTATCACAAAAGCAAGCACTATGGAACATTCTCCCTTCCACAGCTTCAGAGGGAATGTGGATGAGCACAGAAGTGCTGAAAGAGGAAGATGGGGCCGGAGAATGTGCCACAAGGAGACCACTTAGTGATTTTCAAACACGGTAGTTTTGAACTTTTGAAGTTTTGAAGTGAGAACTTCTCTACTTCAGGGCTTTCTCCTGACATGTGTCTGTTCCCTGTTCATTCCCATCAAGGGTATTTCCTCCACTTTCAACTCCATGCGTATTTCTGTAATTCCTACCTTCTTCCTCAACTTCAGTGGTCAGATAATCCATGATCAGCTTCTCTTCTTTGTCCTGTTATTGCTATGACTCCCTCCTTATTCACTGTTTCAAATGAGAGAAACACGGACTTTAGCAATACATAATCTGCTTCTTCGTGTAAATCATTCAACTCTACTCTGAAGCTCTGGGAGGAGATTTTGAGGTTAGTCTTCCCCTCCTCTGGAACTGATTCCTGCTCCTTGAGGCATCATCTTCTCTCTCTATTCCTAGGAGGCTTATTCCTATGCATTTAAGTGCTAGGGCCTCAGAAGTAATCCTAATTTACTTGGAATCTTTATTATTTAGGCTAAATTAATCTCCACAGCTGGAAGACCATCCTCTGGATCACCAAGATCAGTCACTACATGCCACACCAGGGCAAAAGGAGGAAAGAATCAGGGCAGTGAAGTATGAGCCTCAGGCACACACCCGGTTCCAGACCGTGCAGAAACTCCCATGAGAAACACCCTAAACACACAAGCGGCCATAGGCGGCCTGTGATCATGGTGGCAGTAACTAGAAGCGGGGGTCCCTCACTTGGTTCATCCCTGCTGTTCGTAAACACAAGGCAGTTGATAGACGGGGCTCTCAGACAGCCGATTCCTCACTCGCTCTTTAAGACTGAGAATATACAGGCCAGGATTCCCTTGCACGTTCGAAGTCGAACCCCTTGAACTGGCCCCCAAGCACAGGCAGGCTAAAAACTCTGTTAGGGCAAAGCACAGAAGGGGACTCCGTTTTTTCCTTTCTACCCCAAAAGTTCAAAACCTTAACGCTCTCGGTGGAGTGACAAGACGTAAGGCCAAAATCAGGGGGAGGGGCCCAAGCTCTCCGCACGTGGGACCATAAGCCCTCAGCCCCCGGACTCCCACTCCCAGAATCCCCCGCTGCGCCACGCCCCCTTCACGCTGCCGGACTCCACTTCCCAGAGGGCTTAGCGGTAACCCCGCTTCCGGGACGCCGTCCGCTCAGAAAGTCTCAAAGCTGGCTGGAGACCCCGCTGGGGTAGCGCGCGCAGAGCCCGGGCGTGGGGCCAGGGCTCAGGCAGGGCCCAGCCCGTCCTCCGCCGAGGCCGGAAGCTGAGGGCCCGGCCCGGGCTGCGGCGGGAGGCGTTAGAGCCGTGCAGGGACGGGCAGGTCGCGGAGACCCGCGCTCAGGCCCGCTTTCTCTTACCCGCGACACGCTGCGGACGTGGCTCCGGCCACAGGGCTGGATCCCGCCGGGCTGCGCTCTGGGACGGGCGGGAGGGACAGAGCCGCCTCGCGGACCCACGGAGCCGCGGGGAGACAAAAGGCTCAGGCTCCGTCTGGAGTCGCATCTGCGCACTTGGAGGCGACCGCCCCCGGTCGGGGGTCCAGCTTGAAGGACTGCAGTTCCCAGAGGTCTCGGGGACTCGGTGCCTGTCCTCGGGGGCAGGACGGCGGGTCTCTCCTGTCAGCCTTAAAATGGAGATAATTCCCCACCTGATTGCTAGGGCTCCAAACGCTCCAAATGATTTTAGTGTCTGATGATTATTTGGGGTTGGGGGGATGAGGACCTGATACACAAAGTCTTTTCCCTGGTATCTCTCATTCTTTCTTAGAATAAAGCCCCAAATCTGTAAACTGAGTTGCTACTGCTGATTTTGTTGAAAGCATTCTGGCTGGTAAATAAAGAGCAAGGGCAGGGCTGATTGAAGAGACGTAGAAGAAGAAACATGATTAAGAATGAGTTCACGAGGAAGAGTAAGATGTGAAAAAGAAGTAGGGAGGTTGGCTCTGAAGTGGAGAATTGTGCGGACCTGGAGTTTAGGTCCAGGAAGGGCCCCTCGCCCTGAGCCAAACATAAACCAAGACAAAAGAGGCTTTTTTACTCAGTGTCAGAGACTCTGGGCTGTAGCTCCAATTCTTCATGGAAATCGGGGAAAGACCAATTGTATCACAAGTGTCATTCTAGTCCAAATTACCATAGTCGCCTGAATCGTGTCTCGACATCTAATCTTGCCTTTCCTCGAGCCTTGCTGTTCAAGGCAGCCAGGATGGACATTTAAAGATTCATCTGTTTATGTCACTCTTCTCAGAACCCTTCAGTGGCTGCCCTCTGCCCTGGAGTAAGGCGTAAACCCCTTAACACAGTTTATAAAACCCTGCAATCTGGCTCTGCAAGTCCTGAATTACCTGCTGCTATCTTCCTGTTGTTCTCTGTCCTCGGGCCACATGGGTTTTTTAGTATCTCCCACATCCCAAATTCTTTGCTGTCCCTTAATCTACACATTTCCTCTGTTTAGAACATCTCCCTCTAGTCATCCTTCAGATTTCAATTCAAATGTCTCTTCTTCAGTGAAGCCTTCCCTGACCTCCTTCCACTTAATTCAAATTAGTTCTCTCACAGAACCCTTTTATTTCTGTATGTTAGCACCTACAAACGTAGGTTCTTTACCTGCCACACAAGAGGGGCCAAATACAAACTGGAACTCCAGGCTTATGGCAAGGAGAGGGTTTTTATTTCGGATGACATCAGCCAGGAGACAAGAGTGAGCCCTCATATTTGTCTCGTTTCCTCTCTCCTCCCCAAAAGAGGGGAAGTGAGGGGTTTTAAAGGTTTGTGAGGAATGTGGCTGCTTGTAGAGAGTGGGGGGAGTCAGTGGCCTGGCTGGTCGGAGCTTTCCCACCTGCCTGTGTTCCACCTTGGGATGCTGCTTGCAGGAAGAAGGAGGAGATGATAAGGAACCCAGGTGGGCGACCTTGGCTGTTTGTCTTCACAGCGGATAGGGAATTCTGGGAGCCAGGGAGTAAGCAGGGAAAGAGTGATTTGGTTTTAACACCATGCATGCTGGGTTTAATGTAGGGGAACTGATATCAGGGCTGGCATCACATAGACTTGCCACAATTTGTACCTATACATTAATTTGTGCTGCTATTTAATGGACATCTTCCCCACTTGACTGTAAGTTCCATGAGATCAAAGACCATGCATGTTTTGTGCAGCACTGTGCCAAGTGCTAAGCAAAGAGTCCGACAAAGTTGAGTGTCGGGAAGCTGCCATTCCACACTTACTATTCTCAACCTCAGCTAGGTCCTAGCATCATTTAGCAGTCCTTTATTTCTCCATGGTTATCTCATTTTCTCTGTGGTTGTCCTTTTTTCTGACTCCAGAGCCTTTCCAGATACTGCTCTCCTCAGCTCTCTACCTCATCACCAAACCCCTCTTTCTTAGTCAATGAATTCACCACCATCTATTCCACAGAAAAATGAGAGATTTTCAGATGGGAATATATCCATCTTCTGTGAAGGTTAATTTTATGTGTTTACTTGACTGGGCTAAGGGATGTCCAGATAGTTGGTAAAACATTTCTGGGTGTGTCCGTGACAGTGTTTCTGGAAGACATTAGCATTTGAATCGGTAGAGTGGTAAAGATTGCCCTCGCCAATGCTGGTGGGCATCATCCAATCCACTGAGGGTCTGAATAGACTAAAAGGGTGGAGGAAGGGTATATTTACTCTTTCTGCTTGAGCTAAGACATCTGTCTTCTGCCCACGGACATTGGCACTCTTATCTCGGGGCGTCTGACTTGGACCAGGACTCACACCATTGACTCCCCTTGTTCTCATGCCTTCAGGCTTGGACTAGAACTATGCCACTGGCTTCCCTGGGCCTCCAGCTTGGAGGTGGCAGGTCATGGGACTTCTCAGCTCCACAATTGCATGAGCCAATCCCTCATAGTAAATCTGTTTTTATCTATCTATGAATATCCTATTGGTTGTATTTCTCTGGAGAATCCTGACTAATACAACTTCCCTGTACTCAATTCTGAAGGCATAGTATGGAAGGAAGCACAGATTACTTCAAGGTTGTCCCTCCATAGGTATATGTTAACTATGCACCCATGGTAGTTACATTATTGTTCAAAATCTTTGCTGCCCCTACTTGCAGGAGGATCATACTTGCCTGCCCAGTAGAACTCAGGCTTGGACCTGTGACTCACATTAATCTCCTCTTTGAGAAAGATGTGCATTTTTGTCCTGTTTAAGAGTCAGCTTCTCATCTACCATTTCCTTTCCCTCTGCCGTGAGACTTAGAATATCTCATATAAGACTATTCCATCAGCCTGCATTCTGGAGTGAAGATATGGATATGTAGAATGAGTGAGAAAGACACCTTGGTTGTTATCTCTGAGATTTTTCAGGTTGTTCAATTCTATAGCATAACTTAGCCCATCCTGATGGAGTCAGCATCAAGATGCTTTCGAAGCACTTATAGGGTAATATTTTTCTTTTTCTTTTTTTTAAATTTAATTTTATTTATTTATTTATTTATTTTTGAGGAAGATTACCCCCAAGCTAACATCTGCCACTAATCCTCCTCTTTTTTGCTAAGGAAGACTGGCCCTGAGTTAACATCCGTGCCCATCTTCCTCTACTTTATATGTGGTACACCCACCACAGCATGGCTTGCCAAGCAGTGCCATGTCCGCACCCGGGACCCAAACTGGCGAACCCTGGGCCACCAAAGAGGGTAATACTTTTCAAATGCATGTATGTTTATTTCATTTTGTTTTGTTTTAAATAATTCATTTTTCCCAACAACAGTATCAACATCTTCCCCAACAAAAACACAGCAGCCAACTTTAGGTCCTATAAGTTAAAGTTAAAACTGTAAAATATAAATACCAGCTGAAGTGCAAAATTCTAACAAGTATGATTAAATTAACAAGACATCTTTCTGTTGTGTGCTGCGCAGATACCCACAATACTACTACTGTCCATACAAGACTCACAAAGCTAGTCAAGAGACTATGATTATGGCACTTCTCAGCTTGAATCTAAACACCACAGGCAAGGAACACACAATTTACCAGCTACTCAGAAATGATTCAGGAGTGATTGTATTATTGTGAAAAGAAGACTATACTGTGAATCCTTCTGTTTTCACTGATTTTAATAGGTGCAATATTTTTATATTTTCATATCTGAAATCCAGAAGTACCTTATAATTGTTGTTGAACAGGTGCTAGTGGTGAGTAGTCATGCTCGTGCCAATACACAGGCACATAGGATAGGTTTCAACAGCTTGGAAGAAAATCCTGGAACCATCGTAAACCAATTTGTACTGGCCCTATTGTATCAATAACGACATGTCAAGGTCATCTTGCAGGGGCAATGACCAAGAACTGCAAAACATGCAGCTGGAATGTGCTCAGAAGATGGAAACCTTGCCCTCAGATGACCTCAAGCCACAGGGAACCAAAAGTTCCCTGACTATGGAACTCAGTGTGAGAAGAAAGTGGTGAGGGGAACCTAATAAGAAGCGAAGGGTCCCTTGATTTGTAGCACACTGGACTGATAAGAGTGTTACACTCCCACCCTCCAATCAGATTCCAACAAGCTAGTGTTATGCATAATTACTCCTATTCCCAACTCCTTAAAAGTCTGTCCCAGCTTCAGCTCAGGGAGACAGATTTGAGCCTTGCCTCCTATCTCCTTGCTGGTTGACGTTGCAATAAAGCTCTTTCTTCTCTCAAAGCCAGTGCCATTGTATTGGCTTCTATGCACATCAGGCAACAAGCTCTTGCTCAGTAACAATCTCAGACACAATAGTGGAGCATACTTAAGAATTGCTGTGGTACTAATACTCTTGGCGGCAAGGAAAACAATACTGGGTGGAAAAACATAGGCACAGACAGTACTGAATGGAAAAATGATTCAGAAGAATAGGATTCTGGGGGCTGGGCTGGTGGTTAAGTTCACACACTCTTCTTCAGCTGCCCAGGGATCACGGGTTCAGATCCTGGGCGTAGACCTACACACCACTCATCAAGCCATGCTGTGGCAGCATCCCATACACAAAATGGAAGAAGATTGGCACAGATATCAGCTCAGGGGCAATCTTCCTCAAGCAAAAGGAGGAAGATTGACAGCAGATGTTAGCTCAGGGTCAATCTTCCTCACCACAAAAAGAATAGGATTCTGAACACGAAAAGTTTAGCAATGCCTTAACCATTTTATTTTCCTTTTTAAATGAGTACGAGAGTCATATCTCATTTTAAAATGTATGATTAAAAGTAGGTCTAAATAAGTCTAAAAGGGATCTATTAATAATGTGAAATAAAAGGTCAAAACAATAAGAAAGTATTATGTCATAATTCAGTTGGCAGTGTTTTTTCTTTATTGGTGACAGAAAACAATGGTGCATCTTGTCACTCCACAGTGCCTTAGAATCTACAGAATGCTTCATGTTGTTTATACTTATTTGGGGAACTGTAAAATGAAAAATTCTAAAATAAATCCTCTCTAATACCTCTTCTTGTTCTGTAGTTCTGTGCTTTTCTGTGTTGAAGCCTGGACCTCAGAGCTGATGAAGGACAGTGTCCAGGGACTCAGGTCCACTTTTTAAGGGCCATGATTCCACTTTGCTGCCCAAGGTAAGGAAATAATTTTGAACCTTCAGATCCAAGCTGACTAAACTAAGACCATACTATGCATACAGAGTAAATAAGGTAAGTACCTGAAAAACAGACTTAGAGGCAACAAGAGCCTAGAGCATAGGAAAGAATGTTCTGGAGCATCTTAGTGATTCTCTCATTTTCCTCTGCAGCTAGGGTTATGGGACTACATTTTTCTCTCTTTCCCCAGGAGTTTCATTCATAGGGCAAACACCATGCTGCTCTGGGAAGGAGTTTGTTTGCCTCAATCCTTGAAATGTCCAGAATTCGTTCCAATTAACCCAGTGAGGGGTCTTAAGGGATCCTGAAGTCCTAGCCAGGGAACCTGATGAAATTACAGGAGTGCGAGTGGGAACTCTCCTGAGCTCAGATTGCTCCAGGTATAGAGCTCCTTTAAGATTTCCAGAGGAACCAGCAAGTAAGCAGGACTATTTTCAAAGCTATTTACATAGATAATCAGAAAGCATAAAGTAGGTATCTTAGGGGAAGACCAGGTGAATTGGATCTTTTAATGTTTCAGGAACAGATGGGCCCTATGATTTCTAGCCCCAAACCATTTCCAATTCAGTCCCACTGTCTGGACTCCCAAGACCTTTCTATGCCTCCTATTGTGACCAGAAACCAGGCAAGGAAAGGGTTACTGAGAATTTGATCCGTAATTAACATGGTCTGTCAAATGTTTTCCAGACAAGGAGAAAAATAAATGAGCAGTTTTTCAGAGGTTGATGTCCCCCTTTTTGCAGACATTGCCATCCTACAATGAAACTTACACAATTGCTGCAAGACTCCTACAAATTACTCCAGCTCTAAGTGACCAAAAGTTACCATGGACCCATTAGGTAATGAGATGTTCCTTGAATTCAGTATGTAATGGCATGTTCCATTGAACTTGCTATGTCATGGTACCCTGACTTTGTTATGTAAATGGTGCCTTGAACTCATTATGTAATGATCTGTACCTGTGCCCTGATTGAGCCCAGTTGTTACACAGTTGTAACATATCCTGTGCACTCTGATGTACAAAGTCTCCACCAGCACTAAGCTTGGAGAGACACTGTTTGGGGAGCTATCCCCAGTGTTCTCCATTGCTTGAGCAAGCAATAAACCTTTTTCTCCACCCACTTCATCCTTGGTAGTGTTTTTAGCTCCACACTCGCCAAGAGGCGAACCCAGTGAGTTTGGTTACACTATGAGCTGCAGAGGATCCATCAATGTAAAAGCAATGCCTTCAGATGTGTTCCCCTATTCTGCAAGGAGCTCATCCAGGAGGATACACGCTATGTAAGGATGTAAGGGGCAGAGGACACTTCAATGATAACCTCCCCCTCATCTCCACAAAGAGGTTCTGTAAAAATCATTAGCAGTTCTGCCCTATCTGATTCTCTGCATCAGCTTCTCTCCAAATGGAAAAGTGACCCTGTGCTCTTTTATTTCCTCTCCCTGAATGTTTTGCATCTATTAAACCAAAGCAAGGAAGCACAAACTCAAAGATGGAAGGTCGAAAGTCGGAAAGGGCAGGTGAGCTGATCAATGGGAGCGTCTTCACATCCGGCACAGAAATTCTTCTTTCCTAACAAATTCCACTGTTCAACTTGTTTCAAACTCCAGAATGAGTAACTGCATACGTTAAAAAGTGCATTTATATCCAGAGGGGAGTGTTTGTATATATGTTTTAGTTAATAAATAAAAAAGTATCCTGACCTCTGAGAGTCACTCAATAAATCACGTCTATTATTTACATTTATCATCATTATCCTTAACTTTTCCACATATCCTTTATTAGGGAACAGTTTGTTCTGCTACACTATTGCTGCTATGAGTCTTTCTTTCACGACAAAACAGACTCCTGAGTCTTTTTTATTCATATTTTCTCAATTACTATTAAAAAATTAATTTTAAATTTCTCAGTATTTGAGGTTTTATTTTTTGTGTATATAAGTTGACTCAGTATTAATTATAAATTTTATTGCCTTATAATCACAAAATTGACCTATAAATTTTCCTTCTTTCCATTTATTTGCATTTTTATCAGGCCAAGTAAATTATAATTTTAAAATAAGTTTTGAAGGTAAACTTGACTGTTAATATTTAAGGTGTAGCATCACTTATGTTTTTAAAATAAGTTTTAGTGTTCACATATTCTAGATTCATACTTATTTTTGGTCATTTTGCTCATAAAAATGAATAAAATCTTATTATATTTCTATTGAATCATTTTAAAATACGAGTCTACCATGTCGAGACTCATGAAAGAAAGCCAAACAAATATTCAGGGGAAAAATAATATCATTTAAATATTTTCATTATTAGAAAAGAAAGTGAAAAGATAAACTGTTTGAATATTTCATATTTCAGGAAAACGAAACAAAAATGTTAAAGAATCTAGGAGAAAGAAAACAATGCAAATATAATCAATTCAAAAGTAAACTTAAGAGCAAATAAAAATATTTAAACTAACTTAGATAAGTTTTGGAAACATTTAAAAAGCAAATAGTAAGTGAAAGTATATATGAGAAATCATGAAATATGTGGAAAAATTAAAATATCACTGACAACACCAAATTCAGTGATAATCAATAAATTAGAAGTTAAAAATGAAATGGTAAAAATGACGTAAAGAGAAATAGACAATCAAGGTTTGAGCTGGACTTCCGTCCTGGAGAGGTCTGGTCTATGTCTCGTTCACCCTGTTTACGCTCCAGCCCCTCAGTGGTCCGAGTGAAAAGGCTGCACTGTTCACCAGGTCTCATCCTCCACGGTGAGCCCTGGACTCTGATTTTTGTCCCTCCAGCCCTGAGAAGTTGCTGGAAGCTCTTTTCAGTGTCTCAGCCTCTTAGCTACCACTTTAGGTTTTGTAATTAGCAATCCTCTTAAAGAGAAATGTGGCCCCAAATGTTGAGCTCAGCCTCCTTTGGCTCCTCTAGATCTTGTCTCTGCAAATTTTCATTGCCTGCGTAGCTCTCTGATGGCTTCAACCGTCTGTTTTATTTTATTTAGCTTGTACTCCATGGGAGGGTTGGTCCAAACCTCTGGTCAACCATAAATAGAACTCAATTTAATCATCTTTGAAGATAAACAGATCTTTCAGGGTCCACTCTTTATATAAAATGCTTGCTTTGGTGCGTTCTCTTTGACTCATCTTGTTTATCTGAGCACTATTTATATAGTGAGGGAATTCTTCTCTTAAAGTGAGTGGAGGTCATGGCATTTGTTTGCCTTCACTGTAGAGTCTTTTAGCTTCCCGAGCAGGTTGGGAATGATGCATGGCCTTGAGTAGTTGTAGGTGAAGGATTCTTTCTCCCCTGCCTGTCTACCTCTAATTTTGTTGAAGCTCCAAACCCATGCATCAGCTTCGCTGAGTGAAGGACATATACTGTGCTCTGAAGGCTGAGTTTGAGCCTGTGCTGCTTCTCCTCGGTGAGGTGATTTTTGTCAGCAGTTCCCCCATTCACTCTTTTTGTTTAGTGTGTTCAAACTTTCCTCCAGTTGATTGTTTCTTTCCTCCAGCTGGGTCCCAACCAACTCAATGATTTCTGTGACATTATTTACCACACCTCTTCTGCCTTCTTAGCGAAGTGCTAGTAATCTTTCAGAGATAATGGTTAAGTGCTTTGTTGCTAAGCCAGATTCCAGGATTCAAACCCCAATTCCAAAGCCCACTGGCATGGGCCATTGAAAGAGTGATTTAACCTGAGTTACAGTTTTGTTATGTGCAAAATAGGCATAATAATTGTACCTACCTCATGGGTTATTGTGAAGACTAAATGAGAGAAGAAGAACTCAATAAATATTGGCTATTAGTAGTTGTTACTATCTTGAGGGAGTAAGTGCTTCCCTTTTTTCCTCCGGGTGTACAAACCCCTTAACGTCTTTTTCAGCATATTGGGGAATGTCAGCCACTGCTTTAGAATTTCCTCCTGAGAAGGATACATTATCCTGTGCATTTTCGCTAGCAAAAAAAATCCTGTATAACCTAAATCTTATCATGAAGAAGCAATCAGATAAACCCCAATTGAGGATCATTCTAAAAAACGGTGAGCCTATATTCTTCAAAAACATCAATGTAGTAAAAAACAAGGGCAGGCTGAAAATATACCAGGTTAAAGGAAACTAAAGAGACATGAAAACTAAATGCAATGCATAATCCTGGATTGGATGCTGAATTAGGGAAAAAATCTGTATAAGACATTATTCAGCCAATTTTTAAAATCTAAGTATGTTGTATATATTAGATATTGTTGTTGTATTAATGTTACATTTCCAAGATTTGACCATTGTGCTGTGATTATATAAGAGAATGCCTCTGTTCTTTAGCATAATACATGCTAAAATTTATCATGATACATGCTAAAACGTCTAGGGCTTAAGCGTCATGAGGTCTGCAACTTACTCTCAAATGATTCACAACAATGACAATAATACAAATAATATGTATATATGTTTGCATATAAATATATGTATATGTGTGTATATGTGTATGAATTTATATACCTACAAAGCAAATACAACAAAATGCTAAAAACTAGTAAGTCTAGATGGGGAGAATATGGGAATTCATTTACTATTACAATTTTTCTCTAGGCTTGAATTACAGCTTTATTTTATTTATTTATTTTTTTGGTGAGGAAGATTGGCCCAGAGCTAACATCTGTTGCCGATCTTCCGTTTTTTGCTTGAGGAAGAGTGTTCCTGAGCTAACATCTGTGCCAATCTTCCTCTATTTTGTATATGGGACATTGCCACAGTATGACCTGATGGGCGATGCCAATGTCTGCGCCCGGGATCCGAATCAGCAAACCCCAGGCCGCTGAAGCAAAGCAATGTGAACTTAATCGCTAAGCCACCAGGCCAGCCCCTGAATTACAATTTTAAAAATTAAAAAGTTAGAAATTCTGGCTCCAGTATATCCCTATAATTATAGAGTAAAATAAAGCTTCTACACTCAGGCTCATCAAGAATTTCTGTTGATTTATATGAATGGATCATCTTTCTTATTTCTTTGCATGCTTCACAACATTTTGCTGAAAATGAATTTTTTTAATAGTAGAATGTGGTAACCCTGAAAATCTGATTCATCCCCCGTTCAGGGTTTTTCTGTTGCTTGCTGTAGGCTGCAGCTGATTGTTTAGTGTCTTTTCTAAACTATTTTTGTAAAGTCTGTATTCTTTGTCCTGGGTGGTCTCTGAAGTCTCTGTTCCTTTCGCTTGCATTCAGCTAGTGTTTTGACAGAGATTTCTTGAACGTCAGGAGGCAAAAAGAGAGAGAGAGAAACTCTCATTCTTTGCAGGTTAGCTCTATGCCTGGGTCTTCATTCAATACTCCGTTCATTTACAATTCTGCCTCCACTTCCTTCACTTCGCTTCACTTGCACTGAGCCTGGAGATCAGCCAAAGACGAAATTCTAGGGCCTTCTCAGGACTTTTGTGAGCATGTATCTAAAGTAGCACCTAGAGCAGCCAAACAGAGACAGAAAGTAGAAGCGTGGTTGCCAGGGGCTAGGGCAGAGGGGAATGGGGAGTTTGTTTCAGTTTTGCAAAATGCAAAGAGTTGTGTGGATGGATGGTAGTGGTGGTTGCATGACAGTATGAATGTACTTAATGCCACTGAACCGTACACCTAAAAATGGTCCCAGTGGAAAATTTTATGTTGCGTGTATTTCATCACAACTAAAATATTATTGATGTTGATTACTGAGGTTTTAGACACCCCCTTACATTTTGCTCCCAAGGCTCATCCTAGTGGGTTGGCATCCTCATTCAGTCCCATCTCAACTGGAAGAACAGGAGACTCTGGGCCAGAACCCTGAATCCCACCCCTAGTTTCATTTCTTGTCCGTCAGTTGCTGGACAGTTCCAGAGGCTCCAGGAGCCCCTTACGTAACTAAAGAGGATCAAGGACCCGTGTCTCAGTCCCAGAAACCAAAGATTTCTGCATCTCGGTTCTGCAGAGGCAAGAACTGAGGGTCAGGTGGCCCGTGGCCCTGATGTAGGAAGCAGCAGTGTGTCCCAAATTGTGCCCCACTGGGTTGGAGAAAATGCTGCAGACGCTCCACCTGTGCAGAGCTGAAACTAGCAGAGCCTAAAGGACACCTTGGAACCTGCTCTCAGTCTGACGATTCCGAGGCTAGTGGGTAACGAAGGGCCCAGGAAACCAGTTGGTTGCTCCTAGAAGCCCTTGCAACCATGGGCAATTTCACATTCTTCTTGGCTAGAGTTGAGTTGCTTTCCTTCCTCTCTAAGTAGCTTCAATGTCTTCTCAGTCCCTACAATGTGCAGGGCTTTTGGCTCGAAGCAGAAGAGGAAGAAGAACTGGATTTCACTAGGGGGAGGAGCCACAACCAGCACAGCTTATGGACTCCCCGATAAGGCCCAGCCGCCTCTTTCCAGGGGTTTTAATGAGAGAAGCTTCTACATGCTTCACACCAGAAATCTCTTTTCTTGGGGGTAAAAAAAAAAAACTTGTGTGACTTAATTGTTTTGGAAATTTCCATTTTTCAAATGATCTAATACCCGAATGACTAATGAGGAATCTTTCAGATTTTCTGGAAAAGAAACCAATTCAATGTCCTGCACCCAGAAATGTGGAATGAATGTAAGCCAAGAACCCTGGGAAGGCAACACTGGTTGCGGTTCCTGGCTATCAGGCTGTACAGGATTTTGCGATGGGAAGTGTACTGGGCTCTCCACTGGGGTAGCCAGTTGGAAACCTTTTTCTTTCTCTCTTGAGTTTCTTTCCTCCCTCCTTGCCTCCCTCCCTCCTTCCTTTCATAAAGCTCTTTTGAAAATACACATTAAATGTATAGGTAATACCTGTCAGTATAGTACTACTGGGGAAATTGTTGTACAAAAAAATTTTTTATAAGAAAGCAATGTTTCAGGATATACAGATATAGAAAAATACGAGGGAAGCTACACATCACCACAACAGCCTTGATTTCTCTGAGATGTTTGATTATGGGTAATTTTAACTTTTCTCCTCCAAATTTCCTGTATTTAAAAAAAATCATATTTTACTCTTTAAGAGGAAAAGAAAGTAGCAATCATCCTCTTTTTAAAATAGAGAGAGGGGCCGGCCAGTGACATAGTGGTTAAGTTCGAGCACTCTGCTTCCGTGGCCTGGGCTTTGCCTGTTCGGATCCTGGGCGTGGACCTGCCCACCACCTGTCAAGCCATGCTGTGGCAGCGTCCTACGTAGAAAAACTAGACTAACTTACAAGTAGGATATACAACTATGTACTGGGGCTTTGGGGAGAAAAAAAAAAGAGGAAGATTGGCAACAGATCTTAGCTCAGGGCCAATCTTCCTCACTCACACACACGCTAAAATAAAATAAAATAGAGAAAAACCAAAGTCATCTTCATAGGTGTGACTCTAGTACACTCTTGTATGAAGGGCTAGAAGGAAGAGAAGCCCTATCCAGACATCATCGTCTCCTCAGGCTTCCCTATGTTTTGTGCCTGTCAGGTGTCAAATATCTTCAGGTACATTCTGAGACTGATGCCTCCCTGAAAGCTGGGTCTCGTTTGTTCTCTGACCTGTCACCAGCAACTAAAACAGTGCTTGGACATCCTAGAACATGGTGTGTGTGTGTGTGTGTCTGTGTATGTGTATGTCAGACTTATTAGGATTATGGAAATGTTTGGGAAACAAATTAGGAAAACTGCTCTTAGGGTCACTCTAAAGAGAAGAAAACCTTCAGAAGCGAAGCCACCACACAGAGAGCCCATTCCCACAGCAGTGCCCACGTTTCTCTTTACAGAAGACCCAGGACGCTCAGAGCTCCAGCTAAATTCCAGGCATCTGAACGTAGGGATGGGAGGGAGGGAGGGAGGGTCAAGCATGACCCTCCCTGGGCAGATGACATGGGGAGTCAGTCCTGCAGGCCATTCTCAGGAACGTGAAGGTAGGAAGCGAGGGAGTGGACAGGTTGGGTCCCCAGGCCACTTTGTGTCCCCCAAATAGGACAGGGCTCCAGCTAAGAACCCAGGCTGCTCCCAAACACCCGCTCCTGGGAAGACAAACGACTCCAAGCGTTTGCTTCCATTGGCTCCTCTCCCATTTCCCCCGTGGGTAGAAATTCCCCCAGGCGCCTTCTGGTCCTTAGGACGCTCCCTTGCCAAAGGGAACTCTCCCCGTCCCACCTCACATTCCTTCTGAGTAAAGCTCAATGGCAGCTGGAACCAGAAGTCCTGGAAAAAGGGCGGGACCAGCTCAGAGCGTAGCCAGAGCCTCAAAAGCCCCAGGGAGAGCTGGTTGTTTGCGGTTGCTAAAGGCAAGTATTCCCTGAGCCCCCATCCACAAGTCTGCTCTAAGTTTTTCTCTACTTTTCCCACCTTTTCATCTTGCTTTTGTACATCCTCCTGATGAAAGGACAAGGAGCCTAGAAGGAATCCCAAACTGTCTGGACACATAGATAGTAAATACCGAACTTGGCAACTGAGAAATTAGCATACGTTAAATATATGAAAAGGGTTGGTGTCTGTGACTTCCTGGCACAGTGTTAGCACATCTGACTTTGGACCCGAAGGTTGAGTGTTCAAGTCACTTGGACCTCAAAGCAAGTGCTATGCTGTCAATTTGAAGATTTCATCAATTGTGCCTTTTAAAAACCGTACCTAGAAGAGCCTTTATATTATTTCTTTAAGCTCAGCAAAGGACAGGTTTTAAACTGAATGGGGAGTGAGGCTGACGCAGTGAAAGCTTAATCCTGACAAAGCCACAAAGATCTCCATTTCTGCAAACTTGGGTTTTTCCTCGTTCTCAGGTTACGACAACTGGTTTGTATGTGGAACTTGATTGTTTCATAGTCCTATTGGAGAGACGCAATTAGATGAATCCTAAGTAAAAAGGAGGTAAATGTCAGGATAATTTTCCTCTCTCAGAGAGTTCAAGGACCGCACCCTCAACATAAATTGTTCATCAGCTTCACAGTATTTTCCCTTTAACCACAGTGTTCAGGGGCTTTTGACAAAGGAAACTCAAAGTATGAAAAATGTGCGTGTGTGTATTTGTGTGTGTGTGAGGGGTGGGAGGAGGAGAAGAGAATTGGGAAACTAACTTCTTCATCAAGGTGACACAAATATCCACCCAGGGACACCATGCCATATCCATTTGGGGACCCAGTAAAACCACTTTCACACCAGGGTAAATTCATTAACAAAGTCTCCTCATGCCCTGTTTTAATGTCATATCTGAAGCACAGCCCAGATAAGGAAATGAACATAACAACCTAAATTTCAGCTTGTGTGGGTTTTTCTTCCCTTCTAGGTCATCCTTACCGTCGAGCTTAGGTGCCTGTCCATCGCTGAGTTGTTCACAAGAACTCCCTTGGGAGTAAAGAAAAGGTAAGAGAGAGTCTGACGTTGGGAGGTGCCAGACAAAATTTACATCGGTTGCTAAAGAGAAGTCACAACCTTGACCCCAACATGATTAGAACACACAAACTTCTGACTACCTGAAAACTAATTATAGTCCCTCACCTCACATGTAAGCCTCATCGCCCCTTTGGCTCTCTCCCCTCCCCCCTTCCCCTCTGGTAACCACCAATCCAATCTCCATTGCTCTGTGTGTGTTTGTCATTGTTTTTCACTTCTACTTATGAGTGAGATCACACGGTGTTTGACTTTCTCCCTCTGGTTTATTTCACTTCACATAATACCCTCAAGGTCCATCCACGTTGTCACAAATGGCCGGATCTCATCATTTCTTAGGGCTGAGTAGCATTCCATTGTGTATACGTACCACGTATTCTTTATCCATTCTTCCCTTGATGGGCACCTAGGTTGCTTCCAAGTTTTGGCTGTTGTGAATAATGCTGCGGTGAACCTAGGGGTGCATGTGTCTTTCTGCATTGGTGTTTTCAAGTTCTTTGGATAAATACCCAGCAGTGGGCTAGCTGGATCATATATATGGTAGATGTATTCTTAGTTTTCCGAGGATACTCCATACTGCTTTCCATAGTGGCTGCACCAGACTGCACTCCCACCAGCAGTGTAGGAGAGTTCCCTTCTCTCCACATCCTCTCTGACACTTGTCTCTTGTCTCCTTAATTAGAGCCATTCTGAGCAGAGTAAGGTGACCTCTCCTTGTAGTTTTGATTTGCATTTCTCTGATCGCTAATGATGTTGAGCACCTTTCCATATGCCTGTTGGCCATCCGTATGTCTTCTTTGGAGAGATCACTGCTCAGATCTTTTGCCCGTCTTTTTAATTGTGTTGTTGGTCTTTGTTGTTGTTGAGCTGGGTGAGTTCTTTCTGTATTTTGGATATAAACCCCTTATCCGATATATGGTTTGCAGGTATCTTCTCCCAGTTGTTAGGTCGTGTTTTGGTTTTGTGGATGGTTTCCTTTGCCGTGCAGAAGATTTTTTTTTGACTTTGATGCAGTCCCATTTGTTCCTTTTGTGTTTTGTTTGCATTGCCCAGTCAGACGTGGTACTTGAAAATAGGCTGCTAAGACTGATGTCAAAGAGCATACTGCCTATGTTTTCTTGTAGGCGTTGCATGGTTTCGGGTGTGCCATTCAAGTCAAACCCGAGGAGGCTGCAGTTCCCCGAGAGCGAGCGTAGTGGGGACCCTGCGTCCGTGTCAGCGCACCTTGCCGCTCCGCGGAGGTCCGAAGCAGCGTGTGGGCGGGGCCCCAGGAGTTCTCCCAGGAGGGTGTCCCTGTCGCTGTCCGCAGTCCACCGCCCGAGGGGAGGGAGCGCGGGGCTGCTGGGTCTCAGTCCTGGGAGGCGTTGGTGAGCCGCGCCTGCCTGCGCAGAGCCGAGCCTTGCGGAGTCTGGCCGTGCTCTGCTGCTCTCTCCCGGGCCGGGCTCATCCATTCCCCTGGCGTCCGTGGGGGCTGCTCATGCATGTGCAGCTCCTTTGGTTTGTCTGCACTGCTCCAAAAAGGAAGGGAGAATGCTGAGTCACAATCATCAGCATTTGACTCTGACATTTTCCCCGAAGGATTTAGTGGGTAGCCTGGCCTAAGTTTTTTTGGAAAAGAACCCTTCTCCTTCTCCTTTTCCTTCCACATCAGGAAATCACTCCTCTTTCGGACTTGTCTCTCCAGGAGTGCCAGGACATGAGGGCTGAGAAATGAGAGGTTACCAGGCTCTATAAGGTTAGCTGTAGGGTGTCTCTCCCGAGAGGACTCTGAAGAATGGAGGGCAAGAAACTCTCGATTAAAATCACATGGTGCCAAGGTGGAAGGTGCTAAGAACAAGTCTTTGGCACAAGCTTGCCACCAGGATAATTCTGAAATTGACAGGCTTGAATGGTCAGTGCCTCTGATTGTTGGGATATAAGTGGACGACCCACCAGGGCTATCTGGAGATGAGTTCTCTGGAACAGACTTCAATAAGATGGAAACCGATTTAGATTGAGTCACAGTTAAAGGGTGGTTTGTCGGTGGTGAGACAGACAGGCTTGGTGGTGCGTGATGACAAGCCAGTGAGTCATTGGGATTCATTATCTGGGACAAATTTGGTAAGGGGTTAATATCTTGGGAAAGGGTGCGGTCAAGAGAGAAGATCGTATTCAGAGACAGAGTGGCCTCTGGTTGGAGAATAGGATCCATTGCCTGGGTGTCATGTGGTGGGAGAGGGGGAAGGGCAAGGGGTTGGGGTGGGGAATGGTCTGCTGGGAATTTGGACTCCAAGGGAGGAAAAGGCTCTGGTGGCATAGAGTGACCCGGTGGTGAGGGTGAAAGAAAGTCAGCTAAGGGTGTCGTTGGGTTAGGTGAGAGAACGGAGGGGGGCGGTGGGGAAGGGTCAGATGGGGGGGATGGTGTTAGGTCTCCTGGAGGGACTTCTGAGAAGGCAGAGGACAGAGTGAATGATGACTCAGTCCCAGAAGCTGTGGAAGCCATAGAGGACACAGAGGCAGTATCATCTTCCAGGTCCTCCAGAATGACCAAAACACCTCACAGAATGACCAAAACAAAAAGACCAAAAAAACCCTCCCAAACCCAAAACCAAAAAGATCCAAACAAAAACCAAACTCAACAAAGCCGAAGAAACTCTCACAATAAAACCCAAACCAGGTGTTGGCAAGGATGCTGAGTAACTGGAACTCTCTTGCGTTCTGTGGAAATGCAAAATGGTACAGTCAGTCTGGAAAACAGCCTGGCAGTTTCTTATACAGGTACCCACACGTGTATCATATGACCCAGTGATCTCAGCCCTGGGCATTTACTCAAGAGAAATGGAAACTTATGTTCACACAGAAACCTGTATGTGAATGTGCATAACAGTTTTACTCATAGGCAGCAAAAAAAGTGGAAATAACCTAAATTTCCTTCAACTGGGGGATGGATCACCAAGTTGTGATATGTCCATACACTAGAATAGTACTCAGCAAGGAGAAGGAATGGGTGATTGATACACACAACGATAAGAATTAATCCCAAATACATTTTGCTAAGTGAAAACAGCCAGACTCAAAAACTACATACTGTATAATTCATTTATGACATTCTAGAAAAGGCAAAACTAGAGAGCAGACAACAGCTGCCAGGGATGCGAAGCTGGCGGAGGAATTAGCCATAAAGGAGCAGCAGGAGGGAATTTTTCGTGTGGTGGGGCTGTTCTGTATCTTGATTACGGTGATACACAACCCCCAGCATTTGTCAAAACTTATAGAACTGTATACAAAAAGGACAGAAATGAACAGTGATAAATCGCTTAAGACAAAGAAACCCTAGACTCAGAAGGGCACAGGCTATAAATAGGCAGCCCGAAAGAAGAAATCCAGCTGTTTCTTACACATGTGAAAAGATCTCAACCAAACTTGTAATTAATTAAATTCCATTTAAAACAGTAAGATGCCATTTCCACCAGTGAGATTAGGAATGATTAAGAATTTGACAACACACAGTGTTGGTGACTGTGGAAATTGGCACTTCCATACTCAGGGTGGGAGTTTAAATTAACACAACCTCTCTGCAAAACAAGAAGGCAATAGCCATCAAAATTTTAAAAAATTTTATCCTTTGACCTATTTTTTCATTTCTATGAACTTATCACATAATACTTATCCATGTATGCAAAAATGTGTGTACAAGTGTACTTGTTACAAAATTGTAAAGCCAGAAAATGAAAAACCACCTAACTGTCCTTTCACGCAATTGGTTCCATGAATTATTGCATTGTTGCAATGGGAAACATTGAAGAAGAACTAAATGCATTGATACAGAAACTCCTAAGGTAGACTAAGTTGAAAAGGTAAGGTGCACAATAGTGAAGATAGTATAGTCTCATTTTACATAAAAATACAGGATACATATTTTTTTGCTTATTCAAACTGGAGTTTTTGGGGAGAGATATACAAGAAAGTGGGGATGGCAGTTTTCTCTGGATGGCAGGCCTAGGAAGTAAGTGGGAAGGAAACTCACTTCTAAATATACACCCTTTTGTGATGCTTGAATTTAAAAATTATATACATTTGTGCTAGTTTCCTAGGAATAATGAAAATGAAAAGATGGGATAAATGTTTTTTGGATGAATTAGAGCTCCAGCTCTAGTCTGCTCGGCTGCCAGAACAGAACAACACCGCCTGGGCGGCTTAACAACAGACATTTGTTTCTCACAGTGCTGGAGACTGGACGGAGATCAGAAAGCCAGCATGCTTGGCTTCTCCCCAGGCCTCTCTCCTGGGCATGTCGACAGCTTTCTAACTCCATCCACATGTGGCCTTTCCTCCACGTGTGCGTCCCTGTTGTCTCTCTGTGTATTCAATTTCCATTTTATCAGGACACTGGTCAGAGTGGATTACAGGCCCACTTTAAAAGTCTCGTTTTACTAAGTCACCTCTTTTAAAGGTCCTATCCCCAAATAGCGCCACGTTCTGAAGTACTGGCAGTAGGGACATAGGAATTTTGAGGGGAGATGATTCAGTTCGTAACAATGCTAAAGCAAAGTAATGCATGCTATTGCAGGAAAATCATAATACATAATAAAGAATAAAGGAAAATTACTGGATTCAAACTTAGCTTTTCACTCATAAATGAGTGAGATTATGCAGTCACCCTATACTAGTCTATTTTCCTTGGAGAGACTCCCAGAGGTGAATAACTGAGAGGGTATAAATTTTTTGAAGACTCTAGGCACGCATTACCAAATTGGCTCCTGGAAAATTCTCACTTAAAACTCTGCTCAATTATGAGCCCCAGAAAGAACGGAAAGAATCTGGAGCATTGGCCTCTTGTTTGGTGGTGGTTGTTGCTTAAGCACGTTAGCAATCAAAGATTGAAAGTTGAAACATTGAAAGAAGAATTAGGAGCATGGGGAATATTGCTAAGACATTGGTTATCATCCTCATTCCACCTCAACTTTAAATAAAAGTGAATGACGTAAAAAAATCACTTGCCTGTTTGAAAGGGGAGATAAGGCGTGGGGCTGCTGCTCTGGCGTTGGTGGCAGCTGCCTCACACATGGGTCCTTGCACACTCTACTTAAGGAGTGACGACTGATTGAGTTATATGACCTTCTGTTGATATCCACCTATTAGGAATTTTCTTAGTTATGTTTCTTCAATATGGTTATTACGTATTCATCCTGTATTTTAATTTGTAATCGACCTCTCTAACCTGGAGAATACCAGGCCCACAAGCTCTCCTTGTTAAGCATCTCTGAAAGCTTCCCTAAGTCCACCTCCAAAAGTACATGACTGTCGTCACCTGGGATCTTTTAAAGCTGACCAACAAGGGCTGCTGCCTGCATGTTTCCCTGAACTTGAGGGGCTTCTTAATATAATGTGGATTCATTCATTAATTAAAGCAGTTTTCCCTTTTCACTGGTGTGGTGGGCATGAAAGTGGGCCACTCAGAGGTCCTGCTGTGGGGAGGACACCCGATTTCCCACCTGCATCTGCCTAGGCATTCACACTGAGGCCACACCTCCTTGGACTGCTCTCAGCCGGCGACTGCGCGTGGCAGTGGTAGGTCAGGCCCATCTCTGAAGGTACAGGACTTCTTTAACAGCTGACTTAGGACTCCCCACTAGTCTGCCCAAACCTTTATTAGGTCTGCCCTGCTGTCTACCCAGTCCTACTTCCTTCTCTTTCTCCTTCACGGAGTTCAGACCTGCACCCCAGTCTGATGACTTGCCTTAACTTGTCTGGCTCCCTCCTAGTGGTATGCTATTAGTTTGTGAGGGCAACTATCAATTGCTTAGGAATTTTGTGAGCTGGTTATTAAATGCAGACATTATTAAAAGTAAATTACACATGGGCCAGTTCTGATGGCCTAGTGATTAAAGTTCAGGGCTCACTGCTTCAGCAGCCTGGGTTTGGTTCCCAGCCCAGAACCATACCACCTGTTTGTCAGTTGCCATGCTGTGGTGGCGGCTCACATAGAAGAACTAGAAGGACTTAAAATTAGGATATTCAGCCATGCACTGGGGCTTTGGGGAGGAAAAAAATGTAAATTATACAAACTTATAATTAAATTATATGAAAAAGACAAGAACTATGGAAAATTCCTCACTGCCTAATTATTTTACTACATTTCACAGTAATCTATGCTCCTCAGGTTATGTAGGTCTCTGATATCTGTATGGCGACAGTGCTATGTGATGGGGTGCTACGGCCATACATCTCTTCTCAACTCATCTCCACTGATGTCATCTTGGTAACTTGGAGTAGACCATGGTGGGACTATTTACTTCAGGAGAGTTGGCAAACACTATAATATAAACACTATAGAGGCTTGATTTATTCTTTTGTTCGTTGTCTAGACAAAAGATTTGTCCTTAGGCCAAATCTAAGCAGTTGCTTGTTTTTGCAAATAAATTTTTATTGGAATATAGCCCTGCCTATTTGTTTACATATTGTCTCAGTCTGCTTTCACACAACAATGGCAGAGTTGAGTAATTGCAACAAGACCACATGGCCCCCAAAATATTTACTACCTCGTCCTTTATAGAAAGTATTTCTTGACCCCTCATCTAGACTTAAGAAAGTGATGGAGAAAATCTTAATGCAGATTAAATTTAGAAGTGTGATGTGTCCATAGCTATTACATTGTGAAGAAGAAGAATAACAAAAATTGTGGAAATATTCTTCCAGTACTTGAAAACTAGTATCTTTAATGATCTGATTTATTTTCTGAATTGGATAGTAATTAAGCATTTATTCACAGTCTGATTTTGTTGAATCATGGTTGAATTGCAACCATACGTTGGCTATAGATACAACAGGTTGACAAAAACCAATAAAAGCATACTGTGAGAATCAGTTGGCTATATGGAATTTACAATAAACAGCATTGTGCATTTTCTTATCGCAGGCATCCCCCCTTATCCTCAGGGTTTATGTTCCAAGACCCCCGGTGGATACCTGAAACCATGGATAGTACTGAAGCCTATATCTACCATGTTTTTCCTATACATACATACCTATGATAAAGTTTAACTTATAAATTAGGCACAGTAACAGATTAACAATAATAATTGATAATACAATAGCATAATTATGACACTATACTGTAATAAAAGTTACCATAGATTTTAGCAACCTCAGGATAGTGTTTTTTTCTTTCCTCATTAAGCTGAGAACTTTTACCTTTTCACTTAAAGGATGCACTTTATGGCTTCTCTTTGTCATGTCAAAATTGCCAGCATCACTACTCTTGTGCTTTGGGGCCATTATTAAGTAAAATAAGGGTTATTTGAATACAAACACTGACACTGCGACAGTCAATCTGATAACTGAGATGGATACTGAGTAACTAAGGGGCGGGTAGCGTGTACAGTATGGATCCACTGGACAGAGGGAGGATTCACGTCCTGGGCAGGACAGAGCAGGACGGCATGAGATTTCAGCATGCTACGCAGAATGGTGTGCAATTTAAAACTTATGAATTGTTTATTTCTGGAATTTTCCATTTACTATTTTTGGACTGTGGTTGATGGCAGGTAACTGAAACTGAGGAAAGTGGAATCACAGATGACGGGGGCTATTGTATTTTTAAATTGTGCACTACACATCCTTTACACCAGTAAAATTTGTACTAAACTTATGGATGAATATACGTGTATACATTTTTTCTGCAGAGATCCAATTGTCATATATTTAAAGCACAGTACAAGATCCTCCTTATTTTTCTCTCACAGGTGCTTCCCCCAGTAACTCTCACACCTATCTAATCTGGCCTTGCCCTCTGCTGCCTAGAGGACCCGAATTAACACATTTGGAATGACAAATTTATTCCAGCAACAGAATTTAGGAATCTGGGGTTTATGACACAGTTATTCACTTTTTATAGCAGTTATGTCACTATTTATTGGCAGATGGTGAGGGATTCAGGGCTCTATCTACCCAAGTTCCCTTTAAACCCTGTTTTATGAATATTTAGATTGTTCGCTGCCCCCTTCTGATCAATATCTTTCATCACTGTGTTGCTTCCCTTTATCTTCAGGTTCTCAGTAAACTGCTGAATACAAGTGCATATGTGGACTTTTTATTTTCTAGGAAGAAAGGTCAGCATGAGGAAGATAATGCTGGAAAATTGATGTACCGACTCAGACAGCAGAGGAGCAATGCAATATCATTAAGCGAACATGTTTTCCTTAAGCTTAGAAATATGGACCTCACTTTTCAATTAGAAACCAAACAATGTTTACTATTTATTGTTCCAGATTTATTCGACTTGTGGAGGAGTTGCAGTCAATATCTAGAAACACAGATTCTCCTTGACAAGTATAGGGTTTGACTAGAAAGCGGGGTATTTTTCGTGAGGTTCTTAAGCCAGAATTGTAATGTCTTTACTTGGAAACAGTGAAGATCAATTGGGTCATAAATAGGTTTTTTCTATCACATTCTAGGCACGAAATATATGTGTCAGTTTGGGTCCTCCAGGGATCTAATTTGGAGGAACCACCCATGAAAAATAAAGTGGGGAAGGAACTGAAGTGGTAAGGGACAGCCTTCTGACTTCCATGCTGGTCTGACAGCTGTGAAAGGAGAGAGAAAAGGAAGGAGGGCCTGGGTGGGAATAGCCCACACCAAGCACAGTTTTGAGAAAGTTGGGGCTGGGCTGAGGGGGAGGCCCTGAGCACAGCTGCCCACCTGAGGAGGGCTGTGGTACAGGAACTGCCCAGGTCTGGTACCCCTGCCATGTTCATCATTGGCCAGGAGCAGTCAGGGGTAAGTGTGGCCTCAGCTTGGAGGCAACGGCAGATCCAGGAAGGCGGCAGCTGGAGCTCTCAGTCAGCTGTGCTCCCACTGCAAGTTGTCTTGAAGGAGCCCGAGCAGAGCACTTCTGCGGCTCCCCCAATAAGTAACAGAGAGTAGTGAAGTAAGCCCTGTCACCAGGAACTGATGGTTCACTGAGCTCCTGATTCTCATCTCGGATCTCTGTGCTCCAATCTTAACCTCTGCTCTTTTGTTTAATATGAAGGTCAGATGGTGACTGTGCTGCCCCTGCTCCTGCACAGGAGCGCACATGCCTTCACAGCAGTCTCTCTGTGGTAACAGAGAGAGGGGCCTGATCCTGGTTTCCCTGTGACCTGCTGCCCTCCAGCGGGTCTGGTCGTGACTCAGCCCAGGCTGGCGGCCTCAGCAGGCCCATCTGACCAACTCAGCTCACCAGCCACATTCCCCACCCCTCAGTTTGAATGAAAAATTGAACTAAAATTTTTCTCACTGATTATTCTTTGTAGGCTAAGTCTTATCTTATAAAAATTTTGAATAATGATTTCCTCTGACTGGGAGGTGATAAGGTTGATATTTGGTGCCTGCAGCTGAAAGCATCCTGAATGACACTTGACAGGCAGGAATCGGAACAGAGGGAGGCGAGTGGGTGAGGCTGCTAAACCCTTCTCCCCACTCAAGCCCACCAGATTTGGTGTCGACCTGGCACTGTGAGTTCTGCTAAATTCTGAAGAGGTAGTTTGAAGACTGTACTTCTGGCAGTTAACTGTTATTTTTTCGTATAAGCACTGTGCAGCTTCTCAGTTACAGTTACAGGCTGGCGTTTAGATTTAGGTGTCCATATAATTTACCATGTAAACTCAATAGATCTGAAAATTAAAGGGAGTGCAATCCATAATTATAATGGAACACAGGTGTACTCCTGGACTGTCCCAACAAACCAGGAGGTTTGGTCATCATAGCTACACTGCCCTTGACTTGTCTCAAATTGCCTCAATCAATTATTTGCAAACAGTTTGCAACTCCTGCAGGGGACCAAGCCCATCCCTGTTGTCTTGCTTCTTTGTGGCCAGACTCAGAGAGTAAGGGGTTTCCAGCTCTGGAGCCTTGTGTCTCACCTCCAGGCCCTCTGCCAGGTACACCAGTCACCAGGGTAAAGGGATTCTCTGCAGCTCTGGCTGCTTTCCTCCCAGTCAGCGAACCTGCCGGTGAGTGCTTATGCGCATGCCCACGGCAAAACACCTGTTTCCACTCACACAGCTTTGGCTCAAGTCCTTGAGGGTCAGTGCAGCAGGGAGAGAGGAATAAGGCAATACTGGCTTTGTCCTATCAGCAAAGAGGTTGGTGGAAAATTTGAGGTTTTTGTCTTCTACTGCTCACTTAGAACATTTCTTGATTGCACAGTGATGTGAATCTGCCTTTTACAAATGGAGGTTAGAATAAAAGAGTGAGTGAGTGTTCTGTGTTTGTTGGGCGTGTATGCTTGTGTGTACTGGTGTTTGGGGAGGCACAGCCCGTGGGGCTGAAATGGCGCCCTGGGGTCCGTGGCACTCCCTGGTCTGCAGTGCACCGAGAGATGACTCTGTTAGGGCAGTGTTTCAGACCGTTTACTCAGATCTGCAGGATTTGAGCAAATGTTCCAACTTTCTGGTTTTGGTTTGAAAACGTCTGGTTCATCTGAGATATATGTGGATGTTTTTTGTTTTATTTTTGTTTTTTAGCAAAAATAATAACAAAACCACTAGGTTTTCTTTCATTGTTTACCAAATTAAGAAGGCTGTTGGGTTTTTATTCACAGTTGTTAAGGGCAACAGCTCTGGTAAGTGAGACAGGAATAGAGCAGGGACCGTAGGAAGCTGCCTCTGCTCCTGGGCCCCTTGATCTTCCTCTGCTCCGAGCAGAGCAGTGGCTCTGTCCACGTCTTTGAGCGTTCATTTGGGGGACACAATGATGAAATGTTTCAGGATAAGCACATTTTGAAGATTTATTCTCTTGGCTATAGAAGGAAGAGAAAAGTGCTCCAGACTTTGAAGGGGGTCATTTCTGGGGCAAGTGGGAGCCTGGAGAATTAATGTATTTGTTCTATGGACTATTATAGGTTGCCTTTTTTTAAGATTTTTTTTCCTAATTATAAAATGGCGCAGTATCATTGTAGAAACTTTGGAAAAAATAGGAGAGCACATACATATGAAATCTGCCATTCAACCAGTCAAAATAACCTTAGTATCTCTGTATTTTCTTCTAATATTTTTCCTAAACATACAGATAGATTGTATATATATTTTGACAAATATCAGATAATATTGCAAATTTTGCTTTTAGTTCTGCATCCCAGGGCTTCTGGAAAGGAGGATGCAGTACAGGGCCCATGCTGGGACCTGGCTCTCAGTGAGCTTGTGGGTCAGGACTGGGGAGGAAGATGGCAGGGGCCACGCCACTGACTCTCCTTGCTCCCCTGGCACCTGCAGGACTGGATGCTCTAGCATGTGACTCTTCTAGCCAGTAGAGAAGCCTGGTTTTGCTCGACAGACAACCAGGAATGCAGCTGAAATGACACCAGAGCTCTTCTCTGGGGAAGAGGTTATTTCTCCCCAGGGGCTTAAGAAAGGTTTTTAGAAGTCAATGTTGGTTCAACACATGTGAATTACATATGTTTTCAGCTCAGAAATGTGGAGGCACCGTGTCTTGCTGTCCAGCAGAACACACAGCTGCCACTTGTGAGTGGACATCTTAGCAACAGACAGCCTGGCTGGGCTGTTCCCTCTTTAGGGACAGGGAATCTGGACAGTCCCGGACGAGCTGAGCTGAGCTGTCTACTTCAAGGCGCTGTGTGTGGGAGGGCAGGGGCTGGCCCTTTCAGTCAAAGTGATGTTGACACATGTGACACGTCTTCTCGTAAAAGTAAATGCTCCCGTCTCAGCAGACTCCTTTGGTTAGAACACCAAGTTCACTTGGCAGTGAGGGGAAGACTACATTATCCTTCCTCCAAGAATCTGAATATGTATCATCTCAGACATGGGCTCTCTCACACTTACACATATCTGTTGACCTAACCCTGAAACTTAGTGTAACTTCATGTGCTGGGGATGGCAAAAGGGATGGGGTAAGGAAGAGATTTTTTGAGTTTATCAAAATATAAATAACGGAACCTCATTTTTGTTTTTATAAAAAAAGGCTCCTTCATGTCTGTGTCAGTGGTTCTCAATCAGGGATGACTTTGCCCTCCAGGGAACCTTTGGCCAAGTCAGGTTGTTTTCAGTTGTTGCAATGGGGGAGAGGAGTCCTACACATGTCTAACATTTTGAAGGATGCTGCTAAACATCTTGCAAAGCACAGGATATCCCCCATAAGAAAGAATTATAAGGCCCTAAATGTCAATGGCGCTCAGGTTGAGAAACCCTGGTATACATGGTGGCAAGTCTGAGTGAGTGGATGAATCAGTCATGTCTTTAATTTTCTATATTTTATCATATTTTGACATCTTAAAAAGCTTGGTGGCCAGGAAAAAAATGCCCTTCCCGGTGCTAACGCTTTCTTAGAAATAGCAAAGGGCTTGGCTTCGAGCATGTCAACCAATCCCAAGTCTGTGACCCCACCCACCTCGTTATCTACCTCTCACACAGGAAGCCATAATTCCCCTTCCTGAAATCATTCCAGGGCCAGGCCAGGTGCCAGACAACTGGAGACCACATCTACAGCCCAAAGCCTTTGGAAACTGTTCAAACCAGCCAGCCGTAAGCTGGTTACTCTGCCCTGCCTTGTCTTTCTCTTGGAAACGCAAATAAAGGCTATGCCTTAGACTTTCCCCTTGCTTCTGCCACCTGGCCAAGACCCGATGCTTCCGCTGTGGCCCTGCATGGTGTGTGGTCACCCCTCTCTGAGACCTATGAGTATAACAAACTTTTTCCTTCCAGGCCTCATTCTCCTTCTTCTTGTGGCTGCACCAGCTTGACCATACCACATCCAACATCTTCATTCTTAGAACAGCGAGTAACGAAAATAGTGCGTTCTCCCCATGTTCACATCTGGTATATTTCTGAGGAAATCTACTTTAAAAAAAATAGAAGAGAAACAATCCACCTACCTTTTCAGGGCGCTCCTTCCCTGGCGATCTTCCTCCAGCTCCTGGTAACAAGTCTGTTTGCTAATTTCTTTTTCCCAGAAGCTTTTGAGCTCGTGACAAGTTTCACAGCAGAAGACTTCACGACGGATGTATTGATTGTTCATCCCCTGAAAAATAAAAGAGAAAACAAATCCCAGTCCTTCAAATAAAGCCACTCTACTTTTGGAGGCATGAAAGAAAGATGAGTTTGAATCCAGACACTGTCAGTTACATATTTTCTGACTGTAGACAAATCACACGGTCACTATGATTTTGTTTCCTCAACTACAAATAGAATAATAATGGTTATGTCAGAAAATATTGTGAAAAATTCTGACATGAACTAAGATAAAAAGGCTATCTAATAACCCTTCCAGATTACCTGATTCAATAAGGGCCTGCCTCTTTCATCATATTCAAGCTACTTTACAACTCTGTAAATTATGGACAAAATATAGTAATGCAAATGATTATTGAAGATAGAGATTCAAATAAATTTTGTCCAGTGGAATGCAGTTAATATCCCTGTGGATATCAACCAATTTTCAGCTATTTATCAATTCATCTTAGTATTCCTGATTGCCAGTACATGTGTGTTTTTTTGGATTGTCCTCGAATCAGTTGTAATATCTTACTAGTTTTCTCATTAATTCATAAGTTAAATAAAATATTTGACACATGTTCATTTTATATTTGTATGATAATGATGATTTTAGCTTAAAAAATACCCTTGAACAGCCACTTCACAGTAGTGTGTGTATAAAATGACATGGTGTATGCAGACACTCTAAACACAATGCACGGCAGATCATGGCGCTCAGTGAATCCCGTGCTCTTTCCCTCCTTCCTCACAGAGTAACAACCACCTGTACCATTTATTGAGCACATAATGTGTGACAGGCATTCCACACACACTGTTGCATTTGATCCTCACTCCAGCTCTGTGAGATGTGTGATGCTACACTCACTGTTCAGAGGAGGAAACTGAGAGATACAACTTGCCTATAGCCTCATGATTGCACAATTCCCTCATAAAAGTGGGAATTTGAACCTCAGTCTGTCAGTCTTCAGAGCGGATGCTCTCTGCTCCGCCAATCCTCATCACAAGAAATGGTTGCGTCCAGCATAAGCTCGTGTGGCATGTGTGTGTACGTCCTATGAAAGTACATGTTTAATACCAAGAAAAGTTGAGCTTTTACCTGAACATTGCCCATTTTCCAGATCTTAGTGGCTCTGGCAGGCAGGTAGATGCAAAGGACTGCAAAACAGGTCCCTCTATGCCTGCTGGGGAGCACCTGCTCAGAGAGGAGCTTCAGCCCTGGCTGGACAGTGGGAGAGACCCGGCCCTTCACTCCCCCACTGCAGGGTCCCAGGGGTCCCATGAAGCTGGATTGCCCAGGGCCACCAGAGGATTGGAGGTGAGAGAGGAGTTTAGAAAAGGCTTCAAGGAATAACTGAGACAGTTATTATTTTATATTTATAACATGGAATAGGAATTCTATGTTATAGAATTATATTTTATAGTATAGAATAACATATTAGAATATAGAATATGTAATTTATAATATGGAGAATAGAGTATTTTCTTTATAATATATTTATAATAATAGATTGACATCTGTATCAGAGAGGTGACAAGATGGTAAATGCCCTGAGGCAGGAAGAAGCTTGTTTTTCTGTAACTGAAAGCAGCTGAGTATTCTCTAAAGAATCTTTAAAAATCTGCTTCTCTTGTTTTTCCTCCTAGACCCGTCTTCTAAGCGTCTGGTCGTTTCTGTAGCTACATCTGCCCTGGGCAAAGCTGCGCCTGGAGCGTGAGGGAGCACGTTTGCGGGAGTGGGTCAGCGTGGGGATGGCAGCCGGTGGCGGCGGGGTGGGAGGACATCTTCCAGAGGGTCTACCACCTACCTCTGCCCGGGGCTTTGAGGTGACTCTCTCTTATTGTCACACACAGCCACGTGTGAGCCACTGTTTCCTCCTCTTGTCCACGCGGCAGCTGATGGAAAGGAGCCGGGGCGCCCTCCGCCGGCCTGTCTCGCTCAGTCCTGGGCCCGAGCAGGGCAGTTTCTTGAAGACAGGGAGGGACCAGGTCTTATTTTGTTGCTGTTGTTTTTAGGATCTTGAAGCACATAAAAGGTGCTCAGTTATTCTTCATTAAATTAAATTAAATGACCCCTTTCCAAGTTAATTTTTTCCTGAAAAGAGTTCGCCTGGAAATGACAATGGCCCCGCTGGAGTGTCTGTGACCCTGAGGGAGGGTCCTCGTGGGAGAGACTTTTGTTCTCTCTGGGGAAGGGAAGCTCTCACATCCGGTCGGTCGCCTCCTGTGCCACCCCACAGGGGGCCCGGTCCCCAGCTGCCGCGAGCTCTGCAGGGCGCGGGCAGGGCGCGCTCCCTTCTAAGGGTGTGTGTCCATTTATGTCCCTTCCTAGGCTAAGAGTCAGGCCGCAGAATCCTGGTAATTCCCAGTCACTTGACACTGAAGGAGTTGTTAACAAAAAAGCACGTACAGATTTTACCTTTCCTTCGTGGAACGCTGAGGCTTCCTGTGGGTTAGTTCCAGCTGAAGGGCTCTCAGGCCTCTTTCCTGCCGTGACCTCTGCTGTGAAGATGCTGGATGAACTGGGAGCAGGGTGTTAATGCAGAATCTGCAATTCAAGTAGACAGAAGGTAATGCGTGATTTACTCACACCTTCCTTTATTACGAAGTTCTCCTAAGAATTTCAAGTTTCTATTAGGTATCTGGTATTCAGAGAAAGGAGAGTTTGGTCAAATAGGTATCCACCGGAATTTTTTTCTTTTCTTGTAATTTAGAATTAACATTTTCTTCTAAAGAGCTTTTTGTTAAAACAAAACAAAACAAAAAGAGGCCTGTGCAGGAACACAGACTGCTCCCATCATCGCGTCGTTTCACACCAACTCCATTCGGAAAAGCTGTGGTTTGGACATGCAAGGACGACTTATTCTAGCAGACCCTGTAACTGCATAATTATAAGCTAGCCTAAGAGAAATAGCTGAAAGCAGAGTGGTGTCCACATACTCCAGGAATAAACTAAATCAGGGTGAGACAAAGGAAATCAGTCAGCAGGCTGTGAAGAATCTGATGCACGCTGGCTCTGCGTCCTGTTCCCCTAGGGTCGGGAGGCTTCTGTTTTTGTGGAGAGCTTGAGTGCAGCGGCTGTGACCTTACGGACGGCTTCAAGAAGGGACCTGAACTGAGATGTCCTCAGGGGCCAGGCATGTGTCATAAAGGAGTGACACTAGTGGACCTGAGCACCAGGTAGCAGTGGGTACTGCGGTCGTCGGCAGAGCAAGACGTCACACTCAAAAAGGAGTGGAGCACTGTGCTGGGCAAAGAAAAGACAGCTTTTTGCTGGATGCCCTCTGAGGGCTCCCTGGCTGCTCATCTTAAGGGATGTGTTCTCTGTCTACAGCTTTAGCCTGCTGTCTTTCTTTCTTAGCTTTTCTCAAACCCCCTCCCTGTGTTTCCCTGCAGGGCATCCTGGACTATTTCGCTTTCTCCCTTCCTCCTTCCTTCCTACTGAGTCTCTCTGAACAGCCCTTTCCTGCTCTGACCCTGAGCTTGCAGATGCCACCCTCCTTGGCCAGGTTTGCTCTTGCAGTCGTACCAGCAGCAGCTGGGATTGGAACTCCCCACTGAGCCACACCTCACCCTCTAAGGGACGTGTGCACACAGCTCCCGCCTGCCAAACACAACTGCCATCCCTGCCTCATTCACCAGGGCTGGAGGCTATGTCCTGACAGCCAGGACAGCCAAGGAGCCGAGAAGGAGGACAGAGGACTGTTGTCATTATTGTGACTTTGGACAATAAGTCCTTCACTGCTCTGAGCCCCAGTTTCATTTTCCATGTAGTAGAGATTAAATGTGGTAACACAGAAGAAAGTGCCTACCACACTGCCATCTATCCATTTCCCGAATGTTCACCTGCCAGCAGAGCTCGTGCTTGCCCTTGGGGAACTCCCAGTCTATTGTCCCACCCTTGGTCAGCAATCAAAAATGTTAACTGAATTTGAACCACCATCTCAATAAGTTCTCATTGTCTCTGGTTTATACATAATATTAAATGCCTTGCTTCTTATTGACTCAGCCCTATTTAAGATTTATTTATCTCTGTTTCTGGATTTTCAGCACTAGAAAGCCTTAGACTACAGAGATAAGATGGATGTTTCCCTTCTTGTCCAGGGCCAGCGTTGGACTGCATACACAGAAGCCCGTAGCAAAAGCTCGTGGTGATGAGTTTCACCCTTATATCATTTAGGATGTTGTCTTTGGGAATGTTTGTGGTCGGACCCCATAATCACATTCACTGGGTGATGCCCAACATGTTTGAGAAGTGACTGTCTTACTGAAGCTGCCACGCTGCTCAAGGTTGGACTCAGTCCTCCCAAGTGATTCCACAGCCTGACTGCTCCTTCTGCTGGAAACCTCTGGCAACCTTGAACTTGATCATTTAGGATCATGACAACTTGTAAGAACTTCAATGAGAGGAGATGCACCTTGTGTTTCAGACAGGCTGTGCTGTCCTCCCTCCCTTTGGTGTTTACTTGTTTACATTTTTGCCCATTTACTGTGCTCACCGTGAGGAGCACAGTGGTAGCTGGTGTCATCCACTTTCCACCCTCAAGAAACAGAATTGAAAGCAACTTTAGAAAAGCTTTTTAAGGAAAATATCAAAATCAAGCTGGGAGCAGGAAAAAAGATGGGTGTCCAGTTTTCCCTGGGGAGACCGATGGAAAACCCAGCACTGACGGTTGCACCTGCACCTGGTCCAGGCAGAGAAAGGCATCGCCTACACACCCTGTGAGTTCGGTGCTGCCCCTTCAGGGGCTCCAATGGGAGTGAAAAGGATTCCTTTCCCAAGTTGTTCTCTTGCTGGAGCCAGGAAGAAGGGAAAGCTGAGTGATCTCCTGTGGGACAGGGGGGTGGTGCTTTTATAATCACAGTAATAAGAAATGGTAAGGAACGTAAAGACATGTAAAGCCACCAGATTCCTGAAGCCTCCTGAGTCACTCTTGGAGATCTTTGAGATTAAACTCCTATTTTTTCCATGAGGGACTTTTCAAACTCAGGTGTCTCCAATCTGTCCTTGTGCAACTGATGTTTTTGTAAACCCAAGTTTAGATCTTCACATTTGCTCCTTTCACATCTCTGCTGACTGCTCTTACCACATGGTGCGCAGACTGGGCGAGTAGACATCTCTGGTAAGCGTGTGTGTGCTTTTGATGCCTTTTTAGCTCCCTCTAATCTTGAGATTCCCTAAGAATTTAGGGTAATTTCTTTTTCTTGACATTCAGGGAGCTGTGTTTTCCTCCACTCTCAATGGCTCAAAACTCAGAAGCAGCAAATTTAAATAAGCATAGTGGCCAGAAGTTCACATAAATGAGTTATTCTGATAATTTCATAATAAACACTTAGGAATAACATCTGCTTCCCCCTCTTTAAAAATACGTATCAGAGTCACTGCATTTATCTTTTTGTTTTCTCAATTTTGATAAAAACATGGGTATGGAGAAATATTTCTCTTCTTTAAGACAGACAATGGGATAAAATGCTTTGGTATTGGCAACTGATGCTCAGCCCTGGGGTGACAACAGGGAGTGAAAGTAAGTTCAGGGATGGAGGAGACCTGCCCCTACTAACAGGCCAGACAAGACCTGCTGCCTGCCTTCCTTCCCCTACTGGCTGGTGCTGCTGGCCTTGGAGTTCTGCTTTGTCTCAATGCTCTTTATTGAGTACTTACTGAATACCTTCATTCTTCAAAGTGCTTTATATCTTACATTCATTTCTCAGAACCCTGTTCTTAGCTGCATTTGACAGAGGAGGTGCAAAGAGGCAAGCCATTGCCCAAGGTCACCTTGTCAACAATGATGGAGATCGGATTCCAGCCCTGCCCAACTTCAAAGCCTGTTCTCACCACTGTCACATCACCAGGGCAGCCCAACAGAAAGGTGGCTGCTCATGGGAAGAGCTGGCTAACGTGAAGAGCATGCGTGCTGGTTGCATTTGTTCTGAGCAACATGCAAATCATCAATTCTTTATCAAGGCATATCTAGGTTAAATTTTGTTTTTAAGATTATTCCATGCTTATTGCATTAATACCTATTTCTCTTCTCCAACACCTTCTATTAGAAGTGCCCACCATTATCAGTTTTATTTGTGTTATGATGAGGACTACAACAAGCAAACACACACACATATACCAGGGGCACTGACTCCTCCTGACAGGGGCACTCTGTAAAGTGTGTGCCCCGCTATCCTGCACAGATGCTGGCGGCCCGGCAGACACTGCCTCTGCAGCTGCGGGGACATGCCCTTGCTCCGTGTCCTCTCAGGGGGTCTGTCTCACTCACAGTGAGATGCCTTAGGAAGGACGGTCCTAGGTCCAGCTGCTAAGATGACCACGGCTGACTGTGGCCTGAGATGTTTCCCCGGATTTCTTCCCATCCCACTGTCAGGCCCCAGTGGACAGAGTAAGGGGAGTTTTCTTCCCCCTCCTCCTTCCCAGATAGGAGTCGGAGCACTGCATGAAAGCATTTCTCTGGTTAGCACTGTTCCAGGAAACATTTTCTGTTTAACCTCTCCTTCAAAATTCAGTCACACTATTTGAATTTAAGTCTTGAGTCCCTCTCCACAGTTTTTCCTCCAATTAATGTCCTTCAAAGCCATCTCACATTTTGCACACAGTATGATATTTGGGTCTTAAGAAAAGGTGCAGGGGTTGGCCCCGTGCCTGAGTGGTTAAGTTTGCACACTCCACTTTGGTGACCTGGGGTTTGTTGGTTTGTATCCTGGTGTGGACCTATGTACTGCTCATCAGGCCATGCTGTGGCAGCATCCCACATAGAAGAACTAGAATAACCTATAACTAGGATATACAACTATGTACTGGGGATTTGGGGAGGGAAAAAAAAGAGGAAGACTGGCAACAGACGTTAGCTCAGAGCCAATCTTCCTCGCCAAAAAAAAAAAAAGAAAAGAAAAGAAAAAGAAAAAGGAAAAGATGCAGGTGAAATAAAAGACCTCCTGAGGCAGTATGAGTGAGTTCTTGGATAGCTGGAAATTTTAAATAAGAGAAGACATAAGAAAAATAATCTTGTATTGAATGGGCCTATAATAACTTAGTCCTGTTTTTTCCTCTGAGGTTTATCTGAATTAATTGAGATGACACTAAGTCATGAAGGAAGGACACCAACCATTATTAGGCAAGTATTTAATAATTAAGTAAGTAAAGAAGTAGCTTTGAGTCCATGTGACCTTGGGAAACATTTCTCATATAAGAAATGGATTGTTCTGATAAGTAAATGAGATTAGCATCCAGAGCACTTAACATAATATCTGGCCCATGAAAAAACACTCATCATCATCATCTATATTCATATTAGCAACCTGCATCGACTTAAACGTTATCTCATTTAATCCTGAACATATTGTATTAGGTTCTATTATTCCTGTATATGTGGATGAAGAAATGAATCTGAGAGCTAAGTGACTTTCCACTAGTCCGACAGCTGACAAGGAGGAGAGCCAGGAATCCAGCCTGACCTGCTGACTTCATAGTCCCTGGTCTGTTCTCTCATCAGGTGCTGACACCCCACATAAGTAACAGTAAGCAGTGAGTCATGCTTTGCAGTTGCTAGTGAGATCTTGAAAATTCTCTCATCTAATGATCTCAACAGCTCTGGGAGGTAGGATTGTTTCCGCAGTTGCCAGACAAGAAGCCAGGCTTAGAAGGTTGAAGCTTTTGTTCAAATGTAAAAGCTGGTGCTGAGCTCTGAACCTGCGCTATCTGATTCCGAAGGTCCTGCCATCACCTCTCCAGTGTGAACTACTTTCTCCACTTGTTTAGGGGGAAGTTCACCGACCCCAGAAAAAAGAGGGACTAATTGGTGTCTTTCATCAGAGAATATAATCACCCCAGAAGCTCTGCAAGGGCATTTCTTGGACCCATCCAGGTCCAACCTGCACTCAGTCCTGAGTGTCCTGGTGGGCTTGGTCTGGGAGCCATAGCAACCAAATCAGACAGCAGCCAGTGGGGTAAAGGAGCTCTGGGCACCCAGCTGGGGGTGAGGACCAGTGAAATCATGAACATCAGTCAGTTAGTTAATCTGTTCAAAAAGTAAATTTCAAAATGCTATCAAGGTCAATATTGAATCAAGGGACCAAATTGGAATATGGACAATAACAGGATTGCATCAATGTTAAGTTTCCTGGGGCTGACAGCTGTGCTGTGATCATGGAAGACAACGACCATGTTCTCAGGAAGTAGACTGAAGTGTAGAAGGGAAGGCTCATGATGAGTCAGCTTCTTCTCAAGGGGTTCAGAAAAAATATGCAGATAGATGAAGCAAAGGACAAAACTAACGGGGCAACAGGTGCATCTGATTATGGTCGGTGGGAATTCTTTGAACTATTCTTGTAACATTTCACAATCTTGAAATTATTTCCAAATAGAAAGTTAAAAATATAAAAATTACTTTTCTCTCATTTGAAGAGAAAAATTGCTATTTCCCCTGCTTTTCTCACATTTACCCCCTAACCACTTATGCAGACCACCAACCTGTGTAAATAGGCCCTGGACACACTTTACCTTTTTAAATCCTTTGTACTGAGCACTTGGTAATGCCAAAAAGTAAGAAAGGATTAAAAATTAGGTGGGGGCATCGGAAAAAGACAGAGGAGCCAACTTGAAAGAGCTTCCAGTAACCAAAACTGGGGACAATTTGAGCAACAAAACTAACAACGTGATACCAGTTACAACCCAAAGAGTGAATCCAACCGATATAAATTATTGGAATAAATAAGTGAGGGAGAGGGACAACTATTCCTGTCAGCAGAATTCTGATGAATGAATGTGGAAGCAGTGAGGGGGAGAGGAAATCACCACGAGGACGCCACAGTAAGAGCTGCTGCAGCAGGGCCCATTGACGAAAGATGAAATAGATGAAACTTTAAGGAAAAACAGGATGTTTGCACAGCCTCAAAAATATCCCTCCAGGGGCCGGCCTGTTGGCACCGTGGTTAAGTGCTCACGTTCCACTTTGGTGGCCCGGGGTTCGCCGGTTCAGATCCTGGGTGCGGACATGGCACTGCTTGGCAAGCCATGCTGTAGTAGGGGTCCCACATATAAAGTAGAGGAAGATGGGCACGGCTGTTAGCTCAGGGCCAGTCTTCCTCAGCAAAAAGAGGAGGATTGGCGGCAGATGTTAGCTCTGAGCTAATCTTCCTTAAAAAAAAAAGAAAAATATGCCTCCAAAAATTTGCTAATTACTGTAGTGGCTTTAACACATGACCACAAATTCTTTGATTACCACTCTGCTCCCCTCCTCTTGCATCTGGGATTACTTGGTGCCTGAGGGGAAAATAGTAACTTTATGGTGGAGAAACCCCCATGACCATGTGGGGAAGGTTCACATCGCTGGTCAGAAGCAATGTTGATAACACGTGCCCCAGATACGATGCGACAGAGGGGCACATGGCCTCTGTACTGTGCTTCCCCTTACAGCAGAAAGTTCAATCTGCTCATGAGAAAATTCAAATTCAAGAACATTCTACATAACTACTAACTACTACTAACTACATAACTACTAACATAACTACTCATTAAAAGTGTCAAGGTAAGGGGCTGGCCCCGTGGCTGAGTGGTTAAGTTCTCGCTCTCTGCTGCAGGCGGCCCAGCGTTTCGTTGGTTTGAATCCTGGGCGTGGACATGGCACTGCTCATCAAACCACGCTGAGGCAGCGTCCCACATGCCAAAACTAGAAGGACCCACAACAAAGAATATACAACTATGTACCGGGGGGCTTTGGGGAGAAAAAGGAAAAAAATAAAATCTTCCAAAAAAAAAAGTGTCAAGGTCACAAAAGACAAGGAAAGACTAAATAATTGTCATAGATTGGAGGAGACTAAGGAGACATGAGAGAGATATAGATATATGATATATATGCTATATGTATGTATGATATATATGCCCCATAAATATAGTATAGTATCCTGGATTGGATCCTGGAACAGAAAAAAGAACGTTAGCAGAAAAACTGGAGGAATCTGAATAAAGCCTGCAGTTAATTTTATTGTACCAATGCTAATTTCATAGTTCTGATAAATGTACCCGGTTAGGTAAGATGTTAACATTAGAGAAAACCCGGTGACAGATTTGCAAATTTGTCTAAATCTAAAATGATTTCAAAAGAAAAAGAAAAAACAGGCTTTATACCAAGCGTGTGCATCTTCCTGACACTATTGACAGTTACCGGTTAAGGACCAGTCTCTTGCTGAGGAGCATTTTCAGTGCACGCAGAGAGACCGCATCCTGGAAGCAAGAGCTTCTGGAGCAGATCCCTACCCATGTCATGGGAAGAACCCCAGACTAGGAGTTAGGAGACCTCTGCCCTCCATATGGGCAACTTACTTGCCCAGCCACAGAACTAAGTCTCTGTTTTCTCATCTGTAAAATGAAACAATATGCACTTTCACAAGGTTAATGAGTTTTCAATTGAAAAAGCTGCTATGGCAAATGCTTAGCACCTGACACAGAAACTGCTTAATAAAATCCTAAGTTGTCTAATTTATAATCCATAATGCTTATTACCTGCAAGTTAAGGCCACAGACTCAGAAGCCTGCAGGGTCCAGGTGTGTTTAGAAGGCTCTGTGGAAAATTCTAGAATGCATGGCCCATTTAAAGGAGATGCCGCCAGTCAGCTCCAACTGTTGCCAGTGGACTGTGGTCCCAGTGTTGCCAAATATTCAAATTTTTCAAGAGATGCTGGAAATTCCAATTTTTAAAAGTGTGTAATCTCATTTTTAAATGGTCGATAATGAATTTAAGGCATTTTAAAGCATGGCACAGAACATCGGAACTTGTCTGTTGGCCAGATTTGGCCTTTCAGTCACCAGGTTTTGAACGCTATGTGGACCACTGGGGAAAAACCTCTGAGTCCCCATGGACCATGTAGCTGTGCCTTAGATTCCAGGAGAAACACACTCTGTACATCGCGACAGAATAACACCCCCCCACCCCCACCCCACTGCCCTGCTAACCACGGCCGATTTATATTGGTCACATCTGGGCAGTTCCAGGTGATGTCTTGTCACCTCGCTGGGGTTGGAAGGGAACTGGGAAGCCATTAAACCCATCCTGCCATGCACGGGAAGCCCCTGGCTCTGCATCTGCTAAGTTCCATGGAAGCATGGAAAGCCTCCATGCCTGGCTGAGTTGGGACCAGGAGCCAGGTCTCCATAGTCTTGTCCCGTTAACTAGACTCTAAACTGCTGTGGGGCAAGGAGCTTGCTTAATATGGTGCCCTTCACATAGTGCATCATAGACTTGCTTGTCCAATGGACAAAACACCTATGATTCCTCCATGCCAACACCACTCATCTGGTTGGTAAAAATTCGCCAAAGAGCTAAAAGTGATAATTTCTCTAGCAAATTTTATATTCTACTTCTACTGAAAACTTTTAAAGATAGAAGTTGGCTAAAATACAAAACTTCGCTAAAATATTGTTTATTCCCCACTCCCCCACCAAAATCTCAACCCAGTGGCTATTTGACTGTCACAGTCAATGTCAGAATTCAGGAATCTTTTAAAAGAATGGGCTCTAGCCACAGTCTGATTTCCCAAAATAGTTGTGTTTCCAGAAACATTTTTTTTCTTTTAGAAAATGGAATATCTGGAACAAAGCCTCCTTAATCATCTCTCTTGCCCTGTTGAATGAGAATAAAATCATGGTGGTTCTCGTCGCACATTTCTGTCCCTCGGGGTGTGCTTTCTGAATAAGCTAGGTCATTGTGATCAACAGAGCATAAATCCTTAGAAACTCAAGCAGTGGGAGAGAGGCAGCTGAGTCTAAATGCACAAATTCAGGAGCACGGTTGGAGGGAACAGTGAGCATGGCTGACAGGGAGAGCAAACACAGTCGGCACACTTGGTGGTTGTGTTGAAGGAAATAAGACACTTGAGAGCATAAGTGTGGAGACACAGCACTCACGTTCCTTTTTTACCCCGAGCATTTGTAGGACAGTTTTTTCTTTGCTTCCTTTTGCTGTGATCGTCCATATATTTGGGGATGCATATGAAAATTATTGTAAGCCACAATTTATTCAATCTTTCTCATCAGAAAATCTCCAAAATAATTTGGTCAATGGGTTGCAAAGTTTTACACTATTAGCAAAGATGTTCCTTTAAGACTACGTTTAAAAAAATGTAAATATAGTACATGTACACAGCAAAACGTTTCAAAAAGTGCTGAAGGATATAAAACTGAAAGTCTTTTTTCTCCTTCCTTTCTGCTGCCAGCTACAAGTCCCAAAGATATCCACTGTTAATAATGTCCTATTTATATTTCCATTTTAATGAAAGCATATGTGTGTATAACATTTTCTTTTTTGCAAGTGGAACCATACTGTATACATTGTGCTGCATTTTGCTGTTTCACTCAAAAAAAGTATTTCCTTACCAGCTCACATCGTTTTTCATTATTTCCATTTTTATGGATATGCCATAATTTATTTAACCATTCTTATATTGATGGACATTTAAATTAATTCATGTTTGGGTCTATTACAGAATGTTGCAGAGTGAATCATACATTTTGTTTACATATACAAGTGTATCTGGAGCATAAACTCCTAGAAGTATAATTGCAGGCCAAGGCCATGTACCACTAAATGTTGAATGTATAATTCCATATTGCCCTCAGCAGTTATGTGAATGTTGAAATGTTTACAGACTTAGAAAACCCTTTAATACAGAGGTACTTCCAGTCTCTGCTGGGGCAGAAAAGACCAGATTGTCAACGTGTTTGGCTCTGAGTGAAGAAACACAAGCACAGTTTCTGGTGTTAGACTCAGAGAACATACCTGAATGTGCCACCCAAGACAGACCCCAGAAAGTAGTTGGCACTCAAAAAATATTTGTTTTTGGTTGAGTTAATGAATACCAAATCATGGCGGTGCTGGTATAGAGTCAGTATGTGTTTCAATTCAGTTATGCTTCAAACATGAAAAGAACTAATCATTTAAACAAATAAGCAAACTTTAACTAGTTTTATTGCATTCTTATGCTAATAGGAAAGATACATAGTTTGAGATAAGTAAAAAGAAATGTTCAAATTTCAAACAGTAGATAGGTATTCGAAATGGCCAAGTGTAATTTCTACTTCACGTAGTTTCTTTGGATGATACTTGGTTTATATTTATTTCAACCATATTATTATTAACATACAGTTATTTCTTAAACACATGTTTAAATGCTTTTTATTTTTTGGGTTTCATTTGTTTTGTTTAAAAAATTTCCATTTTGGGGCTGGCCCCGTGGCCGAGTGGTTAAGTTCGCACGCTCCGCTGCAGGCAGCCCAGTGTTTCGTCAGTTCGAATCCTGGGCGCGGACATGGCACTGCTCATCAGACCACGCTGAGGCAGCGTCCCACATGCCACAACTAGAAGAACCCACAACGAAGAATACACAACTATGTACCGGGGGGCTTTGGGGAGAAAAAGGAAAAAATAAAATCTTTAAAAAAAAAAAAAATTCCGTTTAGATTTTGGCAAAGATACTTCCCTTCAGTGTCCTCATCTGTGATTCAGAGGTTTGTTGAGGTTCCCTCTGGCTCTAACAGTCAGGGAAATCTACCCGCATCGAGCTCAGGAGATAGTCTGTACCTTCAACATGGCGGGAGCTTCGCATTTCAGTGTCTTCACTTCTGCATGGGGGGATCTGGTTGCCTTGCACATATGTGGAGGGCAGATATCAATAACAAGGTCTTTAGCAAAAGGGGACTGTTTTTGATAAATGAGTATCACCCACAGCAAAGCTTTTTTTTTTTTTTTTTTTTTGCTAGAGTTTATATCTATTGAGAGAATTAGTTTTATTTGCAGTAGCTCATTCCCAATTTGGAAAAGTCAAAATTCCAATGGCAATTCTTAAATTTCCTTCACTAATTAACTTACATTACAGAGTATTAAAATTCCCTTTTAAATAAATATCAATTTAATCAAATAACATTTATTGACCCTTGACTTTATCTGAGGCTCATGCACTTATGTCTGTCTAATGAGGGGCTAGAAAGTGGTTGATTGTGAAAACCAAAACAGAAGAAAATTCTACAGCTTAATTTTCTAAGTCCCAGGTTTGCTCAGTTAAGTAAAAACCCCAAATTAAAGATTAATTCTCTTGACTGTCAACTTTCTGGCATTTATAATGAATGTTTCCTTGGGACTCAGTTACCGATCAGTCAACATGAGTTATATTCTGTGTTTTACTTAATCTTAAGAGAAACTTGCTCAGTGAGATCAATACTGATTTCTGTTTTTTCTTCACACTCTTTAACTTGAAATTCATGCACCATTGACACGTGGAAATCAAAGATGGAAAAACTCCGTTGACCTGTCCAAATCTGTTCCCCAACTGGTGCAGGGTAGGGTGTTCAAAGTGAGGAGAAAATGAGTCCAAGTGGCCAAGAAAGGACACACGTAGAAGGAACGTGTCTCAATTCCTAGCCCCAGGTGTGAGATGCTCCCACTCCTGACAACAAAGCTCAGCACACTGTACCTTAAGATGAGTCTGCGGGTGAGCTGATATCCTGCTGGGCTGCAAAGAGGGCAAGCCTTGTAGCCCCACTCCTGACTCCTCAGCTCTGACTTGTGAAGACTACAGGCGCCATCCTGATATTCTGTTATTGCAGCCCTCTATATATGGAGTGAAAGAGTTACAGAATCCCTCAGCCTTTCAAGGTCATTTGAGCCAAATTAGTAGCAGAATCAGACACTATCTTTCCAGGGACATTACAGCCTTCCCTTGTGGTGAGAGATGGCTCTAAACAAATTCTGCCTCTTGCTACCTTACTCGCCCCAGGGCAGGCGAGCTTCTGTTTTGGCAGGTCCCAGGAGTGCTATGACTTGGCCTGAACCAAGAGAGATGATTTAGAACATGTACTGGATTATTCATGTGCCCTGTTCCTCTGAGACTTGTGAAAAGCCACCCTCTGACCCTCAGTGTGCAAAGGGGATTGGAATGGTGGGAAGAGTCTCTTGGGTGTAACATTACAGGAAGACTTAGAGAGGCATCTCTTTCTTTGGAGCCATTAATCCTTGAGTGGAACCTGGTGATGACATATCACGGTCTGTTTAGTTCTCCACCAGTTGGAGCAGAAATTGACCCCTGGTGAGTTTTTTCGAATAAAATGCATCCAAGTGAGATCGCCTTCTCATTTTAGAGTGCCTCTTATCTCATTATGGAGGAACACATTTTGTCCTTAGGAAAAACATTTAGAATATTCCCTCAACTGATAACAAAAATAGCTCTGTTTTTCATCAAATCCTTCTGCTATGCTACTAATTGCATACCCATTACTTGGTTCAATGGGTTATAAATTTATAACTTACGTTACACATGGCAACCTCATCTAATATCAATGTTCAAATTTTATCTTGCTGGAGTGGTAATATTTAATATTGAATCTATGAAAGTACTTTAATAAGCCTCTTTGCTTTAAACTGGATACCTACTTTAATAGCAGAAGCAAATGTTATGGATGAGATTTTTTTTTATAAGGAGAGAGAGGAATTAATTCTGAAACTGTTTTGTAGGATACTAACTTAACACAAAAGTAGCAAGTTAAAGAGAGACAAACAGTAAAAATGTTTCTAAGGAGTACATTGAAATTACAGAAGTGAAATTTCATATATACATATATATACATATACATAAGTTCATATATATATGTGTGTGTGTGTATATATATATCTCCCACTTAAGAAAATACAGTAAAACTGAATAACTATCAGATGACAGATTACTAGATGACTGCTTCTTTCTTTCCCTCCCTCCTTTCTTTTTTTCTTTTCCTTCCTTCCTTCCTTCCCTCCTTCCTTCCCTCCTTCCTCCCTTTCTTCCTCTCTCTCTCGCTCTGTCTCTCCCCTCCTTTTCTTTAATGACTGCTATTCCAAAAGCTGTGCAAGTTATTTTGGTTACTTGGGCTTCCTCAATCTCTATTTAAGCCATCAGCAAGATTTGATGACAAGGGTTATCAAAATACTTCTTATGTGGTTTCATTCCACTTGGCTTATAGCAAGTCTGTAAATTCTTATTTAGTCACTACCATGGAATTTTTCACAATTAATAATTTGTTGTACTTCAAAGAATGAACATTTATGTTCTTCCTAGTTCAACTTAGATTTTAATCTACAAGTATGTATATGTCCAAATATTGATCTTACTTTTATCTTTTATTTGATTGGGAGAACAGGGGCACAGGAAGAGTAGGTCACATGGCTAGGAAGTGGCAGAATTGGAATTTGAACCCAGACTGTCCAACTCTCAAGCTCTTACTCAAATGAGATGTTCAGTTACAAGGAAGCGTGTGTCTCTGCCCCAGGCTCCAAGCAGTACCACCATTCATCACCCTCCTGCTAAAAGAAGGGACGAAAGGAGAACAAATGATGGAACATGTGCTCAGGTCAGAGCCCCTGCAGAATCCATCCTCCTGGAAGATGGAACAGGGACTGGAATTGCCATCTGTGGTGAGGCAGGGTCCACACTGGAGTGGAAGAAAGGCAGGGGCACCTGCTTACAAGGAGCCTCTTCAAATACCCACCTGGGAGATTGTTTTAAGAATTAAGGTAGGATGCCTCAGCACAGCTTTTGGCACACAGGGTCATCTACTCAATGGATAGTAGTATTAATACTATTATTATTAGTCCAAGCCTTTCTTCTTTCTCCTTGTTTTGAAGCAAGGGATTTACATCATTTCGCTTTTTGAACTTTACTTCTTTGCCTCGCTGGGGTTGCCCCAGAGAAGGGAGGGGGCACTCCAGGGATTGCTGAGCATCACCTGCATTTAGCAGAGGCGTGCACACAGACTGGGCTCTGGGACCTGACAGGTTATATGAAAGAGATCAAAAAAGAAAAAGACAGCACAGAAGGAGAAATATTCTGTGGGAGATAATCATGTCCATATTTATTTTAAAAAATCCTCCACCAATCAGGCCAAGGAAACCCCTCCAGTGAGAGGGGACAGCTGTAAACTGGAACCCTAACTCTGTTCCCTCAAGTATGCCACTGTGGGAATTCCTAGGGCCACCGGGAAGATTCTCAGGAATGGGTCCCTCGGGAAGCAGTGGGTTGGGGGTAGCAGGGATCATGCAGGAATGGAACGCAGATGAGGGTCAAGGAGAAACTTCCCATTTGTTAACACGTAAGTGGAGAATTGGAAGTCTGTCACTTCATGTTCTGTTTTAAAATCTTGCACTGCAAGACACCAATGGCTGAATTTGACCGTGGCCTGACTCGTGTTTTAGTTATCCAGCACTTGACCTTCTCTGAACCTTTATTCCCATCACCAAGTATCTAGTCTGAGTTCCAATCCCTTTGTTTATGTGATAACCAGTTCCAGTTTGGCTGTGAGGTATGTGTTAAAATTTGTACCTGGGGCTTGTTTTAATCAGGTTTGGTAAGACACACAGACACGGAAATGATTGTCAGGAAGAAAGAAGTCTATACTCACAGAGCTCTAGAATCAGGAAGATGGCACACCATGGCTCGAAGGGCCACATGGGCAAGGCCGAGAGTCGGTCAGGAGGCAGAGCTGCGAGAGGCGAGAGTGTGGCCCAGAGCCTTTATTGGGGTTTTCGAGGGAAGGAATGGGTGAGGCAGGGTAGGTACCCCGACTGAGTTTAGGATTGGCGAGTTTGAATAATTTCACTGGGCTTAGGCTATAGGGGTGATTTTCCGTTGTCCAGTGTTTGGCCCTGGGATGATTTAGGGCAGGAGGAGTATTGGCTCAGTGTGTGAGAGTTTATGAAGGAGATAGTTGGGGATAGTTGGCTCTAGATGGTTGGTTTGTATATCAAAGGTATGCTCAAAGAGAGTCGTTTTCCATCTCCAAGAATTAGCTGGCTCTGAGGAGGGGCAGTGTCTCCAGGATCAAGGCCCCGAAGGCTAGAGCATCAAGAATAACCATTCTGATGAGTGTGAGGGGATATCATTGTAGTTTTGATTTGCATTTCCCTAATAGTTAGTGATGTCGAACGTTTGTTCATGTGCCTGTTGGCCATCTGTATATCTTCTTTGGAACAAAATGACTGTTCATTTCCTCTGTCCATTTTTTGATCAAGTTGTTTGTTTTTGTGTTGTTGAGTTGTATGAGTTCTTTATATATTTTGGATATTAACCCCTTAATGGATATATGATTTACAAATGGTTTCTCCCAGTTGTTGGGTTGTCTTTTTGTTTTGTTGATGGTTTCCTTTGCCGTGCAGAAGCTTTTTAGTCTGATGTAGTCCCATCTGTTTATTTTTTCTTTTATTTCCCTTGCCTGATGAGACATGATATTCAAAAAGATGCTGCTAAGAGTGTACTGCCTATGTTTTCTTCTAGAAGTTTTATGGTTTCAGGTTTTACATTCAAGTCTTTAATCAATTTTGAGTTAATTTTTGTGTATGGTACAACATAATGGTCTGCTCTCATTCTTTTGCATGTAGTTGTCCAGTTTTCCCAACACCATTTATTGAAGATTTTCCTTTCTCCTCTGTATGTTCCTGGCTTCTTCATTGAAAATTAGCCGTCCATAGATGTCTGGGTTTATTTCTGGGCTCTTGATTCTGTTTCATTGATGTGTGTCTGTTTTCCTGCCAGTACCATGCTGTTTTGATAGTATTATAAACCAATATGACCTCAATAAAAAAAATAAGAAAATATAGTCTACACAGTATGGATAATAGCCAGTAGACCCTCCCAGATAACATCTCTGTATTCTCTGTTGCCCCCAGTGTCATGCCAGCTGGGCCAAAGGCAAGGGTTGTTGACCCTGCATGCCCAATGACTGTGGCCTGGGCACAGCTGGTGACTGTGAATGGTGAGAGAAACCTGGCCACGGGAGCGTCTAGATAAACAATGATCTGAGCAGAGTCTGGCTCTGAGACCCTCCTGTCTTTTCATAAGAACCCCACTTCTTTATTTCTTGTTCTTTCAGCCTTCTCTTGATGGCTGTACCTTTCCAGGCTGAGACCCTGGGGGTCCTCTTCCCATTATTAGCCACTAAACCCTGTAAGGGCGTCAGCAGGAGGCAGCTGGGGAGGCAGAGGAGTCTAGGGGCTCTAGTCAAGGCCCTGCCTCCGTCTGGGCTTGTGACCTTGGGGAACTCTCATATGTGTGCATGTGTACATTGTTTTATTTTTTCTGAAGAGAAGGACCATAGCTTTCGTCAAATCCTCAAACAGCTCCATGACACTAAAAGGTTTACTGACAACAACAGTAATAATAGTACCTAATACCTACTGAATATTTGCTGTGCTCCAAGAGTTATTTTAAATTCTTTTTAAGTATTCACTCTTTTAATCCTCACACAACCTTCTGGGGAGCAGAGAGGCTAGATATCTTGCTTGTGGTCACGTAGATGGGCAGTGTGGCTGCAGACCAGGCCAAAATCTATGGTCCTCAGGCCAAATCTGACTCACTGCCTCTTTTTAATTTTAGTTTTTTTAGTGTGGTAAAATACATATAATGTAAAATTCACCACTTTATTCATTTTAAAGTGTACGATTCAGTGGCATTTGGTACATTCACAATCTTGTGCAATTATCATCGCTATGTAGTTCCAGAATGTTTCATTACCTCTAGAGGAAACCCCACTCCCATTAAGCAGTCAATCCCTACCTTCCCTCCTCCCATTGCCTGGCAACCACTGATCCACTTTCTGTCTCTATAGATTTGTCTGTTCTGGATATTTCACATAAATGGAATCACAAGATGTGACATTTTGTGTCTGACTTCTTTCACTTAGCATAATATTTTCAGGGTTCTTCCGTATTGTAGCACATATCAGAGCTTCATCCCTTTTAATGGCTCAATAATATTCCTTCTCAATGACTGTATCACAGTTTATTTATCAATTCATCAATTGATGGACACTTGGGTTGTTTCTACCTTTTGGCTATTGGGAATACTACTAATATGAAACTTTGCATCTAAGTTTTTATTTGAACACCTACCTTTAATTCTAACAATACGTATTGTCAAAAAATAAGGTCTTATTGGAAAAAAGCCATGCTTATACATCTAGGTACTGTCTATGGTGGCTTTCATGCTACAAGAACAGAATCAAGTAGAGAATGAGATGATTAAAAACCCACTCCACCTTCCCTTACACTGGGTGTGGTGCACAGCTTCACTCTAAGCCTGTGTCTCAGATGAGGAGGGCTACCTCTGACAGCCCATAAGGTTTGGGTGGGAGATTTGCAGAGGAGTGCTCATAAATAAAGAGGGATCCCATTTCTTTACCAACATCCTCTATCTCCAACACCCATCACAGTTCCCCCAGAGTGGGAGGTGTAGCCTCCCAATCATGGTTCAGTAGCATTTTGTTTAATCTCCATATCTGTGGCTTTTCTGATTTTCTTCCTGTAGTTGATTTCTAGTTTCATACTGTTGTGGTCAAAAAAGATACATGGTATTACTTCAATCTTCTTAAATTTATTGAGACTTGTGGCCTAGTATGTGATCAATCCTGGAGAATGTTCCATGTGCATTTGAAAAGAATGTGTATTCTGTGGTTTTAGCTGGAATGTTCTGTATGTATCTACTAAGTCCATCTGGCCTAACATGTCGTTTAATGCCAATGTTTCTTTATTGATCTTCTGTCTGGGTATCCTCCACTGGTGTAAGTGGAGTATTAATGTCCCCTACTATTATTGTGTTACTGTGTATTTCTCCTCTTATGTCTGTTAATAATTTCTTCATATGTTTAGGTGCTCATATATTGGGTGCATATATTTTTACAAGTGTTATATCCTCTTGTTGGATTGTTCTCCTTATCATTATGTAGTGACCTTCTTTGTCTCTTGTTAAGAGTTTTTGTTTTAAAGTCTATTTTGTCTGATATAGGTATTGTTACTCTAGCTTTCTTTTCATTGCCATTTGCATGGAGTGTCTTTTTCCATCCTTCATTTTCAGTTTGTGAGTGTCTTTAGGGCTGAAATATGTCTCTTGTATGCAGCATAAATATGAGTTTTGTCTTTTTATCCAATTGGCCACCCTATGCCTTTTGATTGGAGCATTTAGTCCATTGACATTAAAGTAGCTATTGATAAATATGGTTTTATTGCCATTTTGTTACATTTTTTCTGGGTGTTTTAGTAGTTCTTCTCTGTTCCTTTTTTCTTCTCTGGCTCTCTTCCCTGTGGGTTGATGACTTTCTTTAGTATTATGTTTGCATTCCTTTCTGTTAATTTTTTGTGTATTTATTATAGGTTTCTGGTTTGTGATTACCATGAGGTTCACATATAATAGCCTACATACATAGCAATCTATATTAAGTTGACGGTCTCTTTAGTTCGACCTCTTTCTAATAGCTCTACTCTTTTACTCCTCTCTTCCCACATTTTATGTTTTGAAATCACACCTAACCTCTTTTTGTGTGTGTATGTGTTCATTTCCCTTTATCATTAAAATAGGTAGTTTAGTACTTTTGTCTTTTGACCTCCATAATATCTTCATAGTTGGTTGATCTTCTACCTTTACTGTATTTTTGCTTTTACCAATGACTTTATTGCCTTTTTTCTTTTTGATAATTTTCTTATTCCTATTTGTGATCTTCTCTTTCTCACTTAAATAAGTCCCTTTAGCATTTCTTATAAAACTGGTTTCTTGGTGAGAAACTCCTTTAATTTTCCTTTATCTCTCCTTCCATTCTGAATGATAACCTTGCTGGGTAGAATATTCTTGGTGTCAGGTTTTTTTCCTTTCAGCACTTTAAATATATCATGCCACTCCCTTCTGGCCTGAAAAGTTTCTGCTGAGAAGTCAGCTGATAGCCTTATGGGATTCCCTTGTATGTCACTTGTTGCCTTTCTCTCACTGCTTTTTGGATTCTCTCTTTATCTTTAATTTTGGACATTTTAATTATAATGTGTCTTAGTGTGGGCCTGTTGCTGTTCATCTTGTTTGGTGCTCTCTGTGCTTCCTGTCCCTGGATGTCTGTGTCCTTTCTTTGGTTAGGAAAATTTTCAGCTATTATTTCTTCAGATAGATTCTCTGTCCCTTTGTCTCTCTCTTCTCCTTCTGGGACACCTATAATATGAATGTTAGTGTGCTTGATGTTGTCCCAGAGTTTCCTTAGACTGTCCTTGTTCTTTTTTCTATCTGTTCAGCTGGGGTGATTTCCTCTAGTCTTTCTCTTTTCTCCAAAGGACTGTGCACCTTTCTTTCTGGTGATTTTAGGTTGCTTTGTGAAGAGGGAGAATTTGTGCATGGGCCGTCTAAGAGTTGGCTTTTTCCCCTTGTGTCCGATAGCTTTTCTGGGGATATTCCCTATTGTAGTTAATAGCCAGCAAAGCCAGATATTATGACACTCGTCTCAGTTGTGCTGAATCCAAAGGGTGCTTACAGTGATCACAGTTCCCCGCTCAGGTCCCCCACTCCTCCAGGGAAGACTGTGTACCTTAGGATTGCTCCCAGCCAACCATGAAGCACTGTGGCTTGCAAAGATGGCTTTTTTCTCTACAGAAAGGAATTTCTGCCTTTTCTGCCTCAGCCAGGACTGTCCCTTGTAGCAGGTGTTCTTTTTATCTAGTTTTCAGATCTCTTTCAGGGGTAATTGTTCCAAGAGTAGTTGTCAACTGATTGTGTCCGTGGGAGCAGGTGAGTTCAGAGTTCACCTATGACACCATCTTGCAGTTCTCCGATTGCTTTTTACAAACTAGGGGCTTTCCCTGCCTCCTGCCAGGCATCATGCCAAGTCTCTTCTCTTTAAACATGGGCTTTCGAGTTGCAAATTTCTGTTTAAGCACTACTTTAGTGCATCTCATCTATTTTCATATATTGTGTTTTTATTTTCTTTGATTTCAGAATAATGCCTAATTTTCCTTGTGATTTCTTCTTCACCCATGAGTTATTTATAAGTGTGTGGTTTAGTTTTTAAATATTTGGGTATGTGTTGGGTTTCTTTTTATTGATTTCTAGTTTAATTAATTTGTGGTCCAAGATCATACTTTGCATGCTTTCAATGCTTTTACATTTATTGAGACAATTTTTGGGCTAGTATTGTCTGTTTAGCGTTGGTCTATCTGTCCTTAAAAATGGTGTGCATTCTGTTGTGAGGTGCAGAGTTCTGTGGATATCAGCAGAGGGCAAGTTTGTTAACAGCACTATAAAGTCTTCTATATCTTTGCTGATTTTTTGTCTAGTTGTTCTACTAATTATTGCAACTGGGATGCTGAACTCCCTAACTATTACTGTTGAATTGCCTATTTCCCCTTTTAATAGTACCAACTTTTGTTTAATATATTTTTGGTTTCTTTTGTAAAGTGTGTATACTTTTATAATTGTTATTTCTTCCAGATAAATCAATCATTTTATCATTATGAAATATCTCTAATTGTCTTTGGCAATATTTTGTCTTAGTGTATATTTTGACATTAGATAGCTACTATAGCTCTCTTAGGGTTACTGCTTGAATCATGTATCTTTTTCAATACTTTTACTTTCAACTATTTTTGTCATTGAAGCTAAAGTATACCTCTTATGGAGAGCATTCATTTAGATGTTTTTTTTACTTTTTATCTAGTCTTTCAGTCACTTCAGTTTGAGTTTGTAGACCATTCACATTTAATGTAATGATTTTTCTTGTTGGGATTTAATTGCCATTTGTTTTCTAAACATCTCGTTGAACTTCTTTTCCTCTCATCTTTTTTTACTGCCTTCTTTTATATCAAATAGATATTTTCTAGTATATCTATACTAGATATACTATATCTATATATAGTAATCTCTATATAGTAATTATATATAACATGATATATAATATGTATTTATATATTATATAGTAATATAGTAATGTATATATAGATATAGTATATCTATATACTAGATATACTAGAAAATGTATCTAGTGTATATATATATCTAATATATAGAATATTATATATTTTGAGTTTTCTAGTGGCTGCTCTATGATTACAATGTGCATTTTAATTTATCAGATTAATACTATAGTCATGCATCACTTGATGGGGATACATTCTGAGAAATGTGTCCTTAGGTGACTTCATTGTTGTGTGAAGATCATAGAATGTACTTACACAAACCTGGATGGTATAGCATACCACACAACTAGGCTATATGCTACTAATCTTATGATTATGTTGACTTTCACTGACTGAAATGTCATTGTGTGGTGGATGCTTGTAATTTAATTCTAGTAAGATACAGCAATTATGCTTCTGTAGCTTTATTTTCTCTCTTATTCTTCATGCTCTTATTGTCATGTCTATTATATCTATGTTATAAGCCCTAATATACAGTTTATAATTTTCTATGCAATGTTATATATTTTAAGCCAATGGACACAACAAATAGAAAAAATAACATTTATATCATCATATATGTGTATATATATGTACATATATATACATATTCCATAAATTTACACACATACACGTATATTTTTTCACTGTCATTTCCTTTTTTTTGTTTTAAAGATTTTATTTTATTCCTTTTTCTCCCCAAAGCCCCCCAGTACGTAGTTGTATATTCTTTGTTGTGGGTCCTTCTAGTTGTGGCATGTGGGACGCCACTTCAGCGTGGCCCAATGAGCAGTGCCATGTCTGCGCCCAGGATTCGAACCAACAAAACACTGGGCCGCCTGCAGCGGAGCTTGCGAACTTAACCACTCGGCCACGGGGCCAGCCCCTGTCATTTCCTTTTATCACTTTCAATATGCCATCCCACTGCCTTTAGGCTTGCATTGTTTTTGATAAGAAATCAGCTGTTGGTCATATTTTTTTTTCTTTGGAGGTAATGAGTCATTTTTATTTTGTTGCTTTTCAAAATTATTTCTTTATGGCTTTCAGAAGTTTTACTGTGATATGTTTAGGTGTTTATCTATTTGTATTTATCTTATTTGGAGTTAATTGAACTTCTTGGATATATAAATTAGCTTTTTAAAAAATCATATTTGGGAAATTTTTGCTTATTTCTTGAAATGTTTTCTATGTTTTCTTTCTCTCCTTGCCTTTTGGGACTTCCATTATGTACATGTTGGTATTTTTTATGGTGTCCCACAGTACTCTAAAGCACTGTTCAATTTTCTTCATTGGACAGTGGTTTGTTCATTCTTTTTTCTTTTTATTCTTCATATGGGTAATTTCTATTGATCTGTTAAGTTTGCTGATTATTTTCTTCACCTTCTTAAATCTGCTATTAAGGCCTTCTGTTGAATTTTTTATTTCGGCTATCGAAAAGTTTTCAACTTCAGAATTCCATATGGTTCTTTTTCATATTTTTCTTTTTAAAGACTTTCTATTTGATATGGACTTGTTATCATACTTTCCTGTAATTATTTAAACATTTTTTTAAAAAGCTTTTTGAATATATTTATAATAAGTACCCTGAAAGCTTTGTCTGGTAAGTCAACTATCTGTTTTTCAAGAGAATGGGTAACAATTTCCTGTTCCTTTGTATGTTTTGTAATTTTTTAAAACTGGTCATTGTAGATAGCATATTGTAGCAACTCTGGATTCCAATTTTCTCTCCTGCGTTTTGTAACTGCCACTTCTTTTTTCTTTTGTTATTATTGCTTGTTTGTTTAATTACTTGGCTGAACTAAATCTGTAGAGTTGGAGCCAGCCCCATGCCCAAGTGGTTAAGTTTGCACGCTCCACATCAGCAGCCCAGGGTTTTGCCAGTTTGGATCCTGGGCGCAAACATGGCACCGCTCATCAGGTCGTGCTGAGGTGGTGTCCCACACAGCTCAACCAGAAGGACCTACAACTAGGATATACAATTATGTACTGGCGGGGGTGAGGGGGGTGGGAGTTGGGGGGGCAGGTGTTGGGATAAGAAGAAGAAGAAGAAGACAAAAGAACATTGGTAACAGATGTTAGCTTAGGCGCCAATCTTGAAAAAAATCTGGAGTCCTTCTCTACTATAGTATGTAACCACTAATGCCTCTGCTCAGTTTTTAATTTTTATCCTTGTTTTTATTTATTTATTTTTTTAAACATTGGCACCTGAGCTAACAACTGTTGCCAATCTTCCTTTTTTTTTTTCTGCTTTATCTCCCCAAATGCCCCCTGTACACAGTTGTATATCTTAGTTGCACGTCCTTCTAGTTGTGGGATGTGGGACGCCACCTCAACGTGGGCTGACGAGCGGTGCCATGTCCATGCCCAGGATCCGAACCCTGGGCCGCCGCAGTGGAGCACACGAACTTAACCACTTGGCCACGGAGCCGGCCCCCTTTGTTTTTATTTTTAGTGGTTGTTCCTGTTTCTTCATAGCTTAATAGTCAGCCAGTGGTTGGTCATACTTTGTCTTCAAAGACCTTGAGCCAGTAAGTCTTCCATCATGTGCTAATGGATCCATGTGTGGTTAAAGAGCACATGCAAAATTCAGGCAGTGTACAAGTCTGCACCAGCTTTTGATTTTTTCCACGCCTTCTCATGTGTCTTTTGCATATCCACATGGCCTCATTTTGAGCCAGGAATAAGTGGACAGCTAAGCCTCTTTCTGGTCTCTTGCTCATGTGTCCAACCTTGGGTATGCTTGCACTTTTGCACTTGCTCTCATGCTTTCAGAACATCAGGGATGTGTGTGAGCTCATCAGAGTCTGCTGTGGCTGTCTAATTCCCTGGATCTCACTGTTAAATTTCTTTGTAGTCTGCCATTCTGTTGCTCGTTCCTACCAGAACTGCAATCTCTATCTACTGCAGTCTAGCTATACTCTTGGCATTTCCTGTTCATTTGCAACCAGCATTGCTCTTGTTTCCAACAATGCCTCTGGGCTTTCTGGAATCCACTTGAAATCAAAGGCGTCCCCTCTGGCACTAAAACTGCTGGCTTCCACAAATTGCCCTGCCCTGGTAGAACTACTGTGGTGACTGAGGATGGAACAGGGGTGGGGTGAGAGGGTGGGGCAGTGGAGGGAGGGCATGGGAACAGGCAGGAAAGTCACAGAGTCCCACTCCTCTTTCTTCAGGCTCAGTGGTATTTCTACAATAAACGGCTCTCAATGTGTTCTGTGCCTTTGGTTCATTCCCAGAGTCCTCAAATAGTTCTTTTGACAGTTTTGTTGAGTTTTATCTTGCTTTTTGGGAAGAGAATTTGCTAAGCTGTTTACCATTTGGCAGTTCCTCATATCAGCACTTTTTTTAAACAGTTCTAAGCAGATTACAATCTGTAGCCTTGATTGAGAACCAAGGCACTTTAGAGAGAGCTGCTCCTACCATTGGCCATAAATAGTGGGCAGCTCTGATAAAGGACCGTTCATGCTCAGGAGTCATTTGTCTTTAAGAAGGTTAAACAATCTTAGCTTAAGTTAGTCCTAATAACACTTCTATCAATAGGAATATCCTTACTAAAGCTATCCCTAAAGAAATGACTAATGTTCCTAAATAGGAAATAGTAATGATTTTATTTGTCAAGCATTTACTGAACACTTCCTGTAAGACTGGCACGGAGCTCAGCAATGCACTTGCATTATCTCATGTGATCTTAGGATGTGAGCACCATTGCTATCTCTTTCCCTTTCATGGATGAGAAAACTGATGCTCTAGTCAGACCACTGCTGGGCCTCTGTCCTCAAATCTGACCCCATGGCCCTTAGTATAGCCCCCTAACTGTACAGTAGAGCAGGAGTCCAGCCCTGGATGTTCATCAGGATACCTGGGGAGCTCTTACAATTCCCATACCTGGCTTCCATTCCAAGACAAACTGAATCAGAAAGTCAGGGAGAATGGGCCGCAGGTAAGAGTATATTTTAAAAGGTTGCCTGATGATTCTAATGGATATCCATTAAAGTGACACACTGCCTTGGAACTCCTAATTTCTGATGAACTAAACAGTGCAAAAAGCCATGATTTTCGTTAAATAAACATTTGTATCCAAGGCCCTGAGTGAAAAGCAAGGTAGTGACTGGCTGTGTAAAAGTATTGACACATGGTAAGAGCCCAGTAAATGATGGTCATCAGTATGTTCAGCAGCAGCACCACCATCAGCACCATCCCTCAAGTAAGGTCACTAGGTCGAGGGGTGTAGAAATATGATTGCTCTTGATGCACACTTGAAACTACTTTGTGAAGGGATTGTGCTAATTCACACTGTCCACGTCCAGCCTCGCTAAGCAAAAGACTGGTTGCTTTGAGAGCATTCCCAGCTGCCCTGGAATTGCTGTTAGCAAGGCTGCTGATTTTAGGCACCTCGAGGCCCATCCATCCAAGACCTGATTACTGAAGGGGTAGACACCTTGGGGTTTGTTTCCACATTTCTTAGGACAAAGCCACAATCTCTGCTGTGCCTGAACCCCAGCTGCTTCTTGCTGCAGAGAATGCCTACCTCCACTGTGTGGAGCGTCATCTTGCTTTGACTTCTCTGCTATATTTTCAGGCAAAATAGCAGCTTGAGGAGCTAGCAAATTAGAGGTTCAGCTAGGTCCAACCCCATGGTTCACCCCAATAGGAGAAGCTTTGAGTAATGTCAGCAGGTGAGGAAGAGGGAGTGATTTGCAACATGCACCATTTAAAGTGCCCGTTTTCTCTCCCACTGGCCAGTACCACTGGTCCTACCCAAGCCTGACCCATGTGGAAAGTGCAGTGGGGAGGGAGTTGTCATGCTGACCAGGGGTCTAGTAGAAAGGCCTCCTCTCCATCTAGGAGGCTGCATGTTGGTTCTCAGTGCTGACTGAGGCTGGGGTAGGGCAGTCCCAGCCTGTTCCTGACCCTGTAGAATGTAACTTCCTCTCTTGGGGGTGGGAAGTGAACCTCCCTTAGCACCGTCAGGGGAATGGCTGCTCAGAGGCCTGCCTCCTAAATGGAAGGAGTTGATTAACATCTATGTTGTATGTCCTAAGGCTGATAATCATGTCTCAAATCCTCATTAATCCTATAACTAGCTTTGGATATTTGAGCTTTGTACCTGATGCATGACACATCTTCTCCCATAGAATCATGGAAGCCACTCCCTGAATGGTTCTCTGGGGTCACCCCGTCTTGGAGTGTCCAAGATGCGTTGGACCACAGGGGCTGGCTGCGTAGCCTGAGCTGCTCTTTCACCACAGCCCTGGGAGCAGCCACTGCCACTCACCCGGAGGGGAACCTGTGTGCTCCCCTGACCAGTGCCATCTCTCTGGTTTACAGACATAAAACAGGGTTAACAAGGTGTGGTGGAGAAAGCTGCTGTCTCTGTAGCTCTGTCTTACTTAGGAGGCATGCTTCTTGTCCTCAGACTTAACTTCAATGACACGAGTGCCTCACTCAAATATAGAATTTGCACCAGCATTCTCAAGTTAGGAAATCTCACGTAATAATAATAATGTGTAACTTCAAAAATGAAAATAATGCATTCACAATTGAATGTTCCAAACCAGTAGGAACTTTTTTTTTTATTAATTGCCTAACAAGTGCTCCATAAATATTTGTTGAATGAACAAATAAAAAATAATGGCCATGGCATGAATTTGTCAGATAATGACAGACAATCACAGAGAGGTCCTCTGAGCACAGGTGCTATGCATCCAGCTGGGAGATGGTGCAGGGCCCTACACACATCTCAGAGTCACAGCCCCTATCATTCAGGCTCCACAGACATGCACCCAGCAGCTCCCGAGGATACAGGCTTCAGTTCATGAACCAACATGAGCCTGTGCCCTACTCCAGAAAGCCTCATTACCTTCCTTTCTCATCTCTCCATTCGTTGTGCTCAGGGTCCTGGCCAGTGATGTGGAGACAGACTAGAAACTGCCCAGGACCCAGGTCCCACAACTGTTGGCATCTTCAAGGACCCAGTCAGTGGTGCTGTGACAGAATAGCCATGTCCAGCCCCTAGCTGTCCTCTGGCCATCACCTCTAAATTGCCACAAGATCTTGGAGGTTATAATCTTATTGTCCTTGGAGCCCAATAGTGTTAATTGTGTTACTCAGTTAAATCCCGCTTGTCTATTCAGAGATTTAAGACAAACTTTTAAGGGAACAGGCCGATCACAAAGTGAGCCTCGACAACCTCTACAGGGGAATCCTGAAGCTTGTGATTAGGGATTTCCCTCCCTGCCTCCCTCCTTCCCTCCTTCCTCCCATCCCTCTTCTTTTCATCCCTTCCTTCCTCCCTTCTCTCCTCCCTTCTCTCCCTCCTCCCTTCCCTCCTCCTTTCCTTCCCTCCTCCCTTCCCTCCTTTCCTCCTTCCTTCCTTCCATCCTTCCTTCCTTCCCTCCTTTCCTCCTTCCTTCCTTCCCTTCCTTCCCTCCTTCCTTCCTTCCATCCTTCCTTCCTTCCTTTCTTCCCTCCTCTCCTTCCTTCCTTCCATCCTTTCTTCCTTTCTTCCCGCCTTCCCTCCTTCCTCCCTTCTCTCCTTCCCTCCTTCCTCCCTTCCCTTCTTCCTTCCTTCCATCCTTCCTTCCCTCCTTCCCTTCTTCCTCCCTTCCCTTCTTCCTTCCTTCCATCCTTCCTTGCTTCATTCCTTCATTCTCTACCTCCCTCTTCCTTTCTTCCTTCCTTTCTTCCTTTCTCTCTTCCTTCCTTCCTTGCTTCTTCTCTCCAAAATGCGATTTCAACTCCAATAATAATAGTTTAACAAAATGTTTCGTGCGAGTGTTTTGAAGGGCTGATTTCTTTAGGAAAAAAGGCATTGCCAGGAGTTGTAATGTGTAACTGATTAGAGCAGAGTCTTGCTCACTTGAAAGTGTGCTGGAACCAGACAGGAATCTGCTATTATTTTTATTTTGCCTGTTTTTAAGAAAAAGTTACACTTTAATCACAATATTAGCTTGGCCTACAGGAAAAAACCTCAAACATTTGGGAACAAATAAAATATTTTTCCCATGACATAAAAATAGTATTTGGAAAAATAGTCTATTTGGTTTCTCATTTTTATCTTTAAAGGATAAATTTTTTGTATCCTGAATTCAGAGAAGACTGGCCTAGTTTCATGCAAGGGCTTCCCTGTGCTGCCCATGACTTCCCTCCTCACAGTGGAGTGTCCCTCCCCAGGCGCTCTGGGGTGGAATGTGGCTTTCTGCCCCCAGGGCATGTCCATATCAGTGACAACATCTAAGGTCTGGCTGGTGGGTTTCCTACTGGAGCTTTTGGACCATGGCATTCATCACCTTTGTATTTCTCTTCTTGATGGCTTTAAAATTATTAAAATATGAGCCTGATAATGATTGAGGTCCAAAATATTTCAAGAATATATAGTACATCAATAAAAATATAAGTAAAATGTATCTTACAGCTTCCTAGTGGATCACTTATAATACCAAATTGATCATAAACAGAAGCCTGGAAAATAAGCATTTTTATTATTTTTTTATGACTGAAGTTCACAGCCTGAAGTAAATATACAAGCAGTAATTCACACAGACATAAAACTTATCTTCAAAAAATAATAAAACTAATTAAATAACATAATTCTTTTATCATCTGTAGATTTTAGTTAATGTTGAAAGTATTAGAAAGTTTTATGAACAAGACAGAAAAATTGTACATTTTTGTTCAGTTCAACGGAATATTGATGAGCGCATTGCGGTCTATTCCTAAAATTCCTTGTGGTGTCCCGTCCACTGGACAGCCTCTGTTCTTACCCCACAGGGAGGCCCCAGAACATCTCCCACAGCCACTGCTGTGTGAGGCTTTCCTTCTTTCCTCAGTGCATTTGAGGAAACACCCAAACAGTTCCTATATTTGAAGCTCTCATTGCCCCAGGCTCTGGGATCAAGGCATCAAGAAAGGATGGAAAAGGCCAGGAGCTCAGACACGGTTGCTCTCTGCCTGGATCATGGAGCAGTGGGTGAGCCTGAGTGCTGCTGTCCACACACCGGGGATGAGCCTGGTTTGGCATCCACACATCTCACTTGCAATTTGTAATAGGATTAGAAGATGTCATCACAACAAGAGATCTCAGGAAGAAGGATTTTATGGAGGTCATGATTTATTTCCTTTAGTCTTTCTATTCTTAAAATAGAAGAAATTAAATAAAAGCCACCCACTAGCTTTTCCTCTCCAGGCAACCACTTTCTCCCGACATAAATACAACCGTTGCTTGGCTTCCAGTTTGTAGGCTCAGCTTCTGCCTGGTCTCTAGATGTCATTAGTCAGCTGGAGTTAACTGGAAGTAACTGAATGCCGGGAGCTCAGCAGTGACAGATGACACAGGGAGCTCTGGACTTTGTTGCCCAGCTGTGTTTGAAAGCACCTCGGCACTTCCATCCCCCAGCTACTTCCATCAGCTTGGGGGCTGCTCTGGCTTTGGGGGCTGTGTGTTCTTCAGAAATACAGAGTTTTTGATGGGCCAATCCTGGTAGAGGCTGTGAGGGTAGCCAAAGGTTGAGGTAAAATGGACAGCTATCGGGGTATATGTGGGAGCCTGTAATGTGAGAAAAGGTGGAGACATGTAAAGGCAATCATGGGGAAGAGAGAAGCCATTCAAAGGCTTTGTAATCTAAAATGTAGTCTTTGGTGACCTTAAAATCTTCAACTGAAATGCAAGACTCTCAGTGGTTCCCATCTGCCTTGGTGAAGTTTAGCATATTAAAAATAATACTTTCACCCATATTTGTAGCAGTATTATTTACAATAGCTAAAAGGTAAAAGCAACCTGAGTGACCATAGATGAGTGGATAAACAAAATGTGATCTATCTATCTACCTATTTATCTCATGGAACATACCATGGAATGTCATTCAGCCTTAAAAAGGAAGGAAATTCTGACACATGCTACAACATGGATGAATCTTGAAGACATTATGCGAAGTGAAATAAGCCAGACACAAAAGGACAAATATTATGATTCCATTTGTATGAGGTACTGGAGTAGTGAAACTCGTAGAGACAGAAAGTAAAATTGTAGTTGTCAGGGGCTGGGGGAAGGGGGAAATGGGAATTTTTGTTTAATGGATACAGAGTTTCAGTTGTGGAAGATGAAATAGTTCTGGAGATGGATGGTGGTGATGGCTGGACAACAATGTGAATGCTCTTAATACCACAGAACTGTACACTTAAAAATGATTAAAATGGTAAATTTTATGTTATATGTATTTTACAAAAATAAAGAAATTTAAAAGGTAAAGAAATACTTTCTAATATATAAACATGAGAAAAATAGTTGTCTCTGGTCCTGTGAGTTCAAATTTTTCACATCAGTTAATGCAGAGAAAAGAGCAGTGAGCTCATTGGATTAAGAGGACATTTTCTGGAATCCTGCTCCCCCATTGTGAACTTTGGGCAAATTAAATAATCTCAGTTCCCTCTCTTCTGAGTGCTCAATTAATACTTGTTGAATGAGTAAATAACTTAATTTGAATATGGCAATGTTTGTTGGAAAATACATTAACTTCTCTGATCCACTGGGGGCCTTCTGTTCCCAAAGTTCCAGTTAGGAGCCAGAGGGTGGCTTGTTAGAAAAAAATTGGAGCCAAGAAGGAGGCACCCAGGCCTCCAGGAGCATGATGAGCTATCCCTGCCACACAAGGGAAGGACAAATGACGAACTCTGATGGGTCCCTGTTCTTTGGGCTCTAGTCTTTTAGGCTCCACTCTGAGCATGCTGTTCAGGTAACATATTTCTTTAGTCTAAGATGGCACCATTGTGAAATGATTGAAAGAAACCTTCATAATCAGTTATACTTTGCTTTAAGAGCTAGCTTGAAAAATCTTTTACTATTTATACTTTCTTGATTTTACATTTTGGTACCTTGAAGTAGCAGTTATATCAGTGTGTTTTTGAGTCAGACTAACCTGGGTTTGATCTCTACCACTTAGCAGCTGTTTGCAGTTGGGTAACTTTCTTAACTAGCATGAGGCTCATTTTCCTTATCTGTTAAGTATAGACATGTTGCTGAATGGATTAACTAAGATAATGTGTGTAAAATATGTAGCAAAGTTCCAGGCACTCAATAAATGTTAGTTTCTTCTCTGGCTTGGGTTTTGAGGTCACAATTTGGTTCAATTTCTGCTTTTCTACACATCCAGGACATCTAGAATTTTCTCAGCATATTCCACCTACCTTGAAGAAGTACTTCCATCTGTAACTTTTATTAGAATTAAAAAATATTGAGGGGCCGGCTCCGTGGCCGAGTGGTTAAGTTCGCGCGCTCCACTGCGGTGGCCCAGGGTTCGGATCCTGGGCGTGGACATGGCACAGCTCGTCAGGCCACGTTGAGGCGGCGTCCCACATCCCACACCTAGAAGGACATGCAACTAAGATATACAACTGTGTACAGGGGGAGTTTGGGGGCATAAAGCAGAAAAAAAAAAAAGATTGGCAACAGTTGTTAGCCCAGGTGCCAATCTTTAAAAAGAAAAAATTGCACCTCCTTAAAGAGAGAAATTTATTCTCCAGCAAACTTCTGTTCTGCATATTATTTTATATTTTCCATTTTGCATTTTAAATTCCAAGCAAAGCATTTCTGGTACTGGACATCTAAACACAGGTACTCTATCTAATAACCTATAACCTGAGTATACTTTTGTTTGTATACTTGAGTGTAGAAGAAGGATTCTAACTTGCCAGGCAATCACAACCACTCTTTCACTCAAACAGCTCTTGATCAGCTGGTGGTTTTGTAACAGTGAAAAAAATAGGAAAAAGAAATGGAAATTCTCTGTTGCCAAAAGAGAAGGACATTTCTCCCCATCTTTTTTCCTAGATCGTTTTATCAAGAATACTTGTCTTTGCAAATCTTTTGTTTGTCCCTTTGATATGGACGTCTTATGCCTGTTTTTCTTTGCTTTTTGCTTCTTTTCTCATGCTCTGGGTTTGTCTTAGGCAATGCCTTCTCTTCTTCCTCTTTCTCCTTCTCCTCCTTTTTCTTCTTTTGGTTACTTGTCATTTTGTTATAATTTCAAACTTAGAGAAAAATTTGGAACAATTCTACAAGGATCTCTCACATACATATTATTTTTCTCTAAAGATTGGCACCTGAGCTAACAACTGTTGTCAGGTTTTTTTTCCTGCTTTTTTCTCCGCAAATCCCCCCAGCTCATAGTTGTATATTTTAGTTGTGGGTCCTTCTAGTTGTGGCACGTGGGACGCCGCCTCAACATGGCCTAATGAGTAGTGCCATGTCCGCGCCCTGGGCTGCTGAAGCAGAGTGCTCGAACTTAAACATTCGGCCACGGGGCTGGCCCATCTCACATATTTTTGTCCAGATTTATCTATTCTTTACATTTTGACCCATCTGCCTATCTCTCTGCATATTTTTTTTTTGAGCCACTCAGGAATAAGTTGCAGATATGGTGCCCCTTCACCTCTAAACATTTCTTTAATACTAATAATACTTTTTCTCACAGTTTCCTAAGGAGCTGTCTCTTTTTCCCCATTTATTTATTCCTTTATTTATACGTTTATTTATATCAATATGAACTTGAAGCTTCTTATTATATCTCATGAATTATAATCCATTCTTATCAGTATTTATTTTGATACCCAAAGGTCCCATATTTGGCTGAATCTCATGTACTTTTGATCAGTCCCTGTCATTCTTGGAGTATTTCCTTAGTTTCTGGTAAACCAGATGTCCAGGTTTATCTTGTGCTTTGCCTGCCCCCGGTCTTGAATTAGTCTTTTTTCCAAGCTGCCAGTGGTTTATTTTGGTGGATAATTGTGCTTAGAAATTAAGGTCTGAGCATTAACTGTGCTGTTGCTACTGTTACCTGCTCTTAGTTAATATCAGCCCTGATAGTGGTTCCCCTACAGTGAATCTGGCATGGATGGGGTTAAAACTGAAAGCCTGCATTCCCAGTTCCCTGGGTCTTTAGTTACACTCCTATGCAAATGTTTGTTCCTTTAACCTCTGACCCCCTGAGCTTTATAACCAAACAGAAGCTACGAATTGTTCAGGCCCAGATGGCCTCACCCTGGGCTCCCACTAAAGTTGTAGCTGATCCCAGGACCTAGAAGTTCCTTTACAGAGAAACTAATGTCCAGGGAATATCAAGAAACTTAAGCTTCTCGGGCCCAACTTCTCGGCTTCCTGATGTCAGAGCCCACCTTCCAACACGGAGATAAACAGCCAAGGATGCTCATCTGAGAAATCTTTTGTCTCCTCCGCTGGAAGCAGCCCCAGACACAGGCCGAGGGCAAAATGCTGACCAAGAAGTCCATGGCCCCTCTCCCCTACCTAAAACTCTAAATAAAAACCCCTACCCATTTCTTAACTGGGAGCAAGCAAATTTTGGGGCACTAGCCCTTGCTTTGCTCCCTCTGCCTGGCAAAGTAAAGCCTTTGCTTTTTCTCCCAAGACTCTGTTCTCGTTATTCAGATTGGCAGCAGGATCAGAGATGGGACTTTTGGTAACACTACTGGTTTGTCATACCTTTTAGGCCTTTTCAAGAAAACAGAGTTAGGAAGCGTGTGAGTGTGTATATGTAGATATATACGCACAGGTTTACTTCTCTGTCTCTCCATATTTACATCTATCTGTCTGTCTATATTTCTATTTGTCATCATCTGTCTAAATGGTTGTGGCCACACCAGTGTCTCCACTTCCATTCCTGGCATCTCAGGGTGGAATCACTCAGTGTGCGCTCTTGGGTGTCTAGTGTCTGTCTCTCAAATAAAGTCGTGGGGTTGAGCCCTGCTGGTTGTGTATCACTTGGAACGCAACTGTTTCCAATATGCATCAGTCCTTCAGGTCTCATCCTCACAGGTATAATATAGTTTTAAGTAGGTTATAAATATTTTGTTTCTGTTTTATTTCATTAAACATATTTTGAATGGAAATTTAAAATGTTGAATTTTTGGCCATGTAATTTTATAAATAACTTCCTGGCTTTTCCAAGTTCTGAATCTCTCATACCTTTAAACTTGTCAGAGGCATAAGGAGCATTTTAAAATTTGGCTCCTAATATTGACGTTTCCAAGAATGTGGGAAGGAAAGTGCTCATGTTTTTCAGAGGCGACAGCATTGGCATCACTGCAATTCTTTTAAACCATGTGTTAAAGTGAGGTTTTTATTTTACTTCCCATGTGTTTCTATGCTCTCAGGAACAGCTGAGCTTGTGCATGATATTTAGTGTTTGACCATAGATGCCATAAAATGACAAAACAACGCTAACAAAAACATAGAATATGATTTCCTAGTGCTGCCAGTCTCTAAGAATCAGAAGTTCATTTTCAAAGACGGGAGGACTCTGGGAGAGAGTCTCTTTCTCTCCACAGCACACAGCTCTTAATAATTTAGTGGAAAAGAATTATTAGAATGACTTTACTTGAATTGGACATGGCCATTAAAAACAAAGAAAAAATGAATTGTGTGAAGAGTAAATGAAAATGTGGTACAAAATATATCAAAGCAGAAATTTTCTTTTCCAGAAATTTTTATAGCAAAGTGGGAGACGAAGCACACTTTGAGATGCTGGAAAGGGCCTGGCGCTCACATAACTGGGGCTCTCGATCTTCTGTGTTCCTGGTTAGTTGGATGACCTTAAACAGGTAGCTTCAGTTTGGGGCACTTCAGTACCTCTGATCTAAAACCAGAGGTTTGGAGAGGAAGGAGTCTAAGGTCCACGACCGGTAGGGCCTTGAGGGCCTGTGTGATGCTCATGCACTGAGTGGGCAGAGGAGCGAAACCAAGAGCATGGAAAGTCTAGACAAGTCTCTTCAGTATGATCACATAGGGAGCTGAGAAACATTGCAAAATAAGGAAAAAGGCTTAATCCTTATTGTGATAGCTGATAAAACCTGTAACAGCCTTACAGACCAGCCAAAGCCTCTTTTTAGCATTAGTTAATAGTCAAAAGATCAGAATGTTTAATGCCTATAAAAATACACTTTCTATCGAGTTTGTGAATCAAGGTTGGGGAGAGACAGAAAGTAGTCTCTTGACTACTACACTCTTTGAAGCTCTTAATGCATTTTTCATTTCATTGCTGATTTTTCTTCTTGAAATGTTGCTTCTCTCTTATTTTTCAAGAAAGGTTTGTGGAGCTCCAGAACTGGGTCCTGTGGACATCATGGTGAGCTGAAGATGGGGTCTTCACCCTCTTGGAGTTTCCAGCTTAGTAGGAGAGACAGACACACACACAGATTGAAGTAATATTTAGTGTGTCGTGATGAGGTCCTTTTGCAATAGGGGAGGGTGTGTGTCGCCAGTCATGGGAGGCCTCCTGGAGAGTCAAAGTCTGAGCTGAGATCTGATGGTGAAGGATGGGAGCAGCAGGGAGTGTTCTCGCCTGGCAGTTAGTACTCTTCAAGGGGACATGAGAATGTGTAGCCCTCCAAGCACCGAGGGAAGATAAGAGTGGTGAGCAACTTGAGCTGGGTCCTGTGGAGAACTTGTCAGGGCCTGACCCTCCGGACAGGGCCTTCCAGGTCAGGATAGAGCAGTGGACCTTGCATCCTAGGGACAGGAGGGGTCACTGACAAACTGTCGGGCAGCTGGGTGGTGATCTCCTGGAAAGGGCAGTTTATTCTGTATTTGCCGCAGGTCTATGGTCACAAAGAATAGATTCATACTCTTAAGAATCTATAATTGAAAAGGGAAGCTATGCAGAAAGAGGTAATTTCAGGGCTTAGAAACACAAAACCATTTGGGATCATGAATGAGACAGATAAGGCTTGTTCTTAGAGGAGTGTGTGTAGGAGCGAGGGCCAGTCAGAGGGACAACTACATTCTTTCTGTGCCCACTCTTCTTCTGCATCTGCTCTATTGGTGATGATGATGATGGTGGTGATGGTGGTGATGGTGATGATGATGAAGAATATGATAGTAAGGAGGACAGGGTGAAGATGAGGGAGGAGGAAGAATTTATGAGCTTATTCTGAGGAAGGAACAGCAAAAATTTGGTTGGCAATTTCTTTAGCCTAGTGGCTCTCAAAGTGTGCTTCCTGGACCATTAGCATCAGCATCACCTGGATACTTATTAGAAATGCAAATTCTTGGCTTTCACCCAAAATGTGCTTAAGGAGAAACTCTGGGGATGGGGCCCAGCAATTTGTGTTTTTCTTTCTTTTTTTTTGGAGGAAGTTTAGCCCTGAGCTAACATCTGCCACCAATACTCCTCTTTTTGCTAAGGAGGATTTGCCCCCAGCTAACATCCATACCCATCTTCCTCTACTTTATATATGGGACACCTGCCATGGCATGGCTTGATAAACGGTGCACAGGTCTGCATTCAGGATTCAAACCCGCGAACTGTGGGCCACCAAAGTGGAGCATGTGAACTTAACTGCTATGCTACTGGGTCAGCCCCTGTGTTTTTCTTCCTTTTTTCGCTTTTTTTTGGTGAGGAAGGTTGGCCCTGAACTAACGTCTGTTGCCAATCTCCCTCTTTTTATTATTTTTTATTATTTTTTTCTCCCCAAAGCCCCAGTACATAGTCGTATATCCTAGTTGTAGGTCATTCTGGTTCTTCCATGTGGGATTTCACCACAGCATGGCTTGATGAGTGGTGTGTAGGTCCATGCTCAGGATCCAAACTGGAGAACCCCAGGCCACAGAAGTGGACTGCATGAACTTAACCACTGGGCCACAGGGCTTGCCCCAGCAATTTGTGTTTTAACAAACCTTCCAAGTGATTTTGATGCATGCTAAATTTGAGAAACATTGCTCTCATTGATATTTCTGTGTACCCGCCCTCTTATTCCCCATTCTTCTAAATGGTTGCATACTATTCCACTCAATAGATACATTTCAATGATTGCCACTGGCAGACACAGTGGGCCTAATCACATTTTCCTTTTTTTGAGGAAGATTAGCCCTGAGCTAACTGCTGCCAATCCTCCTCTTTTTGCTGAGGAAGACTGACCCTGAGCTAACATCTGTGCCCATCTTCCTCTACTTTATATGTGGAGTGCTCACCACAGCATGGCTTGCCAAGTGGTGCCATGTCCGCACTCGGGATCCGAACCAGCGAACCCCAGGCCGCCGAAGCGGAACATGCACACTTAACCGCTGCCCATTGGGCCGACCCCCCTAATCCCATTTATACTGACCAGCTCTTTCTAATTTTTCTCTTTCCTGACTCTACCAAGCCCCACTTGCCCCCTCCCTACTCCCTCATTCTCTCTTTATAACTCCCCATCACCTCTGTACAAGCTGAATTTGGTTTACGATAGACTCTCTTCCCGGCAATAGTTGCTCCTGATTAATATCTGTGTCACCACTTTAACTAGTGACCACCTTTGTTTATCTTTGATGTCCCCGTGGGCCAATCTGCAGATTGGAACAGGAATGTGCCATAATTGGCTCAGATCTTTTGTCAGAATGAGAGAAAAATTCCTGCTTGTTGGATAATTTATTTATATTCTTATCTTTTGTTTTGGCTGCAATAGTTATTTTCAAGTGTTGGCTGAATAATAAAGAGCTCATATAACTCTCACTAAAGGCTACATTTAGCATTCTGCAGGCTTTCCAGCAAGACTCATTTTCAGCAACATAATTGTGCAATTATACCTACTGCGTTTGGGTCCATAAACACTTACCAAACACCTGTGTGAGCTACTGCACCAGGTACCAGGAAGCAAAGAGGAAGGGGATCCTGCCCCAGAGAGCTCACACGCAGCAACTGTTCCAATCCCACACCCCATGGTGACAGGTGTTTTCGTGAGGTCTAGAGACCTCATCACATGGTGCCATGGGAGGAAAGGAGGAGAGAGTGATTCTGGTGAGACAGAATGCTCTGTGTTTCTCATGGCAAGGCACGTGTGAATTGGGTCTTGTAGGAAGAGTCAGGTTTTGAGTGAAGGAGAAAAGGCATAAGGAGCAGCACTCCAGGATGGCATTGAGCGTGGCTGTGCATTTTGGTTGGACTCTGCATTTAGGGGTGGAGAAAGGGACAATAGTAGGGATGAGGTAGGGAGGAGAGGAAGCATGAAAGGTGGGGCAGCCATGGTCTGAAGGGCCTTGGATGCTGAGCTGCAGGGTCATGTCCACTCTGCAGCCATGGGAACCCACTAGAGGCTTGTAAGGGAAGGAGGACACCATCAGCCCTGAAAGGAGAGGGAGTTAGAGGGGAGAGGACTGGGCTTGGGGCATCGGTTGGGAGGCTCTTCAAATTGTCCAGTGGGTCAGGAGCCAGACCAGGGTCGTGGAGCACTCAAAATATCTGGAATATTCCTGCACTCTGCCTGGTAGAAATGGAAAGAAAGGCTGACTCCATTTCCACTTCAGCTGTATAATTTCTGTACCTAGCGAGCTGCAGTAGGCTGGGGCTCTCTATTAGTTTGCTGGGGTTGCCATAACAAATACCACCTACTGGGTGGGTAAACAACACAAATTTATTTTCTCCCCATTTTGGAGGCTAGAAGTCCAAGATGGAGGTGTTGGCAGGTTTGGTTTCTCCTGAGGCCTCTCTCCGTGGTTGGCAGATGGCCACCTTGCTGTGTCCTCACACGGTCTTTTCTCTGTGAGTCTACGTCTTTCTGTCCCAATCTCCTCTCTCTATAAGGACATAAGTCGACTTTTTATAACTTGAATTGGATTAGGACCCACTCTAATGGACTCATTTTAACTTAATCACCTCTTTAAAGACCCTACCTCCAAATATGGTCACATCTGAGGTACTAGGGGTTAGGGCTTCACTGTATGAAATTTAGGGGGATGAAATTTAGCCCATAACAGGACCCATGAGATATTCTCGGTGGGGAAGCAGTACAGCTTCATGGTTAAACACGAAGGTCTGAAAGCCATATTACTCAGGCTCGAATCTTGAATTCTGTCCTAAGGCAAGTTTCTTGACCTCTCTGTGTCTGTTTCCTCGTATGTCAAATGGGAATGATCATAATTGTCCCACTTCATGTTGTGAGGGGTAAATATAATAATATGTATGAAGTATTCAGAAGAGTTCCTGGCACTTAGCAAGCTCTGTATGAGAGTTTTCTTTAATTATCATTACTTTGGGCCAGTGGGGTGGCAATTCTGGAAGTCAATCCCACTGTGGTCTCAGGTGGACACTGAGTTACATGGCCTGAATTCCTGTCCTCAGCATTTCTGCTGCAACCATGAAGCAAATCACTTAAAGAGGTAGTCCCTAACCTTGGCTGAAGATTAGATTCATCTAGGGAGTTTTAAAAAATCCCAATGCCCAAGCTAATTCCTAGGCCAATGAGATCAGACTCTGAGGAGGGGGTCCCCAGGCATCAGTGGATTTTTAGGCTTTCACGTGATTCCAACACGCAGCCAAGATTGGCAATCATTGCCTTAACTCCTTTGTTCCACAGGAAAACTGGGGCAATGAGCTTAATGAATTGTTGCATTTATATACTTCCTACTCACCAAGAACATCAGTATCAACTGTGGACTTGTGGACTCTGGAGCTCCATCCCAGACCACTGAATCAGAGCCTGCAGTTTAACAATTGCCCAGGTGATCTGTACACACATTAAGGTCTGAGAATCCTGGAAGTTCTTTGGTATCTGTGGATGCTTTTCAGGGCCCTTTCTCCTGCTGCAGGAGGCCAGATGACGGCTGCTAACACTGAGTGCAATGGGGGAATGTTTTACTGGTGAATTCTGTTTTTGAAGGTGATAATATATGTAAGCATGGGGAGGTGGAAAAACCATTAAATTCAGAGTTAGGATTATTCAAACTGAGGTCTCAAAACTATTGCAAGTAGGTCGGCGATCTTGGGCAACCCACTTGGCCTCTCTGAGCCTCTGCCTCTCCAAACAGCATCTCTACTGCCTGTTAGTGACTAGAGCCTGTGCTAGGTGCGCAGAACAATATGAGCACACACACATACGCAGACGCACGCATGCACATACAGCCAACAGCAGACAAAGTTCGCAGAGAATTTATAACCTAGGAGAAATGAGACAAATAATTACTGTACACAATAGAGAATCAGAGTCAGAGGACCTTGGAATCCAAAAGGAGGGAGGGGTGACTTCTTTCTGGGCTTCATGAAGATGTGACATTTCAGTTGTATCTTTTTTTTGATAATTATTTCGTCGAGGTCATATTTGCTTATAACACTGTGTAAATTTCAGGTGTAGCTTATTATATTTCAGTTTCTGTATAGACTGCATTGTGTTCATCACCAATAGTCTAGTTTTTATCCATCACATGTGCCCCTTTACTCCTTTCACCCTCCTTCTCACCCCTTCCTTGCTGGTAACCACTAACTGTTCTCCTTATCTATGTGTTTATCTTTCACATATGAGTGAGATCATATGGTATTTGTCTTTCTCCATCTGACTTATTTTGCTTAGCATAATACTCTCAAGATCCATCTGTGTTGCCAGAAATGGCATGATTTTGTGTTTTTTTTTTTTTTTTATGGCTGAGTAGTATTCCATTGTATATATATACACCACATCTTCTTTATCCATTCATCCATTGATGGGCACTTGGGTTGCTTCCTCATCTTGGTTATTGTGAATAATACTGTGATGAACATAGGGGTGCATGTGTCTTTTGGAATGATTGACGTCATGTTCTTTGGATAAACACACAGTCATGGAATAGCTGGATCATATTGTAGTTCTATTTTTAATTTTTTGAGGAATCTCTGTACTGTTTTCCATAGTGGTTGCACCAGTTTGCATTCCCACCAGCAGTGTATGAAGGTTCCCTTTTCTCTACATCCTTTCCAATACTTCTAAGTTGTATCTTAGTGAGTAGATGGCTTTGTCTTCAGCAAGGGTGAAAGTCCACATAAGCAAGAGCCAGAGTGCAAGAAAGTTAGAGGCATGTTTGAGGTGGCAGAATAATATGTATTAACTGGAAAATAGATGCTTAGGAATAAAAAGGATGGGAAATTAATGAATTCATCTGATATTCTTCTTATTGAACATCTACTATGTGTTAGGCGCTCTTCTAAGTGCACTCCTAGAGCTGTGAAAATGTGACCCAAAATTCTAGTCAGAGGAGACAGACTGTAACAACAGAAATAAGTAAATATTGTAGTATAATAAGAGCAGACTCTGACAGAATAGCGTCCCAGGCAGAGAGAACGGTAAGTGGAAGTCCAGGAGGCAGGAGCAGGCTGCGGTGTTCGAGCAGGAAGCTGGGCGATAACCAAGAGGTTCCAGAGCAGGAGAGAAGGTGGAGAGTAAATCAGAGGGGCCTGGCATGCGGGGCCTTCAAGACCATTGTAAGGATTGTGGCTTCCCTTCCGAGTGAGAAGGGAGCTATTGGAGGGTTTTGAGCAGAAGAGTGACATGAGCCAACTCTAGTTTAAGTGGATTATTCTGGCTGCTATGTTGCGAATAGACTTAGGGAGCTCCGGTGGAAGCAGAGATTGCTGAGGAGGCTACTGTGATAATTCAGGCAACAAATAATGGTGGGTTGGAACTAGTCACATTCTGGTATATTCTGAAGGATTGATAGGATCTACTGCATGTTAGAAAAGCAGTCAACCAAGGCTGAATCCAGTTGAAGGGTGTCTCAGCAGTTGGAAGGAGGGAACTGCCATTTTATGGGAAAGACTACGGGTGGTTTGGTCAGTTTTGGAAACATTGGGTTTCTGATTTCTATTACACATCCAAGTGGAGATATTGAGTAGGAATCTTTTATCTGGAGATATGAATTTTTGGAGTTCTCAGTGTTTAGAATATATTTAAAGATTTAAGAGAAGCTGAAATACCCAAGGGAGTATGTGTAGATAGAGAAAAAAGAAGACAAAGCCCTGAGCCCTAAGGGATCCCAACGCTAAGAGGTCAGGGTGCTGAGGAGCAGCTGACCAGAAGCTGACCCTGAGGAGGCATGGCCAATGAGGAAGGAGGTAAGCCAGGAGTTGCTGTGTCCAGGAAGCCAAGTGGACAAAGTGTTTTGGGAAGGGGAAGAAAATTAATGAAGTCACATGCTGCTGATTGGCCAACTAAGATGAGATCTGAGATTGGACCCCTGGATTCAGCCATTGCTGCCTCCACATGAGCTGTTTCAGTGGAATGTGGGAGTGAGAGCTTGGTTGCAGCAGGTTTAAGAGAGAGGGGCAGGAGAGGAGTTTTGTTGTAAAGGGAAACACGAAATTGGAACAGTGTCTAGAGGGGGAAGTGCTGTTTTTGTTCCCCCAGAAGAGGCCTTGAGATAAGGACTGAGTGGGAATCGTTTATTTGGGAGGTTCAGGGAACATCAGCGTGGGAGGAGGAAGTTAGAGGAGGAAGAAGCCCATAAAGATGATTTATCAAGCCAGCTCCCACTGTGGGTGATGGGGCTCTGTGGGGAAGCTTTGGGAATGAGACACACACACATATGCCAGAATTATCCCACCTGAGGGGGAACAGAGATGTATTTATATACCAACTCCTGTCAATCAGTAGTTGAAGGCTGTTCCAGGGAGTGTTAATTTACTGGCACTTATATTTGCTATGGGTGCATGGGGGGCAAAACTGAAGCAGGAGAAAGCAAGCCCTCAGGAACAAGTGCTGACATGTGACGTAGGGCTTGTGTGCACTGAAGAGGTAATGGCAGAGATACAGGAGTGGGGAGGGGAACAGACAGCATCCATCCCAAAGACACTTCTTAAAAAATGATGGGTGGAATAAAAGCATCTCTTTTTGTTGACGTAAATGATCTTAGTGTTTGTGTGTGTGTGTGTGTGTGTGTGTGTGTTTGTAGGGGAATCATGAAAGAGAGGGAGGAGAAATTACTAGAATGATGTGCTTGGGTAGGCAAGAAAGAATGGGATCTATTGCACAGGGCAGGGGCTGGCTCTGGATGGCAGCACGGAGTCCGTGTGCAGTAACCAGCAGGAAGGCAGCATTTGTGGGTGCAGATGGATGCTGGGAACTTATGCACATCCTCTTCTGATTACTCCAATTTTCCAAGTGAACAGAAGGTGAGGCCCTGAGCTGAGAGTGAGGGTGGAGGAGGAGGAGTTGGAGGCTTCCGGGGAGGGGAGAAGGGGCAGAATGCCATTGAGCAGAGTGGCTAGTGAGCGGACTTGGTCAGATGTGTGATTCCCGAGCAGCTGGTACCTTCTAGGAATGTAGCCTGTCACCAGGTTGCAGAGGCCCCTGGATATGTGTTTAGAAGATAAAGTGCTGTTTTCTGTGTCTAGGAGTCACTGAATGCTTTAGTTGACTAGGGAAGTGGTCTATCAGAGTCAGGCTTCAAAGTTGGGTGTTAGGGATAGAGAGGAGCTGGGGGAGATGTGAAGGGATGAATTAGTTAGGATGCTTTCCCATTTCCTGACGAGGTTTGATAAGCTCTTGTACCGGGAAGTGGGATATTGGACTTGGCACAGTCTCAGGGCTTCAAGGGCAGTAAAATGTGAATGCTACATCTTCTTATTACTTGTGCTTGCTTCACTAGAATGATCTTCAATCTTTGGTTTCTTTGCAAGTATCTTTTTAAGCTTACTTGTTTGTGTGAATTCATTTAGCTAAAACTGAATGAAGTTTGTTAAACCACTTAAATGGACATCAGGAAACTAGGTTAAAGTGCTAAACGGGAACAGGTGGTGGGAGTTCCACTCTCTCCAGAAGCCCAGGGTCCTGCTGACATACAAGTGTCAAACCATGTATTAAATACTGGTGAAGCAAAATGACTTTCTCATTTTTTGATAAAAATAAATTCAGATAGCAGTTCTAACATGTTGTTCCGAGAATACATTGGAATGAAAATCTTGTGCCCTTTGGAGACTCCCTGGTCTAGACCCGTGATCTTTAAACTGAGATGTGCATACCCCTGGGATATGCAAAGACTTTTCACAAGACAATTTTAAGGAAGTTAATTTCCCCACCTTCAACTTCTGTAGGTTCTAAAATTGATACCTCTTGACTCTTGATATTTACCTGCAAGGGAAGATAATTCTGGTGGAGAGTCTCCTTTCCTACCTCTACCTTCATAATCACCATTCATCCCCTTACGAGTGAAAGGCACACCTCTTATCCATCCAGAATCTTACCATGGAGCATTGTTCCAGCCTGTACGGTCTTCTTGGCAATCAAACAAAAAGGCAATTCAATAACTCCTTTAATGTAGTCACCATTCTCTTCATTAAGAGATGCATTTTTCAATAAGCATTTACTGCTTGTGTCTAAAGATTGCTTATCACAGTGTATGTTGTCCTTATGTTGTTCAGATCAATTCATTATGGTCTAATAACATTTGCAAGTGATGTAGTTCAGATGAAAAATTTTTTACCACTTAGAATCTTACAGTCACAGAAAATAAAATCAGTAAATTTCAACTTGTGTATACTTTATATATTTTATTGTGGAAGAATATGATGAGGTATAAATAAAAGAATTTCAAGCATAAAAGCAAATTACATTAGTGTTAAATATTATGTAGCAAGTGGAATGAAATATAATTTCAAAGAACAATTCTAATTGATGTTCCCATCATTGAAGAGCTTGCTCATGCTTTTTAAAAAAATGGATGAAGGTAGATATGAATTCCATATGGTATTTATGTCTTATAAAACACATTTAGAAGATAGGAACAGAATCGAGAGCCCAGAAATAAAGCCACACATCTATGGACAGCTAATTTTCAACAAGGGAACTAAGAACATACAATGGAGAAAGGAAAGTCTCTTCAATAAATGGTGTTGGGAAAACTTGACAGCCACATGTAAAAGAATGAAAGTAGACCACTATCTTACACCACACACAAAAATTAACTCAAAATTGATTAAAGACTTGAATATAGGACCTGAAACCATGAAACGTCTAGAAGAAAACATAGGCAGTATGCTCTTCGACATCAGTCTTAGCAGCATATTTTCAAGTACCATGTCTGATCGGGCAAAGGAAACAATAGAAAAAATAAATAAATGGGACTACGTAAGACTAAAAAGCCTCTGTACAGCAAAGGAAACTATCAACAAAATGAAAAGACAACTTAACAATTGGGAGAAGGTATTTGCAAACCATTTATCTGATAGGGAGTTAATATCCAAAATATATAAAGAACTCATACATCTCAACAACAACAAAACTAACAGCCCAATTGAAAAATGGGCAAAAGATCTCCACAGACATTTCTCCAAAGAAGATATACAGATGGTCAACAGGCACAGGAAAGGATGTTTAATATCACTAATTATCAGGGAAATGCAAATCAAAACCACGATGAGATGTCACCTCACGCCCACCAGAATGGCTATAATTAACAAGACAGGAAATAACAAGTGTTGGGGAGGATGTGGAGAGAAGGGAACCCTCATACACTCCTGGAGGGAGTGCAGACTGGTGCAGCCACTATGGAAAACAGTATGGAGATTCCTCAAAAAATTAAGAATAGGACTATCATATGATCCTGCTATTCCACTGCTGGGTATTTATCCAAAGAACATGAAAACATGAATGCATAAAGATACATGCACCCCTATGTTCATCGCAGCATTATTCACAATAGCCAAGACTTGGAAGCAACCTAGGTGCCCATCAAGGGACGAATGGATAAAGAAGATGTGGTCTATATACACAGTGCAGTACTACTCAGCTATAAAAATAGCTGAAATCTGGCCATTCATGACAACATGGATGGACCTTGAGGGTATTACACTAAGTGAAATACATCAGAGGGAGAAAGTCAAACACCGTATGATCTCACTCATAAACAGAAGATAAAAACAACAACAAACACATAGAGACAGAGATTGGATTGGAGGTTACCAGAGGGGAAGAGGGGAGGGAGGAAGGTGAAAGGGGTGATTAGATACATGTGTGTGGTGATGAATTGTAATTAGTCTTTGGGTGGTGAACATGATGTAATCTACATAGAAATGGAAATATAATGATGTACACCTGAAAGTTATATAATGTTATAATCCAATGTTACCACACGCACACACAACTATATATATATAGTTAAAATTAAAAAAATAAATAAATAGGGACTGTCCTGGTGGTTCAGTGGTTAAGTTCCCACATTCTGCTTTGGTGGCCTGGAGTTCACGAGTTCCAATCCTGGGCGCAGACCTATGCACCACTCATCAAGCCATGCTGTGATGGCATCCCACATACAAAATAGAGGAAGATTGACACAGATCTTAGCTCAGGCACAGTCTTCTTCAAGCAAAAAGAGGATGATTGGCAACAGATGTTAGCTCAGGGCCAATCTTCCTCACCATAAATAAATAAATAAATAAATAGTGAGATAGTTTTATTTTCAAATGTCAGTATTTGTGATGCAAGAAATTATATTCTTTGCGAGCTTTTAAATTTGTGATGAAAATTTTTAGAGACCAACTTAAAACCACATGAGAGGGATCATAGTTGTAAATTCTTTTAGGGAATATACAAACCTCTGAACCAGATGACTCTTTCAGAAAGTTTAAAGGTAGGTGACAGAAAAGAGACTGCACAGGAGCTCCAGGTGCAGGGACACTAAACTTTTAAGGTGCTATAGGCTTGAGAATGGTTCTATTCTCAGGGGAATAAAACCAATGTCCTCATATTTACACTTGACTTTGTCAGATCATGAGTTCCAAATTTATGCTTAGAAAATCTCACCCCATCTCAATCCATAGATCTGACAACACCTCCACTAATAATGGATTGACTCTGCCCACAAAGGATAAATGCTGTCATACAGGATGTCTAGATTTTAGTTTGGAAAATGCTGAACACAAGCTGACGTGGGAACTTTAAAACTCTTCTAATCATTACGTCTGACCTGAATTCATAGAATTTCACATCCATCTATTCCTTTCCACTTCCCAGCTAAAGTTATCATCATCTCATGTCAGCTAGACCGAGGACGGAGGAGGGGAAGAGAATGGAGAAATCTCTGCTCTCCTTTCTTGAAGAAAACAATTGCAGAGGCGTGCTGCCAAAGAAAAACACGATTAGGTTGCTCTACACTTAAGTCTAGAAGAGGAGTACATGCACACATTTTAGAAATACTTTCAACTAGGATTTAAGAAGTGAGCGCTCTGGTGCTGTCTCAGGTAAGAAGAAATCATGATCCCCCATAGGTAAGTTTCTGGTTCATCGAGGTTTCAGATGTTTCACAACAAAGGATAGATTCTCATTAGTCTACCCTGCTAAGATTAGGTTTTGGTTGCAATTCAGATCAATTCAGCACATACTATGGGAGCTGGCCGCAAAACTTGAAGGAATTTACAATTTTAGGGAAAATAGGTACACACATGAGTAGTTTCTTAAGCTGTAAACAATTGATCTTCATAATAACTCTGTAATTACCGAGGAACTGCTATGAGTGGGATATGGTGAGCCAACACAGTGGGTAAAACATAAGCATGAGATCCCCATCTGACCTCCATTCCATGACGCGCCAGCTGACCTGAGGCTCCACCTCTGCATGGGCAGCCTGGGACGACAGATGCCCGCACGCAGGATCTTTGTAGCTTCTTGGCCACCCACTCTCTGTTAAGCCCACACGTGTCATCTATCGCCAGATGGTTCCTGGTTATTATGATGCAAAAACTCGAGTCTCAAGATCTGTCTCCTAAATGGAGGTTAATTTATTGAAAAACATAAATGCTTGGACAACTGGTTGATCGGGATTTGTTGAGACAAATTGAAACCTTTGGCTTGCTGATCTTCCTTTCATTTTAAAATAATTTTACGATCTTTCAGTTATATGTATTGCTAACTTTTTCTTATCACAATTGATGAAGTAGATATCAACATTCAAACATTGTAATTAGTGATAAAATAAAGAACATAGTTTTGCCTGAATACAATAAGATCATTTAAGAGGGAAAAATTAGAGAAGTGGCTGAACATTGGCTAAAAGTGAGTCGCGTCAAATGGGAAAATCTGCTGTATTTCTCCCTGGGCAATGGGACTCTGAGTCTGCTCACGAAGGCGAGGTTATCTTATTAGCACTGCGAGTGATTTAACTGATACAACTCTCATGGCTCTGTTTTGTATGTTATTTTCTAATTGCAGTTCTGTTGGGATGCAAAGGAAAATTTCTTATTTAGTTATTACACTGATAATGAAGAAGCAAAAGAGGAAAATATGTTTGTTTTAATGAATTCCCCTGGATGTGAACAGAAAAAAAAATCACTTTATGTTCTTTCTTGACCTTAAGTTACTGAAAGAAAAACATAATATGTATTTCTCCCTGGGGTGAGGAGGTGGAATGCACTGTGACCTAAAGCTGTACAGAGCCATCTTTGTAAAATTGTCATTTTTCTCTGTATCATTTCTCTAGTCAAAAATGACTCATGGCCTCGCAGTATTTACATGGTACAACATAAACTTCTTGGTCTAGCATTTGAGACTAATTTTTCCTACCTTGTCTCCCAGGACTTAAGACAAGAGGGTCCCTTTTGGATATAAGCCAATTTATGGACTCCTTTGGTTTTCAAATGTTCTACAAATGTTTCAAAATGTTTTTTTTTCTTTGCTAAACACCAGATCTAGTCATGCCCATGGGGTCAGATGAAGCAGCTGCAAGTGCCGCTTAGTGCCGCTTGGGTGGGCAGAGGTAGGTGGAGGGGCTCTTTGAATCAAGGTTAGAGGGATGAAGCTGCCAAGAAGCACTGCAGAGGACAGAGCTCAGCACTGTTTCTTCTCAACATCTTACCAAATAGCATCTGAAGATAGCAAAGGATTTAAAGCTATAATATACAATTTTTAAATTCCAGTAAAATGCTTCCTAGTCAGGATCTTTCACTGAGTCAAAAATTTGTTGGTTTCTATGTTTAACAGCATAGCTAGGACACAGTTTAATGTTTGTACTGAGGAATAAGAAGACCGGAATCTTTGCCCAGGGAGATTGAATTTGGGAGTTCTGACTCTGAGCTAGGGAGGAGCAGGGGAGAGCACAAAGGTGTCAGTGACTATCGATAATTCTCTAATATGTGATGTATCTTATGAACTTTATGAAGATTATATATACACGTATATATCCCTTTTAAATTGGTGAAATATTAGCATTTTTTTTTCTGTGAGTTAGGACTGGTTTTAGAATTTGAATAAACTCCTTCCAAGTCTAGAGAGGATAATAAATGGGGAGACTAACTCAACAATTCAACTTAATAAAAATCTACTTAGTAACCCAAGATATAAGGTAAATATCCATGAGTCCATATGGATATAAACAAATAAGTGGGAGACAATAGGTAAATCTCCCATGCAGAAGAATTCTAAATAATTTATATAGACATTCCTCCCTCGAGAAGATCGAGCATCACTCCCCTCTCCTTAAGCATGGCTGTGCATAGGGTCTTCCTTCCAAAGAGTACAGTTTAGAAAGAAGAAAACATAGGAACTTCACAGTGAAGAAATCTGACAAACGTCACCTCAGCCAGGTGATCAAGGTCAACATCAATAGCGATAAATTATGTTGATAGTGGGTACCTTTGAAATGATGTGATAAGAATGGCACTTTACCTCTGTAGTCTTCCTCCCCAAAATCCATAACACAGTCTAATCATAAGAAAAAGTTCACACAAATTCTAATAGAGGGGCATCCTTCAAAATACTTACCCATACTCCTCAAAACTGTCAAGGTCAGCAAAAGGAAGGAAAGTCTGAGAAACTGCTGTAACCAAGACGAGTCTTAGAGAGACTTGATGACTAAATGTAATGTGATATCCTGGATGAGGTCCTGGAACAGAAAAAGAACATTAGGCAAAAACCAAGGAAATCTGAATAAAGTACGGACTTTAGTTAATAATAATGTATCAATGTTGGTTCATTAATTGTTCCAAATGCTGCATATTGATGTAACATGTTAATAATAGGGGAAATTAGATGCAGGGTATATGGTAACCCTCTTTCCAATTTTTCTGTAAATCTAAAAGTGTTATAAAATTAAAAGTTTATTTTAAAAAATCAACTGGGGCTGAGGGCCCAGCAGATGAAAAAGATAAACAAGGTGGACAGCTTGTGAAACTATGTCTAACTAATCACCAGATGAACATTCGTGACCTGAGGAACATAGCCCACTGAGCACTGAGCATCAATGGTACAAGAATGCATGAGGGGAAAGAATGGCACTGCCATGCTCCCCTTGGTGTGCCATAACTGAATTTCTAAAGTGTGCTGGCATTCACTGCGGACATCTTGTGTGATGCCTGCCTGGGGACTCCTGTATTGTGCTTTCCACATGCCCAGATTCTCAGAGATTGTCCCAGTCACCACGACCAACTTCCAGATTCTTGCTGCACAGTTCCCTTCACACCATGCCAGACTCCTTGGACCCCCAAAGAATCTCAAGCACTGCTGTGTGACCTGAGTGTAATTCTGGCACATTCTTTCCTTGGGTATCTGCCCAGACTGCCTCAGTTAATGGCTAGACTTTCTGTGCTCAGACTGACTCTCAGTCACTGGTTTATCTGGCATTCTGTGTGGCCCTGGCTGTTTTTGGGACCTTGGTGGGCTTCTCTGCAGGCTGGTTCTGAACTAGCTCCAGGCTCACTGAAAGTGCGTGGTTCTGGATTTGGGATTACCTGGTGTGGGAAGCCTACCTCAGCCTAGACTGCTCCAGGGCTCCACTCGATAGGACCTCATGTCCCGAGAGGCAGTGCATACACCAGGGGGCCTTGAAGGAGAACTATTATGAATTCTGTTTTTGGACCCCATATAACATAAACTGGTCAAAGTCTTCAAAGCAGAAATTGATCCATAAATGGAGAGACATCCCTGTTAGGAGCAAGCACTCTCCTAACAGCTGTGGGGCCCTCTAAGGAGTCAAGTCATCGTCCATCACCTTCGCTCTGCTCATGATCTAGATGAGCAGATGAGCCTTAAATAGGAAAGGCTAAATAAAAATATGTCGGACAAATAGGAACAAGATTCTAAGGAGTGATGTTGTGCTGAGGGGTAATGAACTCTCCACCAGCTGGTTTTAACTTCTGATTTAGGAGTAACTGATTTATTTGTAGGAGTACAATTTCACAATGTGTGGCTGATGAATGACTGGGCTTATTGATGTTTTTATAGTGCCAGTCTTCTCAGTGCAGGAGTCCTTGATTTATTAGACTTTTGTATAAAATCTGAAACATATTTCCCACTGAAATGGTATAATAAATGGTAGTTAAGCTTCAGAAACCTGATTGATCCAAAATATATCTGAAATATACTAAATTTTCCACTTTATTGCCAGGACTTGAGGACAGTGGATCACGATCATTTGGTTGCAGCCTCAGTCTCTAGAGCAGCATCCTTCCAACATCCTGTCCTATCTCGGAATCACCTTCTCTCTTTCTCACCACAGGAGAGAAGGGCATTTTCCCCTCTTTTCTCCCACATGCAGGGAGTGACAAGGTATCTTTCTTCTAGACCTTTCCCTACTGACTGAAGGTTAAGAAGGAATTTTTGCTCTCCTTCCCCAATTGATGTGCAAAAAGTCCTATTGGACAGGTGAGGAAAAGCCAGGGTTTGGGATGGCAATTTCCAAGGGGGTTGATGGGGAGGTTGGAAGGGGAGGAGTGGAGCTAACCTCAGCAGGATAGGGTCAGTGGGATTGAAGGTGAAGAAGAAAAAAGTGGTGTATGATGGGTAACTAAGCAGCCTCATAGTCCCCAGTTTGAGAGGAAAATAACCAAGATAGTTGTTGATTGGGGCAATCTCAAGTTCATTCAGCCACAATTTCTGTGTGAGTGTGCACTGTCCCAGAGGAGCAACTCCAGGCAGCTGGTCCAGGTAACTCCCATTTGTGTCAAAATGGAATTGCGGGGCAGCAGAATCCAGGCTCAATTATCTCTCTGTTTTTCTGGGGTCCACAGCTATGTTTCCCTGGCATCAAATATTCTTCTCATTGCCTCTAGATTCTAGCTGGTCAGGAGCTTCCACTCTGCATGTAGGTTTGAGCTCTCAAATTGCCAAGTACACTCAAAAGCTGTCGTAGCTCATGGAAGGACCCCACTCCACCCCCAACTTTGGCTTACCCTTTCTTGTTGCCATTTAAATGTTGGCTGCTTGTTCTGACTTGGGCTTGATGTAGGTGGTATTTTATACCAAACTGGAAAAACACAAATTGTCAGTGAGTATTATTCCCTCCTCCCCCCAATTTTTAACTCAGTTGCTTTGTTTTTAACTACTTGCAGAAATGTTAAATTTTCTTACAACCTAGCTTCTTTCATCACATTTACTAACCTCTTAAATTTCCTTTTTCAGGTATACAATGATAGTCTGACAGTATCTCGAGATCAAGGACACTCAATTTCTTCACTTATCTTCCCTGATCCCAAGGGAAGCGGAGCAGACACATGCCATCCTTAGGGAGAAGTTTAGCTGGGGCTGGTGCTGTGCCTGTGGAAAGATGACACTATCCTCAAGGAGTGGGGACTGAAAGGGTATGAGGCAGAGGCGGGACTCCTGCACCAGGTGACCTCCCACTTAGCCTAAAAGCTACATGTTTCCAGAACATCAAGTAAATCTGTATTTGGCCATCCCTCCTTCTCCAGTCAAAAAAACATGTATTGAGTAACAAAAGCAGAAACATGAGTCTTTAATACAGTATTTTTTGGAAATAAGGTACTGATGGTTCCCCATCAAGGGCTGGGTGAAAAAAAGACTGTCTGTAGATCAAACATTAACATAGGCAGTTCTCAGGAAAGCAGAAACCTGGGAATATGTTGAAAATATTTGTCCTGAGTACTTTATTAAATTCCTACTCACTTAAGCAGATGGACCAAAGATTATAGAAAAATGGGAGGATTGCAGTAAAAGAAATAAATGGGAAAAATTCCACTGGTAAATTGTAATCAGACATGGAATCATAAACGACTTTATATTTCTGAGGCATAGACTGGGACATTTAATCTTAGCAGAAATTACTGCCCCCTAGTATTTCTTATAACAGCAGAAAAAATGAAATCTTTCAAAGACGCATTGGCACCTCCACATGATTGCACTGGAGAAGCCATAGGTCACCTACATGCTAACCATTTATCTTCTCTTTTTATGGGAACTCAAGTAAGCATCTGCCCATGTCCCCAGCCCTAATTGATCTCCCCGGTGCAAAGAGCAGATCTTAAATGGAGGATTCTTTAGGAAAGAATAGACAGTGAATCTCCACCTGAAACACCTTCAATGAATCTTCTTTACGTTGGTCAGCTGAAATAAGCCTTTGAATAATTTTGCATTTTAAGAATAAGATCTTGGGGGCCTGTCCGGTGGCACAACAGTTAAGTTCACGTTTTCCGCTTCAGCGGCCCAGGGTTCGCCTGTTCAGATCCCGGGTGTGGACATGGCACTGTGTGACAAGCCATGCTGTGTTAGGCATCCTACATATAAAATAGAGGAAGATGGGCACGGATGTTAGCTCAGGGCCAGTCTTCCTCAGAAAAAAAGAGGAGGATTGGCAGATGTTAGCTCAGGGCTAATCTTCCTCAAAAAAAAAAAAGGAAAAAAGTCAGATCTTGGCTTTTATATTTGATGATCATAGTAAAGGTAAGAGAAATGAAAAGTGAATGAATAAAAGAGAAAAAAGAAGCAAGTTAAAGAACAGTTTTGAACAGTGAAGGTTTTTACCCCCAATTATTTGGTATGGGGAACTGTGAAGCACATACAAAGATCCACGGGAAACTGGAAAGATTTCTCATTACCAGCTTTGAGGCAATTCACGTACTTTTTGCAAAGCTGTTACAAACTGACAAATATACGAGATGGATAACATTGTAACATATACCTGGTGTGAAAATAGAGTGCAGAATGAAATGATCCATATCAAAAGGGAAAAATTTTTGATATAGAGACACTAAGCATTGGCAAGACTTTGCACAGCATCAGCTCTGATAAAAAAATCAAGCCCTGACTTTTGCATTACTTCTCCTGAGTATGATATGACCTTTTCTCTATTACCCACCTGTCATGATTCTATCGTTCATGTCAGAGCCACTGAATATTTAAGGTGAGTAGCACAGACCTTATTGCTTCATTGATGACTATTTAGATGAATCTTCTTTAAAGTTAATATAATGCTATTACATGACATTTAATACTATTTAAAATAATTTACTCATATTTCCTTAGAATTAAAAATAATCTCCAGGAAAGTTTAACTCCTTCTGATCAGCACAGTTCCATTTTGTTCTTGCTGGCATCCAAATTATTCTAAGACAGCATTTCATCTAGACACCTCTCTGCACATTTTCTCTTCAGCACGAAGGGCTGGGGTCAGTCATGGGCCTGTCCTTGGGTATCCTCTCCACCCTGCCCTCACCCCCACTGACCCAGTGGACATGCAGAAGGTCTCGAGGACAGTGCAAGTGGTGTGCTGGGCAGAGTGACAAGAGAGCAGTGAGTCACAGAGACAGGCAGACCCAGTTCTGCTCCACCCTGGATGAGGGGCTTTGGGCAAGTCATTTTGCTTATATGACCTTTAGTTCCTGTATCTTTAAAATGACACTAATAAAGCTTCCTTTGCATGATTAGCTGTAAGAGGAACATTGCTTATTAAGGTCTCATTAAATTATAGCTACAACAAGGGTGGTTAGTTATCAGCATGGGGAAGGTTAGCTGTGCTTAAGTCCAGCTCCTTATTAAGCTCTCAGGGGACATCTGGGGCAACTCTTCTTTAGGGAGGGACAGGGCTAGAGACCATTTTGCTATAGCTGGATCTTAAATTTCAGACCCAACTTTAGCCAGTAAATTGTAAGAGTATGAGTCGTTTATTTAACTACCTTGGGTCAGTTTCTGCCTGTTTCCAATGGTGCTGATGATGGCTGCCTTATCTATTTTATAGCCCTGCTATGGGGAAAGATGAGTAGAGCTAAGTATTTTAATAAGTTAAAAGGCTTACTATAGGGGCAGGCCTGGTGGCGTAGCGGTTAAGTGCTCATGTTTCGCTTCGGGAGGCCCGGGGTTCATGGGTTTGGACCTGGGTACAGACATGGCATCACTTGGAAAGCCATGCTGTGGTAGGTGTCCCATATGTGGAGTAGAGGATGATGGGCACGGATGTTAGCTCAGGGCCAGTCTTCCTCAGCAAAAAGAGGAGGATTGGCAGCGGATGTTAGCTCAGGGCTGATCTTCCTCAAAAAGTAAATTAATTAAAAAAATTAAATTAATAAATAAAAAGGCTTACTACATATGTGGTTTTATTAATACTAGTGTTCACAAAACATATTACAAATACTTATATCAGAGAAATGAACTTCTCTGTCTATCCCTTCCCTTCTCTTCCATTTAACTGGATTTAGCCCTCCTCTCTTCTGTGCACCTATCATACTTAACAGCCGTGTGTTCACTCACTGCATCCCATCGAGTGCTTTGATTACTTGAGCATACTCTTTAGGCCCCAGGAGATATAAGCTTTGAGTGAAGGGACAGGGAACAGAACTTAATGTTGTTCCCCCGCTTTGAAGCTCATTACAATACCTCATTCACAGCGAGTCCCTCTATAAATAGCTGGCAAGTTAAATCTCTTCAGTCAGACAGTGGTCTTTCCAGATGTTTTAGCCACTTCTGAACAGCTCATGTAGATCCCTCTGTCCATTACATGTATCAATGTGATGTGAAGAATGGAATCATAGAGTGTTTGAGATAGATGAGAACTTGAATATCATTGAATTCTTCGTCACCATTTTATAGGTGACCAGCAAAGACTCAGTGAAAAGAGGTGACCCACCCAGTGTCACACTGCTGGAAAATGATGGAGGAGGGTTGGAGTTCAGGTTAACCTTACCATCTTTCCAGTATTCCTTTTTCATCAAATGCTTACAAAAGTGTTTAGAATTTTGCACAGAAAGTAGTAGATATTTGTCAAGAATGTCTAAAAGTCAGAGAACATGTAAAAAATGTAGCAAAATTCTTAAAACTAAATGAAAGATTATAATTTTAAAAGTGTTTCATTGGTATAATGAAAAGATTTGTGGCCATAGGTATTTGCTGTTGTCTAGGTTGACTCAAGTTAATAGTATCACAAATCTGATGGCAGTTTTTAGAGGCTGGGCTAATTTTTATTTTGAAACTAATGACAGCTACAGGGTCTATGGCATTCTTTATAAACATTGTCCTTCACAGAGTGGAACTTTTTAATTTTAATAAAGTCCAACTTACAAATTTTTTCACTCATGAATTGTGCTTTTGGTATTGTATCTAAAAACTCACAGCCAAACCCAAGGACACCTAGATTTTCTCTCATGATTTTTCTAGAGTTTCATACTCTTTTTTTTTTTAATAAGTGTGCTTTTTTTCTTTTGGTGAGGAAGGTTGGCCCTGAGATAACATCTGTTGCCAATCTTCCTCTTTTTTTTTTTTCTCCCCAAAGCCCCAGCACATAGTTGTATATCCTAGTTGTAGGTCCTTCTAGTTTTTCTGTGTGGGATGTGACCACAGCATGGCTTGATGAGTGGCATGTAGGTCTGCGCCCAGGATCTGAACAGGCAAACCCCAGGCTGCTGAAGTGGAGTGTGTGAACTTAACCACTCAGCCATGGAGCTGGCCCCCATCTTTTGTGTTTTACTTTAAGATCTACGGTCCATTTTGAGTTAGTTTTTTTGTGAAAGCTGTTAAGGTCTGTGTCCAGATGCATTTTTTGTTGTTGTCGTTACATATGGACATTTATTGGTTTGAGCACTATGTGTTAAAAAGGCGATTCTTTCTCCTTGGAATTGCTTTTGCTCCTTTACCAAAGATTAGTTGACTATATTTGTATGGGTCTATTTTTGGGTTATCAATTCTCTATTGATACATGTGTTTATTCTTTTGCCAATACTACACTTAAAACTCACTTTATTGAGATATGAATGCCATAGAAAGAGCTGTACATATTTAATGTATACAACTTGATGCGTTTGGAGAGAAGTATACATCGATTAAACTATCACCACAATCAAGATCATAAACTTATCTATAACCTCAAAAGTTTCCTTCCAACTTGTTTATTTTTAATTAAAAAATTTTGATTATTGTAGCTTTATAGTAAATCTTCAAGTCGAGTAGTGTTAGTTCTCTGACTTTGTTCTTCACCTTCAATAATGTGTCGGCTATTCTGGGCCTTTTGATTTTCCAAATAAAGTTTAGGATCAGTTTGTTGATATCTACAAAATAGCTTGCTAGGATTTTGATTGGGATTGCTTTGAATGTATACATGAAGTTGGGAAGAATTGACATTTTAATAATATTGAGCCTTCCATTCCATGAACATGGGATATCTCTCCACTTATTTAGGCCTTTGATTTCTTTTGTCAGTTTTTGAATTTTCCACATATAGATCTTACACATATTTTGTTGGATTCATACCTCAGTGTTTCTTTTGTTGTTGGTGCTATTGTAAACGGTATTGTGTTTTTAATTTCAAATTCCAATTGTACATTGTGGTGTATAGGAAAAGAGTTGACTTTTGTATATTAACATCATATCCTATGGCTTTGCTATAAGTGCTTGTTAGTTCCAGAAGTTTTTCGTCAGTTCTTTAGGATTTTCTATGTAGACAATCTTGTCATCTATGAACAAAGACAGTTTTATTTCTTTCTTCCAAACTATATACCTTTATTTCCTTTTTCTGGTCTTAATGTGTTAGATAGGACTTCCAATCAGATGTTGAATAGGAGTATGAGAGGGAACTTCTTTGCTTTGTTCCTGATCTTAGGGGAAGAGTATCCAGGTTTTCACCATTAAGTATGATGTTAACTGTAAATGTTTTGTAGTTTTTAAAATAAAATTGAGAAAGTTCCCTATTCCTTGTTTGCTGAGTTTTTATCATGAATGATCGTTTCATTTGTCAAAAGTTTTTCTACCTCAATTGATGTAATCATATAATTTTCCTTGTTTAGCCTGTTGATGAGATAGATTACATTAACTGAAGTTTGAATATTGAACCAGCCTTGCATACCTGGAATAAATCACACTGGGTTGTGGAATACAATATTCTTTATATATTAGAAATGAATTAGATTTGCTAATATTTTATTGAGAATTTTTGCATCTATGTTCTTGAGAAATGTTGGTCTGTAGTTTTCTTATAATTTGTTTGGTTTTGGTATTTTTGGGATGCTGGTTTCACAGAGTGAGTTAGGAGGTGTTACCTTTGCTTCTACTTTCTGGAAAAGATTATAGAGAAAAGGTACAATTTCCTCCTTAAATGATTGGTAGCGTTCACTAGTGAAACCTCCTGGTCTTGGTTCTTTCTGATTTTTTGCGGTGGAAGATTAGCACTGAGTTAATACCTGCCACCAACCCTTCTCTTTTTGCTGAGGAAGACTGGCCCTGAGCTAACATCCATGCCCATCTTCCTCTATTTCATGTGGGACACCTGCCACAGCATGGCTTGACAAGTGGTGCATAGGTCCACGCCCAGATGCGAACCAGCGAAGCCCAGGCCGCCGAAGCAGAATGTGTGTACTTAACCACTGTGCCACTGGGCCGGCCCCCTGATTCTTTCTGTTTTGAAGTTACTATTATTGATTCTGTTTCTGTAGTAGATATAGGCCTATTCAGGTCATCTATTTCTAATGTGTAAGCTTTGGTCGTTTATGTCTTTTAAGGCATTGGTCTATTTCATCTAAGTTAAATTTGTAGGCTTAGAGTTGTTCATAATATTCCTTTATTATAACTTTAATGTCTATTTGATCCTAGTAGTGATGATCCCTCTTTCATTTTTGATATTAGCAATTTGTGTCCTCTCTCTTTTTCCTTCATTAGCCTAGCTAGATGTTTACCAATTGTATTGATCTTTTTGAAGAACCAAATTTTGGTTTCATTGATTTTTCTCCATTGATTTCCTGTTTTTAATTTCATTGATATTTGATCTAATTTTTGTTATTTCCTTTCTTCTGGTTGCTTTAGGCTTAAATTGATCTTCTTTCTCTAGTTTCCTATGGTGGATGCTTTAAGAGTTTTTTCTTATTAACATATGCATTTAATTCTATAAATTTGCTTCTAAAAACTGCTTTCACTGCATCCCATAAATTTTGATAAGTTGTATTTTTATTTTCATTTAGTTCAAAATACTTTTTGATTTCCCTTGATAGCTCTTCTTTGAACCATGTATTATTTAAAAATGTGTTGTTTCAGTTCCAAATATTTGAGGACTCCAGCTCTTCTTCTGCTATTGATTTCTAGTTTAATTTCATGGTGGTCTGAGAACGCAGTTTGTATGATTTGTAATCTTTTGAATTTGTTGAGGTGTGTTTTATGGTAAAGAATGGTCTATCTTGGTGAATATTCCATGTGAACTTGAAAAGATTGTATATTGTGCTGTTGTTGGATGGAGTATTGCATAAATGTCAATTAGATCAGTTGATTGGTAGTACTGTTCAAGTCAGCTAGGCCCTGGTGGAGGAAAAACACAGGGAAGTGTGGGGACTCCTCAACACTGCCGCCTGCAGGAGCTCCTCACTCTCACTCTAGTCCACAGTCAGCCAACAGCAATTTGTCCAAGTTACCATTTTAGCATTCCTTCCAATTTATGGCTCCAGCAACCTCTGCTTCTCATAAGCTGACATCAGCTGTGACTCTGCTTGTCTCTCCCAATTCTAGGTTGACAGTTTTCCTTGTGACGTCATTTCTCTGATAGCTTCAAGAAAAATAACTGATCTCCAACGTGCTCATCTTTTTTCTTATTATAAGGACAAGAATGCCACTTCCAGTCTCTTAAGATGTAGCTGAAACTAGAAGTCTTACTTAAAAAAAATGCCTGTATTAATTAATTGAAAGGCAGTTAATTCTAATGCCTTTTGAAAAACTAATGTGCTGTTTTATTTAGCTGTGGACCCACTGCCACTCAAACCCAACATACTAGATAAGTAATTAGTTCTGACTGATATAATTTAATTCTATTTTGGAAGCTCCCAGATCCACTAAAGGCACAGACCCACCTGAGAGATTCAATTCAATTTGCACAGATATTATGCTGTTTCAAGCAATGAGAATTCTGAAGCTGCCAAAACACCAGTCTCACATATCACCCTGGAATTGCTTGGCACCTTTCTGTGGTAAGTCATACGATGATGTGCTGTTTGTCAGGTGCTGTACAAACTTCCTTCACTGCTGCCCCCAGAAAGAGGCAAGGCAGGACTATTTCCTTTATTTACAACACTCTTTATCCACAGAGCTCCAGCCCTCTTGCCAAACTGAGTAGAGACCAGCTCTTGCCTGTCTCATGACCTAACATTAACTGCTTGTACTATGGAAAGAGATTTTAAAAAACTTTGTTGTTACAGTTTTTGTTATTGTTCTTTTCTATTTTTGAAAATACTGTTCCTATACATTAAGCCCTTGTCAAGTCCACTTTGGCTAACTATAATTTTGACACGAAATTTGAACATTTTCAATCATTTCATGATTTATGTTCTTTAGGAAAAGAATACAAAATTAATCTTTGTGTTAGACTATGAAGGTGTAGCACAGAGAAGGAAATAAGTTTAAGCTCCACCTCACAATTTGTGGATAGAAGACCACGTTTGGAATGTGTTCTTAAGGATAGCAATCATCTGTGACAAGGCCAGGTGGCATTTTGCTAGACTTGTAAAAATAAAATAAGAGAAAATCAATTTCAAGACACTAAAGTCTACTTCGAACACTTTAAGGAAAGGTCAGTCTGGATAACACAAAGCTTATTGGAGAATTTGCCTTAACAGGTAACGATGCTGCAGCTCTATCGCCTGAACCATTAAAGAAGACGAGCCCAGAGCGGGGCTGTTTCAGCTAGGATTTAGTTATAGACAGAAGGATCCATTCTAGGGAGTTGAATCAGAAAGGGATTTATCAGAGTAAATTAAATGATTATAGATTGTTGGGAATCAAAAAAAGCAGTCTAAGTTTTTCAGGAATGACTTCCAAAATCACACTGTAAAACTAGGTCACAAAGCAGCCGCTGTCCCTGCCATAATCAAGAGACGCTACAATTCAGAAACTGTTTCTAGAACTACCAGCTCCCAAACCACACCACCATTCCAGCGATTGACTCCAGATTAGGCCACCCTCTCTGCAACTACTCTTACACATCATTATTTTGAATTCAAGTCTTGGGTGGATGCATCTGATTGGTGAAACCTAAGCAGCATCTGGAGCTCTGGCTACAAGGGAATCCTAAGAATGTACGTTTTGGCTTTCTGCACTCAGGGAGGAGGCACACTAGAAGAACCATCCACAGTACTGGCCACAGGGTATCAGCTAGTGGGGCTGTCTCATTTGTTTTGGAATTCAGCGCTTCTTATTTTTTTAAAACTGAGTTTTAATCTATACATATTTAGTTAGTATTTTAATAATTTTTCTCAAATTTCCTATTTTCTAAAAGACCATGGCTTTGCCAATCGCATTTTTTTTTCAAGAATGCATTCTGTGTGGTTGGCAACACGCTGATTTCACCATGTGCGGACAGGTTCTCCTGTTTCCTCGACCTGGTGTAGGGGTTGGCAGACTATAGGCAGTGGGCCAAATCTGGCCACCTTCATGTTTTTGAAAATAAAGGTTTTTGTGGAACACAGCAACACCCATTTGTTTATGTATTTATCTGTGGCTGCTTTTGCCCTAAAGCGGCTGAACTGAGTAGTTGCAACAGAGACTGTATGGTCTGAAAGCCTAAAATATGTATTATCTCCCCCAGGGAGAAAGAGGAATGAATGCAACAGCTGAGCTGATAAGAATCCTATTACCCTGGACAGGTTATCTAACCTCTCCTGTCCTCAGTGTCCTCATCTGTAAAGTGGGAACAATAATAGCGATAGTCCACCCTCACTGAGCTGCCATGGGTAACAAAGGAGCAAGGCATGCAATGTACTTAATGCTCACTCAGAGGCATGATGTCGTCTCCGCAGATGCAGCATGTGCACATAGTGAAAATGCAAACATTACCTACAGTTCTAAAATGACAATGTAATCTCCCACATTACACTCTTCACAGTTTCTTGGGTATAATTTCAGAAGAAAATTATAGATTTTCCCCAGAAAATAAGATGATCCTACACTCATTCTTCTCTACCTTGCATTGCTTTAAATAGTATGGACCTGGGTTCTCATTCTGGCTGTTCCACTTACCGGATGTGTGGCCTTGGGCAGGTCATTCACTGTCTCATTGTCCTCCCTGTAAGAGTCCTTATCTCACTGGATTGCTGTGAGAATTAAACGAATAAATACATGTAAAGCACTTGGGACAGTTTCTCAGCCGTGGCAATCCTAAAAACAAAAGGCAGCCCTTTATTGTCATTATCAATAATATTTTTCAAAATCAGAATATATTGTTTTTCCGTATTCTTTTTAGCCTCATGACTATCGTAGAATTTTAGCACAATTTTTAAACCTGTTTCTGAAGGTTTTTAAATTAAATTCAGGTACTTGAACACCAGACCTGGTTTCTGCAGCTATGGATCTCATCTGGGCCTGAGAGCCCTCACTGTAAAGTGAGGGGTCAGAGGAGATGGATCTTTCACACGCTTGCCAGCTGGAAAATTTTCTATTTAAAATTTTGCTGCATCACCGTGTGTGTGTTGGGAAGCAAGGGATGTGGGGAGAGGGGCCAAAACCAGGAGCCCTAAGAACCCTTGGAAATGCCTCACTGGTTCCCGGCCGCCCGGAGGCCTGGTGTGCTGCAGGACCCCAGGGACGCTGGCACACATGCAGTCTAGGAGTGCGGAGAGACAACGTTCCGTAGGTGAAACTCTGGCCCATTGGGGGGCAAATCGCTGCATATATTTTTCCCCTTTTCTTCTACAATCACTGGTCCCAAGATGTGGCTTACTGGCTTCTCAGGAAAAGATCCCCACACGGTCAAGCACTTAGCAGTGGTCAGCTCAGTGTCGCCTCCTTGTATAAGTCTTCCTTCCTTCCCACCCCACTCCCTTCGCCCCTCGCTCCTGCAGCGTGGGGTTGCACATTGTAATAAAATAATAGCACATAAGCCTTAGCCTGCAGCTCTGCTCTCTGAGGAACCTAGGCTAAGACAGTCTGTATAATATTTATTTTTACTTGTCTCATAATATATAAACAGGGAACTGTTCTTAGAATGACTTAGAAATGCTGCTTCCTGTAATGCTTTTAGCAGTTGATCTTCAGCACTTCTAGGGTACCACTGGAGCTATTAGCTTAGAATGTGGTGAATATATCTTCACCTTTTCCTTATACAAAGTTCCTGTGGGCCTCCAGAACACATTCTCACCTGCCCCGCTCATTTCACATGACACTGATTAGGTCAGGATCCTCTCCTGGAGGAGGAAGCACAAACTCTCACAGACTTTAAATAAAAGGGAAAAACCCAGCTACAGGGGCTATCTGCTGGTAAAGCAAGAATCAGAAACACAGAGATAGCCACCGGGTTTTCAGCTATCTTTTGTTTCAAGGCTAAATTTTCACAAAGCGGTTCAGGTGGTATTTTCTCAACCCTGCCTTGCAGTTGTAAAGCGGCCAAAGGCTGGGGGTGCAGGGTGGAGGAGTGGCAGTTGAAGTTGTATAAAATGATGGGCAGCCTACCCTTTTCCTCATAATGGGGAAGATTATACAGGATTTTACATCAAGAAGTTTACAGTCGTGATGGGCAATATTTTTCTTACTCCTTTGGTCAGTCACTATTGTTTTCATGTCATTCAGGTAAAATAAAGAACTACTGAAATGTTTATAAAGTGAAAAATAATCCATAATTTTAAAAGTACAATTCATCTTTGAGTTGTCCCCAGGCCCACGGAAACAAGAAGCCTGCAGAGGATAAACGGGGGCATGACTGGAGTACATTTAATTCACTCAGAATTAGGTTGAGGGCCTTGGTCCCGGGAAGAGGGAGTAATGAGATGGTAGTTTCTGTTTTAGTTGGAAAAGATCCTAGTCATTCAAATAAGGAATAAGCTTGTTATTTGAGCATGCGTTAAGATGAAGTCACCAGGCCTGAAGAGGTGGTGTTAAGTTCCCCTGATCTTCTAAATGTAACACACAGTTTTACAACTCTGATGTCACACACCGAAAACCGCTCTGTCCAGAACCTCAGACTCATGACCATTGGTGATACTGCTGCTTTTTAGAAAAGTGAAAGGAAATTTCTTAAAGCTATTAAATTAGTGTCTGTCAGTGAGCAGCCATTTGTGATCCCACACGACGTTCTGTGCTGGTCTGGGATGAGGATTCCTCAACTTCAGCACTGCTGGCACTTTGGGCTGGATAATTCTTTGCTGTGGGGCGTCCTGTGCAGTACAGGTGTTTTGTCGCATTCTTGGCCTCCATTCACTGGACACCAGTAGCAACTTCCACCCCTAGTTACGACAACAAAGAATTCTCTGGATATTTGGGGCAAGATCGTCCCTGAATAAGAAGAGCTGGGGTAGGTGCAATGCAAGATGCAGGAGAACCACAGCACCAGGAGCCTGCCCTCCAGGATCTCAGTCTCACCTGGCAGAGAAGATTACGGGATACAAGAACACAGACAAGAGCAAATAATCTAGGAGAGAACATAATTGCAAAATGGGTACAGGCCAACTTTTAGATAAACATCTTGTGAGGATGGTGCTTGGCTTATAATTCTTTTCTGCTCCTATCCATCCATTCAACGCATGTTTATCGAGTATTTACCATGGGATATGCTCTGTTTTAAGTGTTGATAATACAGTAGGAATGGGGCAGCACTGCCCTCACAAGCTGATATTCTATTTGGGGAGACAGACAATACAGACAAATTAGGACAATTAACACAACTAGACATGTAGCCCAATGCCAGACAGCGGTAAGGACTACAGAGAAAATTGAGGCGGTATAATGGGGCAGAGAGTGGCAGAGGATACCGGCCTCTCTAAGGGCTCATATTTTTCTGTGAAGAATAGTTAACCTCTCTTTTTCTGTCTGAGAAAAACCCATGTACTCATGGGTTTTTATTGATTCAGAGTGTTATAATCAGAGTCACTTTGAGTTTTGATTCTCAAGTTGTCACAAATGTGGCTAGTAAAAGCACCTTCAAGCTGGCTCCTATGTTGTTCTGAGATGACCCCCTTTGTCCTTCTGCACTTCCTTGATTTCTGGCATAACAAATTAAGAGTTTACTTCATACTTGCATGGCACATATCTAGAATTAGTTATTTCCCCGAGGATTGGGTCATCATCATCATTATTATTATTGAGGTATAACATACACAGAGTGTGGAAAGTATACTACTCTTAAGTGTACAACTCAAAGAATTTTTACATATGTGCACAGCGTGTAACCACCTCCCAGATAAAGACATAGAACATTCCAGGGCCTAGAAAATCCCCTAGGGTCCCTTTGCCATGTGTTAGCCTTGCCCCCAGACTGTATGCAGAGGTAATCACATACACTCTTTGAATCTTTGTTATTTTGCTCAACATTATGTTTGTGAGAGTCATTCACTGTTGAGTATGACAGGAATCCATCTTTTTTGTTGCTGTATGATATTCCATTCAACTTTTGATGGATATTTGCATTGTTTGCAGTTTTTGGCCCTTGTGAATAAAACTGCTACAAGTTTTTTAAACATTTACTGTCATAATGATGACATCTATAAAATAAGCTAAATGAGGTTTTCCTACTGGAATTAACAATTTGTAATTATTATGAATGTCTGGTTTACTGGATTTTTCTCACTTTCTCTTAGCTAAATGTCTCTTTACTCAATTTCTGTCACTTTCTCTTAGGCTGGAAGAACTGCGTGCGTTTCTCTTACGTAGAAATAAATAGACGTCTCTTCCAAGGATCTTTGCTCAACCTATAAAAGCTCGCCTTGTGAGTCATCAGTGGGGACTGAGATCCCAGCCGTTATTTGTGACTCATCTATACCCGTGAGGCGCGTAGATTCCTTGAACACAAATGAATCCGGACACCAAGGAAGGTGGACAACTACTCCTCTAATAGAAGAAGCCCGGGGGCGTGGAGGAGCGCCTGGGGCTCGGAAGTTCACTTCATGTGACTGAGGTAGGCGAGTTCTTCTGTTCTGAGAACGTGACCCCGTTCACTGAAGTTTTCTGCGGCGCATTCTGAAATTTGCAGTCAGTGGCACGGAAGGTTCACCCTGGAGGATTCTGACGCACGCCGGGAGCCGGGCGGGGCTCCCACTGTCCGCTCGGCCCAGCGGGGCGCCTGCGCACAGGCGGAAACACCGCGCGCCGCCCCTGCCCATCCCTGTCCCTGCGAATACTCTTTAAGAGAACTAGAAAGCTGCTCAAAGCTGAGAAAAATATCAACACAAATAGAGTAAAATAAAGAGAGAGTTTCTAGCTTCTGGAAAGAAAGGCAATGGCTTCTCTGACAAGTCCAGTGAGACAGAGGAGCCGCGCCCCGCCTGCCGTCAATGCCTCCGCAGGCAGAGGGCTCTCTGGTTCACGTCTTCTCGGAACCTTGGCGCTCCGCCTCTCCGTGCAGTCTACACTCCGGCGGCGGCCTGCCCCTGCAGCCTGCGCAGCCCCAGGGAGCTCTCTTTTGGGGCTGCCCCTGGCTCTGGGGTGTCAGAAGGGGCTTTTGCCTTAAGCCAGTGGTTCTCTGAGTTCACGGTTTGGGGTGTTTTCTAGGGCACCCTGTCTCCTCAGTGCTATATTTCAGTCAGTCTGCTTATTTCCCGTGATAAAATATGAAGCAACAGAAATGAAGGGTTTAACTAGTAGGACAAAGAGACCAATTCATTATTGCTGCATAAGTACATGATGCAATGATGTATTAAGAGATGTTTTGGGAAAAAGAAATTATTTTACCTTAATTCCCACTCTTGACTGTGTCCTAATCCACTGTCCTCTGAGGGTCTCCACAAAGGTCCTCTCCAGGGATGTCTGATGGACCAGAGGCCCGTTGGAGATGGAGGGTGGCAGTACTCCTCTGACCAGCCCCTCTCTCAGGGCACGTCCGTTCTGGCAGCCAGGGCAGTCTTGGCGGTAGAAAACGGGGCTGAAGACTCCGCGGGGGCCTTATATGGGGCTTACATGTAGGCAATTTAGATGTTTTCAAATGATATAATTGTGAAGGTAGCAAACCTAAGAGAAATAGCTAACAAAAACCTCTATTGAACAATAAAAGTTTGGTAAAGTGATTAGAAAGAAGTTTGCACAAAAAATAAAAGTTTGCACACTTATATCAATTAAAACATTGAAAGATAGAAAGGAAAACAGATGACATAAATAATATTACCAAAAAATACAAACATTTAGGGTCAGTCATAGTGAAAAATATGTTGGATTAACAGGGAAAGAATGAAAAACGCTGCTGAAAGATACAAGAGGCCTTAAACAATCAAAAAGACACACTGTATTTTTTTTAAAGATTGTCACCTTAGCTGACATCTGTTGCCAGTCTTCTCTTTTTTTTTCTTCTTCTTCTTCTCCCCAAAGCCCCCCCAGTACATAGTTGTATGTTTTACTTTTGGGTCCTTCTAGTTGTGGCATGTGGGATGCCACCTCAGCATGGCCTGATGAGCAGTGCCATGTCCACGCCCAGGATCTGAACCAGTGAAACCCTGGGCTGCCGTAGCAGAGCGTGTGAACTTAACCACTCGGCCACCAGGCCAGACCTGATATAGTGTATTTTTGGTGGGAAAACTGACTGTGATAGGATGGAATTTCTTTAAAAATTAATATGTAATTTTATTATGATTCCAATCATGATTTCAGTTGAATTCCTTTTTACTACTTGAAATATTCACTTGAAAATTCACCATGAGATATACAGAAAGCGTGAATAGCAAAAAGAAATTTGGAGGAGAAGATTACTGTGTTTAAAGTGTTATTATTATAATAATATGATAAAGAACAAGAGCAGATAATTTATTAAAACAGGATAGACAGTCCTAACACAGACTAGATATTTGGTAAAAGGAATCTTCATAGATCAATGAGGGAAGGGATACAGTATTCAGTGCAGCATTCAAGATATGGGCTTTTTAGAAAAAAGAATATCAAGAAAATTTCTCACTGATCCAGGCATGTGAATAATACCCAATCTTCCCATCTTCAAAATGAAAGGTTGAGTTAAGCGATCTCCAATGATTTCCTATTCTCTTAGTCTCTGAGCTAAAAATCTTAAGGAGTAAAAGTTATGAATAGGAAGGAAAGAAAGAAATCGTCATAACTGACAAAAAACTAAAGTTATAAAACACACACACACACCCTCCCACACACATACATGTTAAATTTGGGTTTATCCATGCAAAAATAGAAGGAAAAAGCTGAACAAAACGGCCATTAATTGGGCTTGCCGAACACCAAGTCGGGGCAACTTGTGTGGTTGGTGAACAGTAAGCTCCAACACTCAGCTTCCCTTTCATCCCTGTTTCGTCCTCTCCCTTCGGCTCTTTCAAGTCCCAACTCACTTTATACCTCATTACAGAAAATAGGAGGTGGGAGAGAATAATTTGATATTTTCGGTAAAAGTTTCAGGTGGTGTAAATTTAAAATGCTTATTTTGTGGTATCTATACCAAATTGGTATCTAAGACTTCAGGAAAAAGAAGTTTAAATATTGACACTTGAAGAAATTGTGCTAAATTGGGTTAGAATCAGAGGACTTAAGTATTTCACCTTTGAGAATCTAGTTATTCCTTCTGAATGAAAAATGTTGATTCAGCTGAAATAATTTTATGTAGTGAAATGCAAATTACGAGTGAGCAAGGTATAGCCACCTTTGCCTGATGCTGGACTCTACTTAGCATCCCGCATAATTTGTGGAAAACTATCTACGTGGAGAGATCAATGAAAACCATTTAGTTGTCTGCAAAGCAGTTTACCCAGAGGAAGGCAATGAGAAGGAGAACACTCCTCTTGTAGCTTAATACTGTTCCTGATGAAAGTCACCTGGGCCCATGCAAGAAATGTGGTGCAGCAATTATGTGCACCCATAGCTTCTCATTGGAAAGAAATCATCCACATTGGTAATGGAATCAAGCAAAATTGACATGCCATTAAGCAGATACATTTTATTTCAACTCTAAGTTTCAGTCAGAGGGGCAGAAGTAGATGCTAGGCTGAGCTAGATGCAGCAGTTGGTAGTCCTGGAGCATCAGGGAACAGGACACAGGGTGACTTCTCTCTCCATTTTCATCCATTAGTCGCTGCCAGAAAGTTTAATTCATTTTAGTTAGTAGAATTACTGGCTAGTTTACTGCATAGACTTTACATTTCATTAGCCTTTTAGTTTGTTTAATTGACTTGAAATAGTAACAACAAAAGTTTCCAAATTTTAAATCTCTCATTTTTAAATAGATTTCTATGAAACTTGTAATAAAAAGTTTCGGAAGATGCACCGTACTAAATGCTATCTACATTTCACAGAGTCACGATCAGAAGTTTTCACTCCTGTCCTCAAATAAAATGTTGGCCTAATTTCAAATAAAATAATTGGCTATTTTTGGATTTGTCAGAATATGAATGTTTCTATTTCGAATTGTTTATGATATCTGAAAGAAAGAAAACAGGACAAAGAAATTCATGAGCTCTTGGCTATATCCTGCCAGAATCCACTTCAGAGATAAGGGGGGAAGTAATTGGGAGGTGCTGATAACTTTGTGCTATTAATATCCTTGATGGCTTGTGTAATCTTGATTCCTGTCTTCCAAGAAGTGATTGGGAAGGGGAAAGAATTCTACTCTAGCCTGTTGTTTAGCTTTCGCCTGTTTTTTTCCCTGTAGAATTAAAAGACAGAGGAGAAACAAAAATAGGTCCGTAAGTTAAACATCATGATTAAAGAGAGACATTTGAGAGACATCTGATTTATTGGGAAATCACTCTTCCAAAGATGAAACATAAAGTTTTTAAACAATTGTTGGCTTGGTAAAGGAACAAAGCAGTATTTTGTTAAAAGTATAATGAGAGTGATGTCACCAAGATGGTAGAATAGGAAGCTCAGACCTCATTCCCCCACAGAGATACCAACTTAATAATAACATATGGATTAAATTGCCTTTATGAGAACTCTAGAAACCAGCTAAGAGGTTGCAGCACTCCAGGTGAGCCCAAAGCAAAGGAGAACTGCTTTAAAGTGGGTAAGGAAGTTTGTTGCATTTACTTGCCATGACCCTCCTCACCTAGCTGGTGTAGCACAGTGCCACTGGGATAACACTTCCAACTTATACTGTCTACCTCAGGAGGGGAAGAGAAGAACGAGCCAGTCATCTGATGTTTAGGTTTTTAGTGGGCTGCCTGAGAGATTGGTTTCTCTCTTGCCCGACTCAGAACACTGATGAGAATCAGCATAGTTTGGATGTCTGGGGCTCCTGAAAACAAAGGTCAGTGTGGTGGCTGATTGCAGCAACAGAGAGACTGCATTACTATAGAGAGACATTAGGGGCAGCAGGAGACCATGAGCTCCAGAAAAAGAAACAGGGCAAAACTCTTCGCCTGGGAAAAGACACTAGTTCAAAGATGATATATCCCCAGAAAAGATTTGAAAAGCCCCCAGAGTCTCCAGCTAGGCTGACTGGTGAAGGCCTTTCCCTGTATGAAGCCGATCCATAAAGACTGAGATAAGTGGCTGTTTTTTCAAATGCCCAACCCTCAACAAAATATCACAAGGCAGAGCTAGACCTAATAGCCTCGTGGTGAAAGTTCAGCACACCCCACTCCAGCAGCGTGGGTTCAGTTCCTGGGTGCAGAACCACACCAGTCGTCTGTCAGTAGCCATGCTGTGGCAGTGGCTCACACAGAAGAACTGGAAGGACTTACAATTAGAATGTACAACTATGTACTGGGGCTTTGGGGAGGAAAAAAAAGAAAGGAAGATTGGCAACAGATATTAGCTAAGGGTGAATCCTTCCTGGCAAAAAAATAAAGATCACAAGGTGTACAAAGAAACAGGGGACCATGGACCAATCAAAGGAACAAAATAAATTTCCTGAAACCAAAGACAAAAAAATGGAGATCTAGGAATCACCTGACAAAGAATTCAAAATAACTGTCTTAAAGATGCTTAGTGAGCTAAAAGAGAACACAGAGATACAACTAAATGAAATCAGGACAATGATGTGTGAACAAAATGAGAATACCAACAAAGAGATGGAAACTACAAAACAAAACAAAAAGAACCACAAAGAACCAAACAGGTTATGGAGTGGAAGAATACAATAACTCAGCTGAAAAATTCCCTAGAGTGCTTCAACAATAGAGTTGAGCAAATGGGAGGAAAAAACAGCAAACTTGAAGAGAGATCTCTTGAAATTATCAAATTAGAGGAACAAAAAGAAAAGGGAATAAAAAAAGTGAAGACAGCTTGAGACTTATGGGGTACCATAAAACAGACCAATATATGTACATGTTTTGGGAGTCCCAGAAGGAGGAGAGAGAGAGAAAGGGCCAGAGAAACTACTTGAGGAAATAATGGTTGAAAACTGCCCAAAATTGAGGGAGGAAATGGACATTCAAATTCAAGAAGCTCCATAAACTTCAAGTAGGAAAAATTCAAAGAAACTCATACCAAGATGCATTATAATCAAGCTGTCAAAATTCATGGACAAAGAGAGAATTTTGAAAGCAGTGGGAGAAAAGTGACTCATCATGTACAAGAGAACTCCCACAAGATTAGTAGCAGAGACCTTACAGGCCAGAGGGAATGGGCTGATATATTCAAAATGCTCAAAGAAAAGAACTGTTAGCCAAGAACTCTATACTTGGCAAAACTATCCTTCAAATAGAGGATAAATTAAGACTTTCTCAGATGAACAAAAGCTGAAGGAGTTAATTGCCATGAGATCTGCCACAGAAGAAATGCTAAAAGGAGCCCTTCAAGTTGAAATGAAAGGCTACTAGACAGCAACACAAAAACATATGAAAATATATGTATTGTAATATTGGTGCATAAATCACTTTTAATTCTGGTGTAGAATTTAAATGACAAAACATAAAAAGTAACTATAAATCTATGTTAATGGATACACAGTGTAAAAAGATGTAATTTGTGACAGCAGTAACATAAAGAGGGGAGGTAAAATGTAAAGGAGTAGAGTTTTTGTATGTGATTGAAGTTAAGTTGTTTTCAGTTTAAAATAGATTTTTTAACTTTAAGATGTTTTATGTAATCCCCATGATAAATTAAAGGAAAATACCTGTAGAGGATAAGATAAACAAAAGGAAATCTGAAAGGAATCAAATCATGTCACTACAAAAAAAAATCAATGAAACCCAATGAAGAGATCAAGAGAGGAAAAGAGGTATAAAATAACCACAAGACATACAGAAAACAATCAACAAAGTGGCAATAGTTTGTCTTTCTCTAATAGTAATTACTTTCAATGTAAATAAATTAAATTCCCCAATCTAAAGACATAGATTGGCTGAATGGATAAAAAACAAGATCCAACCATATTCCATCTGTAAGAGACTCACTTTAAATCTTAGGACACATATAGGCTGAAAGTGAAAAGATAGAAAAAGATATTCCATACAAGTGATAACAGAAAGTTATACTTATACCAGACAAAATAGACTTTAGGACAAAAACTATCATAAGACAAAAAATTTTATATAATGATAAAAGGATCAATTCACCAAGAAGATATAATAATTATAAATATATATGCAGCTAACATCAGAGCTCTGAAATATATAAAGCAAACATTGACAGAACTGAAGGTAGAAACAGACAGCAACACAATAATAGTAGGAGACTTCAACACCACACCTTCAATAATGGATAGAGTAACCAGACGGAAGATCAATAAGGAAGTAGAGGACTTGAAGAACCTTATAGACCAAATGGACCTAACACACATCAAAAGAACACTCCACTCAACAACAGCAGAATTCCCATTCTTCTTAAGCACACATGGAACATTCTCCAAGATAGACCACATATTAGGCCAAAAAATAAGCCTTTGCAAATTTAAAAAGATTTAAATCATACGAAGTATTTTTACACCACAATGGAATGAAGCCAGAAATCAAAAGTAGAAGGAAAACTGGAAAATTCACCAATATGTAGCAATTAAACAATACACTCTTGAGCAACCAATAGGTCAGAGAAGGAATTACAGAGGAAATTAGAAAATATCTTGAGACAAATGAAAACAAAAATACAACATACTAAAATGTATAAGACACAGTGAAAGTAGTACTAAGAGAGAAGTCTATAGTGATAAATAGTTAACATTAAAAAAGAAGAAAGATCCCAAATCAACAACCTAACTTCACACCTCAGGGAACTAGAAAAAGAACAAATTAAACCCAAAGTCAGCAGAAAGAAGAAAATAATAGAGATTAGAATAGAAATAAATGATATAGAGAATATAAAAACAATAGAAGAAAATCAATGAAACTGAGTTGTTTTTTGTTGAAAATAGACAAACTTTAAATTAAATAAGAAAACAAGAGAGAAGACTCAACTAAAATCAGAAATGAAAGGGGAGACATTATAAATGATGCTACAGGAATAAAAAGGATTATGAGACTGCTATGAAGAATTACACACCAACATATTGGATAACCTAGAAGAAATGGATAAATTCTTAGAAACATTCAACCTGTCATGACTGAATCATGAAAAAACAAAAAATCTGAGCAAACCTATAACCAGAAAGGAGGTTGAATCAGTATTCAAAACCTCCCAACACAGAAAAGCCCAGGAACAGAAGTGAAGACTGGACTCCATGAACTCCAGAAAAGACTGGAGAATTCTACTAAACTTCTAAAGAAGGATACCAGCAAGCATATGAAAAGATGCTCAACATTACTGTTCATTACAAGAATACAAAGTAAAACTACAATGAAATTATCACTTCACACCCATTAGGACAGCCACTATTAAAAAACAGAAAACAAGTGTTGGCGAGGATGTGGAGAAATTGGAACACTTGTGCATTGTTGGTTGGAATGTAAAATGGCGCAGCCACTATGGAAGATTCCTCAATAAATTACAAATAAAATTACCATAAGATCCAGCATCCCATTCTGAGTATATATTCAAAAGAATTCAAAGCAGGACCACAAAGAAATATTTGCATGTCAATGTTCATTAAAGCATTGTTCACAATAGTCAAGAAGAGGAAACAACCCAAGTGTCCATCAACAGATGAATGAATAAAGAAAATGTGGTTTATACATACAATGGAATATTATTCAGCCTTACAAAAGAAGGAAGTTCTGTCACATGTTACAACGTGGATAAGCTTTGAAGATATTACATAATCACGCACCTCATAACAATGCTTAGGTCAATGATGGACCACATATACAATGGTGGTCCCATAAGTTAGTACCATATAGCCTAGGTGTGTAGTAGGCTATACCATCTAGGTTTGTGTAAGTGCACTCTAGGATGTTCACCTAATGATGCATTTCTCACAATGCACAGCCTCGTTGTTAGGGGATACATGATGGCACTTAGTAAAATATGCTAGTCACAGAAAGACAAATACTGTATGATTGCACTTATGCATGGTAAGTAGACAAACTTATAGAAACAGAAAGTAGAATGGTGGTTCCACATGCTAGGGGGAGAGAGAAGTGAGCAGTTGTTCAGTTGGTATAGAGCTTCCATTTTGCAAGATGAGAAAGTTCTAGAGATCTGTTGCATAACAATATGAATAGTACTGAACTGTACATTTAAAAATGGTTAAGATGGTGTTTTATTTGTTTTTTAACCACAATTAAAAACAAAAGAAATGAAAATAGGAAATGCTTAGGATGTAAGACAGGTAGGCATTATGAAACACTGATGTCTATGAAGATACAGTGATCAACTTGCTTGTAATCAGGTGGCCTGGTGCTGTCTAGGTTTTAGTCCTCAAAGTCCTGCGTCCTGGGTGTAAGCTCAGTACAGTCATGCTGGATATTAGGTCACTCTGTGTGAGCACCAGAGAATGTAAAGAAATGACAGGAACAGGATAAAGAGATGGTGCTGAGTTAAAAAGGATAATGCTATCCCTTTTTGCCTCTAAAGAGAAGTATATTATAGATAGATCATCTTGTATTTTTTTCTGACTTTAACAAAATCCTCAGATATTTCTTATTTATACTTCAGTCAAAAAACTTTTGTAGTTTCTGCCTTTTCCTTCTTTTTCTCAGTCATAGTTCTGGTTTATTCTCTATTCACAAGAGAGCCTGTTCTTGGTTTCTCTTCTTCCAGCTTCCCTCATCTTTAATTCACCCCACTACAATTAAGGTGTTTAACATCAAAGAGATTTGAACAAGTAACAGCTTTTTTTCTTCTTCTTCAATTTTTAGGCTGAGGGAGAGGACACAGCATGGCTCTTTTGGGGACAGGAGAAGGGACTGGCCCCACATGCCCACTGCTCCCCTTCCCCCTTATGGGTGAGGTAGTGGGATTTGTTTCCTTCTCAATCAGGAACATGATATAACTTATTTATTCAGACCTATTTATTCAGTCTTATTAGATTTGTTCCTAGATTTTTCTAACTTTCCCAGTTATTGTGAATGCAATTATTTTTCTTATTTCAATTTTCTGATTGGTTATTCCCGTTATAAAAGAAAGTTATGTCGTAAAATTTACCTATTTCTGGCCACGTGGCAGAATTTTCTTATTAGCTTCAATGTTGATATCATTTTTTTAGTAAACTCTTCTGAATTTCGTGGGTTTACAACAAGGTAAATAATAATTTTGCTAACTTTTTAAAAAATTTGAGGTAAAATTCACATAACATAAAATTAGCCGTTTTAAAGTGAACAATTCAGCAGCGTTGAATATATTTGCAACGTTGTACAAGCAGCTCATCTATCTAGTTCCAAAATATTTTCATTACTGTGAAAGAAACCTTCATACCCATTAAGCAGTTATATCCCATCTCGCCTCCCCTCCCAATCCCTAACAAGCACCAATCTGCTTTATGGATTTACCTGACACGGAGATTTCTTATAAATGGAATTATAAAATAATCAACCTTTTGTGTCTAGCTTGGTTCACTTAGCATAATGGTTTTTGAGGTTCATCTACGTTATGGCATGTACCAGCACTTCATTCCTTTTTATGGCCGCATAATATTCCATTGTATGTATATACCACAATTTGTTTTCTTTCTCTGTTGATGAACACTTGAGTTGTTTCCAACTTTTGGCTATGGATAGTATATATGAATATATGATATATGAATAGTGTTGCTATAAACATATGTGTACATATATTTGTTTGAAAACTTGTTTTTAATTCTTTTGGGTACATACCTAGGAGAGGAATTTCTGGGTCATATAGTAATTATTTGACTCTCTTTTTAAGCTATGCTTTTTCCTTTGGTGAGGAAGATTGGCCCTGAGCTAACATCAGTTGCCAATCTTCCTTTTTTTCCTCCCCAAAACCCCAGTAAATAGTTGTATATCCTAGTTGTATGTCCTTCCAGCTCTTGTATGTGAGCATGGCTTGATGAGTGGTGTGTAAGTCCATGCCTAGGATCCAAACTGGAGAAACTCTGGGCCACTGAAGCAGAGTGTGCAAACTTAACCACTATGCCACTGAGTCAGCTCTTCCTTCAATTCTGTTAAATGTTTTCTTCATATAGTTCAGGGCTTTTTTGTTTTATATATTTATAATTGTTATATCTTCTTGACAAATTGACCATTTATCAATATATATTGACCTTAGTTCATCTCTTGTAACAATTTTTGACTTAAAGTCTATTTTGCCTGACATTACTATAGCCACCCCAACGTTCTTTTCGTTACTATTTACATAGAATATATTCTTCCATCCTTTCACTTTCAATCTATTTGTGTCTTTTGATCTAATATGAGTCTGTTGTAGACGGCATATAATCAGATGATGTATTTTTATCCATTCTGCCTATCTCTGTCTTTTAATTGCTAAATTTCATCCATTTAAATGTAAAATGTTACTTGATAAGGGTAACTTGCATGCCATTTTGGTATGTTTCTGTATCTTATATCTTCTTTGTTCCTTGCTCTAAAACTGCCTTCTTTTGTGTTTGATTGATTTTTTTTTTTTCTATGTATCATTTTGGTTTCCTTCTCACTTAATTTTCTGTATATTTTTAGCTATTTTCTTAGTGATTACCTTGGGGATTCCAATTATCCTAAATTTATAACAATCCAGCTCACATTGATACATCTTAGTTTCAACAGCATATAAAAACTCCACTTCCATGGAACTCTCTCCCCTCTATATCTTGTTGTTGTCACAAATTACATCTTTATATATGGTGTGTCCAATAACATAGATTTGTAGTTATTATTTTATGCATTTGTGTTTTAAATCAGGTGGGAAACAAAAAGAAGTTACTAAGAAAAACAGACAATCCTATTGGCTTTTATATTTACCTATGTAGTTATCTTTATTAGAGTTCTTTATTTCTTTGTATGGCTACAAGTTACTGTCGAGTGTCCATTTATTTCAGCCTGAAGGACTTACTTTAGCATTTCTCATACGCTGTCTACAAACCCCCTTAGCTTTTGTTTACCTGACAGTGTCTTAATTTCTTCTTCATTTTTGAAGGATAGTTTTGCTGGATGTGGAATTACTGGTCGATGTTTATTTTTTCCTCTCAGCATTTTACATATGTCATCCCACAGCCTTCTGGCCTCCGTAATCTGATGAGAAATCTGCCATTGATCTTATTGAAGACCCTTGTTTGTAAAGAGTCACTTCTCTCTTGATGCTTTCAAGATTCTCCTTTTGGAACCTAAGGGTTCCTATGTGTCTTGGTGTTGACCTCTTTGAGTTTATCTTACTTGGAGTTTACTGATCTCCTTGGATGTGTAGAGTCATATCTTTCATCAAATTTGGGCAATTTAGGCCATTATTTCTTCAAATATTCTTTCTGCCCCTTTCCCTCTCTCCTCTCTCTGAGTCTTCCATAATTCATATGTTAGTATACTTGATGGTACCCTTAGCTTCTGTTTTTCCTTCTTTCTTTTTTCTTTCTACTCCTCAGATGAATACTTTCAATTGAACTATCTTCAAGTTTGCTGCTTCTGTCTTCTGTTTACTCAAATCTGCTGTTGAACTCCTCATCTGCTGTTGAACTCCTCTAGTAGAATTTTCATTTTAGTTATTTTACTTGTCTGCTCCTGAATTTTTATTTGGTTCCTTTTTATAATTTCTTTCTCTTTGTTTTTTGAGGAAGGATTAGCCCTGAGCTAACTGCTGCCAATCCTCCTCTTTTTGCCGAGGAGGACTGGCCCTGAGCTAACATGTATGCCCATCTTGCTCTACTTTATATGTGGGGCGCCTGCCACAGCATGGCTTTTGCCAAGTGGTGCCATGTCCGCACCCAGGATCTGAACCAGTGAACCCCAGGCTGCTGAAGCGGAACGTGTGCACATAACCACTGCACCACCGGGCCGGCTCCTATAATTTCTATCTTTATTGATGTTTTCTGTTGTGTTGGACATTGTTTTCGTAGTTTCCTTCAAATATTTTTCTATAGTTTCCTTTAGGTCTTTGGACATATTTAAGATAGTTGATTTAAAGATTTTGTCTAAGTCCAAAGTTAGGGCTTTCTTAGTGATGGTCTCTGTCAATTTCTTTTTTTCCCTGTGAATGGTCAATATTTTCTCATTTCTGTGTATGATTCTTTTTGAAAACTGGACAATTTGAATATTATAACTCTGGAAATTATTTTTTCTCACTTTCCCAGGTTTGCTATAGTTACATGTTGGGGGCTGCAGTTGTCCACTTGTTTAGTAACTTTTCCAAACTATTTTTTTAAAGACTATATTCCTTTTTGTGCATGGTCTTTGAAGTCTCTGTTCTGTTATCTCAGCACTCAGCCAGTGAACTGGAAGATATTTTCTTAAACAACGGAAGCCAAAAGGAAAAAAAAAGACGTTCTCTCAGTCTTTGCAGATTGTCTCAGAGCTGGGATATTCCTTCCATGCTAAATCAGACCACCTAAAACTTTGCCTTAGCCATCAACTCCTGCTTGCACAGACCCCAAAAATTAGCCAGAGGTGCAAGCCTAGGGTCTTCTCAGGTCTTTTCTGAGTATGTGTGTAACCCTAGGCATGAGTGTTGTACTCCAGATTTTTGTTTTTTATGGTAGCCTTTCATAGTCTTTATTCCCCCAAGAATCTTCCTCCTTAGACTCCTCATTCCCAGGCATTGTGTCTATCTTCTGCTTGCTCCATCTACCATCTCCTGCCCCAGGTGGATAAGGTTAGTATGTCTTTTAAATGCTTCAAAATATGCTGCCAGGAGAGCTGCTCCAGCCCAGGGGATGAAACAAAAGTCAGCCTCTGTGCTGGTCTTTTAGGGAACTGTCAGTTCAAAACACATAACCAGAATTTTTTTAAGAACAAGGTCCATTTTCCTCCTTCTTGGCACCAGAAAGCTTCATCTGTATTGTAGACTACTGTCTCCATGGCTGCGGTGGAGCTGGGGAATGGGGATGGTAGACAGATAAGAAAAATTGCCACAATGTTTCCCTTCTGAAATTTGAGTCTCTTCATTAAGCACTCCCACAGTTGCTGTATGCTTTTTTTAAATTACATCCCAGAGTTCTGAAAATGCTAATTCTGTCAGTTTTTGCCAGCTGAATGGTTACTTCAGATGACATACCAATTCTTGGAGCTCCCTACTTCATTATTTCTATGATGTCACTCTTGTTCTTTTTATCTTGATATTCCTTTGTTGTCTTGCCTTTTTGGAGAAATTAGACCTTTCAAAAAGATGTTGAATGAAACATTAACAGGCATTTTCTTATTGCTGATTTTATCCGAATAGTTTATTATTTCAGTTACTTTACAATTTTTAATTGTGTTGTCCTATTAAATTGTAAGAGTACTCTACGTATTCCTGATTAAAGACTTTTGTCAGATAGTGTTTTAACAAGTATTTTCTTCCAGTCTTTGGCTTGTCTTTTAATTTTCTCAACAGTATTTTGAGGAGCAGGCATTTTAAATTTTGAAAACTGATGTCTTTCTAGCTCTAAATCCCAAGCTTTTTTACACGGCCACCTCTTTGGAGCCAAGGTTGAGTCTTACTCTTCCGTTCATGGTGCAGGCTGTGGTGAGTCTTTCCCTGTGGTATCATGTCAGAACTTACCTATTTTCATCAGATTCCTTGAAGGATTTACTTTTCAATTAATAGTTTAGCTAAACAGATCAATTTACTCAGGTTTTAAAGCATTTTCCTCTAAGGAGGAAATACCCATCATAGTGTTATTTCTGGAACCAGCACATGCTAGGGAAAGAAAACATGCCCTTTGGCTTCTCCAGACCCCACTAAGTAGATGGTTGACTACCTGTCTGTATGCACAACTGGACTCAGCAAGAGCTTGGTGGGTAAAAGCTTTACTCTTATTACTTCTGTTATCCAGGAATATACACTCGTGGCCATTTTGCTTTTTTAGCAGAGCTCATCTGGGACAAACTATAGCCTTTGTTTTTCTTTCTTTGACAGATTTAATACATGTTTTTCATTTATTTGGAGACAGGGAAAAAATAAACTGACTCAAAAGATTCAGAAGGAGAAATTAAACTGTTCACAGAATTTTCTTATTTTAGTTGCTACTAATATGTTTTAATGGGCCATGAAACTTCTCTGAGGAGAAATAAGTAAACATTAACAAGCAGGGCACAGTGGAGTTGCTTTACTTGGTGCCCTTGCCATTCTCCAGCAGCAAGATGCCTCAGTGCAGGGGAGTCTGGGCTGGGTGAAGGAGAAAGGAGGGTTCATCTCAGCAGTGTCCTTTGTGTTTCCCTAGAGGCTGGAGTGATTTAATATGTCTTGTGAGAAACCTTACTATTTGAGAAAGAAGAATGAGGGTAGCAAGATGTCAGAAACTAAGAAAAATACAGCAAATTAAGTTAAATTCTCTTTTACTTAGTTTTGTAAAATGTTGATGCCATGGGTGGAAAATCAACTTTGAGAGGACAAAGAGTAAGATAACAGCAGGTGTTACATTTACATGGCTGTTTGTGGGAAAGAAAATTGCCAGACTAATATAATGTATGTTTACCAAAATGCCTTTTTAGAGAGACGAGGTTTTTTGCTCATGTGTGCATGCACACATATGTCTGTGTATGATGTACTATGTATGTGTATTAATATGTATATATGTTTTTTTAAAAATGTGTAGGGTAGCTTTCAAGTACACATACATTGTGAAATGGTAAGAATGTGAGCAGTGTAGCCAGACACCAGAACTCCAGCATGAGCTCATATTGTCTTATGTCCATATTGTTAGCTGTCAAATTCAAAATAACATTTCAAAAATAGTACACCCAGAGAGAAGTGAAGTCCCTTTTCTTTTGTTTTAGCTGTCATCAAAACTCTTCTTCATTGAAAGACAATCTAGTAGTGACAATTGCTTCTCTTTATCTTGGTCCTGTCCCGAGTCCTTTAAACTTGACATCTCAGTGTGTCGTGATCAAGATGGCCCTGGGGCTGGTGGGAGATCTGCTTCTGATGCAGCTTTCACCGAAATTGCTTATTGCTTTGTTAGAAAGGACGTAGAATTTTTAGGTGTTTAGCTGAACTTTCTTTCATTTTTTTTGTTTGTTAAGTTCTTTAAAATACCCAATATTTTGCTTGTTCATTTCTAAACAAATTCTAAGCTAATTATTAAAATTTGCTGTCCAATGCACTGTGGTTCAGCCACATCAATAGAGAGCAGTAACATCTAGATGGTGTCCTGTGAGGACCTCAGCTGTGGGGCAGGCGGCCTGGATTCAGAGACTGTCTCCTGGATAAGTCTCACGTGTCAACTTCCTCATGTATAAAACCACTTGTGTATTTTTGTTTGTTTTTGCTTCTTTTGGTTTCAAGTATTATAAAACCAATCTCAAACTGGCCAAAGTAAATATTTTGTTGGCTCATGTTACCAAAAGTTTCAGAGGTAGTTTGGGGTTAATGAAGAGATTAGTCAGGGTTCTGTCTGCACTTTTGACCTTTTTTTCCTTTGCCTCCTCTATCGGTTGGCTTTTGGCCTCAGGCTGGCTTCTCATGTGTTTGCACACTAGCTGCCAACAGCAATTGGGGCAGTATACTTCTCACACACATCAGGAGGAGAGAGAATTCTGTTTACCACAGTCTTTGAACAAAAGGCCCAACTGGACCAACACTGACCAATTTCTGCAGTCAAAGGAATTTCAAACTTAGTCTTGGATAAGTTGTCTATTTCTGAACTATTGCAATTTCAACCCACTTCTGAGCCCATCTCTGAACTGCTGCAGCAGGAGTGATGAGACAGTGCTCAGCCATCCCTAGGGGTGGATTAATATTACTCACACCAGAAGCACAGGACTGTTATTGAAAGAGGGAGAGGTGGGGGTGAGATTGATTTTTTTAAAAAACAGCTTAATTGGGATATAATTTGCATAACATAAAATTCACTCATTTAAAGCATACAATTCAATGGCTTTCAGTAGATTCATAGAGTTTTGAAACCACCATAACAATCTAATATTAGAACATTTTCATCTTCTCTAAAAGAAGTCCCATCCCCATTAGTAGTCAATCTTTATTTCCCCCACTCTCCTCCCCAACCCTGAACAACCACTGACCTACCTTTCTCTCTAAATTGGCGGGGGAAGTTATGTCCTTATCTTTAAGTTCTTGTCTTTGGGACACAGTAAATACTTAAAGCAGATATACAATGCATGCTCAACAACCACATCAGGCCCTTTTGGAAAAACAAGTTCAGGCCAAATTAGTTTTACACCAAAAGTCTTCCTCATATACTCCAATATCCTACTCTTTGTCATTTATTTATCACACTCAAAGGGGATATTATTTTAATCTTTTTTCTTTTTTGCCCTGCTCCTGAAGAACTACCCAGGGAAGTGGAGACCTTAGGGAAACGTGTGTTTCTTTGTTTTAAAGGATGGTTTCAAGGAACAGCGCTCCAGGCCTTGCTCACAGTTGGGCTGCCTTGGAAGCCAAGGACACCTGTGGCTGTGTGGGTACTTTTCCATCAGAAACCCTAAGTCACTTCTCAACCAGGGTGATTTTATTCCCCTCCTCCTCTTCAGGGGACATTGGGCAATGTCTGTGGACAGTTTTGGTTGCTACAACAGTGAGAGGGAGGCCATTGGCATCTAGTCAGTAGAGGCCAGCGATCCTGCAAAATGCTACAGAGCAGCCACACGGCCCCTTAGCACACAAAGCGACCAGCACAAAATGTCAGTAGTATTGAGGCTGAGAAGCTGCTGTAAGTGGAAGGAGCATGGCTGGGATCAACCTGACCAGCCCTCAAGTTTAATGTCTCCCCTTTTTTTAAAACTTTCATCTGATTGATTATAGAGACAGTAAACCTATCTCTTTGTTTTGTTATTTGTTTCTGGTGTTTTAATTGTATAACTTTTCATTGAGACTGACACCTGCAAGGTGTGGGCACTGTCAGGTGAGCAGGACCTGGAGACTCTGCATTTCCTGCTCCAGACGGTCTCATCTTTGTGGGAAAGAGGAAGGGAAATCCTTGGATTTTTAAATCTTCAATTGTAAGTGACATTTGCACCACTCTTCTGTTATAGTTCCACTTTTTGTTTTTAAAATAAGTAATTACACTGCAGGGAAATGCAGGCCGTGCATGCAGTCTTTGGACACCAGCTTGGCCACATGAGAATGGGTTGAGGCCTGGAATGCCTTCTACCCAGAGAGAAGGAGCCACATGGCCTGGGGGCTTATCACCCTCTGGGGACAGCTTTCCTTGTTTGGTGCTCAGTGTGTGTTCTTTTGATCTACTTTGAACATGCATATCGATGGCTCTCAGGCACCCCCAGCCTCAGTAGTTCAGTATTCCTCCACAGGGAGGGGTCAGGGTCCTGCTAAAACATCTGAGAGGGGTGTGCATAGACTAACTGCCCTGCTGTCAGCTGCCAGGGGAGGCCGGCTGGCCATGGGGGACTGAGACCCACTATTGGAGCTATTCTTGCTCTCTCTCTTCTCTACTTGAGTAAAGAGTTGTTCTCTCCAGTGCTGGACTGTGCTATGTTTCCTTGGTGACCCCAGTGCCAAGATGCTGCTAGCAGAGTGTTTGCGCTTCTGTTCCTGGTGGCTGGCCTTGTGATGAGCATTGTTATCTCCCATGTAGTTGGAGTCCTTCCCTGACACTGGTAACTGGTGCATGGTGTTCTGCTCAACACACATGATGAAGTATTCTGAGAAACTAACAAACAAACCCATTGATTTTTAGACATATACACAAATGCAGTGATGTAAATGCAAAGATTCTAAAGTCCTTTTAATTGCCAGAAATGTGGTAACTGGAGATAAGGCAGGACGTAAGCTTGGGAACAGCAGTTACTGCCTCCATATTCATTGGGGACTAACCTGCAGGGGAGAGGGAGAGGCCCATGGGAACATGTTTGGAGTCCGGTTCTCCAAGGTGCAGGTGAGTGGCGGCTCCTTCATCCCCAGGCAGAGCTCAGCTTGTTCTGTCAGATTTGAACTCAGGGCTCCTGATAAAGCTAGGGCCTTAAAACGTTAGCTCTGTGCATTGAGAGTCATGTGAGGAAACAGAGGCATGTTCATGAATGGCTAAACTTATTATTTACAGCAACTGTGACGATGCGCTGTACTTTCACTGTCACATGCGGTTAGCAGTTAGATGCCTTGGTTTCAGATCCATCTTGACACAAGGCAGAGGGGATGGTGAGGAGAGCACCTGCACTGGCTTATCTGGAATCACAGATGCCGAAATGTAGATAAGTCCCTAAATGACTCCTAGTTTCTTGCCCCCAAATGCAGATATTTATTTGCTGACACCTCTGGCAGCCATTTCTCTAGAATCTACTTTAGCTTTTCCATTTGTCCGAGCTCCTGCTTCTGGGGCCACCTGTCCAATTACTGGGCAGACTGAATGGCTCAGATTGAGCTTCTGGAAGCCGGGTCAGAACCAACTGGGAGTGTAGGAAAATGTCATGGTCCCTAATGGCCTCCTAATCCCTCTCTCTCTTCTTCCCTTACTTCAATCACTTCATACCTGAAAAGGTTTCCAGAGCCCCCACCATCCTACATGCCACCTTTGGAAACTCTTAGTTTATCTTTGTTACTGTCCAAGCCAGGACCTCAAAAAAAAAAAAAAAAAAAACCCACCCGTATTTCCTGAGATGGGTTTTGGCAGAGAGAGAACAATAGACAGACCCTCCGTGTAATCCTGTCTGTTAATGTAGCCCACTCCCTCCTTCCTTTAGTGATAGCTGATACTCCCTTTGTGGTTAATTAGTAAATGTGTTAATTGAATTTTTTAAAAAATTAGCGAACGCAAATATGTGCGTTGCATTTTGCAAGGATATGAGTGTACAAAGATAAAATGACATGGACGCCACCTATGCAGACACCAGAACTTACAATTTAATTGGAGAGATATTAGTGTAAACAGTTGATACACTGTGATATGGTAAATGTGTAACAGGTGTTAATGGGACCATCCCAAGTCTGGAGTATTAAAACAGCACTCTCCGGGTTATCCTGAGAATGTTCCTTGACTCTGACGAGCCCAAGCGAAGTGCTAAACATCTGCCCTCAGAATCCAGGGCAGTCCAGCAAGGAGCGTTATGACCTCCGCTACTTCTCCATTCCCAGCCTGGACTGTTGCTCTATTAATCTGTGTTGCTCTAGCACAGCAGACTGAGATTTTTTTTAACCCTTTTTTTTGTCGCTCCCAATGAGAGTTACTAGATTTAGCAAATAAAAACTCAAGACAGTTAAATTTGAGTTTCTGATAAACAAATAATTTTTTGGTATAAGTATGTCCCAAATATCACATTGTATTTTATTGTATTTTCTCTGGCTACCCTACCCGCCCAGGACTACCACTTTCAACCGCTCCCCACCCCACCCCCGCGCCTTCCTATCTGAGCCTACCCCTAACCTTAGAGGCCCACACACTGTTGTTGACCTCCAGCTCCCTGTTGCAGGTGGGAGGTGAGACACAGCCCCATCCTATCATACTAGCTTTGTGGAATTCCGGAAGAGACAAAATTGAGAAGAAAGATCCTAAAGAGGATGCGAGGTGTGTGTGGCCGTCTTTTACTACCCACCTCTTGTTTTCCCTAAACGCACACTCTCTGCCTCCACAGGTTTTGGGTGCCCCCTGGTGGTTGAACTTTGCCAGTAACCTATGGCGACCACTACGTTTGCTGATACTGGACTGGTATTTAGGGGTCAGAGCAATTTAAACCACAGGATTTACTCGGTGTGTGAGAGGGAACAGGCATTCCAAATGAGGGAAACAATGCTGGTAAGGCCAGAAAGTCTGCAGCGCCTTCAGAAAGCCTTGAGAAGATCAACATGGTGGAGAGTAGATATCCAAAACCTTTAACACATCCTTTCCCCACTGGCATTTAAAATTGTATTAAGATGTTTCTTTATTTGGAAAACTAGTTCTAAAGATTGCATTTTTATGAGTTTACAACATCCAATTTCATGGATTCCAAATTACATATCCTTTGGAAGAGGTGCCATATATGAATGCACCCACACAATGTTTGCTGCATAGTCAGATCTCAAGATCAAAAAATGAGTTTGATATAAAAAATACTTCTCTCACTCTTAGCCTTGGTTTGCCATCACTGTATACTGGACAGGCAGATTTGCTGTCTTAAATCACCTGGAAGCTGACTCCAAATACCTTTTGCACAGTTCTGTGATTTCCCTTAGAAAAATGTGCTGTCAGAATGCTGTGTACAATGTTTTGCATGCAGCTAGTGTGAAGATTTATAAAAGTCTGGTTGTTCAGGCAGTAATTCATTTATGAATTCATGAAAATTACAATAGGCTATATAAGCAACTGGCTTTGGGCTGCCTCATCACCCTTTGCAGAATTCTCCTAATAGTGATGGAATAGACTTTATTTTTATGGACTTAGGGAAAAATGTCTAATTAATTGCCTAAAAGTTGAAATAACCACCTTTTAAAAGAAATAGGGACATTTCACAAGGTCCTTCTATATTCTGGATTAGGAATATAGATGGATTGAAGAATTAGAAAAATCCAACATGCAGCTCATTAAAGCATCTGTCTGTTTTTCATAATCTCTCTGACTAATGCAGGACCTTCCCCTGCTAGGAACAATCCTTGGTCTCATTCACTGCTCTGGGAGGGGGATAGGCCCCTGATCCAGCTTCCTGTGTCATGGGACCCTCCCTAAACAGGCAGAGGATCCCCAGTTACATCCACAGCAGGGTCGAATGTTCACATGCCCTGTTCCATGCTCTGGTGAAGCGGATACAAATATTTAAAGGGAAGTTGTTAGCACCATTCTACAATTAGATTAGGATTTGCAGCCTGGTTACTGTGATCTGAGCTATTAATTTTATTATATATTATAATTAGTTTGTTTTGCAAGACTGAAAATTTTGTTCCATTTAAAGAGCTGAAGACTGTACAAGCTTGTCAGCAGTAATTCATATTCTAATTCCCAAAACAGATGAAAAATTAGCCCAGGTGCACAGACTTCATGGTGTCAATCAAATCTCATCAGAAACTATTTGTCTTGGCAAGGGAGAAGTAACTCCTAAAATCTTTTTTGAGGGAAGTTCTTTATCAACTTATTCTCTTTTTGTCCTATAATATTGCTCATTTACCATAAATGAAAATCATAAGAGGAATTTTAATAAAAAATATACATCTGATTATGTTTTTATGAATATGTAAAGCATTGAATTTCCAAAGATTTTTCTGGAGCCCACAAACGAACTTCTAGAACATGAAAGAGCCTGCTCATCATCAGGCAGAAACTTTGCAAAGGGGCTGTGTTTTCACCAGCATGAGTTCTTGAACGGGTTCTTTTTTGTTTCCTATACTTCAAAAATATTGTAATTTTATTTTCCACATCCCGAAAAGATAAACAAAATTCTGTCACTGAGTCAAGTGGTCCATAGGAAAGGGGAAGCTGGTCATTAATTCAGAGAATCCAGATGAGGAAGGCTGCTCTCGGCTCAACAGTCTACTAGGTAATGACACAGACTGAAACATAGGTTAGCCTCTCCTCCTGCCTGATCATCAGGGCTTGGGATTTCTAACTTATGAAGATAGAACAGTGACATCAGTTCATTTTCTTTGTAGAATATCACTGTTTGAAATCATCTTATGTATTTACTTCTCTGTGTTGTTATTTTCTGTCTTGGCTCCTGGGATACGTGGCCCAGGAGGTAGAGTTCAGAGACCTTCGCTTCCCTGGAGCAGTGTCTGGCATACGGTACACACTCCTAATTGCTGCACATGAAGGCAAATGAACAAATGAATGAATGAACTTTTGCACCTATTTGAATGTTATTTGCAAAACATTGTTTAACTTCTCTAGTAGTTCCACCTTCTCCCTTTTTCCTGGCATCTCTGCAAAGAAAGGTGTCTAGGACAAAATAAATTACAGCAGAAACAGTCATTGGATTTGACACGAAGTCCTGTAAAAGTTGCTTGCTTTTATGTATTTGGTCCATCAGCAAGCAAATACTTAATGAAGACAGCCAATTGCAGAGCTTTCTAATAAGGGAGGTGGCGCACTGGTTATTACTTCATAGTCTGACTCAGCCCTTCCTCCTTGTGGCATGTTCTGCTGAACATCTACACTGCTGCCGTGAACAGACAACTCAAAGCCTAATGAGATGGTATGTTTTCAAGTGACTTTTAAAAAACCATGTGTATTTAGAGTCTTTGGCATATTTTTTGCCATCTACTTGGTAGGAATGACATACCTCTAATGCTACTTTAAGTGAACATCAGGATCTGAAAGGCGAATTTTATTAATCACTCAAATTGGAAATATTTCTTTGAGATTTTATAAATAACATTGAAAATGAGTGGTAGACGGAGTCAATACACAAAATTTACTTTATATAAATTAAAGTTGTTTTAGTGCTGTCAAGTTGATTCTCACCCCTAGCGACCCTGTGTAAAGTGGAGTGGAACCCTGACTGATGTTTTTGCACCTTCTCTCACCTTCCAGTGAGACAGTATCAGACAATGATAACAGACACTGCTCTGCTGCTATTCACAGGGTTTTCATGGTCAATTTTTTCAGAAGTTGGTGGCCAGTCCTTCTTCCTAGTCTGTCTAGTCTGGAAGCTCTGCTGAAACCTGTCCACCATGGGTGGCCTGCTGGTATTTGAAATACTGGTGGCAGAGTTTTCAGCATCACACCACCATATAGACGACACACAACCGACAGACAGATGGTGTGGTTCCTTAATTGGGAAACAAACCCGGGCTGCCGTGGTGAGAGCGCTGAATCTTAACCACTAGACCACCAGGGCTATAAATTTAAGGCTTGAGTCTAATTTGGCATTGTGTATATTTAGACAAGTCGATGTCCTCGTGTCTCCTATTATTGTTTATTAAAGGAAAACTGACAGTGATAGCAAAATGTTGGCTATGTTTTTTTCTATTTGTATATGTTTAAAGAATTTTTGGTCATCATCCTTCATTTTATCTATTTAACCTTCTAGTGATTAGTTGTCAAACACCTACCTGGCAGTGTTTTTTCAGGCTTTATATTCTAAAATAGTTTTCTAGTTAACAAGTGAAAAAATAAAACTCACCAACTTACCATGATATTTAGTTGGCATGGGAAAACAAATTTGAGCCAAGATAATACTAAACAATGGCATATGTCTGACCCTTTAGCTGTGTGGAATTAAGTGGGCCAATTGATGAAATTGAAATTTTGAAGTTTTATCCAGGTGCCCCAAGGATGTTTAGACACCAATGATATTTAATGTGCCTGGTGGTATGTGGCACAGAAAACTCTCTGCTGTCGATCCTTGAGTTGTGGAACTCCCCGTGTCTATGAAAGACTGCAAGCACCGCACAGGGAATGATCTTGCCTCTTTGTGTTAGAAGAGCATCTCCAACACCCAGCATACTGCCTGAACACTGTGGATGTGAAGAGGGAAATGAATGAATGTGTATGTTAAAACTAATGTGACCAGAGTAATTCAATTAACAACAGATCTTGAAATTATTTACAGGATAGAGAATACTACAAGAACAAACAAAAATGTGACCACGGTAGGTGAGAAGAAATCACTGTGGTATACTATGGGCTAAATTATCTTCCATCAAAAGAATATGTATAAACAGCATAATATAGATTGGCCTTTGTTTCCAGCAAGGTTTCTTAACCTTGGCGCTATTATATTTTGGGCCAGATAATTCTTTGTTACGAGGATTCCTTGTCCTGTGCAATGTAGGATGTTTAGCATCATCCCTGGCCTCCATCCACCAGATGGGGACATCCCCATCTCTAGTTTTGACAACTAAAATGATCTCCAGACATTGCCAAATTTGCTCTAGGGGGCAAAATTGCTCTGTATGGAGAACCACTGGTTTATAGAAAGGTATAGTAGATACTAGATAACATCTGAAAGTTTAAGCACACATAATTTTGCTTTCCTTTGAAAACATTTGGATTGTACAGTATTTTTTGCATGTATACATCTTTTGTACTAAACTTATTCGCATGATTTATTCCTTCCTATAATATTTTTCATCTAATTTGACTAATTAAAGAAGGAAGACAATGTCTACTATCAGTGCATACTGTGTTCTGTGTTCTAGTCTAAAAACTTTGTATAGATTATTAAACACTCACATCTACTTTATGAAGGAGGTGGTATTATTTGGTAACTTAAGAAACTAAGACTCAGAGTCTAAGTTGTCTAGTATTATATACTGAGTAGTCAAGCTGGGATAACTGTTCTGCTATTTATTTGGTTCTAAAGTCAGTGTTCTTTTTAGTACAGTCAATTGGAGTAACGTTCATTAACTTAGAGATTCTCCTCTCCACCTTTTTTTATTTCCTGCCCAGCTAAGAAGACATCACATTCCACTGCTGGCCATGAACTTACTATATTGGAGTAGAAGCAAAATAAAGCATCAGAAATGATTTGCATAACGCCATCTCCTCCTTTTTCTCTTTGTAAGCTATAAGGGATGGAACAAAATGGACTCTGCACTACTGGAGCCAGAGGACGTGTTTGGAGATTTGTTAAGAAATAAACAGAAAATGGAGAGTGGTGTCATCAACACAGTGGAATAGAAAGCCCTAGACCTTTTCCCCCCATAGAGTTAATAAAGATCTATGGTTCAAAAAGCCTTTACGAGAACTCCAGAAACCAGTTAAGAAGTCATGGCACCTTAGGCAAGCCCAAAGCCAAGAACAGCCTCATTTAAGTGGATAAGAAGTGCCACTTCATTTCAACCATGATAGCTTCTCCCCTAAGCTAGCACAGCTTGGTGCAACTGGGAGAAAAAGTCCAACTTGTGGCTTCTTCTTTGAGAGCAAAGAGAACTGTGGGGAAAAAAGCCCAACTCTCTGACATTTCAGGGGGCTGTTTGAGGGACTGGTTTCTGTCTCACCTGACTCTAGGCGTTGACAGGGAATCAGCATACTTTGGAGGCTCAGGGGCTACTGATAACAAAAGAGAGCTTAGCAACTTGTTGCAGCACCAGAGAACCTCACCACCACAGGTAGAAGCTGGGACAACTTGGCACAATAAGGAGAAAGTGCCCAGCTCACCGATTCTCCCTTGGGAGGGAAAGAGAAGAGTGGAATGTGCATGCAATGTTCCAGCTTTTCAGAGGGCTGCTTGTGGACTGGTTTCTGTCTTGCTTTACTCAGAGTGCTGACAGGACCAGCATACTTTGGATGCCTGAGGGCTGCAGAGAACAAAGGAGAGCTCAACAGTGTGGTGCCAGAGAACCTCAATTATCACAGATAGACACTAGATGGAGCCAGACTACAAGCTTCTGAAAAAGAAACTGGCAAAACACTCTAATTGGGAAATTATCCACACAAGCTCAGTGAAGACTCATCCCAAGAAAAAGCTTGAGGGGCTTCCAGAATCTCTAGAAGGGCTGATTTGTGAAGGTCTGCCCCCCACGAGGCCAGTCTAAACAGACTGGGAGAGGTGGCTGTTGTTCCACATGCACATATCACGATACAAAGTAACAAGGTGCACAAAGAAATGCAGACCTGGCCCAATCAGAGGAGCAAGAGAAATCTCTGCAAACTGACCCCAAGGAAACGGAGGTCTACCAGTTACCTGCCAAATCATTCAAAATAGTCATCTTAAAGAAGCTCAATATACTACAAGAGAACAATGATAGACAACTAAACAAAATCCAGAAAACAATGCATGAACAAAATGACAATATCACAAAGAGATAGAGATCGTAAAAAAGGGTGAAACAGAAATTTTGGAGCTAAAGAATACAATAACTGAACTGAAAAATTTGCTAGAGAGGTTCAACAGTAGATTCAGTCAAGCAAGAGAAACACTTAGCAATTTCAAAGACAGGTCATTTGAAATGATTCAGTCAGAGGAACAACAACAACAACAACAAAGGATGAAGAAAAGTGAAGAGAGCCTAAAGACCGTATGGGACCTCATCAAGTGGACCAATATATACACCATGGAGCCTCAGAAGGAGAAGAAATAAAGGGGCAGAGGGCTCATTTGAGGAAGGAATAACTGGAAACTTTCCAAATCTGACGAAGGAAGTGAACATCCACGTTCGAGACGCTGGAAGGACTCCAACTGGGGTAAGTCCAAGGAGGCCCACATCAAGACACCTTATAAGCAAACTGTGAACAGTCAAAGACAAAGAGAAAATCTCAAAAATAGCAAGAGAAAAATGACTTGTCACACACAAGGGGGCTCCCGCAGGTTATAAGCAGACTTCTCAGCAGAAATATTACAGGCCAGAGAGGAGTGGGTGATATATTCAAAATGCTGAAAGAAAAAAAAAAAAAAAAACTGCCAACTAAAAATACTATATCCACCAAAACTGTCTTTTAAAAATGAAGGAGAAATAAAGATCCTCCCAGCTAAACAAAAGCTGAGGGAGTTTATCATCACTAGACCTGTCTTACAAGAATTACTAAAGGTAGTCTTTTAGTTGAAGGGATGCTGGAAAGCAACATAAAGTCATATGAAAATATAAAGCTCTCTGGTGAAGATAAAGATTTAGACAAATACAGATTCCTAATACTGTAATGATGATGCATATAAATCACTTTTTTAGGTTTTATTTGAGGAAGATTAGCCCTGAGCTAACATCCGCTGCCAAGCCTCCTCTTTTTGCTGAGGAAGACTGGCCCTGAGCTAACATCCATGCCCATCTTCCTCTACTTTTTATATGGGATGCCTGACATAGCATGGCTTGCCAAGCAGTGCGTAGGTCCACACCCAGGATCCGAACCAACAAACCCAGGGCTGCCGAAGCAGAACGTGCAAACTTAACTGCTGTGCCACCAGGCTGCCCCCATAAATCACTTTTGATCCTGATACTGAATTTCAAAGATAAAGGCATAAAAATAACTATAACTATAAAACTATGTTAATAGACACAAAATATAAAAAGATATAATATGTGACATAGATAACATAAAGTGTGTGGAGGAGACAAAAGGAGTAGAGCTTGTATCTGACAGAAGTTATTTGTTATCAATTTAAAACAGATTCTTATAACTATATAATAGTTTATATATTCTTCATGGCAACCACAAAGAAAATACCTATAGAAGATGCACACAAGAAATAAGAAAGGAATCAAAGCATGTTACCACAAAAAATCAGTGAGACACAAAAGAAGGCAGCAAAAGTGGAAAAGAGGGGCAAAATAACTATAAAACATAGAGAAAACAATGAACAAAATGGCAAAAGTATATCTTTCTCTATTTGTAATTACTGGAAATGAAAATGGATTAAAATAGACTGGCAGAATAGATTTTAAAAATACAACAAGATTCAACTAGGTGCTGTTTATAAGAGACTCACTAAGGATATTAAGAACACTCATGGAGTGAAAGTGAAAGAATGGAAAAAGATATTCCATGCAAATGGGAACCAAAAAAGCAGTAGTGGTCTTAGTTGTATCAGATAAAATAGACCTTAAGGCAAAAACTGTCACAAGAGACAAAGGAAGACACTAGATAATGATAAAATTGTAAATTCACCAAGAAGATACAACAATTATGAATATATATACACTTAACAACAGGGGATCCAAATATATGAAGCAAAATTGATAGAACTGAAGGGAGAAATAGATAGCAATGCAATAATAATAGGAGATTTCAATACTCCACTTTCAATAATATAAAATACAAATTCTTCTCAAGCACAGATGGAAGATTCTACAGAATAGATCATGTTAGGCCACAAAAACAAGTCTTAACAAATTTAAGAAGATTGAAATCATACCACGTATCTTTTCTAACCACAATGAAATTAAACAAGAAATTAGTAGTAAAAATAAAACTGGAAAATTCACAAATATATGGAAATTGCATAACACATTTTTGAACAACCAATAGGTCCAAGCAGAAATCACAAGGGAAACTAATATCTTGAGACAAATGAAGTGAAAACACAGTGTACCAAAACCTATCAGATGCAGCAAGGCAGTACTAATTAGGATGTTTATAGCAGTAAATGCTTGAATTAAAAAGAAGAAAAATCTCAAATCAACAACTTAACTTTACACCTCAAGAAACTGGAAAAAGAACAAACTAAACCCAAAGCTAGCAGAAGGAAAGAAATGATAAATATTAGAGCAGAGATAAATGAAAGAGAGAGTAGAAAAACAATTAAGAAAACAATGGAATTAAGAGTTGGTTTTTTGAAAACATCAACAAAACTGACAAACTCCTAGCTAGACTAGGAAAAAATAGAGAAGACAAATAAATAAAATCAGAAATGAAAGAGGAGATATTACAACTGATATCACAGAAATACAAAGGATCATAAGAGACTACTATGAACAATTATATGCCAAAAAATTGGATAACCTAGAAGAAATGAATAACTTTTTAGAAACACACAACCTACCAGAACTGAACCATTAAGAAATAAATATCTGAACAGACCTATAACTAATAAGGATATTAAGTAAGTAGTCAACAATCTCCAAGCAAAGAAAATCCCAGGACAAAATGTCTTCACTGGTGAATTCTACTAAACAGTTAAAGAATTAATACCAATCCTTCTCAAACCCTTGCAAAAAATTAGAGAGGAAGGAATATGTCCAAATTCATTTTATGAGGCCAGCATTACTCTGATACCAAAATTAGACAAAGACAGCACAAGTAAAGAAAACTACAAGCCAATATTCCTGATGAACATAGATGCAAAGATCCTCAACAAAATATTAGCAAACCAAACTCAACAGCACTTTAAGAAGATTATACACAATGACCAAGTGGGATTTATTCCTGGAATGAAAGGATAGTCCAACATATGAAAATTGATCTGTGTAATACACCACATTAACAGAGTAAAGGGGAAAAAAACCCACACGATCATCTCAATTGATGCAGAAAAAGCATTTGACAAAATTCAATGCCCTTTCATCATAAAAACACTCAACAAACTAGGACTAGAAGAAAATTACTTCAACATAATAAAAGCCATCTGTGAAAAGCCCACAACTAAAATAATAATCAATGGTGAAAAACTGAAAGCTTTATCTCTGACATAAGGAACAAAATAAGGATGCCTGCTTACACCACTTTGATTTAATATAGTACTAGAAGTCCTAGCCAGAGCAATTCTGCAAGAAAAAGAATTAAAAGGCACCCACATTGGAAAGGAAGAAGTAAACTTATCTCTGCAGATGGCACGGTTTCCTGTGAGGAAACTCCTAAGGAGTCCTCAAAACACTGTGAGAATTAATAAAAGAACTCAGCAAAGTTTTGAAGGATACAAAATCAACACAAAAAACCAGTTGTGTTTCTATACATGAACAGTCTAAAAATGAAATTAAGAAAACAATTTCATTTACAACTTCAAAAAGAGTAAAATATTTAGGAATAAACTAAGGAGGTGAAAGACTTGTAAGCTGAAAACTACAAAACTCTCCTGAAAGAAATTAAAGAAGATATAGACAGAGAGAAAGATGCCCCGTGCTGTGGACTAGAAGACAATATCATTGCCCTGTCAATACTACCCACAGTGAGGTACAGATTCAATGCAATCCCTGTCAAAATCTCAATGGCCTTTTTTCTCAGAAATAGAAAAATCCATCCTAAAATTCATATGGAATATCAAAGGACTCCAAATAGACAAAGCAATCTTAAAAACAAAAAAACAAAGTGGAAGATCTCAAACTTTATGATTTCAAAACTTGTTACAAGGCTACAGTAATCAAAACAATGTGGTAGGGGCATGAAAACAGACATACAGACCAATTGAACACAATAGAAAGCCTTGAAACAAATCAGAAAATCAAATAATTTTCGACAAGGCTGACAAGACCATCAAATGGAGAAGAGATAGAAGCAAACTAAATGTTTGTGGATGGATGAATGGATAAAGAAAATGTGCTATATACAAGAGTGGAATATTATTCAGCCTTAAAAAAGAAAGAAATTCTGTCATGTGCTACAATATGCATGAAGTTTGAAGACATAATGCTAAGTGAAATAAATCAGTCATAAAAAGACAAACACTGCAAGGTTTCACCTATATGAGATATCTAAAGTAGTCAAACTCTTAGAGACAGAAAGTAGAATGGTAGTTGCCAGAGCTGCCATTTTATTGAGAGTTTTTATCATAAATGAATGCAGAATCTTGTTGAATGATTTTTATGGATCTATCAAAATGATCATGTGACTTTAATTCTTCATTTTGTTACGATGGTGTATCACACTGATTGATTTGCATATGTTCAACTATCCTTGAGTGCTTGGAATAAATCCCACTTGATCGTGGTGTATGATCCTTTTAATGTATTGTTAGATTTGATTTGCTAATATTTTGTTGAGGATTTTTGCATCTATGTTCATCAGTGATATTTCCCTGTAATTATTTTGCATGTGTGATGTCCTTGTCTGCTTTTGGTATCACGATAATGTTGGTCTTATAAAATGAGTTAGGAAGTGTCCCCTCTCCTTCAATTTTTTGTAAGATTTTGAGAAGGATAGGTATTAAATCTTCTTTGAATGTTTCACAGAATTCACCAGAGAAGCCATCTGGTCCTGAACATTGTTTTTTGGAAGGCTTTTGATTACTATTTCAGTCTCCTTGTTGTGATCATTCTATTCAGATTCTCTGTTTCTTCTTGATTCAGTTTTGGAAGACTGTATGATTCTGAGAATTTATCCATTTCTTCTACATTATATAATTTGTTGGTGTATAGCTTTTCACAGAATATTCTCTTATAATCCTTCATATTTTGGTGGTATCTGTTGTGATTTCTCCTCATTTTTTATTTTATTCATTTGAGTCTCCTCTTTTTTCTTAGTGAGTCTAGCTAAAGTTTCGTTAATTTTGTTTATCTCTTCAAAGAATCAGCACTTATTTCACTGATCCTTTTTACTGTTTTTCTCATTCTTTGCTTCATTTGTTCCCACTCTGGTTTTCATTGTTTCTTTCTGTCTGCTGACTCTGAGCTTCGTTTGCTCTTCTTTTTCTCTTTCCTTATATGTAATGTTAGCTACTTATTTGAGATGTTTCTTATTTTCTGAGATAACCTTGTATTGCTATAAGCTTCCCTCTTTACATCACTTTTGCGGCATATCATAGATTTTAGTATGTTATCTTTTTCTTCTTACTTGTTTTAAGTATTTTTTATTTCTCCTTTTATTTCTTCATTGACCCAATAGTTGTTCAGTAGCATGTTGTTTAGTCTCCACATACTTACGACTTTCCCAGCTCTATTCTTATAGTTGACTTCTGGTCTCATATCATTGTGTTCACGAAAAGATGCTTGATATGATTTCAGTCTTCTTAAATTTATTGAGACTTTTTTCCGCAACATATGGTCTACCTTTGAGAATGTTTTGTGTGCACTTGAGAAGAATGTGCATTCTGCTGTTTTTGGATGAAGTGTTCTGTATGTATCTATTAAGTCCATCTGGCCTCTGTTTCATTTAAGGCTGTTTCCTTGTTGACTTTCTGTCTGGATGATCTATCCATTGATGTAAGTGGGGTATTAAAGTCCCCTACTATTGTTGTATTGCTGTCAATTTCTCTCTTTAGGTCCGTTAATAATTCCTTTATATACTTTGGTGTTCCTATATTAGATGCATATATATTAATAAATGTTATGTCTTCTTGATAGATTGTCTCCTTTATCATTATATAATGTCCATCTTTGTCTCTTGTTTCCTTTTTTGTTTTAAAGTCTATTTTGTCTGATGTAGGTATGGCTACATCTGCTTTCTTTTGCTTGCCATTTGCTTGCCATTTCCATCCCTTCTCTTTGAGCCTATGTTTGTCTTTAAAGTTGCGATGGGTCTCCTGGAGGCAGCATATTTCTGGGTCTTGTTTTTTAATCCTTCCAGCCATTCTTTTTTTTTTCTTTTTTCTTTTTGCTGAGGAAGATTTGATCTGAGCTAAAATCTGTGCCATTCCTTCTCTATTTTGTGTGTGGGTTGCTGCCACAGCATAGCCACTGGTGAGTGATATAGGTCTGCGCCTAGGGACTGATCATAGGCTGCTGAAGTGGAGCACACCAAACTTAACCCCTAGGCCATGGGGCCTGCCCCACACTCTGTGTCTTTTAATTGGTGAATTGAATCCATTTATATTTAAGGTGATTGTTGATATATGAGAACTTAATACTGCCATTTTATCCCTTCTTTTCTGGTTGTTCTATATTTCCATTGTTTCTTTTTCCTTGTATTTCTGTCTGCCATTTCAGCTAGGTTATTTTCTGTGACATGTTTCTCAGTTTCCTCTTTTTTTTTTCTGTTTTCTGACTCTGCTCTGATTTTTGCTTTATGGTCACCATGAAGTTTGCATTCAAGGTTTCATAGATAAGATAGTCCTTTTTCTGCTGATAGCATCTTATCTCCATTGGCCTAAGTGGGTTCCATTCTTTTCCTCTTCCCTTCTCTGTTTTTGTTGTCATAAAGTATCCCTTTTTGTATTTTGTGTCTGTTACCAAATTGAAGAGGTTATAGCTATTTTTAATGCTTCCTTTCTCTTCAATCATTATAATTAAGTGTTTACTGTCCTATTCTGACACAGAGTTGTAATTTTCTGATTCTGTCTATCACCTTGTTCAAAGCTTTTCATACCTTACCCTTTTCCTTTCAAGTGTGAGAGCTCCTTTCAACATTTCTTGTAAGGAAGGTCTAGTGGCAATGAACTCCCTAAGCTTTTGTTTGTCTGGAAAGCCTTTATTTCTCCTTCCTATCCAAAAGATAAGTTTGATGGAGAGAGTATTCTTGGCGGACAGTTTTTGTCTTTCTATATTTTGAAATAGCTTTCCACTTTCTTCTGGCCTGTAGAGTTTTGCTCAGAAATCTGCTGATAGCCTAAGGAGGGGTTCCCTTGTAGTTTACAGTCTTTTTTTCCATGACTGCATTTAATATTACTTCTTTGTCATTGATTTTCGACAGTTTATTATTATGTATCTTGGAGAAGGTCTTTTTGCATTGAGATAATTGAGTGTTCTATTAGCTTTATGGATTTGTATATCCAGTGTCTTCCCTGGGTTCAGAAGTTCTCAGCTATCATTTCTTTAAATGAGCTCTCTGCTCTGTTCTCTTTCTCTTCTCCTTCTGGGATACCATTGTCCTTACGTTGCCTGTCTAGTGGAGTCTGATAATTCTTGTAGAATTTCTGCATTTTTTTAAGTCTTAATTCTCTCTCCTCTTCTACATGCATCATTTCTAGGTTTCTATCTTTGAGCTCACTAATTCCCTCTTCTATGTAATTGGCTCTATTTCCAGTGCTTTGTAATGCATTCTTCATCACATTTATTGAGTTCTTCAGCTGCAGAATTTCTCTTTGGTTCTTTTTAGAGTTTCAATCTCTTTGGTAAAGTATTCCTTCTGTTCCTTTTTATTCCTGAGCTCATTGAACTACCTTTCTGAGTTTTCTTGTAGCTGATCGAATATCTTCATGACAGCTCTTTTGAATAATTTATCAGTTAGATCACACTCTTCTATGACTTTACATTTGTTTTCTGGAGAATCGTTTTCTTTTTGTGATGCCGTGTTACCATGGCTTTTTGTAGTGATTGCTGAGTTATTCCTCTGCTGGCACATTTGTTGTAACAAATATGCTTCTTATTCAAGTATTGCTTTGCTTGTTTTGATTCAAACTTTTCAACCCCTTGGAGATTAGAAGCCTTTCTTTTGTTTTTCAGTAGGTGGCGCTATAGCACTAGTTTTTGGTTCCCTTTACCTGAGCTATCTGTGGCTATATTTGAGGATCTGCATGTTCCACCGTCCACTGCCTCTATTTGGGGTGCTGCCCATACCTTCATTGTTGCTTGCCCGCACCTCTGTGGGTCACTGATGCCTTGCTGCTGTTGGTGTTGCTGCAGTCACTGCCTTCACTTCCAGGGAGGGTTGATGCCTCAGCCATGTCTAGGATCACCTGGTTTGGAAGCTTTGACACTGTGGTGTGGGGAGGGGACTGTGAGGAGGAAGCTGGGTTCACAGCACAATGTCTCAGCTGCTGCCTGTTACCCTGCAGCTATGTGCACTTCTGTGGTTGAGACATAGGAGTCTTGTATCCCCCTTGCCACTGCTACCAGGTTCCGAGCTGCAGCCACAGGCCTGGGATCACGGGGCTCCACGTTCACTGCTGCTCCACTTCCCATGGCTGCAGGTGGTGCCATGGCTGGCTGGCTGGCACTGCACACGTGCCTCCGGTGCTGCTCACCGAGCTCTCCGGTGCTTGGGGCAGCTGGCTCAGCCGCCATGGCCGAGGGTGCAGGATCCTGAGTGCTGCCTTCACTGTTCCCCTGTGTATCCAATCCGCCCACCTTCACATGTGCCAGTGTCTGCATCTCTCAGGTACCCTGGTGTGTTGGGCAATGTATGCTTTTTTGGGTTATGGATGTTTTAGTTGCTGTAAGTTGAAGGGGAGAGACAAAAGGCTCCTCTGATGCTGCCATGATGATGATGTCACCTCCGCATCTCTTTTATAGACAATCTGTCCACTACATTTTAAGCATTGTTAATCAGTTTAGAGACAGATTTTTAAATAGATATGGGCTACTTCCAAATATTATATAATAAATAGATATTTTTAAGAAATTAAATGCTTTTACAATATTCACAAAAGTTAAACAAACAGTGATTTCCACAAAAGGGCATGGCACATAATCAAAAATAGAAATGATATCACTGCTGTAAGAAAATTCAAAGTAGAGAAGATTCCAGGGAATCCTAGAGATCTACAGTCTATGGTTACAAAATGTGGCCACATAATGAAGGGCACAAGACACTTTCAGTTCAAAGTCTATGTTCTAGAGCCTGTCAGATGCAGATAAATTGCTCATTTATTATATTTTAAAATTTCAGTTTTTTTCAGAAAAATGAGATTGAAAATCGGAGAAAAAGAAAAGAATTAACTCATTCTACCAATGTAACATAATGCAGAGGTAATGCCAAATCATTTATTGAACAAAACAAGAGAAAAATGGTACATGACTTGCATTATTCTTAGACTTCCACAGTATTTAAAAATAGAGAAATCCTTTTCAATATTTTCAATGAAGCATGTACCTTACTTTCACTTAGAAAACTTTTCCTAAGTAATTCTTCAGATTCTGTTTCTCTAATAGGTTGGAATCAACATGTACAATTATTATATTAGAAAATGTACCCAGATACTTTCTTCTCCTTGCTACTGCTTCCAGCTCCTCCCACTGTCACTGAACACCAGGATGCAGCTGCGCCCAGTCAGAGCTCCCGTGTGCTCCCTGGGGCCACAGCAGTGACTGCCATTCTCTCTTCAAGGTCAATCTGCACCCTGTGGTATTTATTTGACACAAGTAGGGTCCAGCCACCAGTTCCTCTTTGGAAACAAAAAAAGAAAAATGGTAAAGAAGAGAAAATTATTTAACATAGTTACTATGGAGTAGAAAATCTATCAGGTTATAAGTATATATTAAATTTAATAAAATCATAGATTCACAATAGAAAAAGAAAGAAACAGAGGAATTATGTGTAAATGGATAAACTCTAAACTGCTTTCACATTTAGCTAAGTGGCCCTCTGACAGTACAGGTGTCCCACTGAGTGGAGAAGGTGTCTGATGTAACATAGGTGGCCACTTAAACAGAGTTCCTGTCACTTTTGGAACTAGTGTACTTAACAACCCTTGTAGAGGATTTGTCCTTTGCCAAACAACAGAATGAACTCCTATGATAGGAAGTACAGTATTAAGCACTGAGGAAACAAAGATGGTTAAGATCTGGAGCAGCAAGTGGTCCAGGTGAGGCACAGGCGGGGCGCGGAGCACTCTGCTGTCTGGCAGCACTTCAGGGAGGCTGCGGAGGGTCTCACAGTGTGCTCGGTCCATCCTGGATGGTGAGTCGTCTGTCAGGTATTCAAGAAGGACAGTGTAGAGCAGAAATGGTGTTCTTTTTATTTTGGCCAATGCCACATCTAAAACAGGAACATAAGATGCTTGTTGATGGTTTATTGATGTTTGCTATTTTTCCAGTCTAATGAATAAAATTGAGGGATTTCTTTAAAAAAAAACTCCTGAACCACTATTTCTTAATAATCAATGTCTACAAAGAAAAACCAATTCTCTAAAGCAATCCCTAAGATGAGGAAATCAGCACACTTTTCCCCACAGTTCTGCCTCTCACCTGAAGGTTCTGATAGAGAGGTCTGAAATTCTAGGGAGTTTATTATTTTTCATTGACATATTTATTAAGCATCTCTTGAATTGATGGCCACACACTTAACTGTTTCCTTAGGATTTTCAAGTTCACAGATTCTTTAGAATTCAGATTCTTTCTAAGATTTCTTTTGTTTTGAGGAAGATTAGCCCTGAGCTAACATCTGCCACCAGTCCTCTTCTTTTTGCTGAGGAAGACTGGCCCTGAGCTAACACCCAGGTCCATCTTCCTCTACTTAATATGTGGGATGCCTGCCACAGCATGGCTTGCCAAGCGGTGCCATGTCCACACCCGGGATGCGAACCAGCGAACTCCAGGCTGCCAAGAAGCGGAAAGTGTGCACTTAACCACTGCACTAGGCCGGCCCCTAAGAGTTCTCTTTTTTTGTAGTGAATTTTTATTCAAAAATATATTTTCCTCTGGATGAACCATAACACGATACTCTCTATTTTGATCCAGACTCTTAAGCATGAGGTTATACATATCTTAAGTATGAAATTATATATACACACATGCACACACACACACACACAGATATACATACACACACACATGCACACACACATATATATACACATGCACACACACAATATACACACACACATGCACGCACACATATACATACACATATATACACATGCACACACATACACACACACATACACAAGCACATATATTCACATGCACACACACATATATACATATACACATGCACATATATACACACATATACACATGCACACACACATGCACACATATATACATGTATCTACACATGCACACACATATATACACACACATACACACATAGATACACTCGCACACACATACACACATATATACACATGCACACACACACGTGCACACACAAACACACATATATACACACGTGCACACACATGCACATACACACACACATATACACACGCGCACACACACATACACACACACATATATATACATACACGCACACACACACACACACAGTTGCTTTTTATTGTTTTATATTTCTAATTGAAGAGCCTGGCATTTAAAGCAGGAGACGGGATGGAGAATATTTTGTCACCAACACCAATCCATCTGATTGACATTTAAATCTGCTTCTTTCTTACGCTAGACGCCTGGGAGGTGGGCAAAGCTCTTGCTCAGATTTGAGTGTTCTGCTACACCACAGGCATCCCTCATGGACAGATGCAGCATGGTTTTCTACATGGAAGAAGATTTGTTCTTGGATGATCTGTGGCAATATTTACATTAGCCTCTGCTGGAGACAGTGCATGGATTTCTTCAACCCACAGTGGAAACTGCTACATAATTTCTTCCCTCTATACATGCCTCCCACCAACTTCATTTTTCAGGATATAATAGAATACTATCTACCCACTTCATTTCTACTTAATTTAATAACAATTTCACCGAGCAATTGAGAACTTTGTGTCAGGCATAGATGTCACTATATGGGTTTGTCTTTTAATTCCTAAAGTGGCCTTATGAGACAGGCTCTATTACTACCTTTTTGTATGGATGATGAGCAGCTTGCCTAGGTTCATGCTGCTAGGAAGTGGCCAACAAAGATTTGAATCCAGAATCTGTGCTATTGACTCTGACACATTATTATTATTATATAACTTTGAAGACATTGATAGGTATGGTGGTCTTCAAATAAATGTACAAAGGATGTGATGGAAGTGTGGGAGTGAGTAGATCTGACAGCCTTAGGAAGTAGCCCACACAGTTTAGGCAGCCTTCCATACTCCTGGTTAGGCAAAGCCCAGGTTTCTGAAATATAGGTAACCATTGAGTCAGGGAGTGTCTCCTAGCCTCTTCCTGTCAGGAGCTGCCAGATCCACTGTTCTCTCCCAAGCCTATCTAAAGTTTAGTAAGTGAGAAGATCTCCTGGGGTTTGACAAAGTGGCAACCAATAGGCTTAGGTACAACACTACTGAAACTGCATACCCTTTTCTATTTTTTTATTTTGTTTTTATGATTGTTTCAAAGAAGAGTTGAGAGAAAGTAAAAGAGATGCTACCAGCCAACCCATCATCCATCTTAACCTAGATGATTCACATTTGGAATTTTATACATATCAATTGAAACCTCTAAGGAAATACTAAACTAACATCTGTTGCCAATCCTCCTCTTTTAGCTTGAGGAAGACTGTCACTGAGCTAACATCTGTACCAATCTTCCTCCACTTTATGTGGGATGTCACCTCAGCATGGCTTGACGAATGGTGCTAGGTCTGCGCCCAGGATCCAAACCTGTGAACCCTGGGCCACCAAAGCAGAGCATGCAAACTTACCCCTATTCCACCAGGCCGACCCCCACCCTATGTCTTTTGATTGGAGCATTTAGTCCACTTACATCTAAAGTAACAAGTGATAAGTATGTACTTATTGCCATTTTGTTACTTTTTTTCTGGATGTTTTTGTAGTTTTGTCCATTCCTTTCTTCATCTCTTGCTCTCTTCCCTTGTGATTTAATGACTTTCTTTAGTTTATCTTTGGGTTTGTTTCTCTTTATTTTTTGTGTATTTATTATAGGTTTCTGGTTTGTGGTTCCCATGAGGTTTATAAATAATAACCTATGTATATAGCAATCTATATTAAGTTGATGGTCCCTTAAGTTTGACCTCATACTAAAAGCTCTACACTTTTACTCCCCTCTATGATTTATGTTTTAGAATTCATATTTTACCTCTTTTAATTTTGTGTGTCCCTTACTCTTTTATTGTAGATACAGATGATTTTAGTACTTTTGTCTTTTGACCTTCATACTAGCTTTTTAGGTGGTTAATCCACTACATTTATTATATATTTGCCTTTACCAATGATACTTTTTCTTTGGTAATTTTCTTATTTCTATTTGTGGCCTTTTCTTTTCCACTTAAAGAAGTCCCTTTAACATTTCTTGTAAGGCCAGTTTAGAGGTGATGAACTTCTTTAGTTTTTGCCTGTCTGGAAAACACTTTATCGCTCCTTCCTTTCTGAATGATAACCTTGCTGGGTAGAGTATTCTTGGTGTTAGGTTTTATCCTTTCAGCACTTTAAATATATCATGGCACTCCCTTCTAGCCTGTAAGGTTTCTTACAGAGAAGTCAGCTGATAGCCTTATGGGTTTCCTTTGTATGTCACTTGTTGCCTTTCTCTTGTGGCTTTTAGGATTCTCTCTTTATAATTCTTGACATTTTAATTATAATTGTCTCGGTGTGGGCCTCTTTGGGTTTATCTTGTTTGGTGCTTTCTGTGCTTCTTGTCCCTGGATGTGTGTTTCATTCCTTAGGTTAGGAAAGTTTTCAGCTATTATTTCTTCAAATAAGTTCTCTGACCCCTTTGTCTCTCTCTTCTCCTCCTGGGACACCAGTAATGCAAATGTTAACATGCTACTGTTGTCTCAGAGGTCCCTGAGACTGTCCTTGTTCTGTTTTTTTTTTTTTTGAGGAAGATTGACCCTGAGCTAACAACCATGCCTATCTTTCTCTACTTTATATGCAGGATGCCTGCCACAGCATGGCTTGACAAGCAGTGTGTAGGTCTACACCCAGGATCCAAACCGGCAAACCCTTGGCCACCAAAGCAGAGTGCACGAACTTTAACTGCCATGCCACTGGGCAAGCCCTTGTCCTTGTTCTTTTTAATTCTTTTCTTTCTTCTGCTCAGCTTGGGTGATTTCCTCTACTCTGTCTTCCAGACTGCTGATCCATTCTTCCGTGTCATATATTGTGCTGTTGATTCCCTCTAGTGAACTTTTCATTTCCATTATTGTATTTTTCAGTTCTGATAGATTCTTTTTTATATTTTCCAGTTCTTTGTTGTAGTTCTCACTGTGTTCATCTATTCTTCTCTCAAGTTCAGTGAACATCCTTATGACTGTTAGTTTGTACTCTTTATCAGGTAGATTATCTGTTTTGTTTAGTTCTTGTTTTGTGCTGGTTTTTGGTTCAAGCGAGTCTGTGCATAGACCCTTTAAGAGCAGGTTTTCCTTTCCCTAAAGTTCTTTAGTTGTGTATTCCCCATTTGTTTTCAAAGACAGGTGTTTGAGGCTCTCATCTCTCTTGTGCTGGATCTAGGGGCTGGGGTAATGTGGAGCTCACATATCCCGCTCCTCCAGGTGAAGCTCTGGACCTTTGAGATTGCTCCGACTCTGAATCACTGTGGGTAGAGGGGCTTTTCCTCTGCAGGACTGATCTCTGCCTCTCCCACTCGGCTCTGTGTTGTTCCACATCGTGGAGGTCCTTTCCATCCATTTTCCTGATCTCTCTCAGAGGATACTGTTCACAGGGAGTTGTAGGTTCATCGTGTTCACAGGAGGAGGTGAGTTTAGGATCCTCCTATCTGCCATCTTCCAAACTCTCTTAAGATACTACTCTAAAAATTATCTCCTCTTTCATTTTTTATACCTGTCTAATAACATGTTCATATGTTTTATCCATCACTCAGTACGATTTGTTTATACATAACCTGGCTGAGTTATGTCTATATTATAAATTTTCTGTCTATATTTTATAATTCTGTATTTGCTTCAAGCTAGACAGTCACATTTTATACCTGGGGGAGTGAAAGAAAAAAGGGCACGAAGATCCCTCAGCTGGAGCCTTAATTGCTTTCGATGAACAACAACAATAAAAGTCTCGTGACCACGTGCCGGGTCATAATTGGTAGGACTGTCAGAGGGTATGTGTTAACTCGTTCAGAGGTGAAATTACACAGCAGTAAAATAGTAACAATAACAACAATAATAATAATAACCCTATACTTTCCTCAACATTTAATGAATATTAGGGCAGGGAGACACCCAAGGGCACAAAATATAAGTAAATGAAGTAAATGCGGAGAGCCAACGACCATTAGGGTTTTTATATATGAAGCAAATAAATAAGTATATTAAACTTGTTGTAAAGGGACATTTCTAAGATAAGTACATTGTTTCAAATGTGATTTCATCCAGATATGGTTGTTCCTACTGTCATCTAATTGCATTGTAATTCATAGTGGAGTCACTAAAGATTTGGGAAATTGCCTGGGGTGAGCAGGAGTTGGGGAGTGAGCAAGAAGTAAGAAATGTGACAGGGACTATCACTGTCCTTACACCTCAGTGAAACTCTAAATATTTCTAGAGAGGAGGGCTGAGTGTGACTTTAAATGAACTCTTTCATCCCATTTCTTTTTTTTCTAATTATTGAGGTATAATTGCCATATAACATTATATTAGTTTCAAATATACAATGTCATGATGTGATATTTGTATAAATTGCAAAAAGATCGCCTAATAAGTTTAGTTAACACCCATCACCACACATAGTTACAAAATTTTGTTTTTCTTGTGATCAGAAATGTTAAGATCTACTCTCTTAGAAACTTTCAATATACAATACAGTATTATTAACTATAGTTACCACACCGAATGTTACATCCCCATGACTTATATTTGTTTTATAACTAGAAGTTTGTATTTTTTCACCCTCTTCACCTATTCCACCCCACCATCCACATCTGGCAACCAACAATCTGTTCTCTGTATCTGTGAGCTTGAGTGTTTGTTTGTTTATTTAGATGCCACATATAGGTGAGATCATACAGTATTTGTGTTGATCTGTTGAAACTATTTCACTTAGCAGAATGTCCTCCAGGTTCATCCATCTTTCATATATGGCAGGATTTCCATCTTTTTTAAGGCCAAATAACATTCCTGTGTTTGTGTGTCTGTTTCATATTTTATTCATTCGCCCATTGATGGACACCTAGGTTGTTTCATATCTTGGTTATTCTAAATTCTATTGTAATGAACATGGGGTACATATATATTCTCAAATTAGCATTTTCATCTGCTTCAAATAAATTCCCAGAAGTGGAAGTGCTGCATCATATGGGGGTTCTATTTTTAAGTTTTTGAAGAACCTGCATACTATTTACCACAGTGGCTGCACCAATTTACATTCCCACCAACGGTGCACAAAGGTTCTCTTTTCTTTACATCCTTGCCAACACTTGTTACGTCTTGTCTTTTTGATAATACTCATTCTAACAGATATTAGATGATATCTCATTGTGGTTTTAATTTGCATTTCCCTGGTGGATAGTGATGTTGAGCACCCTTTTATGCACCTATTGGCCATCTGTATGTCTTCTTTGGAGAAATATTTATCTAGATCCTCTGCCTATTTTTTAATTGTATTGTTTGGGTTGTTTTTTTTTTTTTGCTATTGAATTGCATGAGTTCTTTATATATTGTGGATATTAACCCCTTACCAGATATATGATTTGCAAATATTCTCTCCCATTTGGTAGGTTGCATTTTCATTTTGTTGATGGTTTCTTTTGCTGTGCAGAACTTTTTAGTTTGATGTAGTTCCACTCACTGATTTTTGCTTTTGTTCCCTTTGCAACAAAGACCAAAAAAATTCTTGCCAAGACTCATGTCAAGGAGCTTACTGCCTCTGTTTTCTCCTAGGAGTTTTATGGTTTGAGGTCTTACATTCAAGTCTTTAATCCATTTTGAGTTAATTTTTGAGTATGATGTTAAGATAGTGGTCTAATTTCATTCTTTTTTGTGTGTGTGTGAAGAAGATTCACCATGAGCTAACATCTGCTGCCAATCCTCCTCTTTTTTGGCTTGAGGAAGATTAGCCCTGAGCTAAAATCTGTGCCAATCTTCCTCTACCTTGGATGTGGGATGCCTTCACAGCATGGCTGATGAGTGGAATAGGTCCACACCTGGGATCTGAACCCACAAACTCTGGGCCACTGAAGTGGAGTGTGTGGAACCTTAACCACTTGGCCATGGGGTTGGTCCCTAGTTTGATTCTTTTGCATGTTGCTGTCCAGTTTTTTCAACAGCATTTATTGAAGAGACTGTCCTTTCTCCATTGTATATTCTTGGCTCCTTTGTAGTAAATTAATTGAACATATATGCATTGGTTTATTTCTGGGCTCTCCATTCTGTTCCATTGATCTATGTGTCTGTTTGTATGTCAATACCATCCTGTTTTGATTACTATAGCTTTGTAATATAGCTTGACTGCTTTGTCCAATCAGGATCTTTTGTGGTGCCATGATAATGTTAGGATTGTTTGTTCTATTTCTGTGGAAAATGCCATTGTAATTTTGATTAGGATTGCAGTACATCTGTATATTTCTTTGGGTAGTATGGACATTTTAACAATATCAATTCTTCAATACATGAGCATGGAATATCTTTCCACTTATTTGTGTCTTCTTCAATTTATTTCATCAGTGTCTTATAGTTTTCAGTGTCCATTTCTTGAGATTACAAGCTTTAAGCTTCCAAGCTTTTTATCAATGTTTGCCTTTTGGCTGAATGGAATTTAAGCATTTGCTTTAGTTCTGATTTTAGTTAGGGAAAAAATTCTAACTACACACATATGGAATTTTAGGTACCATAGTTTTATTAAAGCATGCTATTTGTTTCCTTCGATCTTAGCAGGCTGAGGTAGGGAGAATCTTCAGCCTCCCAAAATTGCGTTCATAAGGAAGAACTGCACCTATGTGGTAAATCTTCAACAATCTGTGGAATGAATTCCCTTGAAAATGCACCTACACTCTCTAATAGCTTTGAAAATGCACAGAGAATAGATGTAACAAGTTTAAAAAATAGCAGATGGTAGATTTAAAATTAGCCATATAAATAATCACATTAAATGTAAATGGTATAAACACTCAATTACATGGGACTGACTGCCAGATTAGATAATAAAGGAAGATCCAAAACTATATGCAACCTACAAGAAACACATTTCCGGGACCAGCCTGGTGGCGCAGCAGTTAAGTTTGCATGTTCTGCTTCTCAGCGGCCTGGGGTTCGCCAATTTGGATCCCGGGTGTGGACATGGCACTGCTTGGCAAAAGCCATGCTGTGGTAGGCATCCCACGCATAAAGTAGAGGAAGATGGGCACGGATGTTAGCTCAGGGCCAGTCTTCCTCAGCAAAAAGAGGAGGATTGGCGGTAGTTAGCTCAGGGCTAATCTTCCTCAAAAAAAAAAAAAAGAAACACATTTCAAACACAAAGGCTCAAATAAGTTAAGCAAATGATGGAAGAAGATATGTCATGAAGATAAGATCAAACAAAAGCTGAATTGGCTATATTAGATAAAGCAGATTTCAGAGAATAAATTATTACAAAGTATGAAGAAAGCCATTTCATAATGTTAAAGACGTCTGTTAATGGAACATAGTAATACTATATATGCGTATGCACTTAATAACAGGGCTTCAAAATATATGAAGCAAAATCTCATAAATCTGAAAGAAATAGACAAAACTAAAAAGAAATAGACAAAATTATAGTAGGATATTTCAATACTCTTCTCTCAATAACTGACTGGAGAAGACAGAAAATATGTAAGGATACAGAAGTCCCAAACACCACTATCAACCAATGTGACCTCATTGACATTAACAGAACACTCCACTCAGCAATAGCAGAATACGTGTTCTTTTTGAGTTCACTTGGAACTTTTACCACAAGAGATCATATTCTGGGCCATTAAAGAATTCTCAATAAAGTTAAAATGATTTAAGTCAAACAAAGTATATTCTGTGGGACATAACAATGGAATTAAATTAAAAATCAATAATAGAAAGACCTCTGGAAAATCCTAAAATATCAGGAAACTCAATAACACATACTAAGTAATCAATGGATCAAAGAAAGATAAAAAGGAAACTAGAAAGTATTTCAAAATGAATGAAACTGAAAATATAGCCTGCCGAAATCAATGGGATGGGACTTCTGGCTTCCGCTGCAGGAAGTAGAGAGCTGCAAAGGGCCTCACTCTCACCTTGAAGTTATAACAAACTTCAAGTTCACGACCTTTCCCAAATCCATTGGAGCTGAGCTCACAGAACAGCCAACTGACCCAAAATCCAAATAGAGGTGAACCCTGCAGGGAGAGAGGAGCTGTGAGCACAAGCTCACTAAGAGAGATGCAACCAGGTACCAGTAAGAAGAGTTCATCAATAATAGTTAACAAATTGGTGAAACCTACCTAGTGCAAACCGGTGGAGGGAGAAATCCTTAAGCACTCCAAACATTAGGAGAGGGTAACCTCTTGCAGGCTCTTTCTACACTGAACACCTATAGAAACTCACAGGAACTGCACTGAGTACCCCACTGGGGCACTCACAGAAAATGTCAGGAAGAGTCCTGAAGATTAAGCATCTCAGCCTGAGTTCTTCTCTCTTATCGCCACTATATCTTGGGTTTTGGGTAGGTGTAGTTCCATTCATCTCTGTAGCTGCCTAATTCAATAAAAGTACCATTGTGCATTTTTCATACACTCAATAAATTATTTCATAATATATATATAATCTCAAAAATATCACTTGAGTAGGCCAGAAAGGCATTATCTTTACATGATGGACAGAAACAATTAGTCAAAAATGATGTGTGATGTACAAAGTGGGCCCCTGAGGAGGGGACTGGAACTGAGCCGGATGCCTACACTGCACTCTACATGTTTCATTCCACTTCCCACAGACATGCTACTTATTTTCTTAAGAGTGATGAAACACTTATATTTTTCTTCTTTCTTTTCTCATATTTTATTTCTTATTATGCCACTTAGTATCATGAGGAAATGCAAGGGTGAAGTGCTGAGAAATAAAATTTCAATGAATACTAAATTATCCATCTGTCTGTGAATGCTCAGTCACCCAAACGACCTGAGGACAACAAAACAAAACAACAGAGAGAGAGGGAGAGAAATGGTAATAATTACATTTTCCGTATTTTATATAGTTAAATTAATTATAGTTTGCAAAATTGCTGTGAAAGCCTTGTATGAAAAGAGGCATGTGTTTATTATTACCTGTAGTACATGATAGTACCACAGTATGAATGCAAAAAGAATGTGCTCTTAAGAGTGTTATTGACAAAGAAATATTTTCAGAGGTGAGCACACATTAAGGAAAAGTGTGGCACTGGAATCCCACTGAGGTGTGTCTCACTGAATTCACTGGAGGAATCACGACAACCTCAAAAGAATCCAGTTGCCAAAGATCACAGTGCAAGAAAAGATGGCAATCTCTACCCTGTGCTGCGGAGTTTCAGGAACATCTCCCTTAACAGTGACTTTAATAACTAAGGTAGGGAGTTGGTTGTGAGATCCAGTGTTGTATTTTATCAGCTTCTGTCATTGGTTATGGTCCTTTGGATAAGTTTTGAGACACAAATTTAACTGTGGCACTTAGAAATTCAACACGATGTGGTAATGTTACTCTTCACCTAGTTTCTCCCAGTGGTTATGTCTCACATCATTATAGTACAATTTCAAAGCCAGGAAATTAGCATCATACTTGTATAGCTCTATGTAATTTTGTCACATGTTTAGATTCCTGTAACCACCACCACAATCAAGAAAGAGCACTATTTCATCACCACTAAGATCTTCCTCAAGCTACTCTCTATAGATACACATAGCAACCAGTAATCTATTTTCCATCTCTATAATTACTACATCTCTATAACTGTGTGATTGCAACTATGTTACATAAAATGAACCATACTGTATGTGACCTTTGGAGACAATTTTTATGCTCAGCATTATGCCCTTGAAATCCATCGAAGTTGTTTCATGTTCCTTTTTATTTGCTGAGTGTTATTCTATGGTGTGGATGCACCACAGTTTAATCATTTACCTATTTAGGGTTTTCTGGTTTTGTGTTTCCAGGTTTTTTGCTATTACAAATAAAACTGCTGTGAACAATTATGTATAGGTTTTTGTATGGACTTAAGTTTTCATTTCTCTGGGATGAATGCCCAGGAGTACAATTGTTATTGCAGGATAAATGATGTTTACTTTTTGAAAGAAATTGCCAAACTATTTTCCCGAGTGGCTGTACCATTTTACATTCCCACCAGCAATGTAAAAGAGACCCAGTTACCACACTTCATCACCAGCACTTGGTATTGCCATTAATTTTTATTTTAATTATACTAATAGATGTGTAATAATGTCTCATCATGGTCTTAATTTGCATTTCTCTAATGCATAGTGATATCGAACATCTTTTCACAGGTTTATTTTGCATTTATATACACCAGTAAGTAAAATGTCTCTACGTTTTGCTCATTTTTAAATTGGAGTGTTTGGTATTTTACTGCCGAATTTTGAAAGTTCTTCATGTATCTCAAGTGAGTCCTTTGTCAGACAGATAACTTGCAAATATTTTCTCCCACTCTGTAGCTTGTCTTTTCATCATCTTAACAGTCTTTCACAGAGAAAATTGTTAAAATTTTGATGAAGTCCAATGTATCAACTTTTTTCATAGATGGACCATGCATTTGGTGTCCTGTCCAACAACTTTTTTACCAAGGCCTAAGTCCTGAAGATTTCCTCCTACTCTTTTTTCTAAAATGTTTATAGTTTTACATTTAAATCCTCGAGCCATTTTGATGGGCTTTTTTGTGTAAGGAGTAAGGTTTAGATGAAGGTTAATTTTTTTTTTTTTTTTTTGCCTATGAATATCCAAATATTCTAGCCCCTGGTGTTGAAAAGATCCATCTTTTACTAATGTGCTTTTGCATATTTGTAAAAAATCAGTTGATGGGCCAGCCCATTAGTGGTTAAGTTCAGTGTGCTCTGCCTCAGCAACCTGGGTTTGGCTCCTGGGCACAGACCTACACAACTTGTCTGTCAGTGGCCATGTTGTGGCAGTGGCTCACATACAAAAAAAGGAAGCTTGGCAGCAGATGTTAGTTCAGGGTGAATCTTCCTCAGCAAAAATAAATAAATAAAAAACAGTTGGCCATATTTCTGTGGGACTATTTCTGGGTTCTCCATTTGTTCCATTGATCAATTGTTCCATTGGTCTGTTAATTTTGTTCCATTGATCTATCCCACCATCAATATCACACGTTACAGTCTTAATTACTGTAGCTATCCATTAAGTGTTGAAATTGGGTAGAGTGACTTTTTGTTTTATTTTTTATTTTCAAAATAGTTTGGCTATTCTAGTTCCTTTGCCTGTCCATATAAATGTTAGAATAATCTTGCTTATATCCTCAAAACAATCTTGCTGGTATTTTGATAGGAATTGTGTTAAACTTGGACATTTATCTGGGGAGAGCTAACATCTTTAGTATGTTAGTGGAATCTTCCAACCCAAGAAAACTGTATGTCTCTCCATACAAGACATGCCACATCTTCTTGGATCACTGTTACTAGCAATTTGTAATTCTAAGTAGGTAAGTTGTGCACATGTTTTCTTAGATTTGCACCTATTTCATTTTTGTGTGATTGTAAATGGTATTATGATTTTAATTTCATTATTGTGTGTTCTTTGGAGGTCTACAGAAACACAGTTGATTTGTGTATGTTGATGTTGTATCCTGTGACCTGGCTTAACTTACTTACTAGTTCAATGAGTATTTCTATAAATTCCTTGGGACATTCTCAATAGATCATCATGTCACCTTCAAATAGAGTATAATTTCTTTTTTTCAATCTTTCCTTCTTGCATTGGCTAGAACTTCCGTTATGAAGGAATAGTAGTGGTGAGAACAGATGTCTTTGTCTTGTTCCCAATCTGAGGGAGACAATATTCAGTTTTTCAACATTAATCATGATGAGATTTTGATATAGGTTTTTGTAGATGTTTTTTATCAAGTTGGAGGAAGTTCCCATCTATTCCTAGTTTTCTGATAATTTTTTTCACATACAGAGTTCCTAGTTTTCTGAGAGTTTTACATAAATTTTATCAAATGGTTTTCCTGCATCATATGGTATAATCATATGACTTTTCTTCCTCACTCTGTTGGCATATTACATTGATTGATGTTTTGAATATTGAATTGGTCCTTATATCCTTGGAATAAACTCACTTGTTTGTGGTGTATAATTCTTTTTATATATTGCTAAGTTCTATTTTCTAATATTTTACTAAGAATTTAGCATCTATATTCATGAAGGGTATTGGTCTGGAGTTTTCTTTTTTGTACTTTTTTTTTTTTAAAGAAGATTAGCTCTGAGCTAACATCTGTGGCCAATCCTCCTTTTTTTTTTTTTCTTTTTTCTGCTGAGGAAGGTTTGCCCTGAGCTAACATCTGTGCCCATCTTCCTCTACTTTATATGTGGAACGCCTGCCACAGCATGGCGTGCCAAGTGGTGCTTTGTCTGCACCCAGGATCCAAACCAGCCAACCCTGGGCCGCTGAAGTGGAACGTGTGAACTTATCCACTGCACCACTGGGACAGCCCATTTTTTTGTAATAGTTTTGATATAAGGGTAATACTGGCTTTATAAAATGATTTTGGAAGTGTTTCCTCTGCTTTTGTTTTCTCGAAGAGATTCTGTAGAGTTAGTTTTAAATTTTCTTTAGATATTTGGTAGACTTCTCCAGTGAAATCATGTGGCCCTGAGAGTTTCTCTTTGGGAGTTCTTAAATTACAGATTCTATTTCCTACTAGTTACGGGCTATTCAAATGATCAGTTTCATGTTGCATGAGTTGTTGTTTGTGCTTTTTTGAGGAATTGGTCCATTTCATATAAGTTTTTGAATTTAAGTGTGTAGAGATCTTCCTAATATTCTCTTATTATACTTTTGGTGACTTCAGCATCTGTTTTAATATCCCTGTTTCATTTCTACTGTTAGTAATTTGTGTCCCATTATTCTTTCTCTGTCAGTCTTGCTGGAGGCTTGTCAATTTTATTGATTCTTTTTGAAGAACAAGCTTTCCGTTTCATTAATTTTTCTCATTTTAAATTCACTGTTATCTGCTCTTATTATTTCTTTACTTCTTACTTTGGATTTATTTTACTCTTTTTTTTCTAGTTTCTTGAAGAAAGCTTAGTTTATTGATTTGAGACCTTTTCTCCTTTCTAATGTAGTGATATAACTTCCTCTCTCAGTACTATTTTAGCTTTATATCAGAAATTTAAATTTATATGTCTTTATTTTCATTTAGTTCAATATATTTTTATTTCCTTTTAGATTTCTTTTTGATCCATGGATTATTTAGAAGTGTGTGCTTAATTTCTAAACATTTGGCCATTGTCCTATTATCTTTCTGTTATTGACCTCTAGTTTGATTCCACTGTGGTTAGAGAATGCATTCCATATAATTTCAATTCTTTTAAATTTTTTGAGGTTCGTTTAATATCTCAGAATATGGTCTATTTTGGTGTATGTTCTGTAGGCATGTCAAGGATGATTCTACTGTTATTGGGTGGAATATTATATAAATATTGATTAGATCCTGTTGGCTAATGATATTGTTGAATTCTTCTTTATCTTTTCTTATTCGTTAGTGAATTTTTCAAGAACTTGCTGAGAGAGGGATGTTGAAGTCTCCAACCATATTTGTGGATTTGTCCGTGTCTCCTTTCAAACTTATCAGTTTTGCTTCACGAATTTTGTAGCTCTGTTTGGTGCATAGACATTTAGGATTGCTTTATCTTCTTGATAGATTGATCTTTTTTATCATTATGCAGTGTCCCTCTCTGTCCCTGGTGATATTCTTTGCACTTCAGTCTCCTTTATCTGATATTAATATGGCCACTTTATCTTTTCTTTTTGACGTTTACATCATATGTCTTTTTCCATCCTTTTACTTTCAACTTACCTATATCATTATTTTTTTTTAAGATTTTATTTTTTTCCTTTTTCTCCCCAAAGCCCCCCAGTACATAGTTGTATATTCTTCGTTGTAGGTCCTTCTAGTTGTGGCATGCAGGACACTACCTCAGTGCGGTTTGATGAGCAGTGCCATGTCCGTGCCCAGGACTTGAACCAACGAAACATTGGGCCGCCTGCAGTGGAGCACGCGAACCCAACCACTCGGCCACGGGGCCAGCCCCCCTATATCATTATTTTTGAAGTGAGTTTCTTCTAGATAGCATATTATTGGATCATATTTTGTTATCTACTCTGCCAATCTCTGTCCTTTATTTGGTGTATTTAGACCATTTGCATTTAATGTAATTATGGATATGCTATGGTTTGATTCTGCCATTTTATCTTTTTTTGTTTGTTTCTTTCTGTTTTACATTTCTGTTTTCTTTTTCCTGCCTTGCTGTAGGTTACTTGAACATTTTTTAGAATTCCACTTTGATTTTTACAATTTCATTTTATAAATATGGATTATTACATACTTCTATACCTTTTTTAATGTAACTCTTCATATAGCTTATTTACTAATTGTTCTGGTATTACATTATGTAAACATAAATTATCATAGTCTTCTGGTATTGACAGTTTACCAGTTCAAGTGAAATACAGAAACTTTACCTCTCTTTACATCCTTTTCAATTCCTATTTTATAATACAATTATCTTATTCCCCTACATACATTGAGGGCAAAATTCAAAAGTATTATAACTTTTACTTTATCAAACACATCTTAGAAAAATCAAGAGGAGAAAGTCTAGTATATTCACAGATATTTTTGTTCTTTCTATTCTTTATTCCATCCTGATATTTTAAGATTCCGTACTTTATTATTTCCTTTCTGTAGAGAACTTCCATTAGCCATTCTTTTATCACAGGTTTTCTGGAGACAAATTCTGCTAGTTTTCCTTCATCTGAGAATGATGATTTCACTTAATTCCTGAAGGATAATTTTGTTGGATATAAAATTCTGGGTTGATGGTTTTTTTTTTTCTTTCAGCACTTGAAAAAACGAGTGTGCCAGTTAGTTCTGGCATCCATGGTTTCTGATGAAAAATCCACTGTCTTTCAAGTTTATTCTGCCTATAAGTAATGCAAGGCCATTTTATTACTCTATTTTTAAGCTTTTGTCTAAATAACTTTGTGCTACATAGTTTTCTTAAGGAGATAGTTGAGAAGAATGGAAAATGGAGTCCAACTTTTTTTTCTTTCTCCTTTTATTGTTTGGAATGCACCATTGTATTTTAGGGATCCTAGATTTGTAGAAAGATTTAGCAATTTGAAATTTTAGGAAAATCAATGTAATCTTAATTACAACAAAGTCAAGCTTAAGAGTCACATTCAAATTTCAAGAACTCTGCATTTTATGTAATGGCACCAATTTTTCTGCATCTGGCATATACATACATACTGGATATATATATATATATATATATATATATATCTCCACACACAATGTTACTTATGTATATTTATTGTACCTATTAACATCTATCAACTTATTGAAATCATACATATAAAATCAATCATACAATTGTGATTTTTTTTATCCCTTTATGTTTCTTTATATAAAGAGTTGAGAGAGCTGTGAGGAATTTAAGGCAGAATGGAATACACACATACTGAGATGTCAAATCAAGAATTTCTAGAGGAAATGTGCAGAGATTTCCATTTTCACTCCTATAAATTAGGAATGTTAAAATAATGTGGGGTTTTTTTTACTTTTTTTTTCTGCTTTATCTCCCCAACCCCCCCCCCGCCCCCGCCTCCCCTCCCCCTGCTGTACACAGTTGTATATCGTAGTTGCAGGTCCTTCTAGTTGTGGGATGTGGGATGCCGCCTCGATGTGGCCTGACGAGTGGTGCCATGTCCCTGCCCAGGATCTGAACCCTGGGCCGCCACAGCAGAGTGTGTGAACTTAATCACTCAGCCACAGAGCCGGCCCCTGTTTTTTATGCATTATACCATAATGATGGATACAGTTGTTCAAACCTATAGAAAGTACAACATGAAGAGTGAGCCGTAATGTAAACTCTGGATTTTGAGTGATTATGATGTGTTAATGTAGATTCATCACTTGTAACAAATGTACTTCTCTGGTGGGGGATGTTGATAATGGGAGAGGCTATGCATGTGTAGGAGTATGGAGTATATGAGAAATCTCTGTAATTTTCCTTCAATTTTGCTGTGAACCTAAAACTCCTCTAAAAAAAAGTCTTAATAAAAAGTGAAAAAAAACATATTTTTGACTAATACTGCTTTCAAGAACCACAACTTTTGGATTTTGTTGTTTACAAAACAACAAAATATCTCTTTACAATACCCATCTATTTCACTGAGCACTCTGATAAGAAGATGGAGAAGATATGTGGGTGGAAGGTCAGAAGTTACATCAATAATCTGTTACTTGGGCCTTCTTCTTTGGCTCCAGGTCACCAAGTGATCTCCCCCTCATCCTCCACTTCGGTAGCCCATCCTTCTCAGGGCACTTCACAGACCTTTTCCCTTATCTTGTTGCAATCTCTTTTCTAAAATATATTTTACATTAATTTATCTTAATTTCTTAAGTACCTGAACCATAGCATGAACTCAATTAAATATATTAATACCTTGAAACATAAAATACCTTACTCTTGTTTGGGGAAAATTACAAATAAAAACTATTTTTGCAAGCAATCTAAACTAATTATAGAATATCTTCAACAGCTCTTCTGTAACAGATAAGAGACAGTGTTGAGACAGTACACATGAAAACCTCATGGAAGCTATGATGCCCAGGATATTTCTAATTCTTAATAACAAACTTGGAAACTCAGTAACTTTGGGGATCATAATAAAACAATAAGGTTAAGAAAAGCCATGATCTTTAAAATCTCATAATACTATACTTTTTAAATAGAACATAGCTTTTTTTGCTTTTAGCTTTATGATGTAAAAGATCTGACTTAAGCAGTTTCTGTGCCAGATGCCAGGCAAATTTTTTAAAAGCTAAAATAAAACTCTGGTATACAAGGAATTATTAGCACAACCATTATCATCATCAGCATCGTCATCCCCATTTTCACATTCTACACTCTGAAACAAAGGAAGATTGCTACATCCACTGAGATTCATAAAAATCAAAGGGATTTTGGGGCTGGCCCCGTGGCCGAGTGGTTAAGTTCGCGCGCTCCGCTGCAGGCGGCCCAGTGTTTCGTTGGTTCGAATCCTGGGCGCAGTCATGGCACTGCTCATCAGACCACGCTGGGGCAGCGTCCCACATGACACAACTGGAAGAACCCACAACGAAGAATACACAACTATGTACCAGGGGGCTTTGGGGAGAAAAAGGAAAAAAGTAAAATCTTTAAAAAAAAAAAAAAATCAAAGGGATTTATAAGAATGGTCCTAGCTGTAAACAGAAAATATATATACATATTCCACTGGAAGGAGTAATCCCAAATGGTGATGTTTTACAAAGCATACTATAGAATGATAGATAACACTGGCCTTTTAATTTTCAGTAAAGTATCAATTAAAATAGTGAAGAGCTCTCCAGGTTGAAAATTATAGCAGCAGTCCTAAAACTATTCATCAGTTGATTGGGACACCTTACAAAAATTAGTTAAAATGCACAAAGAACATATTTCATTACTAATATGGAATTTAAAACTGGTATAACCACTTCATAATATGACTGTCATATTTCCATTTTTAAAAGCTAAATTGTAATTGTCAATGACAGAGAGTTAGGAATGCATTACTCTTATTCTGAGGATTTTTCTGTCAAATTTGGTCTAAGTTTCCAACGTCACACTACTGGCAGTGCAGTAGCCAATTTAAATGAAACCATAGGGATTCAGGCCATGTAAAGTAATTATACATCACATGTACCCCCTGGGCTACTGTAACCTAACTGAACAAGCTCTTTCAGGGTTTGACACTTCTTTGGCAACAGAACGTTGTCTGGTGTTTTACGTGTTATTCTGAGTGTACCTGTTACAGAGGTTTGTGTTTAACTCCATCAGTACACATTATTTAGCATTTACTTTTGTGCACAGCTCTGGGCTGGATGCTGTAAAACATAACATGCTCAGCTACCAGTTTTACTCCTACTATTACTACTGCTAATTATTATTTTTGCTTTAGAAGCACTCAATAAATATTAGCTATTTGGGGTCAGATCATACGTTAATTTTTTTATGAGGTAAAAAAATACATAACATAAAATTTACCATTTTAACTGTTTTTAATGGTACAAATCAGTGGCATTAAGCAATTCACATTGTTGTGCACTCATCACATCACCGTAATCTATATGTAGAACTTTTTTGTCTTCCCAAACTGAAACTCAGTAACTTTCCATTCTTTCCTCCCTAGCCCTCTGTCCTGAGCAACTACCATTCCACTTTTTATTTTTGTGAATTTGATAACACTAAGTACCTCACATAAGTGGAATAATATATTTCAATAATGAGACATAATTTAATTATTGAATTATAATAATTCAAAATAATTATTTCACTTAGCATAAGGTCTTCAAGGTTCATCCATGTTGTAATATATGTCAGAAGTGATGGATGTTTATCCATTCATCCATCAGTGAACATTTGGGTTGTTTCCATCTTTTGACTATTGTGAATAATGCTGCTATGAACATTGGTGTACCATATACTGTTTTATATGTATTAACTCATTTTATTCTCACAGAGCCTAAGAGCTGCATCACACAAACTACCTACCTTATAATAGGTACTATTTTCAATCTTATTTTGTATTTGAGGAAATAAAGACTAGGGAAGATAAATGAATTTGTCCAAAGTTACACAGCTAGTAACTGGTAAAGAGCCAGAATAAAAACCCAGAGCCCTCTGATTCCATGCTTATTCTTAATCACTAAAGATAAGGTGGTGCACTTCTCTCAAGGAATTTAGAATTTAGAAAAAAGCAAAAAAACTATATAAACATCTAGGAAGCAGACTGGCATGTGATAAACATCAGAGTTTTCTGGTGAAAAGTGCTGAACACATTTAGTTTTCAGGGGTCAGCAATCTATGGCCTGCAGCCAAAATCTGGATCATGATCTGTTTTTGTGCAGCCAGAGAACTAAGAATTGTTTTTATATTTTTAAAGTGTTAAAAAAAAGGAAGAAAGAAAGGAGAAGAAGAATATATAACAGAGACTTTATGTGATTGACAAAGCTGAAAGCATTCACAATCTGTCCCTTTACAGAAAAAGTTGGCTGACTCCTCTCTCAAAACATGGTGAGATCCTTGCTGGCTGAAGTAATTAGGAAGTAGGAAGCATTTCATACAGGTCATAATGTAGCATTTTAAAAAGCTGCATTGGGAGCATCATGGCAGAGTGAACTTTCCAGGCACTCTCTCCCCTCCAACATACAACAAAAAGGAGCAACCATATACCAACAGAAAATAGCCTAACAGCACAAAAATCCTCAGGGAGACACACAGACACATGACGGAGGGCGGAGAGGATGGAGCCCCCTCGGAGGAGCTGGAACCGAGTGAGAGAGAACTATGCTCCCTTCCCTAAAGACTGAGGTGGCTGCTGCAGGAGGATCTGTGAGGGAAGGAGTGAGGGAGGGGTCACACGTCCGTGGGATCACCCAGGACGCCCATGGGCCCTTGCAGCCTAGAGTGAAGCCCTCTAATAGGGTGAAAGCTTTTGCGCGGGGTGACCTCATCAAACCAAGACCCAAGAGACCAGAGAGCAAGAGCTGATTGGGAAACCCGGGATTGCACCTCCCCCAACCCAGGCAGTGCCATCTCGGCTGAAGGCGGAGGACTCTGAATACCTGGCTCTCAACCCCCACCCAGGAGCAAAAGGCTGTAACTGCAACCGAACAATATCAGAATGAGAAAGACCTGACCTTCTAACATCAGGCACTACATCACATCTCCAGACCAGAGAGAAAACGACAAGCACCCAGAACTCAGTCCTGAGGACACAGAAATATGTAAGCTAAATGACAATGAATTAAAAATAGCTATCACCAAAAAACTTAATGAGGCAAAAGAGAATGTAGAGAAACAATTCAACAAGTTCAGGAGCTACTTCACAAAAGAGATTGAAACTATAAAGAAGAATCAATCAGAAATATTAGAGGTGAAAGACATAAAACAAAATACAGACTTCCTGTTTGCTTGTGTGGACACCATAGAGGAGTGAATCAACATAACTGAAGATAGACATGTTGAAATGCTCCACATAGAGGAGGAGAGAGAACTAAGAGGAAAAGGAAACGAAGACAGTCTCTGAGAAACATCTGACTCAATGAGGAAATGCAATATAAGAATTATAGGTATTCAAGAAGGTGAAGAGAAGGAGAATGGAGCAGAAAGTGTGTTCAAAGAAATAATAGCAAAGAACTTCCCAAATCTAGGGAAAGAGAGGGAAATATGTGTGGAGGAAGCTTCCAGACCTCTTAGATTTGTCAATGTAAAAAGACCTACTGCAAGGCATGTAGTAGTAAAACTGGCAAAAAGTAATGACAAAGAAAGAATACTCAGGGCAGCAAGGCAAAAGAAAATAACCTACAAAGGAACCCCCATCAGGCTTTCAGCAGATTTCTCTGCAGAAACCTGAAGCTGGGAGAGGATGGAATGACATATTCAAAACTTTAAAAGACAAGAATCTTCAGCCAAGAATACTCTATCCAGCAAAAATATCCTTCAGATATGAGGGAGAAGTTAAATCTTTCCCAGACAAACAAAAGCTAAGGGACTTCATAGCCATGAGACCCCCAATACAAGAAATCCTCAAGAAGGCCCTCATACCTGAAAAAAGAAAAAAAAGGGAGAAACAGGCCACAAAACACAGAGTAAGGAGATAAATAAATTGAATCAGAATAGGATAGCAAATATTCAACTACAGTATTAGGCTAAAGGGAAAGAAAACACCAAAAACAAAGACAATCTTGTCACTTTAACCACAAACTCACAACACAAGTTGGAATAAGATATGAGAAAAATAACTTAGGAGGGAAGTAGGAAAGGGACTGAATCAGTTTAGACTGAGGAAATAAGAGGCTTTCAGAGAATTGACTATGTTATACACGAGATTCTGAATACAAACTTAAGAGTAGCCAGTAAACTAAAAAGCAGAACAGAGACGCGAACAATAAGTAAGGGAAAAACAAAGAAACACTTCATAAAAATCTACATAATGCAATGGGTAGACCAAAACACACAAAGGAAATGCAGGAAAACCGGAAAAAGAGTGATGTAATGACAGCATTAAGCCATCAAACATCAATAATCACTCTAAACGTAAAGGGATTAAATTCTCCAATAAAAAGACACAGAGTGGCAAGATGGATTAAAGAACAAGACCCAACAATATGCTGCCTCCAGGAAACACATCTCAGCTCCAATGACAAACACAGGCTCAGAGTGAAGGGATGGAAGATGATACTACAAGCTAATTTCAAACAAAAGAAAGGAGGTGTTGCAATACTTCTATCAGACAAAGTAGACTTCAAGATAAGTAAGGTAAAGAGAGACAAAGAAGGGCAACATATAATATCAAAGGGACACTCCATCAGGAAGAAATAACACTTATAAATATCTGTGCACCCAACACAGGAGGACCAAAGCTCATAAAGCAACTATTAAAAAACCTAAAAGAAGATATTAAAAATAATACAATAATATTACGGGACCTCAACAGCCCACTCATATCATTGGACAGATCATCCAGACAGAAAATCAACAAGGAAACAGTGGAATTGAATGAAAATCTAAACCAGTTGGATTTAATAGACATATATAGAACACTCCATCCAAAAATAGCAGAACGCACATTCTTCTCAAGTGTGCACAGAGCATTCTCAAGGATAGACCATATGTTGGGAAACAAGACAAGCCTCTATAAATTTAGAAAAAATTGGAATAATAACAAGCATCTTCTCCAATCATAATGCTATAAAGCTAGAAATTAATTACAGGAAAAAAGCTGAGAAAGGGACAAAGATGTGGAGACTAAACAATATGCTATTGAACAAGCAATGGATGATTGAAGAAATTAAAGGAGAAATCAAAAAATATCTGGAGACAAATGAAAATGATAACATGCCATACCAACTCATATGGGATGCAGCAAAATCTGTATTAAGAGGGAAATTCATCACAATACAGGCACACTTTAACAAACAAGGAAAATCCCAAATAAGCAATCTCAAATTACACCTAACTGAATTAGAAAAAGAAGAACAAATCCCAAAGACAGCATAAGGGAGAAATAATAAAAATCAGAGCAGAAACAAATGCTATGGAAATAAAAAAGGCAGTAGAAAGTATCAAATGAAACAAAGAGCTGGTTCTTTAGAAGATAAATAAAATTGACAAACCCCTAGCCAGACTTAGAAAGAACAAAAGAGAGAAACTCAAATAAACAAAATCAGAAATGAAACAGGAGAAATAACAACAGACTCCGCAGAAATACAACGGATTATAAGAGAATATTACAAAAAACTATATGCCAACAAAACGGATAACCTAGAGGAAATGGATAAATTGTTAGACTCTTACAACCTCCCAAAGTCGAGTCAAGAAGAAACACTCAATCTGAATAGACCAATCACAAGGAAAGAGATTGAAACAGCAATCAAAATCATCCCAAAGAATAAAACCCCAGGACCAGACTGCTTTCCTGGGGAATTCTACCAGACTTTCAGAGAGGATTTAATACCTATCCTTTCAAGCTATTCCAAAAAATTAGGGAGGATGGAACACTTCCTGACACATTCTATGAGGCCAACATCACTCTGGCACCAAAGCCTGATAAGGACAGCACAAAAAGGGAGAGCTACAGGCCAATATCGCTGACGAACATAGATGCAAAAATTCTCAACAAAATTTGGGCAACCCGAATTCAGCAATACATCAAAAGGATCATACATCATGATCGAGTGGGATTCATACCAGGGACACAGGGATGGTTCAACATCTGCAAATCAATCCACTTGATACACCACATCAACAAATTGAGGAACAAAAACCACATGACCATCTCAATAGATGCAGAGAAAGCACTTGACAAGATCCGACAGCATTTATGATAAAAACTCTGAACAAAATGTGGATAGAAGGAAATTACCTTAACATAATAAAGGCCATATATGACAAACCCACAGCCAACATCATACTCAATGTGCAAAGACTGAGCGCCATCCCCCTGAGAACAGGAATAAGAGAAGGATGCCCACTATCACCACTCTTATTGAACCTAGTACTGGAGGTTTTGGCCAGAGCAATTAGGCAGGAGAAAGGAATAAAAGGAATCCAGATAGGGAGTGAAGAAGTGAAACTCTCTCTCTTTGCAGATGACATGATCTTATATATAGAAAACCCCCCAAAATCAATCAGAAAACTATTAGAAATAATCAACAACTAGAGCAAAGTTGCAGGGTACAGAATCAACTTACAAAAATCAGTTGCTTTTCTATACTCCAATAGCGAACTTACAGAAAGACAACTCAAGAATATAATTCCATGTGCAATTGCAACTAAAAAAATAAAGTACCTAGGAATAAATTTAACCAAGGAGGTGAAGGACTTATCCCAATGACATTCTTCATGGAAATAGACCAAAGAATACTAAAATTCATATGGGGAAATCAAAGACCCCAAATTGCTAAGGCAATCCTGAGATAAAAGAACAAAGCTGGAGGTATCACAATCCCTGATTTCAAAATATACTACACAGCCATAGTTACCAAAATGGCATGGTATTGGTACAAAAAACAGGCACATAGATCAATGGAATAGAACTGAAAGCCCAGAAATAAAACCACACATCTACACATAGTTAATCTTCGACAAAGGTACCAAGAACATACAATGGAGAAAAGACATTCTCTTCAATAAATCATGTTGGGAAAACTGCACAGCCACATGCAAAAGAATGAAAGTAGACCATTATCTCATGCCATGCACAAAAAGAAACTCAAAATGGATCAAAGACTTGAAGATACATCCTGAAACTATAAAACTCCTGGAAGATAATATTGGTAGTACACTCTTTGACATCGAACTAAAAAGGATCTTTTCAAATACCATGTCCTCTCTGACAAGGTAAACAAAAGAAAAAATAAACAAGTGGGAATTCATCAAACTAAAGAGTTTCTGCAACACAAAAGAAACTAGAATCAAAACAGACAACTCACCAATTGGGAGAAAATATTTGCAAATCATATCTCTGACAAGGGGTTAATCTGCTTAATATATAAGGAGCTCACACAGCTGAACAATAAGTAAGCAAACAATTTGATCAAAAAGTGGGCAGAGGAGATGAACAGACATTTTTCCAAAGAAGATATATAAATGGCCAATAAACACATGAAAACATGTTCAACATCACTAATCATCAGGGAAATGCAAATCACAACTGCACTAAGATACCACCTTACGCCTGTTAAAATGGCTCTAATCACTAAGACTAAAAATAACAAATGTTGGAGAGGGTGTGGAGAGAAAGGAACTCTCATACACTGCTGGTGGGAATGCAAACTGGTGCAGCCACTATGGAAAACAGTATAGACATTCCTTAAAAAAGTGAAAATAGACATACCATATGACCCAGCTATCCCACTACTGGTGTCTACCCAAACAATTTGAAATCAACAATCCACAAAAACATATGCACCCCTGTGTTCATAGCAGCATTATTCACAATAGTCAAGACATGGAAGAAACCCACGTGCCCATTGACCAATGGTTGGATAAAGAAGATGTGGTGTATATATATATATATATACACACACACACACACACACACAAAGGAATAGTACTCAGACAGAAAAGAAGACAAATTCTTCCCACTTGTGACAACACGGAAGGACCTAGAGGGAATTATGCTAAGTGAAATAAGCCAGAGTGAGGAAGACAAACACCAGATGATTTCACTCATATGTGGAATATAAACAAACACATGGACAAAGAAAACAGTTCAGTGGTTACCAGGGGAAGGGGCTGGGGGCACAGGAAGTGAAGGGGAGCACTTATGTGGTGACAGTCAAGAACTAATGTACAACTGAAATCTCGCATTGATGTAAACTATTATGAACTCAATAAAAAAATGCTGCATTGGGAGCTGGTCTCACTGGAGGATTCTAATAAATGCTGATGCATGAGAGCAGAAGGAAGCAAGTCAGGCTAATGAGAACCTGGAAGATAGGAAAGGAGCAGTGGTTCTCGAGCAGGAATGGTGGGGTGGAGCTGATTATGAAGGGTCTACACACAAAGGCAAGGAGAATGAATGCTCAAACTTTCAACCTTATGAGTGTTTGGCATATATGTGGATCAACCATCTTAGGTATTTAGGAAGAGACAATATTCACCACAACTTTAATCTTAGAAATGAAACAATGTTTCATAAATTTACGAGTGATATTAATGATTAACTCATGGAGGTGAGAGAGAAATTAGTATTCACAAAGCTTTACCAAACTATCTATACCCAGCTCAATGATGGATGGCAGTTAATTCATTTCCTTACCCTTTGTATCTCTTAAATAGAAAAACCTTAACTTACAGTTACAGGTCAAGTGGGAAATGGCAGTGGCGGCTTTGTCAGATACTTCTGGATATTCGAACCAAGGATAGACATAGAAATCAGAGAAAGCTTTCTTACTTTCAGCAGACAGTCAAACGTTGAGTTGACCAGCATGTCAAAAACAAAATCTGGGAGTCTGTCCTCTTGAACTCGGGAGAAAGTGACTCTGGGGCTTTGATCCACATCTTTGATGTACTTGGCTCTAGTAAGTACAAATGCGGGGAGAATGTGAAACTCTTTCAGTGCAAGAATTTTGCATCACATTCGGACTTTTTCAAGAAAACTTTAAATCAGCCTCAACAACATGACATTTCGCCCTAGAAGTGATAAATTCAAGCTATTAGAGATATTGGACATAACCCTGATATAAGTCCTGAAACAAATCAGTTGGAATCATACTGTAGATATAAATTTTTCAATCACAAACACAGGAGAGAAAATATAACTTTATTTTGCCATAACTCAAAGAATTTTATAGTGGGAACTCCTGGCTGATGCAGAAACTGAAACCTGGTCATACCAGTCCAGTTCAGGGATTAGCCTGTCCATGCATGTCTATATTTCAGTTACATTCAGTTCAAAATTCCTTTGTGTGTTCTGTTCCCTCCCCTTCTTCCCAGAGTTAACTCTGAGCTCAGCTGGGTTTTGCAGTTGCTTTGACAGGGCTGGAAGGAGAGTGTATTTAGCTGTGTAGGGCCCTGATAGTCAGTCAGCTCCCAGTTAGTTCTCTGGGCTGCTGACCTGCTACTGATGGAGCTGAGGCCTGCCATCCCCAGATCGGACAGTCCTCCCCACAACTTTTGATGCTCCTTTTCTCTTCTCACTGCTTGACCTCATGCAGGACCTGGCCTTGCTCATGTGCCTTTTGTACCTCAAGGTGTCATTAGATGATTGGGGCTGTCCTCACTTGCCCGCTGGAGCTGTGCTGGGTTTCTTATCCTGTCACTGTCTTAATGTGCCATATCATCGTCAGGATGTTGTGCTGACATCTTTTGGGGGCTAGCTGCCTCCCACTGTACACTAGGATTGCATGCATAGGTCTCTGAACTTTGATGAAAACTTTTACTAAGTCATAAATTTGTTGCTGCAATATCTTGAATTATACCTATCATGAGAGCAAAGATTTTTTAGTAGCTACTTTTAAGGAACTGAACAAAACACATAATTGCACTATGACTTCTACAGAAGTCTTTCTTTACACACCTGTAAACAATAAGATCTATCAAATAATTTATCATGGAGCATGTGGATAAGCCAAAAAGCACATAAAATATTTTTCATGTTTTTCAAACACTGTTATAGCTTGTTATTTATTCTGCTCTCTAAGAGATGTGGCCATGGGTGGCCTTTAAGGCTGGGGAAACCAGTGTGGCCAGGGATATAGTGACACATTGACTACTAAGGATAAGCAGTCTTCTTCACTTGTGGACATTGGACACAATTCTAGAGAATGTGCTAAATATGTCTGAGGCATTATAATTGTGGCATTATTAGTACACAGATAATTCCTCCCTGATTCCGATGAATCATCTCTTCATTTTCAAGGCTTTGCATTTTCAAACACTTTGTCTCCTCTCTCTCCCCCTAATTCTCTTTAATACTCAGTATTTGTTTAACCTGAGGTGGAGAACTTATAACCGGGGAAGGAAATCCTAAAAATAACCAAGTGCCACAATGTATTAAAGCATTACACCTTGGGTCACTGGACACATTTACAGCTGTGGAGTATTGTGTTTTCTCTTTTTAGACCAAAGAGTGTTTATCTCACACTCATCATGTTACTCTGTGAGGGATAAAGTGCCACTGAGAAGCCTCCCCTGACCTACAGTTTCTCCACTGGGAAAAAGCCCAAGGCAAACACCCAGCTGTACCAGCATTGCAGGACAATACTTGGGAGGCCTGCTTGGGTTTCACCCTACAGAGATCACTACAGAAATCTCTCCATTCTGTGAGGCAGGACCACTGGGGATCAGACAGAGATGGAGAAGGGGGGCAGGGCTAACAGCAACCATTGCTCAGATCTTGATGACCCTCGTTTTGGCAGGCAGCAGTGCTTAAGCAGAGACCCCAGTCATTGGGTCTGCCCACCTGCAGAGCTGTGCTAGTGGTCCCTTTGGCCAGAGAGCTCAGTCAGCAGTTCTGCCTGCTGTGGGTTCCCAGTCAATGGGCTGAACCAGCAACACATCTCATTCTATGGCTCTGATCTGGCAGGTAAGTAAATTCACAGCCTCACCTAATGGCAAACATAATCTTGTCCTGACACACTGGGAGACCTGGCCACAGATGTACAACAGCTGTAGAGCACATTGGATAGTCTGCCTGGGCAGGGAAGCAAATTTGCAGCCCCACCCAACTATGGGTCACAGCCTCCAGTCCTGATCCAACAGGAAGCCTGTCCACAGGTATCTGGTGGTCACAGAGCACATCTTAAGGCCTGCCTGGGCAGGGAAAAATGCAACAGCCCCGCCCAACGGCTGAGCATAGCCTCCAGTCCTGCTTGACCAGGAAGCCTAGCCAGAGAAGCTGGGCGCTGATCCTTCAGCCCTGCTCAAGCTGAAAGCCAAGCCAGCAGCCCTGCTCAACTCCTGAACATAGCCTCAGGCCTCATTTGGCCAAGGGGCCTGAAGACGTACCCTGGGCAACCTCAGAGCCCAGCCTACAGTATTGCCCAGGCTAGGACCCCAGCCTGCAGCCCTGCCCTGCAGCAGAACCCAGCCTCTGGCCCTGCCTAATTTCTCAGCACAGCCTGTGGCCTTCCTCAGTCAGGTAGCCTAGCCAGTGGCCTCACCCAATCATGGATTGTAGCCTGTGGCACTATCTGACCAGTGAGCCTAGACAGTAACTCCACCTGACCACAGAGCACAGTCTCTAGCCCCACTCAACTAAAGCATATAGCTGAAGACTCTGCCCAACCAGTGAGCCCAACCAGCAACCTTACCCAACAGTGGAGCAAAGTCAGTGGCCTGCCTAATGACAGATCCCAGCCTGTGACCCCAATCAACTTCAAAGTATGGCCTGCAGACCTACCTGATTACAGAGCATAGTCTGAGACCTTGTTGGATGGCAAAACCTTGCCCGTGGCTCTGTCTGAACACTCAGTTCAACCAGCATCACCATCCAGTAAGGTGGCACAGCCTTAGGCCTCATTCAAACAAAGTCCTTGTGGATCCCAACCTGCAGCACTGGCCAATTGCAGAGCCCAAACAGCAGCACTGCCCAACCAGCGAACACAGCCTGCAATCCTGCCCAATAAGAGGTGATTGCAGAGCACAACTGTTGGCCTTGCCTGACCGAAGAGTGCAGCCAGCAGCCCTTCCCAACCAGGGAGCCCATCCAGTGGCCCCACTTAAACAGGGAGCCCAGCCAGCAGGCCCAGCCAAACACAGAGCCCAGCTAGCAGCAACTCCCCACCCCGAGCCTCAGAGCTCAGGCAGTGGCTGTTCCCAAACAGAGACTCTAACAGGAAGCTCACTGCCCATAGGCATTACTAGCTGACCCATCCAGAACCCAAAGCTGAGCTGACTAGTGAAGGTCTTTTCCTGCTGAAGCAAACGTGTAATGTCTAGAACAGGGGACCACTTACTTAAATGCACAGAAATCAATGCGAGGATACAAAAGCATGAAGAATCAAGAAAACACGACACCATCAAAGGAAACTAATAAAGCTCCAATAACAGACCCTAAAGAAATGAAGATCTATGAGCTGAGCAGAATTCAGAATAAGCCTCTTAAAGAAGTTCAGTGATATAAAGAACAAAAGATAGACAACTAAACAAATTAGGAAAACAATACATAAACAAAATGAGAAATTCAAAAAAGAAATAGAAGCCATCAAGAATATCAAATCAGAAGTCCCAGAGCTGAAGAATATGAAGACTGAGCTGAAGAACTCAACAGAGAGCTTCAACACAGACTTGATGAAGCAGAAGAAAGAATCAGTGAACTCAAAGAATAGTCATTTAAATTATCCAGTCAGAGGTGCCAAGAGAAAAAAAGAATGAAAAAAAATGAAGAAAACCACCAGGACATATGGGACATCTTCAAAATAAACAATCTACGCATTATGGGAATCTTATAAGGAAACGAGAAAGAGAAAGGGACAGAAAGTCTATCTAAAACAATACTGGAAAACTTCCCAAACATGGAGGGAAATGGACATCCAGATCACGAGGCACAAAATTCCTCAAATAGGTTGATCCCAAAAAGGGTTACAAAGAGACACATTATCATTAAATTATCAAAAGTCAAAAGCAAAGAGAGAATTTAGAAAGCAGCAAGAAAAAAGCAACTCACAATGTAAAAGGCAGCCTGCATAAGACTATAAGTGGATTTGTTAGCAGAAACTTTGCAAGCCGGGAGAGAGTAGGATGATATATTCAAAATTTTGAAGGAAAAAACTGTCAGCCCAGAACACTACCAGTAAAGCTGTCAATCAGAAACGAAGGAAAGACAAGGACTTTCCCAAACAAACAAAAGCTGGGGGAATTCACCACCACTTGACCTACCTTACAGGAAGTACTAAAGGGCATTCTTCACACTGAAATGAAAGGATGCTAATGAATATTGTAAAAATATATGGATATGTAAAATCACCAGTAAAGGTAAATATATACTCAAAAACAAATTCTCTAATGTTGTAATGGTGATAAGTAAATCATTTTCAACCCCAGTTTAAAGTTATAAAACAAATGTATTAAAAATAACTAAATGGGGCCAGCCCAGTGGCGCAGCAGTTAAGTGCGCACATTCCACTTCAGAGGCCTGGGGTTCGCTGGTTCGGATCCTGGGTGCAGACATGGCACTGCTTGGCACGCCATGCTGTGGTAGGCATCCCACATATAAAGTAGAGGAGGATGGGCACAGATGCTAGCTCAGGGCCAGTCTTCCTCAGCAAAAAGAGGAGGATTGGCAGCAGTTATCTCAGGGTTAATCTTCCTCAAAAAATAAAAAAAATCCCCAAAACGCTAAAACTAAGGGCCGGCCCCATGGCCGAGTGGTTAAAGTTCGGCATGTTCCACTTCGGTGGCCTGGACTTTACAGATTCAGATCCTGGGTGTGGACCTACTCTACCCATCAGGCATGTTGTGAATGCATCCTACATAAAAAGCAGAGGAAGATTGGTACAGATGTTAGCTCAGAGCTAATCGTCCTCAAATACACAAAAAATAATAATAACTATAACTAAAATAATTTGCTAAATTTGCTATAAGATATACAATATAAAAGGTAACATCAATAACCTAAAATGTGAGGGAATGAGAAGTAAAGGTATAGAATTTCTGTATGCTATTGAAGTTAAGTTGTTATCAGCTTAAAATAGGATGTTTTAACCATAAGATATTTTATGTAACCCTGATAGTACACAAAGGAAAATACAGAAATAGGTAAACAAAAGATTATGATAAAGGAATATTATATTGAAATTAACAATAGGAGTAAAGCTGGAAAAAGTATACTGACACAAAAAGTCATCAAATCTGAAATTAAGACAGCAAGAGAGGATGAAAGCAACAGAAGAACTATAAAACATTTGGAAAACATTAATAAAATGTTAATAATAAGTCTTTACATATCAATAACTATTTTAAACATAAAAGGATTAATTTTTCCAATCAAATGACATAGAATGGCCAAATGGATAAAAAAATAAGATCCAACAATAGGCGACCTACAAGGGACTCCCTTTAGCATTAAAGACACACATAGGCTGAGAGTGAAGGGATGGAGAAAGACATTCCTAGCAAATGGTAAATGAAAGAAAGCAAGGGTAGCTATGTTTTATCAGACAAAAATAGATTTTAAGGTAAAAATGGGCACGTGGGTCAAAGAAGGTTATTATATAATGATAAAAGAGTCAATTAATCAAGAAGATATAACAATTGTAAATATTTATGTGCCTAACATCAGATCGCCTAAATATATAAAGCAAATACTAACAGAACTAAAAGGAAAAATAAACAGCAGTACAACAATAGTTGTGGGCTTTGATATTTCACTCTCAATAATGGACACATCATCCAGACACAGAGTCAATAAGGAAACAGTGGATTTGAACTGTACACCAAATGAACCTAACACACATACACAGAACATTCATCCGACAGCAGCAGAATGTACTTTCTTCTCAAATACACAAGAAACATTCTTGAGGATGGATCATACCCACAAAACAAGTCTCAACAAGTACAAGAAGATAGAAATTACATCAAGTGTCTTTTGTGACCACAATGGTATGAAACTAGAAATCAATAACAGGAGTAAAGCTGGAAAATTCACAAATATGTGTAAATTAAACAAAATATTCTTAAAAACAAACAATGTATCAAAGGAGAAATCCAAAGGGAAATTAAAAAAGTATCTTGAGACAAATAAAAAAGGAAACACAACATACCAAAACTTATGGGATGCAGCAAAGACATTTCTAAAAGGACAGTTTATAGCCATAAACATACATGAAAGAAAAAAGATCTCAAATAAACAACCTGACTTTATACCTCAAGGAACTAGAAAAGAAAGAATAAAGTAATCCCAAAGTTAGCAGAAGGAAGGAAATAATAAGGATTAGAGCAGAAATAAATGAAATAGATAATAGGAAAAATAGAAAAGATTAACGAAAGTAAGAGTTGATTTTTTGAAAAGATAAACAAAATTGACAAAGTTTTAGCTAGACTAATCAAGAAAAAAAGAGGGCTAAAATAAATAAAATTATGAATAAAAGATAAGTACAACTGATATCACAGAAATACAAAAGATCATAAGAGACTACTATGAACAATTATATGCCAACAAATTGGACAACGTATAAGAAATGGGTAAATTCCTGGAAACATACAACCTACCAAGACTGAATCATGAAAAAATAGAAAATCTGAACAGATAATAAAGAGTAAGGAGATTGAATCAGTAATCAACACTTCCCAATAAAGAAAAGCTGAGGACCAGTTGGTTTCACTGATGAATTCTATCAAACATTTAAAGAAAAATTAATGTGAATCCTTCTCCACCTCTTCCAAAAAACTGAGGAGAAAGCAACACTCCCAAACTCATTATATGAGACCAGTATTACTCTGATTCCAAAGTCAGACAAGGACACTACAAGAAAAGAAAACTATAGGCCAGCATCTCTGATGAACATAGATGCAAAAACTCTCAACAAAATACAAGCAAACTGAAATTCAAGTTCACAAAAAAAGAATCACACACTGTGATCAAGTGGGATTTACCCCTAGGATGCAAAGATAATTTAACATACACAAATCAATAAATGTCACACACCCAGCTAATAGAATGGAAGATACAAATCATATAATCATCTCAATAGATGCAAGAAAGAGCATTTGAGAAAATTCAACATCCTCTCATGATTAAAAACTCTCAGCAAGTTAAGTATGGAAGGAATGTACCTCAACATAATAAACACTACAGCTAACATCAGTGGTGAAAGGTTGAAAGATTTTCCTCTAATATTAGGAATAAGACAAGAGTGCACACTCTCATCACTCCTATTCAACACAGTAGTGAAAGTCCTAAACAGAGCAATCAGGCAAGAAAAAGAAATAAATGGCATCCAAATTGGAAAGAGGAAGTAAAACTTTCTCTGTTTTCAGATGGCATGATCTTAGATACAGAAAATCCTAAAGACTCCAACAAAAATTGTTAGAACAAATTCAATAAAATTGTATATACAAAATCAACATACAAAAATCAATTGTGTTTCTATACACTAACAACAAACTACCTGACATAGAGCTAAAGAAAGCAATCTCATTTACAAGAGCATCAAAAAGAATAAAATACCTAGGAATAAATTTAAGCAAGAAGGTGGGAGATCTGTACACTGAAAACTATAAAACGTTCATGAATGAATTTGAAGAAGACACAAGTAAGTGGAAAGATATCCTGTGTTCATAGATAGGAAGAATGAATATTGTCAAAATTTTCATACTACCCAAAGCCATCTATAGATTCAATGCAATCTCTATGAAAATTCCAACGGCATTTTCCTCAGAAACAGAAAAAACAACCTTTAAATTCATATGGAACCACAAAAGACCCTGAATAGCTAAAGCAATCCTGAACATGAAAAACAAATCTGAAAGCATCACACTTGCTGATTTCAAGCTATACTATGAAGCCATAGAAATCAAAACAGTATGATACTGGAAGAAAAAGAGACATAGACCCCAACAGAACAGAATAGAGAGCCCCAAAATAAACCCATGCATATGTGGTCAACTAATCATTGACAAAGTAGCCTAGAAGACTCAATAAGGAAAGGAAAGTCTCTTTAATAAACATTGCTGGGAAAAGCAGATACTCATATGCAAAATAATGAAATTAGACTTGTATCTTACACCACTTACAAAAATTAACTTGAAATGGATTAAAGACTTGAGTAAGGCCTGAAACTGTAAAATTCATAGAAGAAAACATGGGGCGTACACTCCTTGGCATTGGTCTTGGCAATGACATTTTGGATTTGACACCAAAAGCTCAAGCACCAAAAACAAAAATAAACAATTGGGACTACATTAAACTAAAGGGTTTCTGCACAGCAAAAGAAACAATTAACAAAATGAAAAGGCAACCTATGGAATGGGAGTAGATATTTGTAAACCAAGTCTGTGATAAAGGATTAATATCCTAAATATATAAGACACTAATACAACTCAATAGCAAAAACAAATAATCTGATTTAAAAAAATGGGCAAAGGACCTAAATGGACATTTTTCCAAAGAAGATATACAAACGGCCAACAGTATATGAGAAGATGCTCAATGGCACTTATCAAGGAAATGCTAATCAATACTACAGTGGGATATCACCTCACACCTGTTAGAATCGCTATTATCAAACAGACAAAGATAACAAGTGTTGCTGATGATGTGGAGAAAAGGGAATCCCGGTGCATTGTTGGTGGGAATGTAAATTGGTGCAGCTACTATGAAATACAGTATAGTGTTTCCCCAAAAAATTAAAACTAGAACTACCGTATCATCCAGCTAATCCACTTCTAGCTATATATCCGAAGGAAATGAAATCACTGTCTAGAAGAGATATCCTCATCTCCATGTCCACTGCAGCATTATTTACAATAGCCAAGATATGGACACAACCTAAGTGCCTGTCAACAGATAAATGGATACAGAAAATGTGGTTTATATATATAATGGGATATTATTTAGCCATAAAAAAGGCAGCATTTGTGACAACATAGATGAAACTTGAAGGCATTATGCTACGTGGAATAAGTCACAGAGAAAGACAAATACTTTATGATCTCGCCTATATGGAGAATTAAAAAAACCTGAAGTCATAGAAACAGAGAGTGAATGGTGGTTGCCATGGGGTGGGGGAATGGGTGAAGGTGGTTAAAGGGTAACAAAGTTTCAGCTAGAAGACACAAGTTCTAGGGATTTAACATACAGCATGGTGACTATAGTTAATAACACTATCATACACTGGAATGCTGCTAAGAGAGTACATTCTGAAAGTTCTCCCCACACACAAAAATGGTAACTATGTGAGGTGATAGATGTGTTAACTACCATTATGTGGTAATCATTTTGCAATACATATGCATATCAAATCACGTCCTATATCTTAAACCTACATCATGGTTTTATCTCAATTATCTCACAATAAAGCTGGAAGAAAAAATGAAAGTCAATTATTGGCCAGGGAGAAAATCAGGTGCTACAGTTGTGTGTATCTATCATATAAAGACTATATTTTCCTCATATAGTAATTCAGTCATTCATTCCAAAATATTAAGAATTTATTTTGTGCTAGGCACAATATCATTTTTATTGCCATGTTTTAAACACTTTATATGTAAATTTTCAGTTATTTTTATTTAGTGTCACAAAAACAGGTACAGAAAAAAGGGATAATAAATATGTTAACATAATTAAATGTTTGGTTTCAATGACTTCTCTGAATTTCTTTGGCGTCATTATCAAAATTTGTTCTATAATCCTGCTCATAATCTTGTTCTCACCTTTAGGCTTTGTCAGTTTATTTCAGTTACATTTTTACATGAAATATACCACAGAATTCTTCTTAGCTTTGAGTCATGCAATGTGAAAGGCATAGAAACACAAACTGATCCTCAGCATCTTAAAATTTACAACAAGGTAATTCTCTCCTCAAATTAAGGAATGGCGTGTTTAGAGGCTCAGGGCTGTCAAATATCCACATGAACTACTCCTACCAAGACGGCTCACACACTGAGCTTGCCATCCCTGAAATCTATCATGATACTGCTTGCAATTTATATCTTATGTTTAACGTAATGAATTTACCCTCAAAGTAATACAAAACTACAGGTGTTTTATATTTTCTACTGTTGGATTATTTTTCCCTTAAGCTTTTTTCTTTCATCTTTCCTATCATGCTTCAGCTGCAACCAAGTCATACAGAAGTGAACTAACCAGGGCTTTTCACAACAGAATATTTGGAGGAAAAAGTGAGATAAATTAAAGTTTCTGAAGATTAACTGGTTGTCCTAAACTATCAATCAAACTCCTTTGGAACCTCCCTACCTATGTCTTGGGTGATCAAAGCCTGTCTACAAGCAGCCTTTGGCCCTGCAGGGGTACCTGTTCAGCTGATCAGGAGACTGGAGAGGAGACTCGGAACCACATGATGATTCTTTGGCAGGAATGCTCTGTGGTGACACACTGCAGGAGGATGGGGCTGGCTGTGTTTTACTAGGTAAAGACAGTCACATGGAAGAAGATGAGGCAGGAAACACCTAGAAATAGGCAGTTAAAATGTCTAGAAATAACACATTTGATCCATAATGCCAGGTGTTATAGTGTAAAGTAAATACATAAAGAGATGAAACCAAGGATTCATGTTTTCCTACCTCCTTGATTCCGGAAGTAGTAGAAGAATGATTATAGTTTCCAAATGTGATGATGTAAATTGGCTCTTCGTCCTCACCTGTGCACAGAGATTCAGCCCTCTGGCCTACAGTACAAGGATTCAGGGTTTCTCTGAGCTCAAACTTGGAACTTTGGTTTGGGACGCCTGCTGTAAGGAATCTCTAGTTTGGGAGTTGCCGCTTTGAGAGATGAGATTTTGATTTCACTTGCTGATTTTGTTGAGCATGCTATTGGGGACCCACTAAAATTCTATAATCATTTTTATATGTACTGCTGAACAAGCCAGATTGCTAAAATCTGTGCCGTCTCTGAAATAAATGCAAACCTTTACACTGATTGCAACTTGTTATGCTTTTGTCTGTCTAGGCTGGGCTGCAGGCATCTGTATGGTCTGTGGGTTACCAGAGGCCCCAGTCTCCCTGCCACCACATCTGTGGCACACAGCATCTCCCTGGACCTCCCTGAACTTCCTGAATTGTTCCCAGTTTCCCTGTGGGATGGTCTCTTCCTGAAACCATAGACCCACAACACATAGTCACAGGATATGGGACCTTCCTCGTGGGCACGAACTCCCAGCACACCAATAACCTCTCTTTCTTGGGCTCTATCCAACTGGTCATGAGATGTCAGTGAAACCCGGATAGTACTTAGTGCCAGACTTTGAAATCTCTCCTGCAGCACATGGAACCTTTTTTTTCCCCTTTCTTTGTAATTAGTTGACGTCAACTTTGACATAATTGTCAAATTATGAATATGTTTTCCTAAATGTTTAAAGACATTCTTCAGTAATGGAAAATTATCTGATAACTAAATAGCTAAAGATAAATTTTTGAATATTTTTACATACTAGGTTAAGCAGCAGAAAACATCCATCTAAAAATAATCCATTCTTTCTCCTTTCTCAGGGACCTGCCCCATGAGCCCTGTGCATCAGCAGCGTGTTAGAAATGATTATTATGCACTAAAGTCATAAGAAGACAAGTGGATTACTTAGGATAATAAGACACCCCAAAATTCCCCACCAGAATTTTAAAATCATTCTTTCTGCAGTTTATCTAAAAATTGGGGTAATCTTTGTCAATAATAGACCTAACATAATGTTTTTTGCTTGTTGCTTCTTTCGTACCAGAGTGTGATCTTATCATTGACATGTACTAGCATGGGGACAACTATTTTAAGAGATTCCAGGCAATACAAGGGCTCAGCAGTGATAAGTAAAAAACAACAGGCAAAAATAGGAAGTCACAATATTCCACTTTTTAATATTCTGTCTTGACTCTACCAAGCAGATGGGAGAGATTTTTAAAAAAGCATTTGTTGCCTCTGGAAGCAATTATATATTACTATATTTTGAACTATAATTCTACTTCTTCAATTTTTCTTTGGCGCAAATGCGCAATTACAATTGCATTAGCACATTTTCAGGATTTCTCAAGTGCGTGGGAAAAAGCATTTTATTAAGGCACATTTTGCTGTCACTTCAAGGGTCTGGTAGCTCATAGACAAGTGCAATCACTATTTCCTACTCTGAGATCCCACCTTAACCTGTGAAAGCTACACTGGAGCCTGCATTAATAACAGTGCTGACTTTGATTTAAAGAATGTGCATTTTATTATTAACTAACAAATTAAAATTGAGGCTATACAGAAGCTCTAACTATGAAAATGTAGAAAGTTAAAATATATTAAATTAATTACATTCTAATCTGTCCAGTATTCATGATAATGTATTTTTACAAGTTGAAAGTAATTTTGTATTATGCTTCCTAATTTATGAAATCTTCCATGGAAAAAGTGAGTCTTCCCCATAAAAGGAATAAATAACTTGCTTTTGTGAGTGCATTAACTTGTCTGGCCCGTGGAGAATCATTTATTGAAATGGAAGAAGTAGCTTGTCACTGGCATGCAAATGGTGTGAATGAGGACACCTCCAGAAGTCAACCCTGCTCCCTCAACACGAGCCAGACGAGAATCCTTTACTCCACAGCTACCTTCTTGCTCTCTCTCACATGCGAGGGCTGTAGGAGCCACCACAGCTGTGTTCAAAGCATCTTCCTGTCACATGGGTGCAAAGGATTATGTGGTATAACTGGAAAAATTACTTGCTTTATTCCTGTCAATTTTAATTGAGATCCTTACATTCTGCTGGTGAAAGGCTTTAATGTCTGTAACACTGAGTTCTTTATTTCTTGGTTTAATTATTTATGATCAGAATGCTTGTTTAGTTACTCTTGCATAGACCCTGCTAAATCTAATAATGGATATTAAAACACTGGAGATAATCTATAGCCTTCAATAAATCACACCTAATTTGGAATTCCTTTGTTGAATAATGCAAGCTACTATAGGGAGGGAAAAAGTCAAAACAAATAAAAAAGTGAATTTGTAATCAACTCAGTTGATAGCTAACTAAAGTATTAAATTAATAAAAGTAGTAACGTTTTTCTAATTTCATTAACAAAAATAAATTTTATTAAGATTGATATCATGCTTTTCACTATAAGTTTCAGGAATGTAAACTAAGAATAAAAATGATCTCAATGACAGAGAATCCTCATGGTCATGTACTTTAATATGAAATATGATCTGCCATCAAGACGAGCAACGGCTGGGGATTCCCCATTCCCCATTCCCCATCTCCATCACTCTTGCAGTGATAATGACCATCTTCTTAGGCTCTATAGGAACATTATCTAAAGTAACCTAACAAAACCTAAATTTTAACAATGAATAAAATAACCGACATAAATGTATTTTGAGCAAAAGGAAAAGTTGCATTGTTCATTTTGTTGTAGTTGCTTTTATCTGGTAGCTCAGACCCAATGAATGTAGCACCTTGGCAGCATGAGCCAGTGGTGAAGGAGAGGGGGGTGAAAGTCTGGAAAAATACCCCAGTTACAGCAACTGCTGTGAGATATCAGAGAGCAGTATGGACTGCTGGGGGCAAACAGGAAACACAGGCCAGGACCAGGGCTCTGAGAAGATGGCTTGTACACATCTGGCTGGCAGCTCCGCTCCTTGGGAGGTATGGTGGTGGTCACTGGCCTGTGGTCAATTTGGAAATCCTACTGGCCACTTGGAAACAATTAATTGACTAGTTGGAGGATCCTTGCTATGATTGATAATATTAACTAAAAGTTATTAAAAGACAAATACTCCACTATTGTATACAAGCACATAAATTATCCCCATCTAAAATCATTTCATTATTTCTTCCTCTTTAGCAATTGCTTCACTGACACACATTCACATAAGTTTTATCTCACTAAAATAGAAAAATTGTTTTAAAATAAAAGTGGATACCTATAAACATGATAAAATATTGTATTTTAAGTAGCTATATTAGAATAAGTGCTTTGAATGAGATGTATATTTGATACCATATTACCTATAACAAAGGCCATAATATATTTACTTAGTCCAATGTGAAATGCACTAAATGTGCTCGAATACTGAAAACACCAAGGAAAGTAACAGTCAGTTAAAAAAGTAAAGGAAAGCACAAATAACAAGGAAGAAGGCAATTAAGAAAAGGAAAACCTAACATTAATAGTGTATATTTTGGTGTCTTTTTCATATATGCCTACAAGTATTTTTTTCTTAATACTGTAAATTTAATTTCCTAAGAATTTATGCAAAGAAATTTTACCTTAGTTTTTGCATGAAAAATGCCAGGATGCCTTGTCACTAAGTAAACAGTGCTCTGATGTTCCTCCTATTTACAATTAACACCCAGTTTTCTACACTTCTGTTTATGCACATGTAAGAGAAACACACTCCTCATAGGATATATTTACAATTATAAATGCAATATTCATAATGGATCATTATATGCCTATGCCTCCTTAGTGGAGATAATTGCCAGCCATAATGAGAAACAAACTAAAAGCGATAGTTAAAACATAATAAGAATCTTTTTTAGATACTTCTTCATTTTTCCAATTTTCTTGTCCAAATAGAGATAATTAAATAATCTGAAATAATGGATCCAAGAAATGAATACTAGTGGTAGACAAAAAAGTTCAAGGTAAACAAGAGGATGTGGCATCTTCTAGGGCCTTCAGTAAATATTTAGGAGTTGAAATGATTGTACAGAGAATTCAAACACTCTTAGAGTCAAGCGTGACTTTTTCCAGTGCCCATGAGGAAGGTACCAGAGAGGCCCGGCAGGACCAAAGTGCCAAAGTGATTGATTTATTCATGTTAGATACATCCTTGGACTTTCAAATGTGAGCAAATTTGCTTATTTGCAATTTTATTTCCTTCTGCAAAGCATCATCAATTATAATTATTTTATTAAATAAAAATCCAATGAGATTCACCAACGATCAATTAGAAGGAGAAAGGAGACTCACCATCTCTTCAGTTAAGCCTTGCAAACCCGGAGCTGTGGCTGCTGGGCAGCTCCGAGGAGCTGCTGAGAGGTGTCTGGGGAAGGCCGACATCAGTGGAGCATCGCCCTTGCCTGCCAGGAAAAACACCGAGATACAGTTAACGCACAGATGGCAGCCCATGGAGAACAGTCAACAGCTCAAAAAAAGAAAAATCCTAGGACCTCGGGTAAACATCACAATTCTTTAAAATTTTTGGTATTTGTATTGCAGCATAATTTACATAGAGTAAAATTCCTCCGTTAAAAAGTATACAGTTCTGGGGCTGGCCCAGTGGCATAGCAGTTAAGTTCACATGTTCTGCTTTGGCGGCCCGGGGTTCTCTGGTTCGGATCCTAGGTGCGGGCATGGCACCACTTGGCAAGCCATGCTGTGGTAGGCGTCCCACATATAAAGTAGAGGAAGATGGGCATGGATATCTGCTCAGGGCCAGTCGTCCTTGACAAAAAGAGGAGGATTGGCAGCAGATATTAGCTCAGGGCTAATCTTCCTCAAAAAAAAAAGTATGTCTGAATGTTAGAAACAGATTCCACATTCAGATACTGGTTCTCTGGACTACAAAGCCATGTGTGCTAGTCTTATATGGTGTCTTAGTCGCTTTGGTTTGCTGTAACCAAGTACCATAGACTCGGTGGCCTATAAAAACCAGAAATTTATTCTACAAAGTTCTGGAGGCTGGAAGTCCCAAATCGGGGTGATAGCACGGTCAGATTCAAGTGAAGGCCCTCTTCTGGGTGGCAGGCTGGAGACTTCTATTGCTTCCTTACATGATGGAAACAGAACAAGAGAGCTCTTTGGGGTCTTTTTTATATGGGCACTAATCCCATTCATGAAGGCTCATCTTTATGACCTAATCACCTCCCAAAGGCCTCACCTCCTAATGTCATCATATTGGTGGTCAGGATTTCAACATATGAATTTGGAAGGGACACAAACATTCAGTCCATTGTACATGGTATAACTGAGACTGGTCTTTTATAAAAAATTTAAAAAACTAATACATAATACGTCCATAGTTTAATAATTGTAAAATTATGTACGTCAAATATTTCATGAAATAAACATTTTGCACTAGATATGAGGGAGCAATGCCAAGTGGCCCTTGGAATTTATCATCCAGGAAGACACTAGTGGAACTCGTAGCAGCAAGATTGATAAAGGGGAGGAGAGGACAGGGCTTTAGTGCTCTTTGTAGTGAGTTGTAGATGAAGAGACACAGGCAGAGAAAATGTTTTTCAAAATATATGGCAATGAAGGGTACATAAGAGACCCATGGGGGAAGAGGGTTCCTCTGGGAGTGGGGCAGCCTCAAGCTGCTGAATGACTGTGCCTAGAATAGAGGATCTGGGTGGAGGAACAGAGGACTGTGTGCTGGAACCCGGAGGTCTGCAGGGGCAGCAATCTGGGAACTGGAAGGACAAATGACCTGAGGTTTCCTCTCATGCTCTCTTCCTAGTGTGTCACCTCATCTCAGACCAGAAGATGCTTGAAGACAAGTAGAATATGAGTTTGTATGTGCAGAATGCGCCTACTTTCATAATAGTGCTTTAATAGCTCTAGCAACTGCAGCTGAACACAAGGGGGAGAGAGAGAGAGAGAGAGAGAGATTACAGAGCACTTTGAAAGCATCCAAAATACCCTCTATCCACAACTCAGCAACTCAGGCAGGATAACCAGGACCCTGGAGGGAGGTGATATGATGGGTAGTGATATCTGAGGGTAAAGAACATGTGGGTAGTTGAGAAGAGTCTGTTTTGACTTTCTAGAAGCATGAATATATGTAAAGTAGCGAGCATTTATATACTGTAAATAAGATTGTATATGTACATACTGTACTTATATATAACAAGCACATAGCACACAGTACACAGTTTACCTAGTATATGTAGGATATGGTAAGTTATTCTCCTATATTGTTTTCTAAAAGATTTTAAGATTTTTCATTTCACATTTAAGTCTTTTGTCATGAAGAGCTGACCTTTGCGTGAATTCTGGGACAGGGATCCATTCTGATTTTTTCCATTTGGATCCATTTGCTTATACCATCTATTTTATAGACCATTCCCCCACTGTTCTGGTAATATTACCTCTGGTTTTCACATAGGCATAGATCTTTTCAACAGCAATCCACACTTAGTTACTACAGCTTTACAGTAGTCTTGATGTCAGATAGGGTAAGCCCCACCTCCCACCCCTACAAGCACACTCTATCCTTTATGGGATTATCTTTAGCCCTTTTCTTTCTTTCTTTTAATTGAGGTAAGATTGATTTATAACATTGTATAAATTTCAGGTGTACATCATTCTATTTTGCCTTCTGTGTAGACGATATCGTGTCCCCCACCAAGAGTCTACTGTGCTTATGTGCCCCTTTATTCCTTTCACCCTCCACCCACATCCCTTTTCCCCTCTCCTAACCACCAATCTGTTCTCTGTATCTATGTGTTTTTTTATTTTCTGCATATGAATGGAATCAGGCAGTATTTGTCTTTCTCCAAAGATAAATCATACAACATTTTGCCTTTCTCTTGGGCTCATGCTTTTTTGGTAGAATTATTGATTATCAACTCAATTAATTTAATGGTATGGGTTGCATTGAGGTTTTCTAATCCTTTGAGGCAATTTTGATAAGTTACATTTTTCTGAGAACTTGTTCATCTCACTTATTTACAAATCCATCTGTACAAAACTATTTATAATCTGAGATGGATCAGAAATATGAAAATATAAATGTGTCATATATGTACAGCTTAAGAAGAAAAATAAAATGAGTATATGTACCCACTATTAAAACTATGAAATAGAATATTTCTAGTATCTTAGAAACTTCTGTTGCCCTTCTTCAATGCTTCTCATTCTTTGCACAGGGAGTGATCACTATCTTTAACTGGATAGTTACTGATTGCGAACACTAGAGAAAAAAAGATTTGGGACAGAGGAGTAAAACTCACAAAATTGCTTTGTTGTATCTCATACCAAGTAAGCAGTTGGATATATGAGCAAGACTTTCATGGTAAAGGTTTTGTCTAGAGTTAAAATATGTGAGCATTTTTGAACAGCTAGTAATGAATGTCCTTTGTAGAGCAACAAATATGCACTTATGGCCATAGGAAAAGCTATTACAGTGGGTGACGATTGATTGAAGTGAGTATTCATTAGAGGTGAAGACACGGGAAAAAGTGAGAATAGAAAACTTTTTCTTTGCACAGTGTGGCTAAGAAAGAGTGGAATAAAGAGGAATGAGATTGAGGTGGTAGCTATATAAATGACTTGAGCATTTAAAATTTTATTTAACATTATTTTCAAATAATTTCAGACTTAAAGAAATATTGCAGTAAAACGAATTTCCATGTTTATACTTTTTACCTTCATTCTCCGAATGTTATTTACTATGAAATAATAGAAAAAATACATATGGTGGTCTCTGCCCTTAATTCCTGGCACAGAGCCCCTAAAACCCTTGTAATCTCCTAAGTGATAAGAGTGCTAGAAATATCTTTTATTCTAATGTTTGGTCTTTGACCCCAGTTTCTGACATAGGATATTATTAAATCCCTTGGAATTTCCTGGGTGACAGGTGTGTCTTTTGTTCTAATGAGATGACTTGTGGGTGGCTGTTGGGTGGGGGTTGATCACCAGAAAGACCCAGCCATGATTATAAGCTTGGAATTTTCATCCCTATCCCCATTCTCCAGAGAGGGGAGAGGAGCTGGAAATGGAGTTAATGATTAATCATGCCTATGTGGGAAGCCTCCATAAAAATCCCAATGGTATGGGGTTCAAAGAGCTTCTGAGTTGGTGAACACATGGAGCTGCTGGGAGAGTCGTGTGCTCCTAGCCTCACCATGCGAGCTCCTTGCCCCTTCCCAAATAGCTTCCTTCTTCCATCTGACTGTTCTTGAGTTATATCCTTTTATATTAAACTGGCAATCTAGTAAGTACACTGCTGTCTTGAGTTCTGTGAGCTGCTCTAGCAAATTAATCGAACCCAAGGAGGGAGTTGTGGGAACCTCTGATTTATTACTGGTCATTCAGAAGCACAGGTAACAGCTGGATTTGTGATTGGCATGGAGGGCCTGGTCGTCTCATGGAATTGATCCTTTAACTTGTGGCATTTGACACTATCTCTGGCTAGTGTCAGAGTTAGATTGAACTGTAGGACACCTGGCTGGTATCTCAGAGAACTGCTTGGTGTGGGGAAAAAACCCACAGTTCTTGGGCCGGAAGTCTTGTGAGTGTGTAGTCACATGAGAAGGAAGGAGACGCACAGGAGGAGGAGTGAATTTTTCCTTCACTCTCTTTAGTAGGGTTGCTGTCTTTCACTCATGGATTTATAGGAGGCCTTTACACATTCTGGATACCAAACCCAGGTAACATGTGCTGCAAATATCTCTGCCAAGTTTTGGGGTTGTTTTTTCACACTACAGTATCTTTTAACGAGCAGAAGTTTTAAATTTTTATATGGTCAAGTTAATTTTTTGCTTGTGGTTTGTTCTTTTTGCATACACCAAGATCAAAGATATTCTCATTTTTCTTCTAAAAATCTTTCATAGCTGCCTTTATAATGCCTTTATACATTAATCAATTAAAATAGTTTTTGTGTTTGCTATATGGGACAAAGGTCAATTTTTTTTTTTAATATGGAGATCAATGATCCTAGCACTGTTTTTTGAAAAGTACACTATTTTTCCACTTCTCTGCAATGAAAACATGTCATAAACCAAGTTTCCAAACATGTGTGGGTGTCCTCATGTACCCACTTCTCAAATCAATTAGTTCCCAGAACTACAGGAAGCTGATTTTCCACCCTGATGTTTTTCAGGCCGCATAGTATGAATTCAAACCTCAAACCCATGTGGTTATTGTCTTGTATTTAAGAATTATCACAGAAAACTTTTTTTTGTTTTTGCTTTTTCCGTACTCTATTGGGGCCCAGAAAAAGGCAGGCATATGTTTTCACTGTCTCCTTATGAGGGTGGGACTTTCCTAGTCCAGGTGCTTACAGTGCTACCCTTAATGACCCTGGATTTATGTGAGAGTGAGAGGTGTGGTAGTCTGTATTCCTCCTTGTTTGAGCATCTGTCTCTGTCTCCCGAATTACAGGCTCATAGCCCTTTAACACTCAACTCTGGGCTGCTAGTTGCTGGGAGACACTCCAGGGCAAGGCACACACTTACCCCCTGGATTTATACTTGCTTGTTCTTCCAGGTCTCTGAAGGGTTTCCTTATTTTAACTCAGCCATGCATGAAAACAGATGCTTTTGCATATTTTATCATGCATTTTTAGGAAAGGGTTTCTCTGAATATTCGGTCTTCCACCTTTCATCTTTCCTTCGCTTCTTCTTTGGCACCATCCTAAGCATTAACCAACTCCTACCATTTAAGCCAGGTACTGCAGAATTTCACTACCCTATTTGTTAGTGTTATTTCATTTTGTTCTATATGGCCCAGACCGTGTATTTAATTTATTTTAGAAATCCAAGCTCTTTAAGGATTCATTCTCAAGGACTCCACCGTTTCTATTTAAAGAAGGGCTCATTTGCTCCAATGTTTTATTTTAGCATTATTTGCTCATCTTCTCAAGAGACCCTGTCCTTGCCTCTTGGAACACACTTCATGATGGCTGTGACCTTGCATGGATGCCATGAGATGGGTAGGCACAGTTGCCCCATGATTGGGGCCACACTGAGGCAATGGTACCTGTTTATACCTTAGAGTTCATTTTCTTAGTGTTCTCAAAATACAGGTGCCATGCCAAAAACAAATTAATATAGTCAGAATGTGTGTCTCACTTAAAAGTTTCCCTCTCTAGCTAGAAGTGTTTGTTTTCCTAGTTTCTCTGATATCCTAACACTTAGGTAAATATTCTCTGAGGAAAGGATTTGAAAGTCATTTTAGAACATATATTGGACTTAAATGACAGAAATCTATCTCTTAAAATTTAGGTAAGCCATCAAAATTAATTTTCGTTTGAGATTGGACATTCCTGAGACAAATTTTGGAGTGCCCTCTCCTGCCAGAACGTTGTATTTTTCAGTCTTTTGTGACTAAGCAGTTATGTAAACATGTACTTCAATGATAATTACTCAGTTCTTTACTACACATTTCAAAATTAATCTGTATTGCCTAAGCCTTTAATGCAAATATGTTAAATAATGAAACAGCAGAATTGGCTATGGTTTTCAAATGTTTATTTTTGTCAAAACCTCTTACATATCACTCAAACATGTGATTAAAAATTGAAGAATTGCAGCTTTTAAATCTTTCTTGCTCATCTATGGTATTTCTCTATATTAAAAGAGACAAGGGTGCCCTTTGAATCTAATGGTTTTATTGGCAGTGTCACCACCATCCAGTTATACATGAATAATAAGGTCAACGTATGAATAAAATTTCTCCTCTGATGTACATTCAAAAATTACAAGTGTAGTTCTTTGGTAAGATGCTGTGACCATTATTTGTGATGCAAATCACAAAAATAAATGAGAAAGTATTGAAAAACAGACAGCTACTGTACAACATTCTGTGCTCGAACATTTTGATAGAAATATTTGTCAATATAAATTTGAAAATTTTGAAAATATAAATGTTGATCTTGATAGACTTTATTCTACTATTGATTATAAGGAGCTTCATACAAGTGAAGAACTAGCATTTTTCTTAAAAATGTGCCTTAGAAAATGTTAAACTCATCATTATTAATTTTTATTTTATTTTTTTTGAGGAAGATTAGCCCTGAGCTAACTGCAGTCAATCCTCCTCTTCTTGCTGAGGAACACTGGCCCTGAGCTAACATCCATGCCCATCTTCCTCTGCTTTCTATGTGGGATGCCTACCACAGCATGGCATGCCAAGCTGTGCCATGTCTGCACCTGGGATCTGAACCAGCGAGCCCCGGACTGCCGAAGCGGAACATGCACACTTAACCACTGCCCCACCGGGCCAGCCCTATTATTATTTTTTATTATGAGTTTTACTTCTTAGATAAGCAGAAAACAGAGCCAGGTGTCATGTTATGGCTGTTTTATGTATGTTTATGTTCTTCCAAAAATTATAATTTAAATTATAATTTATAAATGTCTAACTTCAAGGATCATAAGATGTTAGATAAGTCAATTTCTTTTCATATACTTTTGGCTAAAGGAAACCTAATTTTACACATATATGTCATTTTTGGACTATTCCAAGGAGATCTACAAGTAACACATTTTTAAAATGGAAGCAATACATGTGCATGGAAAATCATACATGAAAACAAAAAACATGCTTTTTTCCTTCCACAGACCCCTGGTCCTGCTCTTCAGAAGTAAGGAATTTTTATCATTTTCTCTTTTTACTGTGAAGTATTCCCTTGAATACTAAATAATACTATGTAATCATCTAATTTGTTTTATCAATTTTAAATAAAATCTATTGACTTCTTATGAATATAGTTCATTTATCTCACTTTTTTCTCCTAGAAGTACTTTAACCTATAATTTTAAGGTTTTTTAATTTCTTTCTTTCTCTAAATATATACTTATTGTGCTTAATATTATGCTGAAATAATATATAGTCTGTCCATTTTGAGCAACATTGATTGGCTCAGTAGAATGTGGATATTAGTGACCACCTTCCCTCCCATGCAACTTTCCCCATCATGCCTTTCAACTTCTATGAAAGATGTTTATATGAAAAGTCTTAAGTAATTTACGCTCCCTTTTGTAATTATAGTAAAGTCTTCCATGCTTTGTCCATAGGTTGATTTTGATCATGGAATCTCAAATGAATTGACAGCATCATGGTTATGTGTTTTTTTTAACTACAGGTGCAGATGGTATGATTTGATTTGTAGGAAGGCACTGAAATCATATGTGCATATACCACAGCCTCCAAAATAAAAGAAAAAAGCCAGGTTCCAATAGTCAAGAAGATAAGTTAGTTATCTTCTTTCCCTCCATTAATTGTTTGAAATGATGTTATTTTTAAATTATATGCCATAAAATTTAAAATATATTTCTGAAAAGGCATGCAACCTATAATAGATGTCATCTTAAATTCATAAAAATATTGTAGTTTTCCTCAAATTTTGTACATTTATGATACATTATTTCTTTTTTCCAGAAGTTTCACTTACCTTTATTTTGAATGATCAAAAAGAAACATAACACCTTTTCACCATCACCAACATAACTTAATTCTTATTATTGTCTTTGATAAATGATTAATTTTGGAGAGACAGTTCGCTAGCACTCTTCCAACTGTCAGCATTAATTCCTGGATGTTCATTTCAAGTTCGTCCAATGGTACTTGGATCTAATGACTGCCCCTTTCATCAAGTTTCTTTTTCATTTTTTTTCCCTGAATGAGTGCATGATAGTTAATTTTTCTGTACACTTGAATGTCTCAAAATTTTGATTCCTCTCATATTGCATTAAAATTTTAGTTAAGTTTATAGCTGCAAAGTGATTTACACTGTTCTTTTTTTTGGTAATATCCTGTCGAAATGATGAAAAGTCAGATCATTCATTAAAGAAAAATTGATTTCGACTGACATCAGACTTTTCAACAGCGCTGGTAGAGACAAGAATACAATGAGGCAATATGTTTAAAGAATTGAAAGGAAAATAAATTTTAAGCCTTGAATTATATGCAGCCAAGGTCTTTCAAATATGAGGGCACAGAAAAAGCTGTTATTAGAAAATAAGGCCTCAAAAGTTTTATGTAAATCAGTTAGAAAATATTCCTAGAGGAAATACTCCAGTAGGAAGAAAAATAAATCTGGGAACATGCTATTAGTTTGTAGAAACTAGGATTGATGTTAGTGATGGTTATTATATGCCAAAAATTCCATGATAACGCAATATATTCTAAATAACCAAGAAGTAAAGCTCCAGAAAATACTTCCTGAAATAAAGGCTGTCATGATGGAAAAAGCCAAATCAGAGCAGGTGAGACTATTTGCTTTGCTTGCTGAGATGATTTTAATATTGGCACATGTAAAGAAACTAAGAAAGAAATTAATATAATTAATGATATAAAATCATTACAGTACTAAAAATTTCCAAATTTCAAACAAACAGAAGAACATTTGATCCAGAAAGTGGAAGAGGCAAAAGGATGGGAAAAAAGAAATAATAAAGTATAGGAAACAAAGCATAAAATACGATGACAGAAATAGATGAGATCGGGTGCATTCAGGGTTGTATGGCCATAGAGTAGATGACAGAAATAAATCAATAGAACAATAATTAAATCAAAGTAAAGATTGTCAGATAAAATTTTTAATGTCAAAAAAGAAAACCCATCAAACAAAACATATTGAAAATAAAGTGATGGAGAAAATAGAGAGGGTAAATACAAATACAAAGATCTAAGCCCAAATTTTGATAAAAGTTGAATTTGAGGTGAGAATATCATAAAGGAGGAGAGGGCTGTGGTCCTTAGAAGCAATAGCAGATGCAGAAGATGTGCTTGTGAACATGCACCTTCATGACAAATATAGGCAAACTCAAATGCCCTCATTCCTACTAAGTTGTGTTAAAAACATTGTGACCAACAATCAGAGGATACACAATATTTTTAAGCCCAGATGGAGCATTAAGACAAATTTACCATGTGAATCCCTCAGTGAAACCTGAGTTACTGCCAGTGAGGGGATGTAGAATGGTTTCAAAAGAGAATTTTGTATAGGACTCAAAGCTCCTTTTCTATATAGTTCAGGCTGGAATTGAGGCTCCAGGAGTCTGGAGGGGATGGGAGGGGGAGGTGAGGCACATTCAGAAAAAGGGAATATGTACAGAATACGCTGGGGAATCTGAATAGGCTGTTCAAGACCTGACTCGGTCCCAAGGCTTTGACTCCTAGTCTCCCCCTCCAACCTGCAGACTTTAAGGGTCAATACCTTAGCTCCCTCTAACTCACTCCTGGCTGCTGAGTATAGCACATGTGCACAGGTCTGAAGGTTTGTGTGCTCCCAAAATTCAGATGTTGAAATCCTAACTCTTAAAGATGATAGGAGGTGGGGCCACTGGGAGGTGCTTATGAGCCCTCATGAATGAGATTAGTGCCTAATAATAAGCCTCCAGAGAGATCCCTAGCCCCCTTCCACCATGTGAGGACACAGCATGAAGACTCTGGAAGAGGGCCTTCACTAGAAGGTGATTCATGCTGCCACCTTGACTTTGGACTCCCAGCCTCCAGGACTGTGAGAAATAAATTTCTGTTGTTTTTAATCTACCCAGGCTATGGTATTTTGTTACAGCAGTCCTAATGGACTAAGAAAGTACGTTTTAAAATTTATGTGGAGAGTGGGTTGTTTTATTTTGGCAAAATAAGAAGAAATTGGGTGAAGACAACATGTGAAAAAATATTTTTAAGTACAAAATTATGGATTCTTGGATTTGAAAATACTGGATTGGCTTGTGAAAGGATGAGCTTGTGTGTATGTGTATGTGTGTGTGTCTGTCTGTCTGTACAACATGTCCCAGAAGTCTTAGTGCAGTTTAAAGCTTTACTAACTCCAGAATTATCAATGCCTCAAACTTATAAAAATGTCACTGGAAGGTTTAATATTTATAATTCTTTCAAATTTAGATTTATGAATAAAAATTATTTTTATTTTTTTGTGTGTAGGTCCTTCTGATAGAAAATGAGACAAAACAAACACTATTCAAAATTCACAAAACTCAATGAATGTAAAAGAAATTTAAGTACTGTGCTTGGGTTTATACAAGACAAAAACCTTATGTGGGAAGCTGGAGTTGAGGACAGAAAGAAGTAAAAAGATGAGAGTAAAAATCTCTGGGAAATAGCTAAAATTCCAGGTTCAACTTCAGATTTTTAAGAGTAATGAAATTGATGAGCCTTAGGTCAAGATCTCTAAGGAACAAAGGGAACCAGGTGAAACCCATAAAGAGTTAGCCATTGATGATTAAGAAGCGAGGAACTAAAATTTTTGTCCTTTTTGCAATTACTGGTTATAGGTTGTAGCTGTTTAACTCACCCATTGTTAACTGTGCTGTTTAGGTAATATGCTGTCTGACTCCCACTAGGCTCCTATGGATAACATCTCCCTGAAGCCTGGGTCACCATGGTAATGGGTGTTTGAGTTGCTCTCCGGAATTAGAACCCCTTTGTCCACTCCAGGCCAGTTGAGACCACCAACTCATCAACTGGGCCTATGCAGATGTCTGATAGGTGACCTTGTGATGTAAAGAGGATAAACTCCACCTTCAGATTGTTCTAATGCCATTTTGTGAATATGAGTCCTATGAAGAGGCACAAAGTCTGACTACACTTGTGCAGATCATCATTACCTCACCACTCCTCACCTCCAATCACCTATCTCCACATTTCAGACCACCTTGCCCCCTATCCCATATATATCCCTGAGTCTCCATTTTCGGGGACACAGATTTGAGACTCGTGCTCTTGCTTCCTCACATGGCTGCCTTGTGATTAAACTCTCTTTCTGCTGCAATCTCATCGTCTCAGTGTTTGGCTTTCCACGTGGTGGGCAAAAATGAACCTGGCGTGGTAACACAGGTAATATCTGGGTTCCAGATGGAATGAGTAGAAAATTGTCTAAGGACCCTGACAGGATGAGAGTAACATTGGAAGGAGGCTCTCTAGAAGGCTAGGAGCGTGGAGGGATCTACAGGGCAGGATGGTGGGGGAGGCGTGGTGGTTCAGCCTCCTCCCCTTACTCGCCCACCCTCGGAACCCTTTGTGACAGGCCACAGCTCTGTGATGCAAGCCTGGGGCTCTGTCCCCTAGCAAACTCCCAGTGCTCAGTTGCCTGAGGGCTGGGGAGGAGGCAATAAGAGAAGGAGGCTGAACCACCACCCCTCCCCCACCGGCCAGTCCAGTAGATTGAGTAGAGTGATTCAGAAGATGGAGGAGAATGTCTTTTCTCTGAGAAGCATTAGTGCTACCTGGCTGAGCACCACACCCACTCCCTGGGTGATTGAGATCATCCTCAGCTTTCTGTGTGGACTGGGACTCTTCTTCTTGTTACTCCCCTGCTTCTCGAGTAATCTGTCCTCACCAACACCCAGGAAGCACAGAAACATCAGGAAGGTAAGGAACTTTTGACTCAATTCGAACAGAGATTATGTCTTTTTCTCTTATTCTTATCTCCGCTTTTCTAAATCAACTAGAGAGACTCCAGAGATATGAACTCTGGGAAGGATAGGTCATCCTTCTAGGACAAGCCAGGCCAGGCAAGGGGTAGAATAGGCATGAGGATTTCTATCCCAAGATCTCAGACCAGGGGTCCAGGTGTGGTAGCGGACTCCACGGCAAAGCCCCAAATACAGTGATCAGTGGCCAAGGACTGGATACTAAGAGTTCCATCTCTGCAGGAGGGCAGGCCCTGAGCACTGGTTCACAAGCTGCCTTCCTGGGGCAGGTGTCTCTGTTGGGCTGATCTGAGGGCAGTGCTGAGCCTCTGAGAGATTCTGAGCAGTGGCTGGAGCGGGGTCTGGTCTCTGGAAGCAGAGACCAGCTGAAGAACCTCAGATGGGCCTGTAGGTCTGAGAATGTATGTTTCTTGAGTGGAAGAACAGGGATGGAAGAAATCCATGGTGGGTCTCACACAGAAAATCCTCCTTTGCGTTCTTCAAAGAAGAGAAACCACAAATACTTTTATCCACTTTAAAAATAAGTAAAAGAGGAGAAATGACAGAGCTCCATTAGTTAAATGTAGAAAGTCATATTGTTCATGAGCACTGAGTGTCTGCAGCTTGTCTAGAGAGAGGAGACGGAGAACTGCACCCCAGCCCCTCCTTTTATCATTTTTTCCCTTCTCAGCATCATACAGAGCCGAGGGGAAGGAGCAGCAGGACTAGGAAGAAAAGTGGAGCTTTGAGAGGTAAGCATCTGCCATTCAGCCCTGCACCTGAGAGCTAGCTCCTGTCTCTCCTGCCTCTGAGGGCCAAGCTCCTTGTCTCTAGTCTCCGAGGATGCCAGTGGCAGAGTCTGTCCCTCAGGAAACAGAGTGCTCAGGTGAAGCTGTGGGGTCTCCAAAGGGGTGCTGCCCTGCAAGGGCGTGTGGGCTGTAGTGGGCCAGAAGTGCCTAGATTGGGAGGTGGGACCTCCAGGTCCAACTGTGTATGAGTTAACTTGGCTCAGATTCCTCTGTAAGGTGATGCTGTCTTTTCTCCCCTACAAGGTGGTGGTGAGTGACATAGTGGTGATAGATGTGGAAGTACTTTGTAAATGACAAAGTGCTACCCATCATGAGCTTTGACATCATGTGACCTTGGACACTGATCTTGGGCTCCAGAGTTTAATCCCTCAAAGGTCTCCCCTAAAGGGACACTCCATTTAGCCTCCTGACCCCTAGGCACCCCGCTTCACCACCGTGACCCAGTCTCCTGATTTCTAGCTTGTAGAGACTGCCTGAAAGAACTGGAGGAGGCTCGGGACCTGGCTTCACTTCTGCATAGGTAAAGAATCTTTCCCTTCTCTCCTGGTCCTCCTTCTTCCCAGAGCCTATGATGTGACCTCAGGGCTGCAGGCAGCCTGGGAGGGGGAGCCATGGGGACAGGATGAGTCTAAAGCCCTGGGGTGAGGAACAGCAGGAGCACTGTGAAGTCAGCACAGGGGCAGTGGAGGGACCCTGGGCTGCAGGTGCCCACCCCTGCCTGGCCCTCCTGATCTTGTCTGCTCCTGACTGCAGCTTGTGCCTCCTGTCTTCTGCAGCCACCTGGGGAAGCTCCCTGACAAGGGTGGCTTTCATCAGCTCTCATGTGAAGAACCCCCTGGCAAGGTGTGTAAAACAGTGCCCGCTGGAGTCAAGTGGCCATGCCAGGAACGCATAGAAGAGGTTGCTCCCACCATGTCCCTCTTGGCTTCCCCGGCTCCTCTGAGCAAGCACACTCTACCTCTGGCCTCCACCCTTAGGCTGGACCCAGTGACCTCATCAGTTTCTGTTTGTTCCCGCTCATCCTTGAGTGCCTCTTGGCCACCAGAGCCTTTCCTTACCCTGGACAGCCTTTCACCCTGGCCACTCACTCTTTCCCCTCCCCTGCCATGCCCCCCTGATTCAGAGGCCTGCCCTCCACCTCCGACAGCTTTCTCTGCCCCCCAACCACCAGACTCCATTCTGACTCTTGCTCAGTGTGACTCAAGGGCACTCCCACTGGGCACCGTCCCACAGAGCTCGTCTTTGTCAGCCTCTCCTGTCCCAGCCATCTCAGACCTTGGCTGCTCAAGGTGTCCCATTTCAGCCCTGTCCTGGTGGCAGGGGGCTGCCAAAGCCTTGTGCTTCATGTCCTCATCACAGTGCAATTTCCAGCAAGAGCACCTTTCTCACCACCCACCAGGAGCGTTATTCTGGGAAGATCACACAAACAGACAGGTAGAAGCTAGTAATCCCTCTTTGCTCAGCGGTGATGACCAGAAGCCCCTGGAGATACAAGTCACAAAGAGAGTTGAGATCAAGATTTGGAAGGAAAAAGAAACAAATGGATCATATACCAAACAAATGAGCCCAGAATACCACATGAATTATTTGGGAAATATGTTGAAATCACTGGGTGCTGAGCAGGACACCACAACCCCCCAACCCTTCTGGAGCACAAAAGGCAAACCAGAGCAGCTGCCTGGGCCTCAGCAGCTCTCATATCCCAACGTCTTGGGGAACCATCTACGGAAGAAATATAACCAGCTTTTCTGGGGTCTCCCCTCTCTGCACAGTGAATCCCTGGTGGCTACTGCCTGGATCTCAGAGAGCTCTTCAGTACTAAGATCTCCCTCTTTCTTATTCAATGGAATCTCAAATGCCTGCCCAGTTCAAATGCAGGCTAAAATATCTCCAGTGCTTTCCCAGTCCCAGCCTCTGTCCCATCTGGAGGTCCAATCTCAACCCTTGATTCCAAGTGTACCTCAATACCAGCCTCCTCCTCTGGCTCAGGTCCAGACCCATGCCCATCTCCAATCCTCTCCCCCAATCCTACCACTTTCTTCTCCACCCCAGATTAGGGCCTGTGGAATATCTTGCCCTGCACCCCAGAATAAGCCACAGTCTATCATCCCAGCTGAGATTCAACATCCAGAATGGTCTATGTTGCAGAAGCACCTAGAAAGTGGGGGTGCTTTAGACTCTGTAGTCAAAAGATCTCAAGAAGTTTCTGGTGTCTTCACTTCCAGTCTTCCTCAGGACTGCTGGGTGGTCTCCATCCTCCCGGAGAATTTTCCAATCAGTCCTGAGCTCCAGGAACAACTGGAGCAACACCTCAAAAAGTGGCTCATGCAACATCAGTGGGAGCTGCCCTGCAGTCTCCAAGAGTCTCTGGAACTGAGGCAGTTTCGGGACAAATTACCAGGTTCATGTCAGGCAAAGGGCAGGCATGGACCCTCACAGCCCTCTTCATTTACAGGTGAAAGCAGCAAGGATGCACAGAAGGTGGGGTTCCAGCTAAACCAAGACCTGGGCAAGGGCCTGGGGCATATCCTGGGGAAGGTCACAAAAGATCTCTCCAGAGGTTCAGAAAGCTCCCTAGTGAAGTTTTGGGAGGTGAACTCTGAGGAGTCAGAAAGAGGTTTGAAGCTCTCAAGGAGTAACTCAGGAAGAGATTTACTAAGGAACTTAGATAAGAATCTAGAAAGCTTACTGAAATCCCATTTGAGCAGGAAGTTGGGGCAAATCAGTGAGGGTTTGATCCCTGTGAGTGTGCGTCGATCCTGGCTTGCTGTCAATGCTTCTCCCAAGTCTGACACTCAAATGGAAACCAGAAGTCCAAGAATCTTGAAGGGTTTGGGACCCAGCATGAACACTTCCCCCAGGATTTCCTTCCTCCGTGCAGACACTCGAGAGGTGCTGGAAGCACATATTACAAGGTTTTGGGTGAGGCACAGGTGGGGCCTACCCCTAAGGGTCCTCAAGCCCATAAATGTATTGAAGTTAAAAAAGGCTCAACTCTCACCCGTTCCACAGTCTGCCTTTCCTTCCTCAGCCACCTGTGTCTCTGGGGCCCACTCGATGATCAAGTTTGCTGAGTTCCGGGGAAAACCTCCCCAGGTCCATGCCGGAGAGAAGATGGTAACAGAAGAGTCAGTTTCCACCCTGTTGAGGCCTCTCCTTGCCCCCTCACTTGTGTGTGAGGAAGTCCAGAGGGCCCCAAGAGGGACCCCATCTGGTGACAACTGTGGTCCCTTGAAGACCTCTCTGACTGGACAGCAGGGCAGCCCACCTCCTCAGTCCCTCACACTCAGCCTTGTGGGGAGAACTTGGCAGAGAGGGACTGTCGTGGAGGCTGAGAGGGGCAGCCTAGAGCCAAGTCCAAGTTTAGCAATGGCCAGGAATGAGCCAAGGGAAGAGAGTGGGGGTTGGGCCTCACAAGACCCCTGCAGTGGGGTAACAATGCTAGAGATGAACTTAGGATCCCAATCTTTGAGGGCCAAAGAGACCAGTGATGCAGCAGAGGCCAAAGAGTCCCCTGACCTTCAACCACAGTCTAGAGTCATCTTGGGAACCAATGTGCTGACAAAATCTCAAACCATAAACGTGCATATGAGGAATTTAGAGGCTCCAGGCACCAGTAAAAGTGTCTTACTCCCTAGAATGTCTGTTTTCCAAGATTCAGGAAAGCCATGCCTTAATACAATTGTTGTCAGTGAGCTTAAGTCCAAATTGAAGGTGCAGTCAGAGAATCAGTCTCAAGACTGTCCCACACACATGCTCCCTGCTGCAGACAGCTTGGCTTCTCAGGTGCCCCAGTGCGATCCCCAGAAAGTGCCCACTGGAGACAGGCCACCTTCCCAGAAGCTATGTGGCCTCATGGCAGCCCAAAGGAGCAGCCAAGGGCAGCAGGACCCCAAGATCTCGAAACTTCAAGACTCCTGGAAGAGCCAGAGCAAGATGATTGCCCCTACTTACAAGAGAGAGGGCTGTAGGAGGCCCAACATACGAGAGCACAAAGAAAAGTTTGAATTGTGGAGCTCCCAAGCCACAAATGTGAGCCACCCTATGCAAGTCAGGGGAATGGTAAACCCTATTGGGAGCAAACGCCTCCAGTTGAAGCAGGAGAAGACGCAGGGTCCTCTAGAAAGCCCCTTCAGAAAAAGGATGAGGCTCTTTTATCAGTGGATTTTCCCCCCTACAAAAGCTAAAAGTCAGGCTGTTCTGCAAAAATGCAAACCCATATCAGCCATTGCCCAGAACCAAGGCTCAGTCAAAAGCAGATCGATTATGGATAGTGAGACTGCTGAGGCTCAGGCACTCATGACAGCTGTTGGACAGATTCTAGAGGAGAAAATGGCGACTCACCATGGACTTCATGCCACGAAGTTAACTGAGCATAAACAGGAACCCCAAGCCCCTGTATGTGGGTGTTCTTGTTGCCACAGGCTTCCCCTCTATGCAGAGCAAGGGAGAATGATGAGTTATATAGCCTGCAATCGCCAAGCAACCTCCAAGGGCCAGAGTTGTTCTGTCGGGGAAAAGCAAGTCAGACACAGACAGTCCTTAAAAAGTTGTAGATTCAACGAAGAGCAGCTGAGCCTGAGGTGCCTCCCATCCTTGCCCCCCAAGAAGACTTTTTCTCCAGTCAGTCCCTGCAAGTATGGGCCAAGGATGCCAGGTGCCCCAACCTGCCACCAGCACTGCCCAAGACACTGTCTTCTTCGGGTAGGTGTCTTTCCTGGGCAACCGTCAAATGCTTCTCTAGCCTTTGCTGGTAGGAGAACATGTCTCCAAGAAAAACTTGAATCCATGTAGAGAAAATGTTTTTCTCTTAACACACCCAAGATATTTAATATTCCCGAATATATACATTTTTTTCTTGTAACAGGGTAGTACAGTGTCTTCTGTCTGTGCTGTGCCCAGTATGCACTTTAGCTTCTGGAAGGGAGGGGCATGGAGGGAGGTTGACAGTGGCATTGCAAACTCATTCGTTATCCCAAGTCTCTTAATTGCACCTTATGTTTTCATAATACTGTCATTACACAAACAACAAAAACTCCTCTTAAAAACAAGATGAGAGGGGCTGGCCCCGTGGCCGAGTGGTTAAGTTCGTGCGCTCCGCTGCAGGCGGCCCAGTGTTTCGTTGGTTCGAATCCTGGGCGCGGACATGGCACTGCTCATCAGACCACGCTGAGGCAGCGTCCCACATGCCACAACTAGAAGAACCCACAACGAAGAATACACAACTATGTACCGGGGGGCTTTGGGGAGAAAAAGGAAAAAATAAAATCTTTAAAAAAAAAAAAAAAAAAAAAACAAGATGAGAAAATCCTGCAAAGACCCCACTCCAGGATCTGGTTCAACACTCCTTTCTCCTGCCTCCACTGTATTTTGAACCATATGCAGCTGTAGGGTATAGGTTTACAGCGGCAATAGGGCTAGACTTTTCCACGCAAGCTCCAGGAAGTGTCAGCTGAGTGGATGGAAGTTTGGGGGTGGGAGGTGTTCTGGGCTCTGAGTTAAGAAGCAGGAGAAATCTTGCTCCTTGATCTCTTGAAGGGGAATAGATGACACCTGCCCCTAAGAGTCACTGCTCTCCTTGATAAAGGCAGGGATTGAGATGGGCCTTGTGAACCCCTCTTAGCTTAGCCTTAATGAAATGTACAGTGCCACCCTTCCCTCCACCAGCTTTCCCACACTTTAGAGCAGCACCGAGGATGGCACTTCTAGCTCTGTGTGCGTGTGTGTGTGTGTGTGTATCAGGGAGGCTGATGAAGGCTGTGTTTACTCTTTCCCCAAATGAATGAATGGCCATGTTCAGGGGTCACCTACCTTCCCTCTGTGTTAACTCCAGAGAAGGAGTTCTGAATGAATGGAACAGTAACTATCTGACGATAAAACACCATAAACCTAGGGCAGGATGTGGGTGAAGAAGAATTGAAAAAGATGGATCCAAGAAAGGAGGCAAAGTGTCATGGGGTGCCCATAAGGGTTCAGTGAACGAGGAGCCCCCTGACGATGCACAGCTATCTACAGGCCTAGAGGGGAGGAAAAGTTAAGAGCCCAGTGGCCCCACCCCAGGGTCTCCACTGTGCTCCAGCTCTGAGATCACAGACCTTGAGAAGCCACCTTTAGGTCCAAAACAGAAGGCCAAACTTGAAGAAGTAAAGCAAATCAGAAAAGTTTAATCTCTTAACAATATATTTAACAGGCTTGCTCACCATCACCTGCTGAACTCTAGAAAGGATGACAACAACAGGCGGGAAAGCCAGGACCAGGGAACTCGGGATGTGGCTCCCAGTCTAGTGACCTTTGCAAAACACGTGGCCCAAGGACTGCTCCCAGGGGAGAGGTAGGAACTTAAAAGGTTGAGAGACTGGCCTGCCGCCATGTAGGAAGTCTTGCCTGGCTCCCAGTCCTTGCTTACTCCACAGCCCGGCAGGAGAAGAGGCAATCAGACAGGATTCATCACAGGGTGGGACAGAAGTGACCTGTCCAAAATGAGGGAGCACAGTCCAGGAGCGGCCACCTGCTTTCTCTGCTCCTAGCCTAGCTTCCCACCTCCCCGGCCGCTGTTCACATGTGAAAGCAGGGAGATGAGCGATTTCTCCAGAGGGATTCTGTGCTTGTGCCACACTGAGGGAGCACAGTGGGCACAGCTCCAGGGAACGTCATTCCTGTGGTGGAGAGTCCTGCCCCTGATCCAGATGACAATAGGAATGGGCCTTGTCCCTCATGGCCATCAGGACCCCCAACATGTGGTACTGGGACCTGGGGTGGAAGGAGGAGTAGGCATAGGCCTGCTCATGCCACTGGTTTCTCCCTGGTGCCAGGTCCTGCTTCAGGCCCCATTCCTGAGGCAGCCACCAGAGTGGGCCCAGCAGTGAGATCAAAGCCAGGACCAGGAGGCAGGGCTAGTATCCAGGTCACAGAGAAGTCCCTGGCCCCTGGAGAGTGCAGGAGAGTGTAGCACAGGGCTGGGACCCTGACCCTGGCTGCTGTTGGGTCCTTTCAGTGGCACAAGGGGTGAGTTCTGGGAGTACGGGGGAGCTGGACATGGGCCCCATGGCTCCTGCCAAGACACATGCCACACATGGGTGACGCTGATGGAACAGCAAAAAAACAGAAAGAAGCAAGTCCCTTTGCCCTTCTCCTGCTGCTCAATCTTCCACAAAGTGCAGCAAGCTGAAATGGAGAGACCCACACAGAGAACACGTGTACAGTGACAACTCACAGAGACCACACAGAGACACCGCTCAACAGAGACCTCTCACACAGAGATCTTCCACAGAGACCTCATACTGAGACCTCACACAGGGACCTCATGTGGTCTCACAGACCCTCAGACAGAAACCTAGCACAGATTTCACAGAGATTTCCCACAGAAACTGATAGCAAATCTCTCCCCAAAGATACCTCCCATGCGGAGACCTCACCCAGAGACAACACAGAAAGACCTCATGTGGTCTCACAGAGACCTCACAGAGAAACTTCATCTACAGACGGTTCCCAGAGACCTCTCACTGCCCACAGAGACTACACACTGAGACCTTACACAGATACCCCACAGAAACCTCACAGAGACCTCACGCCCATCCTTCGGGATCCTGAGTAGCCACCCACTGACAAGTCCTTCCTAGTGAATATGAAGCCACTTAGCAAACAGCAGCACAAGAGTGCTCACCAGCTGTGTGCCTGGAGACCCTCCAGAGACTCAGACGCTGTCAGCCTTACACTAAATGGGCTGCTCTGCTTGGGGAAATGCTTGTAATTTTTGTTCTTTTGTAATGTAATTGCCTCTGAACAAAAGAATTACAGATTCCATGTGTAGATTTACAAAATTAATTGTTCCCCAGGTTTTCATTAGCTTGAGAATCACAAATTTTAAATACAACTAAAATACTGTCAAATCTCCAATGAGAGAAAATATTTGTCCAGTTTTAGTCATCGTCCAGCTAAACGGTATCGCTGTCATGTTTTCCATTTTACTGGGGACAAGACCTGAACTTGAGATGGTTGACTTGTGTGTACTTGGGAAACATGCTAAAGACCTGCAACAAGTGGGCTCGAGGAACGATGTAACGAAGTAAACGAGGAGAGAGACACCTGGATTCACACTCACCTCTCAGAGGGTTGTGTAACCAGCATGTTATTTTGCATGTAACAGCTTGCATCAGGTTTGTGGGGTTTGTTTTATTTTGTTTAACATGGTAACAATCATGTGAGGATTTTTCACAAATAAGTCAAATTCCTGGCAATATTTCCTATTATATCATCTGGCAAAATTGTACTTCTTAATATTATTTTATTCCTTAAAATATAGTAATGCCCTCAAATGATATTACATATGTTTCCAAGATATGACACAGTCCTAATGTTCAGCTGACAGCAGCTCCATCTGCTCTCCGTGATTTCACAGTCTCCCCCATTTCTTTCCCATGCCCACTTCAGCACGGCCGTCTCAGCACAGGTGTCGCTCTTGAACTTCAGGAGGAAGATCACCGCCCTTTTTATCTCCACCACAATTTTATACCAGTAACTTTACATACCTATCTACAGTGTCAAGAAATTGACTTTGTAGAATGTGGCCCCTGGTTTCCACCTATAGGTCTGTAACTTGGGCAAGTCATTTGTTGCCAAGATTTACCAATTTTATAAAATTGCACTTACTTCATAAAATTTTATTTTATAAAACGTTATTTTCTTATTTCATAAAATTGGTAAATCTAGGGATTTAGGCTTAGTATTTTTGAAAATATTTGTACTTATTTAAATATTTGCCAATTTTTTGTATATATCAGAAAATATGTTAAGAATTTAGCTCTGAAGATACCAATATTTTTGTTGGTTTTCTCACATTGTGTACTTATTTTTTTTTAGCTAATTTATTAAATTTTTTTTTGAGGAAGATTAGCCCTGAGTTAACATCTGAGGCCAATCCTCCTCTTTTTGCTGAGGAAGACTGGCCCTGAGCTAACATCCATGCCCATCGTCCTTTACTTTATATTTGGGATGTCTGCCATAGCATGGCTTGCCAAGTGGTGCCATGTCTGCACCTGGAATCTGAACTGGGGAACCCTGGGCCGCTGAAGCAGAACTTGCGAACTTAACCACTGCACCACTGGGCCTGCCCCAATTTATTACTTTTTTAAATTGAGGTTATGATAATATAAAATCTGGTGAAACTTCAGCTGTACATTATTGTCAGTCATATTGTAGGTGCACCACTTCCCCCTTTGTGTCTACCCCTCAGCCCTCTTCCCCCTGGTAACCACTAATCTATTCTCTTTGCCCATGTGTTGGCTTATCTTCCACATATGAGTGAAGTCATACAGAGTTTGTCTTTCTCTATCTGGCTTATCTTGCTTGACATCATACCTTCAAGGTCCATCCATGTTGTTGTGAATGGGATGATTTTATCCTTTTTTATGGCTGAGTGGAATTCCATTGTATATATATATATATATATATATACACCATATCTTCTTTATCCAATCATCATCCAATGGGTACTTGGGTTGCTCCACGTCTTGGCTATTGTGAATAATGCTGCAATGAACGTGGGAGTGCATGGGCCTCTTTGAATTGCTGATTTCAAGTTCTGTGGATAGACACCCAGTAGTAGGATTGGCTGGGTCATATGGTATTTCTATTTTTAATCTTTTGAGAAATTTCCATACTGTTTTCTATAGTGGCCGCACCATTTTGCATTCCCACCAGCAGTGGATGAAGAGGGCAGGGTAAATTTTGTACCGAATTTCTTTTTAAGTTTAATACAAGATAACAAGAGAATTTATTTACTGACTTTAATTCCTTTGCACTTTCACGTATTCGCATTATAACTAGCAGAGGGACATATTTTACGCTTCAATTGTCTCTAAAATTTGATAACAGGAGGGGAAAATACTCAACCAAGTTGAGCTTTCCTAGCAAGACCATATTTTATATTTTGGCCATTTCAAATTCTTTTAAATCACTGCTGATTGGCACGGCTTTTATCTGAAAGACGTGACCAGTTTTAATTTGTCATGAGCACTTTTGTGGAACGTGTGGCTGAGCAGTGAGCAGGCTGGACCTGCCCCACCTTGGGGAGGGTGAGTAGGCGGGCCGCGGTGGATCGGGGGAGAAGGCAGGCAAAGGGAAATCTGAGTTGAGCTTCCCTCTCTGAGACGTCTCTGCCAGGGCCAGAACTTCCGGAATAACATCCCATGGCGGACTGTTCAGTGGGAGACTGTACTGCCCAGAGGCTAAGTGTGACCCCTGCAGGGCGAAGCAGGAGCTGAGCAAGAGTCCAAGAGGCTCCTCTAATTCTGTCACAGCCCAGCTGTGTTAACAGGGCCTTTGTGACCACAGCAGATTAAAAAACAGTCATCAGAAATTATCTCTTGAGATGAGCGTTGATATTTAACTGCTTTATTACATAACATATAAGGTGCTCCAAATCCATTTTCATCAAGTCAAATATAGCTTTAAAAGTAGCCTAATTAATAATCACATGAATGGGAAAAATATCTTGTATTTATTTAAAAGACAGCATAAGCTAATACTGTCTCAATTTTTCCTGGATCATAATTTTTTCCCATTTCTAAGAGTTGAAAATTGATATTAAGTGTATTTTAATATTTTTATTTGCTATTGGAAATAATTGGTAAAATTTGCATTCACTAGACAAAACCACATTTTATAGGTTTAACCTTAGGTAATTTAAGAATTAATCTGCAATTCCATTTAGAATACATGTGATTTTGATTCCTGATTTGTAATTTTTAACATTACTTTCTCACATGTTGTAACAATTTTGTAACATGTAATAAAAAATTGATTGCTTTAATTAATATGGATGAAATTAACATTGGCCTGTATGTTAAGCAATACAGTCCAAGGGATTCTAGAATATATTTAAATTCTCATTGGTTATTTCACGAACTTTGCTAGCAAATATATTGTTGCAGAATGCAAAGTACTCATATTAATGGCAAGAGCAAGAGACTAACTTTTACTTTTTTAAGTTGGGCTCCCTTTTTTTGGTGAGGAAGATTGGTCCTGAGCTAACATCTTGTTGCCAATCTTCCTCTTTTTTTCCCTCCCAAAGCCCCAGTACATAGTTGTATATCCTAGTTGAGGTCATTCTAGTTCTTCTATGTGGGAGGCTGTCACAGCATGGCTTGATGAGCAGTGCTGTGGTCTGTGCCCAGGATTCAAACCAGTGAACCTTGGGCCCCTGAAGCAGAGTGCACGAGTTTAACCACTTGGCCATGGGGCCGGCCCCCTTAAGAGACCAACTTTATCTTCCATTTGATGTTCTATAGCTCCCACTGTTCAGTTGTCTACGGAAATGAGTTACATATACACTTATATTATGTTCTTAAATAGGCATATAGAATGTACTCTAGCTTGCCGGAAAATTTCCTTAAAGCTGTACAATAAATACCTTGTAATTGCGTCTGATGGTCCTCTGACAGATTCCCCTATTATTGATCCACTATTGATACTTATTCACCAACGCGCAAAAAGATACCTGTTCATTTGCTAAATTTGGTATCATGAAGCCTGTGACCTTGCTCTGTGATTACACCACAGACAGTGCTGAAACATCACACCAGGTTTTGCAGCCTTTCTGATCGTTATTTTGTCAACTCTCCAAGGCTGGGATGAAATCAAAAGCACACCTGCTATAATGCAAGTATGCAGCAACGGCCCTTTTTATTGCTAGGGATAAGTTGCCATAAAATGATAGAAATGAATGTAATTTTTGTACCAAAACTTATCATCGAAAGAAGACATACAGATAGCACATAAAACATAAAAATTTCAGCCAAATTAATAATCCAAAAAATGTAAAGTAAAATGAAACAAGAACACTATTTTCCATAAAATGAATTAATATGTAAAAAAATATACAAAAGTTGGGGCCAGGCTGGTGGTGTAGTGGTTAAGTTTTCACGCTCCACTTCAGTGGCCTGGGGTTCTCAGGTTCGGACCCCAGGGCTGGACATAGCACTGCTGGTTAAGGCACACTGTGGCAGCATCCCACATAAAGTAGAGGAAGATCGGCATGGATGTTAGCTCAGCAACAATGTTCCTCAAGCAAAAAGAAGAGGATTGGCAACAGATGTTAGCTCAGGTCCAGTCTTCCTCACAAAAACACTGAAAAGTAAAAGTAAACAAAACATAATACCTAGTGTTAGAGATAGCTTGAGATAGTGTCCACTTTACCCTTTTAGAGGCAATGTGGCAATTTCCAGGAAGTCAATTTGACAATATATCAAAATCTTTAAAATGTGCACATATTTCATTAAGAATTTCCACTTGGTGATTTATCACTGAGGAAGAATCTTGAAGTCACAAAAACCATGAACTTTTTATATATTTATGCTTATAATAGTGAGAAAAGTGTAAACAGCCTACAAGTCCATACACCAATACAATGAAATGCCATGATGCCATTAAAAATATCTCAAAGTATGTTTAATGATCAATAAAACAACCACCTTTATTGAGTGTACAAAACACGTAGATGTATACAAAGTTCTTTCTGTTTATCAAGAATTTCTACATTGTCTATAATATGCATGGATTATTCACTCTATAATCAGAAAAAGTAGATCACTATTATTTAAATGAAGAGCCTCACTCATATAGCTCAAATAGTCTGAAAAGTAAAGTCTATCTAAAATTAGATCAAAATTCCTTAAAGTAAATTTCAGGAAACTTTTGTTAATGCACATTATTGGGATTCTCACTGCATTTTTCCATTGGAACTATACTTGTCATTTTTGGATCTATAGAGAAGGGCTTGGTTTGGGCGATTCATATAGTTTATGTATATAAACAACTTACAGTAAGAACTTAGTGTTTCAACCCACCTGAAGAGCACAACCATTTTCTGTTATCAATTTTTTTTGCTTTTCTTTGTTTCCTCCTTAATACATGCTAATGTTGACATCATATTAGAAGTAATATATTTAAGAAAGAACTAAATGATATGAAAAAGGAATTCATACTGGAAGAGAGTTAGATCCACTGACAAATTCAGTGCCTTCCAGTGGATAGTGTATGGCCCTATGAAGACAATATACTGCTATTAACAGCCAGCTTGGAAACCCTGGATGAGCAAATTCATCTCTGCAGAGCTCCGGTATCTCCATCTGTAAAATGAGGATAATGAAACTTACCTTCCTTGGTGCTCATTCAAGAATATCTCTTCAGGGAGGTGTTTGGAGTCATTAAAAAAACACAAAACAATAATAACAAAAGAAATAGTCCTTGGTCATGAAGAATTAGACACTACATTGCAAGAAAAGAAAAGATGCAGGAAGACTGCAAAGCAGTCCCATGCACATAGCTGCAGGATGTCATAATGAACAGCAATAATGCCCTGACATGTGCTAAAGTTACTGTCAAACAATGGCATGGCTGATCTGTCAGAAGGGCCCATGGAAATCACCCAAAAAATCCACTCATCCCGATTGAACCTGACCATCTTGAATAATGAGTGAAAGTGGAACCTCAAGCACCGCACTGCCCTTTACACAGCATCACAACTCTCCTCCGAACATTCCTGTTCAGTTCATGACTGCTCAGCCCTGCAGACAGAGCAATCACTATTAGTGAGATCTGCCAACTGCAGACAAAATGGAATGCCATTGCACCATCTTCATAGTTGCAATACAATTTAAGAGTACCAAATATTTTTAACAATCCAAAATGTCATTAGGAAAGAAATGACATTAGGATAAGTGTAAAACAAATACTAGAGAAAAGGAACCAATTAACAACTACTTATGCCTAATTACATAAACTGGACCCACTGATTACCACAGAGTATGGGGTATTGGAGCCTTGTTAACATCCCTTCTGCATCTTTGTCACTAGGCAGAAATAAAGCTGAAATAGGATTCAAATGAAGTTTGCCGGGTTTAACTTTATGGCTTGCACATAGGGAGAAACTCCCAGTCCCAACGTGGAGCTGGTTCCATAAACAGGCCACACACATCTGGACATGGGTGAGGACCAGGCCCCCAAAGAGACCAAGGATAGTGAGATTCATGTAAGAACAATCATTCCCAGGTAATCAGCTTTATCCTCCACCCTTCCCATTCTTGCTTCTCGTACTCTAGGCTAAACAAGCTGTTTCTTATCTCTAAGCTTTGACTTCTGCTCCCTCATCTCCTCGTATGTCCTCATCTTGCTTCCATTAATCTCCTCTTGCCTGCACCATTTTCCCCAAAGTCCATTCTTCAAAGTCATTTATTCATTCATTTATTAAAAACTTAACACAGTTCCCAGTACTGTGCTAGGTGTTGGGAATAATTCGAAGCACAAGACACAGACGATCTGTGCACCATGGAGCTTCCATTCTAGTTACAAAGATTTTAAAAGCACAGACGGAAATTTTCAGATGATATATATTCTCAGAGAATGTGATTCAGGGTGAGATTTGGAACATAAGGAGTCAACTCTTTTCTAGAGGAAGACCACTCCAGATCAATGAGGCAGCAAATGCAAAAGTCCCTGGGAAAGAGTGACTTATGAGGAACTGGAGTGCACTTAGAGAGGCTGGGTGCACAGGGTCTTGGAGGACATTTCTTCTGTATAGTCCTACCTGGTCTCTCAAGCAGAGATAATCACTCATTTCAGGAAGCTTCGTCAGAGAAGTCTCCTTTGAAAGGTTGAAAGGAGAGTTGTATGTACTCTTTGAAGCTGTTCCTGATTGGGCCCACCCCCAGCAATCTCTGTCTCCCCTGATCATCCACTGTAGTCACCTATCAGTTGTTCTGCACATCACACCCTGTCCACACTTTCAAATGTAGACCCCTTGTCTCCTCACTTGGATAGTGAGTATCCTGAAGTCAAGATCTGTTTTCTGTCTGTATCCCTCAGAGCGAATCTTTCTTGACTCATTCGTTCCTTCATTCACTCGCTCAAACAATAGTTTTTGAGCACCTATTGTGTGCTGGAGATACAGCAGTGAACAAGACAGACAAGGACCCCACTCTAATGGAGCTTACTTTCTAGTGTGGGAGACAGAAAATAAGTTAAATGCACAAACGAGATATTTCAGATAAGAGTAATTGCTATGAAAAGTAAAATAGGGAGATAAAATAGCCAGTAACTCAGCAGGTGAGGTATATAGATTGCAGTAGATGTGTAATCAAGAAGGACAGAGAGGGGAGAGAGAAGCTAAGTAGATTATCCACAGTTTAAAGGGGTCAGAAGTGTAGTTGGAGCCAATCAAGAAATTGCAATGAGAAGCTAGAAAAGTAAAAGTGCCAAAACCATTACACTTTGTTGTACTATGTTTTTAAGTAGTGTTAGGACAATAAAAAGTCATATTATAGACTCATCATAACATAGTTTCCATTACATATGCCATTGTATCACCTTATTATGAGGAATCTTGATTGATTAGCCCTTTTGCCATTCTAGTAACGGATCTCCATTTAGTGGGCTCCAACTTTGCTAATAGTAAATTCTGCTCTATAGAATTGTCAATCATCAATCCATTATTCATGCTCAATAACTAATATTATAACAGGGATCCCGTGTAGTTTCACTATAAAAGAAAACAATCACCAGCATCCAGCCAGGATACTGAGGGAAAGGGAATCAAACACTGTTGCAGAAATTGAGTTAATATACCCTTCATTAAAATGTGAAATACCCTAGGCCAAGAGCTCTGTCTTCATCTTTGAATTCTCAACCACTGGCCCAATTTCTGGCATAGGACACTCTTTAGTAAATATTTACTCACAATAAAATAAATGAATGATAGTCTAATGACTCTAACAATAAGCTAATGAATCTAATGTATTTATTAGATTTTGTTAATATCATGAAGAAAATATTAGGTGGCAAATCTCAAGCTGTTGGGGTTCTTAAAAAGAACCAACCAAAGGCTTCTGTGACAAGATTGGTATGAACTCAGAAATCAATTACAGGAGTAAACCTGGAAAACTCACAAATATGTAGAGATTAAACAATATGCTCCTGAACAAACAAGAAGTCAAAGAAGAAATCAAAAGAGAAATCAAAATTTATCTTGAGGCAATTGAAAATGGAAACACAACATACTAAAATTTATGGGATGTGGCAAAAGCAGTCCTAAGAGGGATGTCTGTAGCAATACACGCCTACATTAAGAAAAAGAGGAAGATCTCAACAGAATGGCCTAACTTTACACATTAAGAAAGTAGAAAAAGAAGAACAAAAATGGCCCCAAATTAGTAAAAGAAAGGAAAACAAAGATCGGGTCAGAAATAAATGGAACACAGACTAAAAAGACAATAGAAAAGATCCATGTAAGAGTTTTCTGAGGAGACCAACAACAGAGACAGACCATTAGCTAGACTAACCAAGAAAAAGAGGAAACAAATAAATAAAACTATAAATGACAGAGGAGACATTACAACTGATATCAGAGAAGTGCAAAGAATTATAAGAGACTATTATGAAGAATTATACACCAACAAATTGGACAACCTAGAAGAAATGGATAAATTCCAAAATCATACGACAAGACTGAATCATGAAGACATAAAAAGTATGAACACACCAGTTACTAGTAAGGAGATTGAATCACTAATCAAAAACCTCCCAATAACAAAAAGTCCGGGATCAGATAGCTTCACTGGTGAAACCTACCAAACATTTAAGAAGAATTAATGCCAATCCTTCTCAAACTCTTCCGGAAAAAAGCGAAGAGAATGGAGCACGTCCAAACTGATTTTATGAAGCCAACATTACCGTGACACCAAAGTCAGACAAGGACACTACAAGAAAGTAAAATTGTAGGCCAATATCTCTGATAAACGTGGATCAAAAAACCTCAGAAAATACTAGCAAACTGAAAACTGAATTCAAGAGTACATTAAAAGGATCATACACCATAATCAAGTGGGATTTATTCCAGAGATGCAAGGATGGTTTGATGTTTACAAATCAATGTGATAAATCTCATTGAGAGAATGAAGGAAAAAAATCATATGATCATCTCAGTAGATGTAGTGAAAGTTATCTGACAAAAGTCAACATCCTTTCATGATAAAACTCTCCAAAGACTGAGTATAGACGAATGTACTTCAACATAATAAAGCCATATATAACAAGCCCACAACTAAAATCATACTTAACAGTGAAAAGCTTAAAGTCTTTCCTCTAAGATCAAGAACAAGGCAAGGATATCCACTCTCACCACATTTATTCAACATACTGGAAGTCCTGGCCAATACAATTAAGCAAACAAAAAAAAGAAAAGAAAGGAAAGAAATAAGGATCAAAAGAAAGAACGAAAGAAGGAAAGTAAAAAAGAAAGAAGGAAGGACAGGAGGAAAGAAAGAAAGAGAGAAAGAGAAAAAGAGAGAAAGAAAGAGAGAGAGAGACAGAGAGAGAGAGAAAATCCATCCAAATCAGAAAAGGAGTAAAACTGTCCCTATTTGTAGATGGCATGATATTATACATAGAAACTCTAAAGACTCCAGCAAAGCACTATTAAAACTAATAAACAAATTCAGTAAAGTTGTAGGATAAAAAACCAATATACAAAAATTACTTGCATTTCAAAAAATCAACCAAAAACTATCAGAAAGAGAAATTAAGAATGCAATCTCACTTACAATAAGATCAAAAGAATTTTAAAATGCATAGAAATAGTTTTACCCAAGGAGGTGAAATATCGGTATACTGGAAACTATAGGACGTCAATGAAAGAAATGGAAGAAGACATGAATAAATGGAAAGATAACTCCTATTCATGGATTGGAAGAAATAATATTGTTAAAATGTCCATATTACCCAAAGGGATCTACTTTGAGTCAATGCAATCCCTATCAAAATTCCAATGCCATTTTTCACAGAAACAGAACAAACAGTCCTAAAATTTTAATGGAACCACAAAAGGCCCCAAATAGCCAGAGCAATCTTAAGATGGAAGAATGAAGCTGGAGCCATCACACTTTCTGATTCCAACTATATTGTAAAGCTATAGTAATGGGAAGAGTATTGTATTGGCATAAAAACAGATGCATGGGTGAATGTAGCAGAATAGATAGCCCAGAAACATACCTGTGAGTATATGGTCAATTAATTTTTGACAAATGAGTCAAAAATATGCAGCAGGAAAAGGCTAGTCTACTCAATATATGGTGTTGGGAAAACTGAACAGCCACATGCAAAAGAATGAAACTGGACTCCTATCTTACACTATACACAAAAATCAACTTCAAATGGATCGAAGATCTGAACATAAGGCTTGAAACCATAAAACTCTTAGAAGTAAACATAAGGTGTAAGCTCCTTGACATTGGTCTTAGCAATGATTTTTTTGGATTTGACACCAAAAGCAAAGACAACAAAAGGAAAGATAAACAAGTGTGACTGCATCAATCTAAAATTCTTCTGCACAGCAAAGAAAACTATCAACAAAATGAACAAAATGAAGAGGTAACACTCTTGGTTAGAATGTAAACTGGTACAACGACTATGGAAAGCAGTAAGGAATTTCCTCTAAAAATTAAAAACAGAGCTGCCATATGATCCAGCAATCTCACTTCTGTGTATATATGCAAAGGAAATAAAACCATTATCCCAAAGACATAGCTGTACTCCCATGTTCACCGCAGCATTGCTCACAACAGTCAAGGTATGGAAAAAACCTAAGTGTCCATCGACAGATGAAAAGATAAAGGAAATGTGGGATATATACACAATGGAATATTTTCAGCCTTAAAAAGTAAGGAAATTCTGTCATTTAACCATGACAACATGGATAAACCTGGAGGACATTATGCTAAGGGATACAAGCCAGACAGAGAAAGACAAATACCACATGGTATCACTTCTAAGTGGAATCTCAAAAGAAAAAGAACAGTTGAACTCATAGAAACAGAGAGTACAATCATGCTTGCCAGGGGCTGGGGGTGGGGTAAATAGGGAGAGGTTGGTAAAAGGGTACAAACTTTCAGTTATAAGATGATAAGGTCCGAGGAGCTAGTGTATAATATAACTATAGTTGATAACACTGTATTGTATAGCTGAGATTTCTTGAGAGCAGAACTTAAGTTTTCACCCCGCCCAAAGAAAATATGTGAGGTGATGGAGGTGTTATTTAACTGGATGGGCGGGGGGAAGGGGGGAATCCTTTCACAATGTATATGTATATCAAGTCATCATGTTGTACACTTTAAATATCTTACAATTTTATTTGTGTATTATACCACAATGAAGCTGAAAAAAAAAAAGACCAGTGTCTTGCAAGGATAGACGAGTATCTGTCAATCCCAATTCCCAAGTTTTGGAGAAGAAATGTGGTTGGCCCAGCTTGGGTCAGTAGTCTTCCTTTAAACTAATCAGCTCAGGCGTTGGGCATGATTACATAATACAAACATGGCAGGCAGGGCCCACCATTGTGGGGTGACTTCTTAGATAAGGACGTTATAGGCAAGATGCACATTCCAAAAAGAATTTACCACAATTATCTAATTCGATCTTGCCTTTTTGAGGGGGTTTACAGAAAGAACAAACTAGGTACCGTTTAGAGCACTTTTTCTCGTAGACCCAGACTTAGTAGACTGTCGTCTCTTAGAAAGCTCATGACTCCTATGAACTTTGGAATCGAAAAGATAAATCAGCCTTTTGCCTGTTTACCAAAACTTGCAAACTGCCTTATGGGGATGTTTTTGAAGCATCCTATACTAAACACAGCATTTAGTACAGGTCCCTGACCTATACTAATCTCTCATTACATTCACTATCAGTCTTCACATTAACCGTCTTAACTCACCAGTTTTCTTAAAGTTAAAAACTACATTAGTATTTCCTTTCTCACCCCGTGTGTTCCTTTTAACTTAGAAATCCCTGTCTCTTTCCTGTCTTGAAAGCTTCAGACTTAATAAAGAATAATAAGTTTTTCATTACATGAAAGATATTTTTAAAAGATAAAAGCTGAATCTTTTGAAATTCAGTGCTAAATTCTCAAGTTCACCAAAAGATGTATAATATGGACTGTCATTAATTTGATGATAGTTATTTCCCTTGAACTGATACGTACATTCATTCAAAAGAAGTAAGAAAAGGTGCAGTGACCTGCAAAATACAATTAAAATAAGTACCATTTTAGTGGTAGTTTTTCAAGGAATATTCCACAATAACTATTCAATACCTTGTTAAGTTTTGAATTTCAGAGCTCATAATGAAATGTCAGGAAGATAGTGTTAAAAATAGACACAAAACTCTTCAGAGATTTAGGGTTTTCTTTTCACAAAGATGAGAGTGGAATAAAGCAATTGTTCTTATAATCCTTTATAAGCACTAACACTATCTGACCTATGGTCTCTACAAGAGTATTTTGAGATATGGGGAAAAAAGTGGGAGGAAAGTCAACTTTTGTATGCAAGATGTTGGGTAGTAGGTTTATAGGTAAAATGTAGCAGAATACACAGTAAGATAATAATTGCCTGTTCATGGCTAAAACAGGATGGATAAAATAAGATAGGGAACTACAAAATAAACATATAATAATATACCATATATAATAATAATAACAATAGTAATAACATATAGTAATACCTAGTAGCAGACCAGGCCAATTTATTTGGATAAAATTATGAAAACATGCAGGCCATCAGTAACGCTGATAACTTATTACATGGACAAAAAAGCAATCACATTTTTCCATTCTGGAGACTGTATTTGCTAGTCTAATAGCAGACTAGATGGTAATATAGACTAGACTAGATATAAACTCAATGTGCTTATTCTGTTTAGTTTCTTCATTTCCTTAACTTCTGGAATAATTTTTGGGAGAAAGAAAGTGATTAGTGCTTGTTTCCTTTTCTTGAAACTGAAATTTACATTATTGAAAAATTAAATAACAGGTCACCATATAAATGTCCCTGAGTTTTCAGAGAACAGACACATTCAGCGAACAGAGCCAGGACTCTTCTGGATGTAAATGGCAAAGACACAATTCAGTCTTGGCTTTAGCTCATCTAACAGAATGCTCAAGAACAGGCTTCAGTTACAGCTGTATCCAGGGCACAAGGATCCCTAGGATTGGGTCCTACCCTTTCCATTCCTATCTTCCTCTGGCTTGGCTCATTTGGTTTGTTTCCTCCATCAAATCTTGTATCTTGTAATAAAGTCAAGGAAGCCTGGTGGACTTTGACGTCTACAGGAATACTCACAGGGCCCTCTCTGTCACTAGGAATCTCCTCTGGGTATGGGTTTGCCCCCTAGGACTTGGGAACCATATCTTTCTCCCCAAAGCTTTTTTGGTTTCTGAACATTATCAAGGATGGTCCATTTTTTTTCTGATCCAAGCTGTTGCTCAAGAAAGAGATATAGATACTTCAGGTATCTGGTAGTACAGCTCAAAGAAGAGTAATTTTCTAGGGTGTCCATATTTTCCAAGCAACTGCAGAGGCATCAATCAGGGCCACAATTCTCCTCCATTCACCTGCCAACAGAGTGGGGACAGCCTAGTTAATTTTTGAAAGACTGTGCTGGCTCACTCCTCCCCCACATAATAATCAGAGGTTTTCAGTGCTGTGCAATGGATGAGCATCATAGCAATGTCATCAGTGCCCACACACATTCAATGAAAACAGAGACTTTGAAAAAATATCATATATAAAATAACTGCATTGAGTTCCAACAGATAAATTAGAGCCAATTAAACTTTCTTTGAAAGTTAACACCATGAAAAATTTTTTTTTGTTTTTTCAAAGTAAAAATGAAGATGAATAGATTCTAATAATACCTGCAAAGACCAGAGACTTTTTCATTTCAGAAAGCAGAAGAATATTAACATGACAGAATATTCACAAGCAATTTTGACATGCATCTCTTCCCAGTATTCAAAGATCTCAATTGTATAATAAGCTATTAGTTTGAAAAAAGAAAAGAAAAGGAAAAACACCTCTACTAAGTATATTTTAGAATATAGCTTAATATTTTTTGAGTAGCTGAGCAAAAGAGATAAAGTATATGAAAAACTCAAATGCTCTTTAGTGACAAAGAGGTAATTGATTTTTCTGTAACTACAACAGTAAGAGCTGAGCATGTGTACTACTGTGATTTTAAATAGCAATGCATGCTCCTCTTAATACACTTTTTATATACTATTTCTCACTCTCTCTCTGCATATATATATTTGAAAATTAAATTTTATTGAAATGAAAACATTAAACATTATCAAACGAATAATAGATAGTATAATTAGAATTCCTGCTTTGCCATTTTTTTTCAAGTATTTGGTCATATTAATCACTTGCTCTAAAATTTCAACATGGACACATGGAAAGTGCACAGTTCCACATATCTCAGTTGGAGAGTTCCAATTTGGTTAATATGGAGTAAACACTCTCCACCTCATCTGTCTTAATGATTACAAAAAAAAATTCTGGATAAAATACACAGGGTAACTATCAGAGGACTGTGAAAGTTGGATAAGAGCAGGTCGACTCAAAAAGGATTATCCAGTGTTGAGTTCTCTGAGTTGGTTCCCTCCTTCCTTTCTCCTTTCATCCTCCCTCCCTTTCTCCTCCTCCTCCTCCTCCTCTCAACCTCCTCCTCCACCTCCTCCATCTTCTTCCTTTTATATATCTGGGCTTGACCTCTGGAACAGCCTGAACCAGAATTGCAAACAGGCACAGACAGGGGAGGCACCAATAGAAACCCTATCTCTGTTCAGAGTACCAGGAGTGGGGGTTCTATACAGTATGGAAATTTTTTGACTTTCAAAGGATAGCAAACCTTTTGATACCCTAGCAACAGGCAAGGATTGGAAGCTCCACCCCCGACACCTGCCGCCCAAACATCATGGTGGACACAGCTTTCATGGGGCAGTCCTTTGGCCTCTCAAGTTTCAGGAACAAGATGGAGCCTCCAAATTTCTCTACTGTCACAGCAGAGATAGCCCCTGTGGGATGAAACCTTTTAGACTCTTAAGTGGCAGCAAGGAGGTCTCTGTGAAGAAAAGCTCTCCTTGACTTTCCTCAGCCTACACCAAAAAGAGGCAGTGGGAGCTGTTAAGCCATCTGTGGTGGCCCCACAGGCTTTTATCTCAGTGCATATCTCCAAGGTAAGCCTATTTGAAAAAGGTCTGTAACACAGAGCCCTCTACCCATAAAACCAGGAAAGGGTACCCCTGTGAACAAGAGTGTGTGTGGAGGAACACAGGGACTGTGTTTGTGAAGAGCTTGTGTTTATGAAGTTCTAAGCTTTGCATGCATGAAAACAATGGGAATGAGTATAGCAAAGGATTCCAGAACTGAACTATGGTGTAGATACTGCCTAGGCCCCAGACTAGCATCTGGGAGGTACACAGGTGGGGCAAACTAGAATATCATTGTGAAGGCTTTGAAACTAAACCAATAGCAGAACAAAAGCCTGAAGAAGCCTGGTAAGGACCTGTGGTCTAAATCTTGCCAGGGTGACTGACTTCTGAAACAAAAATTTCCAGAAGATTGAAATAGGACCTAGAGTTTCATAACATAGTATTCAAAATGTCCAGGATACAATCCAAAAATTATTAGGCATAAAAGGAAGCAGAAAAACCCAAATAATTATCATGGGATAAGGCAATCAACAGAAGGCAACCATAAGATGACCCAAATACTGGAATAATAAGACAAAATTTTTTTCTTTTGGAGATTTTATATTTCCTTTTTCTCCCCAAAGCCCCCTGGTACACAGTTATATTATATATATATATGTATGTATGTATATATATATACACATACAGTTTTTTTCTTATTTTTTAGTTGTGGGTCCTCCAAGTTGTGGCATGTGGGACATCGCCTCAGCATGGCTTGATGAGTGGTGCCATGTCCGTGCCCAGGATCCGATCTGAACCAGCAAAACCCCAGGCCGCTGAAGCAGAATGGGCGAACTTAACCACTTGGCCATGGGGCTGGCCCCAAGACAAAAATTTTAAGACGGCTGTTATAAACATGCTCCAAGATGTGTAAGAGCAAACACTCTTGAAATAAATGGAATGATAGATGTTCTTAGAAATTAAATATAAGCTAATTATTCGTTTCTAGATGAAAATTCTAGAACTAAAAAATACTATAACACAAATAAAACATTCACTGGACGGGCTTAATACTAGAATGAAATGATAGAGAAAATACTTGATGAACTTGACAGATTATTACAAATTATCTATTCTGAAAACAAAGAAAGAATATTGAAAAAAAATGAACAGAGCCTGAAGAATCCATGGGACAATATCAAAAGATCTAAAAACTATGTCATCAGTCTCAGAATGATTGGTGCAGAAAAAATTTTTGAAGAAGTAATGGCTGGAAACTTCCCAAATTTTGAGAGAAATATAAATTTGCAGTTCCAAGTATCTCAGAAAATTATGAACAGGCTGCAGTTAAAGAAAACCACATCCAAACACATAATCAAATTGCTGACAAGTAGAGATAAAGAAAATACCTTGAGAGCAGCCAGAGAAAAAAGACATGTTGCATATAGGGCTACAAAGATTAAAATCAATGCAGATTTCTCACCAGAAACTATGGAGACCAAAAGAGAACGGAAATGCATTTTTAAAGTGTTGAAAGGAAGGAACTGTCAAATCAGAATCCTGTGAGAGTATCTTGGAAAGAAAGTGAAATAAAGGCATTCTCATACAAAAGAGAACCAAGAGAATATGTTGTCAGGACCCTGCTGTAAAGGAAATGCCATCGTTGCCAAGGCTGTTGCTAATGGCATTGTGACCAAGTGTGTTATTGCTAAAACAGTTGTTGTTAAGGGCCTTTTAAAATGGATGTTTTTCTTAAAGGCGTTAATGTTAAGGGGGCTGTTGCAAAGTTTTGCTAAGGATACTGTTGTCAATGGCACTGTTGCTATGACCGCTGTTGTAAGGTAACTGTTGCTAAGCACATTGTGGCTGAGTGTTCTTGCTAGGGGCAATGTTATTGAGAGAATTTTGGGACTGGAATTTGTTAAGAGTATTCTTAGTAAAAAAGATTTTAGTAAGGGCCTTATTTGTTAAGGGTGTTGATGCTGAAGAGTTTTAACTAAGTGTGCTATGCTGAGGGCATGACATTGTTGGTGAGGGTATTGTTGCTAAGGGACATTGTTGCTAAGAGGGTTGTTGTTAAGAATCCTGTTGCTAATGAGTGCTGTCTCTAGGACCATTTTTGTTAACAACCTTGCTGTTAAGAGCACTGTTGCTAAGGACCTTTCATGTCAAGCTATTTGTTGCTAAGGTCATTGTTGTTAAGGTTGTTGCTGCTAAGGGCCACGGTTACTAAGGGAGTTGTAACAGATGGCATTTCTACTAAGGGTAATCTTGCTAGAGGTTAAGGATGTTAATGGTAAAGGCATTATTTTTAAGTACATTTTTGCTAAGGGCCATGTTCTAGGCATTGTTACTAAGGGTATTGCTGCTAAATGAGTTGATGCTAATGCTCCCCACATATTGAAGTGCTTCTCACTGCCCTCTGTCTCCTCCACTCCACACAACCTCTTCCCATCGTACTGGGCACCTTTTGATATGCCTAGTATAGGGTCTTTGAACAGATGAGGCTGATGGAGCAAAGTGGCATCTATCCGGCAGCAAAGGTGGCCAGACCAAAGTACCAACCCATTCCTACCTTGAGAATGTTGACAGGCATCATGAGGGCCTCAGGTTTGAGTGGAACTTTTAAGCTCTGGGAGTTTAAAATCAGCTCTGGTCAAAAGCTAATGTTGTATCCCATGCATTATTTATCAATGAGACTTTTTAAAAAACGTTGAATTTCATCTACTTTTTTCCCTTAGTGTGTTTCAATTTTTAGGAGACTCCAGTGAGAAGAGATGAAGTCCTTTTTTTTGTTCTCCTCAAACCCTAAAGTTGTCCTTCAAACTTGCCAATGTACAAAACTAAATGGACATCAGGCCCATGCTAATGAGTAAGATGATTCCATATATGAAGCATCTCACATATCCATTTGATCTATATATTCAATGCCATTCCACTAAAAATATCCACCAGGTTGAGTGAGGACACTGACAACTAGATTTTCATATTTATTTGAAAGAAAGTGAGTACAAGAAAAGAAACAAAATATCTGAAGAGAAAAAAATACATTGGGAGGATGTGCCTTACTACGAATAAAGGCTTAGAAAGCTAGAATCATCAAGACAGCATAGTGTAGGTGCAGTCCGAGACAAAACAGCCATAAGAAAAGAACAGAGGCTACAGAAACACACTTAGCACTTATAGCCACATGTTTTCAGCTTGTTTGTTTTTACAGAGAGAACATACATGTCAATGAGGTGAGAAAAGATAATTTAAGTCATAGGATTAGGGTACTTGGTAATTAAGTAATTGGTAAAATAAAGTACTGTTTAATTTAAAATATATAAAATGTTCAACAGCAATGTGAAATACTGTGAACTTGGGGTCAAACCAACCAAAGATTGTAAATAAATATAGCCCTCCCTTCTATTATAACTTACCCTGGGAAATGGATACCATGGTCTCACCATTTTAAAGGTGAATTTATTCATAAGAGAGTAAAGGAAAAGCAAATAAATGGAGATTTATACTACAAGGATCAATAGGAAGAGACAAAAATCATAAAAAATGTCAATTCTACACAAATTGTCAGTGTGATCCAGCCAAAACCTCATTGGGATTTCCCGAAGACCCTCGTAAGCTGACATAAAACTCATATCAAAGAACGAAGGCCAGCCACAAAACAAGAGATACTCTTGTGCAGTAATTACATGAAGAAACTTATGTACTGTATATTAAGATTTATAATAAGAATAAATTAAGGCAGTTTTTTTTGGCAAGGTAGAGACAAACAACCTAATGCAGCTGAAGAGAGAAAAATGGAAACAGATATCCATGAGAGAAGTGGCTCTGCAGAACGGTTGAGAAATATGGATATTTAAAAAGTAGCTAGACCAATCAGATATCCACGTGGAAAGACTATGGCTTCGTACCTTACACCGTACGATAAATTCATGCCAGAGGGGTTCGAGACTAGATGTGAAACACAAATATTTCAGTCATTTAGTAAAAAGTATAAGAGTATAAATATCCTCGTGAATATTGTCTGAAACCAAACCCCAACACGAGGGGATAATTTAACTCTTCCACGTTGAAAGGAAAAGTACCTTCCTTAAAGAAAACAAAGAGTAATGAGTTTCAGACTGGCGGGAAGTATTGCAATATTCCAGATGCCACAAAGAATACTCAGACAATATAAAGAATATCTAATATCAATGAGAAAGACACACGAACAAATAGGACACTAAGTGGAAGATAGAAGTTGGTAATGTACCAAAAAGGCAAATAAATGTATAAAATAAGCTTCACTGCATTTCTATTTTAAAAAATTAAAATAAGATGGTATTGCCCACCCAACAGTGCAAAGTCTGACAATACTAAATTTTGAGAAGCTGTTGAACAAGGCCAAGCTTTATACATTGCTGGAAGCTGCTACAACTCCTTGTGGCAGACAGATTCTAAGGTGGCCCTCATGACCCCTGCCTCCTGTTGTTCACAGCCTTTCTGGTTCCCTCCCAGTGAGTGGAGGTGGAACCTGCCTCTTGCTTTTAACCAAGAGAAAACAGCAAGTGTGATGACATACCACTTCCATGACCATTGCGTAGACTTGTGATCTCCATCTTGTGAGGAGACTTTGATGAATCCAGCAACCATGTTAAGGGACCCACACTGGCAAGTAGCTGTGGGCAGCCTCTGACCAACAGCCATGAAGAAATCAAATCCCTTAGTCCAACAGCCACAAGGAAGTGAGCTCAGACGCAACCACCTGGTGAGCTTGGAATTGAATCCTTCGCAGGTTTTAGTCTTCAGACAAGAAATCTGTCCTGGCCAGCACCTTGATTGCAGTCTTGGAGATGACCCAGACAAACTGTGTGGAAACTGTGTTGTTTTAAGCCCCTAAGTAAATGGTAGTAGTATTACACAGCCATAGATAAGGAATACCCTCTTTTACTCAGTTCGTCCTCAAATAAACACGCCAGAGAAACTTTCCGGGATGTGTCCACGAACACATGTACAGGGCAGGCATGACGTCTGTCTGCTATCATAGTTAGCATTCTCCTGTAGGCTCCCTCCAGTGCCTTCACACACTTTCCCCAGCCCCTCCACACTCTCAAATTCTATGCTCAACTGGAACAAAGTAAAATAATTGACAATGGACACATTTGCTGTGGAAGGGACTTTTTGGGTCATTTTGTACAAGAAAGCTTATAGCATCCCTCTTTATACGATCAAAATAAACACGTAAATAACCTGGCGGCTGATAATCTCTGTACGTGTCTACATCAGCATACCATACAGCAGAGAAAATAAAGAACACAGAATAGGATTCTCACATATGGAATTTGGAGAGAAAAAAAGAGCAAGTTGCAGAAGAGTGCATATTCAAGCACCTTTCACAAAGAGCTTTAATACTTGCCAGAATACTGAATTACTTACGGATATGTACCTTTTTAGTACAAGAGAGAAGAAAATTTGAGAGAAGGAAGCAACATTGTCAGAAGTCTTTTCCCCATTGCAAGATGCCCAGGGAGGTATATGGAAAAGATGGCTCTTCTGGGCAATTTAGATGATAAAAAAATGCAGCCATGGGGAGCATGACTCTTGAGTCCCAGGTGGTGCCTGTTCCCTTCAGCAATCTGGTTTACAGTCGGCAGGAATGCCCAGGAACAATGTGGACCTCATGTCAGCCTAGCAGGGGTAAAGGGAACTCAGGGGCCTTTCACTTCTGTTATTCCCCGTTGGCCTCCACCAAACACACAGCCCTACTAAACTGGATGCTGCATTTCTCAGGCCACCCTTCCCACACTCTAAGGGCCATTGGGAAAAAATTCAGTCTCTGGGGTCATAGCTCTGAGTTTGCATAGCTGAACCTCCAAAAACTGATTGTTGTTCTGCAAGTTATTTCATGAGTCATCATTTCTAAAATGTGAATAATAACATTTCTCATATCATAAGTGTGTGCTGGGTACTAATGACACAACTGATACAATTAATTAGTGATTGATTCACACAATAGATATAAAGTGCACTGATGGCGGCTGACACATAGTTAAATCCCCTATAAATGCTCCCTGTTGTCATTAACCAAGGGACCAGAAGAAAATTCACCCTCACGGCACACCATCTCCTTTACTTGGTAGCCCCACGAGTCTCAGAGTGCCTCTGACAGCTCCAGAGAGCCCACGTCCCTGAATACCTAGGACTCTCTCCTCTGGAGCCTTATGTAGGTCGCAGGTGTGCATGGAATACCTGAGAAATACTGTGGGGGTAATTAATGGAATGTCTGCTGTAACATGACACTCATCTAAAGCCTGTCTTCCACATGCCATTTAATTAGAAGCTAAAGTTTTGATCTTCACCTTTCCTCCCTTGATCTGTCTTAAACTCCTCAAGTACTTCAGTGAGAAAGACTGATGATAATTTATTGATTCCCTTGACCCATCAATATGAGCAAGAAACATGGCAATTGGTAGAGCTAAATAAAAATTTATTCTATGTTCATGAATGCTATAATTCATCACAGTAAGCATTTCAGTTCTCAAATTAATCTATATATTCAACGCATTTCTCCTCAACATTTCTACCAGGTTTTCTGAGTACATTGATGGCTAATTAATTACCTTTGCACAAAAAGCAAAGGTCCAAGAATAGTAAAAAAAAGAAAAAAACCTGTAGAATTTTTAAAAAAGATGGGAGGAATTGCCATACTATGAATCAGAGTTCAAAAAACTGGTCATCAAGACAGCATGAAATAGATGTCATGATAGACAGAATATCCTACTGGCAAAGAATAAAAGCTCAGTAACTGATCCATCATTGGGTCCACTGACACTAGATTTATGACAGAGGGAGTGCTGCACATCAGTGGGAAGAGATGAATACATAGAACTGGGGCACTTGCTCTTCCAAATTCTTCATGGAGTCCTTCTTAAGGGAGCCCTGCAGGAAGTGGAGGCAGAGGTGACAGGTGAGAGCATTTACTCTCAAGTACACTTCTCTTTCCCTATCTTCAGCTAGCCCTTAATAAATTATTTTCTTAGATAAGCTAAGAATATCAAAATGCCATGGTTCATCTTGTTTTTTGTATCTCCCAAATGTCAATGTTACTGTTTCAGTAAACTATGTAACAGATAAGTTAGGTGTTATATGTAGCATGAGGTGGATTTTGAATCGAGTTAAGTAACAACCAAGGTGGCAACCCCAGGAAGCCTAATCAGCACGTTTCTGATGAAGTTTCTAGAGCTATTGTTTCATGTTATCAGCAGATTTCTTTTCACAGAGTTCTTCTTTAAACATTTTATTTTGAAATAATTGTAGGCTCATATGAAGTTGCAACAACGTACATGGAAGTCCCTTGTCCCCTTCACTAAATACAGGATCATTTTCGAGAGTATCACAGAGAGGCTAAGCTTGCTTTAACACATGGCGTGATAGACACCACTGTGGTCCTAGTGATTCAATTAGTAAAGTTCATATATCTTCAAAAATATAATATATGATATATATGACCTATGACACACACATGTATGTATGCACGCGTGTGTGTGTGAATTAGTTCTACATATTAACCTAAACTATTTGGAACAAACAATTCTGTTTACTCTATGTTATGTTTAGATAGACAGCGTCCTTGACAGCCAAGAAGGTTTTAGGGCTTCTTTGAAGCTGATTGGTTATCTGCTCAGCCAATGAGTTCCTTCCTCCCATGTACATGATTATATACTTTTATTGTTAGGAGATTAAAATGAACAGGGATGAAGAGAAATAGTAAGGGGTAATACATAAGTTATGAATACAGGAAAAGTCTCTTAAAGGTACAAAGTCAATACCAGGTTCAAAAGTCAAACCACCAAAAACATAGTGCCCACAAGCAAGAAAATTGGTGGTGCAAAAAACCAGGTAGGAATCCGCACAGCTAGAATAAGTAGCTTCTAGCTTAACTATCATAGCTTAGAGGAGAATGTGGTTGACTATTTCTTTTAGAAAATACAGAACCACGAGAACGGGAAGGTAGGAAATCAGGATGCAAACGAAGACAACACTAACGGCCTATATTTTGTTGTCCTAAATGGGATACAGAGGATTCCAGAGAAACAACCCTCATCTAGACAGTGGATGCCCAGATTGTTGGCATGTTTCAAGGATATGTGAGGCAGTTGGGGAGAGAGGTTGCTTTCTCACCTGGAAAGAAACTAAGCCAACTCATGCAGAGAATCATTCAATGTTAGTTCATAGATCTCAGTAATCTGATCACCTATCCTTACAATTTTCTCCTGCCTGATGAACAAAGGACCAATAGTCATTTCTCATATGCCTCAAGCATCCCCAGGATCTTTCTATGTAAGAGCCATTCTCAACCAATTCTTGGTTTATATTGAAGAGAAGTTTGAGTACAGTCTAGCAGGGGCAATGTTTTCCAGCCAGGTCCTAAGGCCAAAGCCTTCTACACTTGGCATCTTAAAATTAATTTGCAGAAGGCTGGTATCTTCAGCAATACAACCAAGTTGCTCAATTAGAATTTGGGGAAGTGCTATGGTCTGAATGTTTGTGCCCCCCCTTCTCCCAAATTCACATGTTGAAATCCTAACCCCAATGTGATGGTATTAGGAGGTGGGGCCTTTGGGAGAGAATTAGGTCATACAGGTGGAGCCCTCATGAATGGCATTAGTGTTCTTAGAAGAAGAGAGATAAGAGAGCTTGCTTTCTCTCTCTCTCTGTCTCTGCCAGGATACAATGAGAAGATGGCCATATACAGACGAGGAAGCAGGTTCTCACCAGACACCAGATCTGCCAGCACCTTGATCTTGGACTTGCTAGCCTTCCGAACTGTGAGAAATAATTTTTTGTTTTTAAACCACCCAGTCTACAGTATTCTGTTGTAGCATTTCACACTAAGACAAAAATGGACTGAGAAGTGGGATGCTCCTGTAACAAATACCTAAAAATGTGGATGTGGCTTTGGAACTGGCTAATGGGCAGAAGTTGGAAGAGTTTTGAGGCCCATGCTAGAAAATGCTGTTATTGTCATGAAAGTAGTTTTACAGGCAATTCTGGTGAGAGCTCAGAAAGAAAAGACAAGAGCTGTAGTGAAAACTTTCATCCTTTTAGAGAACACACAAATAATTGTATACAGGATGTTGGCAGAAATATGGACGGTAAAAGCCATCCTGATGAGGTCTCAGATGGAAATGAGGAAGATGTTACTGGACGATGAAGGAAGGCAATCCTTGTTATAAAGTGGCAAGAAACATGGTTGAATTGTGCTAATGTCCTATTGTTTTGCGGAAGGTAGAACTTGCAAGTGGTGAAATTGGATATTTAGCTGAGGAACTTTCTAAGCAGTATGGAAGGAGTGGCTTTGTTCCTCCTGACTACTCATAATAAAATGTGAGAGGACAGAGAAGAATTGAAGACAGAACTTTTCTTTTTTTTAATTAAGATTATGATAGTTAACAACCTTGTGAAATTACAGTTGTACATCATTATTAGTCATTGTAGGTACACCACTTCACCCCTAGTGCCCTCCCCTGACTGCCCCCCTTTCTCCTGGTAACCACTGATCAATTCTCTTTGTCCATATGTTAACTACCACCTATGAGTGGAGTCATACAGAGTTCGTCTTTCTCTGTCTGGCTTATTTCACTCAACATAATACCCTCAAGGTCTATCCATGTTGTTGTGAATGGGACGACTTTGTCCTTTTTTATGGCTGAGTAGTATTCCATTGTATATGTGTATATATATATATATATATATATATATATACACACACACACACACACATACATATATATATATATATACGCCGCATCTTCTTTATCCAATCATCAGTTGCTGGGCCCTTAGGTTGGTTCCATGACTTGGCTATTGCGAATAATACTGCGATGAACATAGGGGTGCATGGGACTTTTGGAATTGCTGATTTCAGGTTCTTAGGATTGATACCCAGTAGTGGGATGGCTGGGTCATAAGGTATTTCTATTTTTAACTTTTTGAGGAATCTCCATACTGTTTTCCATAGTGGCTGCACCAGTTTGCATTCCCACCAACAGTGTATGAGTGTTCCTTTTTCTCCACAGCCTCTCCAACATTTGTCACTCTTGGTTTTGGATATTTTTGCCATTCTAACAGGTGTAAGGTGATATCTTAGTGTAGTTTTGATTTGCATTTCCCTGATGATTAATGATGACGAGCATCTTTTCATGTGTCTATTGGCCATCCATATATCTTCTTTGGAGAAATTGAAGACAGAACTTTTAAGCAAAAAGGAACCAGAACTGAAAAATGTGGAAAATTCCCAGCCTTTCCAGCTTATCAAAAATGAAAAGTGTGGTCTGAAGAGAACAGTAAGGGTGTGGTGGACTGACCACTTGCTCAGGAGAATAGTTGGGTGTGAACTGTGGACGTAATCAGCCATCTCAGCAGAATTCTGGAATTAATGCAAATGGAATTAAATCAGCAGAAACACTTCCAGCTGGGACCAAAGGAAACAGAGAATATGGGATGGAATGAAGGAAGGCTGTGATTGTGTGCTATCCTTCAAGAAAAGTGAGGAAAGACCTTGAAGGTGATTCAGATGCCATCAGGACCACTGCCTAGCTTTCAACAGGGCAGATGGCCTCCAATCAAAGGCACACAAATGGGGCCTTCTGAGCCCTGTGGGAACTACCTCCACTTAGCTGACCTGAGGCACGGGAAGGCCCCAGCACAGGGCAATGGCCTAGGTGGGACCACTGCAGGGAACCAGGGCATGGGAGTCACTCAGTCGGCTGTGAGGTTATCCTTGCCACCAGTGGATCCAGGGGGCAGAGAATCGAGACAGAGAGGATTATTCTACAGCCTTAAGGTCTCACGGAGTTTGCCTTACTAGATTCTAGATGCACTTGGGACTTGTCACCCCTTCCTTCTTTCCTATTTCTGCCTTTTGGAATGGGAATGTCTATCCAATGCCCATCTCACCATGGTATGTTGGAAGCATATAACTTGCTTGGTTTCACAGGTTCACAGATGGAAAGGAATTTTGCCTCAGGAAGAACTGTACCTCACCCATACCAGTCTCATGCATATCTGAATAAAATAGGGAGATTTCTGAGGATTTTCACCACTGGCTCCTTAGTTACTTGCACAGTTTATGGCCATTAGTAATCGGGAAACAAAAAGTGGCTCTTAAGTCTAGTCACCAGATTAGAAGTGTTAAGGAAGCCAAATTCTGGAAGAAACATTCACCAGACACAGTTGAACAAATAATTCAATAGCCGTCTGTGAGACTATCTGTGCATTTTAGGAAATTCTTCAGTACTTAAGAAACAATTTCACTTATTCTTCAGGCCCTTACCAGATTTAAGAGGAATGTTCAATTTCCCTGTGCCTGCAATGACTCTGTGTGGTAGCAGAGGTAATGCCTACGAGGAAGCAGCAGCTGGGAAAGTTGTAAGACCTGGGAGATAAGCTCCATAGTTTGTTCAGACCCTACAGGACACTGTCCTGCCATGCCAATCAAGGTTAATCTTCAAAGCCTGCCTGTAGGGTAATTTCTGAGATCAAAAGGCAAAAGAGAGGGAGAAGGCAAGTCAATAAGTGTTTACAAAAGAAATTAAAAAGAGAAATTACTTACAAGCAGAGTGACTCTTCATGCCTTCATTTCATCGAGTCCAAACAGATCTTTGGGCCAACTTAGCCATCAGAGTTGTGATCGACACCCCCTCCCCCAACTCTCGCACCCCATCTCTGTCTGAGGCATTTGAAAAAAGAAACTAACAGTGAGTTCAATGAGTATTGTCAATCTGTCTCCCATTCCTAAAGAGAACTGAGGTATGACTGACATACCCTAAAACTGTACAGTGAAAGTGTACAATGTGATGAGACCTGCCATATGTATAAACACATGAAACCGTCACCAACAATCAAGATTGTAAAAATATCCATCACCCCCAAAATCTTCCCAGTGACCTGTGGCAATCCTTCTCTTCTACTACTCCCTGCCAAAACAGGCAATCACTGAACTGTTTTCTATCAGCATAGACGAGTTTGCATTTTCTGGCATGCTACATAAACGAAATCATCCTTATGTACTCTGGCTTGTCTGGCTTCTTCCACTCACCATAATTATTTTGAGATTCATCTTGTTGCAGTCTGCATCATTAGTTTGTCCATATTATGGAGATTACACATTCACCAGTTGATGGACACTTGGGTTGGTTCCAGTTTTTTCCTATTACAAATGAAGTGGCTATGAACATTCACGTGTAAGTCTCTGTATAGATATACGCTTTCATTTCTCTTGGGTAAAATACTCACGAGTGAAATGTCTGGAATGAATTGTGGGCATATGTTTGTCTTCTTAGGAAATCGACAAAATAATTTTTTCAAAATGTCTGTACTATACCACTTTAAAATTTACCAATTTGAAAGTCTACCAATTGAAACATTATCATCAGCGATGTATGAGAATTGCAGCTCCTGTGCAACTTTGTCAACATAGCATGGTCATTCTTTTTAATCCTTGACATTCAAATAGATGTGTGGTGATATGTCATCAAGGTTTTGGTTTGCATTTCCCTAACGATTAATGATGTTCACATGCATCTTTTCACATGCTTATTTTCTATCTGTATATCTTCTTGTGTGCCTATTTCAAGAAGTTGGGGTTTTGTTTTTTTTTTTGAGGAAGATTAGCCCTGAGCTAACATCTGTGCCCATCTTCCTCTACTTTACATGTGGGACGCCTGCCAAAGCATGGCTTGGTAAGCAGTGCATAGGTCCACGCTCCAGATCCAAACCAGTGAACCCCAGGCCGCCAAAGCGGATCATGCGAACTTAACCACTGCGCCACTGGGCCAGCCCCAGGTTGTTTTCTTATTGCTACAAGAATACAAATCCTTTATCAGACATAAATCTTGAAAATATTTTCATCAGGCTGTGGCTTTTCATTCACGTAATTGTCTCTTGAAGAGTAGTTTTACAGTTTTGATGAAGTCCAACTTACCAATTATTTATTTTCTTTTATGTATCATTCTTTAGGTGTTGTATCTAAGAAACGTTTGCCTTACCCAAGGTAGAACATTTCTCCTATGTTTTCTGCTACAAACTTCTTAGTTTTTACGGTTAGATCTATGTTCCATTTAGTTTTTTAATATAGCACAGGGTAGGGATCAAAGCTTAAAAAGACAGTTGTCCACATGTGTGCAGGTTTATTTCTGGACTCTATTGTCCCATTGTTCTACCAGTCTAACTTTACACCAGTACCACACTGTCTTGATTATTGTAGCTTGACAAGCAGCCTCCATATCAGGTCAGGTTAATACTCTTAACTTTATATTTCATTTCATTTTACATTTCAAAGTCGTTTTGACCATTCTAGGTCCTTTGCATTGCTGTACCAATTGTAGTATCAACTTGTCAATTTTCATAAAAGGATCACTTGGGCTTTTGAATGGATGGGGTTGAAAGCATATAATACATTCATTGGATGGGACTGAATGTATATAACACATATAATAATGTGTAATTGGGAGATTTGATATCTTAACAATATTGAGTCTTCTGACCAATGAACATGGTATATCTCAATTTATTTAGGTCTTCTTTAATTACTCACAACACTGTTCTATAGTTTTCAGTAGAAAGACCTTACATATTTCCTAAATATTTGATAGCTTTTGGTACTATTGTAAATTGTAATTTTTAAATTCAATTTCCAAGTGTTTGTCGCTAGTATATAGGAAGACACTCAATATATTCATCTTGTATCCTTCAACCTTGATTAATTTACTTATTAGTACTAGTAGCTTTATTTGCTTATTAAGAATAAATAGTAGCTTATTAGTTTTTAATAGCTTTTTTGTAGATTCTATCAGATTTTCTATCTCACGTCATCTGAAAAAAAATTTACTTCTTTTCCAATTTACATGCATTCCAATTTACATACAACTCATCCCTACTTGACAACAATTTCCTTTCTAATGCCAGATCTGGAAGTAGGGCTAAAATTAAGGTCCAAGACTCCGGAAACATTCCTAAACCAGAGACTATGTCTATTACTTTGACTAATGGCAAGAATCCCAAAAGGATTGAGAGGATGGATAATCTTCTTGCTGTCTTTCACCAAGTTGGGCCTGACTATGCAAATGTTCAGTTGCCTAGTGAATGGGAGAGCCATTTACCTCCAGAGCGCCATTGTTATTATAACTCTTTGAAATCTGTATGTGCATTTTGATTGTATATTTAATTACACGCTGCTGAAAGGCAAATGACTACTATCAAACTAAGAGTGATGATTTTTTTTGGCAAAGGCTTTGTTAAAAATTAGGGGGTGGACTTTGCTGTGAGAGTTAAGCCCACAGACCTGAGCTGAAGTATCTGCACATCATTCACCGTTGATCAAGGAATGAAACATATTATTAGTGTTGCTTTGTAGCCATGGGTGCAAGATGTTTTGGGACAGGTTTTCACAGCTTATCAGCAGTGTTTATTGGTAACAATGCAATTGATGATTTACACCTGTTCTCATTGAGACCTTCAGAGTGCTTTGCTGTTGGGGCTGGTTACATAGCAAGAACATGCCTACACACCCAGCAGGGTATAAGAAACCCCAGCCGTGAATCCATTTTGTGCCTCTGAAGTGTGCACCTTAGTTCTTCTCTGACAGTGAAATTGTGTCCATAAATGGAGGAAAATGGGAGCTCACGCCTGGCTCTCATCCAAACCCATGGCTGTGACACAGCCTTTTGCTGTGATGCAAGTCCTTACTTCACAGTGTTGCTATATTGCGCCCTTTCCCTTGATAAACTGTAGATTTATAAGCATTGTCATTTTGGGTCCTATGAGTCGTCTTTAGCAATTCAACTGTTTAACTACCACTGTTTATTGCATCACATTTTTTGGTAATGTGGCAGCCTGTAGCTCAGGCCTTGTGGCTATTTCCAAGTGCATAACCTTGTTCTCTTTCTTGTGAGTAATCTGTCCTTAAGGCACGTATAACCTAGTTCTTTTTTCATGTTCAGTTCATTCATTGGTCTCTTTTATCCCTCCCCTTATCTTCTGTGCTAATGAACTTGCTCAGTGCTTGCTGATTTCTGACCTGTTTCTCTTGGATGCACCTGCACTCTGGCCAACAATAATCTCTGGCTTCCTGAGCAGTCTAACGAGAGAGTCTTACTTCTGTTACCTCAGTAGAGATATGATTACATTCTACCTGTGCTGCTGGGATATCATCTTCTACCAGAGCATGTTGCTCATCCAACAGAAGGGTTCTCTGTTCTCAGTATGTTTCTCTCCCGGAAGTATTGAGTTCCCACCAGATTTTCATCCAGTCTGATGATAATATGCGCTGTATGTCTGCAGTAACATATGCCCATGTGTTTTTGCTTCATTAGTAACTCTTGCTTCTCTATAACCTTTCCATAGTTTAGCTATTAAGCGACTACCTGGGAGTGACCATGTGCTCCCACATCTTTTACACATCCACATCATTATGTCATCCGCCTATAGCCTATATGGCTAAACTTAACTTTCTAAGGATAACATGCCTAATCCTGTTAAATCTTCTTACTAGTACCACACAATTTATCAGTGCTTTTAAAAAAACCCAATACAGGCATTAGGCATTTGATAACCCATGTTGCGCTCAAGTCTGCCTTATTTCTCTTATCACCATACATTGCTTAGTTATCGTGGCAGGTCATTCTTCCTACCTGCTGTTATCTAATTTAATAGAATAACCTCTGGGTTGACTGACTCATGAAGTGCAAACTTTCCTTCAGTCCTTTCATATCTCAGAGTCCAAACACCAGGGATTAAGAGGTATAGAAGAGTTGGGCATCACTGTCACGATGAAAGTAGGCAAGATCCTGAATTTAGATCCCGGGGAGCAAAGAAAAGGGCACTGATTCATTCTTATTCCAACAATCACTAAAAACCAAAAATGTGGACTGTGAACTGCATCAGCTTCAGGCTCTTTTTAAATTCTGGGTGCTACGATTTTCAAACTATCTGCACTTCTATTGTTTCCAACATTAAAATAAAAAACATATAAAAAGGATTCTGATCTTATTTTATGTACAATTTGATAGGTTAGTAATTTATAAAAGAAATAGTTACCAAGTAGCCAGCATGGTACTTGCTACACATGCTTTTAAGTTGAGGGACACCACCTCGACCAGGTGATCAAGGTTGGCATTGTCAGTGATCACTCATGTTGACAGCATACACTATCTGCATGATGAAAACGGCATGTTATCTCTGCGGTTTTCCTACAAAAAAACCTCTAACACCAGCGCAACCATAAAAAGACATATCAGAAACCCAAACTGAGGGATATTCCACAAAATACTTGACAAGGACTCCTCAAAACTGTCAAGGTAATCAACAACATGGAAGGTCTGAGAAATTGTCACAGACCAGTGGAAGCTAAGGGGACATGCCAATTGAGTGTAATGTGGTATCCTAGATGGCATCTTGGAATACGAAATCATTAGGGAAACACTAATGAAATCTAAAGAATGCTGTGTTTATTTAGTAACGTATCTAGGTTACTGAGTTAAGACAAATGGACCAGAGCAATGTAAGATGTTAATACGGGAAACTGACTGAGGAGTGTATAGGAACTACGGTGCTGACTTTTCTTTAAATCTAAAACTATTCTAAACTGAAGTTAATTTTCTTTTAAAGTACTCCAGATTAGATGCTTTTCTTTTCATCTCTACTTTTCTGAAAAACCAAGCGTGTAGAAAGAGATCTCTTTTGACTTTCATTTCTCTTTTGGCACTGTGCAATAAGCTCAAGTAGCATCAGGGTGTCAGAGACTGAGCAGGGGCAAACGATATTCTCTCCACTGCTGGAACTTAGGTGCCACGAGGAGTGTTGATCCATCTCCATGGTGTGACCATTAGGCCTCATCCAAGGGCGGGCTCTTACTCCTGGCTGTTTTCTTTGGCAGAGATGCCACTAAGTGACAATAACCCATTGTTGAAGAAATACCTGCTCTCCAATTAATGCTAAAAATACACCACCGTTTTCCCTCACATAGTATCAGCCGAGGATAGGGAATAGAAAACTCACCCAGAGAATCACCTGACTTGTTCTCAGGCTCAGACTACCAGATTATACTTGCAGACAGCAACATGCCCAGGATCCAGAGAAATCTTTAGTGGTCCAGGTTTTAAAAATGAGGGTTTCATTTATTTCCTTCTCTGTGCTGACCAAACCATGTAGCCTGAAATGATGGCAGATGGACCAAATATGTCCTCTAAGACTATGCTATGTGTATCACATAGTTTCCCCTCCCCAAAAGCGAGTGTGCTTTTCAATACCAATGCAGTGCTTCTGACATGAAAGTAGCCCTGATGTTTCTTTCCAATTTCAAAGCCTGCTGCCCAAGCAGGGCAGAAATAACGCTGATTTTCAACGCTGCACAGTGTGGGCAAGCATCATGGGTTCTTGGCAAAAGATTCTAGACAGGATGCTCAGGCTACATGCATGCAAGAGGGCTGAGGAGAGGATTTGCTTTGTAATGACTCAGTGCAAAACGAACCACTAAAGTGGCATAAAATGAAGACCAAAAAAAATGTAGAAATCAACATCCACCAAACACATACACAACACACACAAGGATACATACACACAAGAATGCTTGAAAAATCCCATGGATTTCCAAGGACCTAGAAAAACTGGACCAGACTAATATTCAGACATTAGCAGGCAGGGCAAAGTCACAGCATCGAGCTGAGGGAAGCCGAAAGGATACAGACTGTCACACAAAAAGGGGAAGTGGACAGGTTCAGAGCAGGTTTGGCTACTGCCTTCTACTAGAACTCACCAGTAATAACAAATTCTCTGCTACAGAGACTCATACAGATGTACTATATAGCACAGACGCTAGTCACATTTATTGGTATTGTCCACAGAATTCGTTACTCCTTCATCTTTAAAACTTCCCATTCCACACTGAGTTTGTGTATAGGTAAATATTTTCTTTTTTATATTCTACAAACCTTGGTATTGTATGTAAAACACAAGTTTTGGTACATCAGTTCTAGGTGAAGATTTGACCTTCAATTCTGAAACTGATACATTTCCTCAGAAAACAATTCTCTGAAGCAAACTCAGTACAGACACCTGCCACATAACAAGGTTTCAGTCAGTGACAGATCACATACACGATGGTGGTCTCGTAAGATTAGTACCACATAGCCCAGACGTGTAGTAGGCTATACGACCTAGAGTCTGTGTACACTCTATAACATTCACATGATGACAAAATCACCTAACAACACATTCCTTAGAACGTATACGATTGTTGGGCAACACACGAATTTGTTAAAAAATGTCATTTATCAAAAATACAAAATTTTCATCTCATCTTAATTATTTCATGTTTAAAGAAGTTCACTTTGCAGCAAAGGCTTGTGTTTTTCCCTGAGATTTCTCTTGATTTTTGATCAAGGCTGACTATTCGAGATATTGACAGAAGTTTTCTTCCTCATGTGAAGTCTCTCATGTACATAGACAGGCTGAATTCTTATTGGTCTTCTCACATTTATTATATTCACAGGCTTTCATCCCCCTCTAACAGTGTTGGCTAAGCTATTGCATTCAATCAACAGACCAAAACCTGTAAGAACTCAACAGAGCACAAGTTGATATCTTGCCTAAAAAAAAATTTTTAATAAAAGCCAACTGGTGAAGATCTGTTAGTGGAGAATTCCGTTTCACCCAGTTATTCAGACTCTAAATTCTTTCACCTTGTGCTCTACCATGTTCAAAATACAGCACCCAAGTCTGTGTGGAAGTCTCTCCATTCTGGTATAACACAGGACAGGAAGAATGTAGGTGACTTTCAAGTCCAGACTTAGCTTAAATGTAGTAGCATCATATTCCATGACCAGCCCCACCTGGATGAAGGAGTGGGAAATTTAAACAAGCTATGGGCCCAGAGGAAAAGGAAATAGTTAAGGGAAATATGCTAGTCTATGTGACATGAGCTTCTTCATTGTGTTACCTATCTAATAATGTATGAGTTCCTTTAGGACTTCCCAAATTCACTACACATAAGGGCTTTCCCTCTGGTGTGCATTCTTGTATGATGTACTCTAAGAGCTGCCTTACGGACAAAAGTTTTCCCACAGGCATTTCACAGGGTTTTTCCCCCGTGTGAATTCTTTGGTGTACTCTGAGGGCTGAATTTTGGGCAAAAGCTTTCCCACATTCATTACATTCATAGGGTTTCTCCCCTGTGTGAATTCTTTGATGTGCACTAAGGTGCAACTTCTGGGAGAAAGTTTTCCCATTCATTACATTCACAGAGTGTCTCCCATCTGAATTCTCTGATGTGCTCCAAGGGCTGAATTATTGGCAAAAGTTTCCCCAAAGTAATTACATTCATAGAGTTCTTCCCCTGTGTATTCTTTGGTGTTGAGGACTGAATTTTCAGTAAAAGCTTTCCCACATTCATTACATTCATAGGGTTTCTCGCTCATGTGAATCTTGTGATGTACAGTTAACATGACTTCTGAAGAAAGTTTTCCCACATTTGTTACGTTCGTACAGTTTCTCCCGTGTGAGTTCTCTGATGTGCAGTGAGATGTATTCCTTGGGAGAAAGTTTTCCCACATTCACTACATTCATAAGGTTTCTCCCCTGTGTGAGTTCTTTGATGTGCACTGAGGTGTGCCTTTTGGGAGAAAGTTTTCCTACATTCATTACATTCATAGGGTCTCTCTCCTGTGTGAATTCTTTGATGGACTATGAGAGCTGCCTTATAGACAAAAGCTTTCCCACATTCATTACAATTATAAGGTTTTTCTCCTTTGTGAATTCTCTCATGACCACTGAGGTATGATTTCTGGGAGAAGGTTTTCCCACAATCAGTACATTCATAGCGTTTCCTGCCTGTGTGAATTCTCTGATGTGAACGGAAGTGTGTCTTCTGGGAAAAAGCTTTTCCACATTCATTACACTCATAGGGATTCTCACCAGTGTGAATTCTCTGATGTACTCTGAGGGCTGAAATACGGGCAAAAGTTTTCTCACAGTCGTTACATTCATAGGGTTTCTCACCTGTGTGAATTCTGCGATGTGCTCTGAGGGTTGAATTGTCAGCAACAGACCTCCCACATTGATTACACTTATAGGGTTTTTCCCCTGTGTGAGTTCTCTGATGTGCTCTGAGGGTTGAAGTATTGGCAAAAGCTTTCCTACACTCCTGACATTCATGAGGTCCTAAGCAGCGTGTGGGCGGGGCCCCAGGAGTTCTCCCAGGAGGGTGTCCCTGTCCCTGTGGGCAGTCCACCGCCGGAGGGGGGGCGGGGCAGCGGCCGGGGAGCGTCTGGGCGGCGGGCACGCGCGCGCGCGCGAGGAGCGCGCGGCTGCTGGGCCGCCGTCCTGGGAGGCGTGGGCGATCTGCGCCTGCCTGCCCAGAGCCGAGCCCGGCGGAGTCCGGCCGCGCTCTGCTGCTCTCTCGCGGGCCGGGCTCGCTGGTCCGTTCCCCCGGCGTCCGTGGACGCCGCTCCGTGTCCCCGGTGGGCACAGCAGCCCGGGCCCTCCACAGCCACGGCCGCTAGCCTGAGGAGGCCCTCCTTCAGCTCGCGCTCTTCCCGCTCGCCGGACCCGGACGACCAGGGCGCCCGCGAAGATGATTCCATCTGGGAGAGGTACCTGGGGGCGTGGGCCTGGGGGCTGGTGGGAGGCGAGCGTGTCCCTGAGGAATAGGCTTGTGCGCCGAGAGGTGCCCGTCAGGTGGCGGGACAGCTGTGCGGCGCGGGGAGCGAGGGGGTCTCTTCGTGCGCTTCAGGCGTTCGTGGAACGGGCGGTGTGTGCCGGGCACGGGGCCAGCCTGGGGGTGCGGTGCCCGGGAGTCGGGCGCTGAAGTGGCACCCGTGGTCTTGGCTTCTTGGAAGGACAGACGCGAAGTCGCTAACGACACTGGTCTCCATGCGTTCTGAGGAGTGCAGGTCTCCCTCTTTGAGAGGATACGTTCCGTTGGGGTTTTCATGAAGCCTGTTGTGCTCAGGCCGGTTCAGGGGAAGTGGCCTGTCGAGGGCCACATCATATTTGCGTGCAGAGCCAGTGCTTTCCAAAGCCCTTGACGGTGTGGAAGTCTACCTGTTAGGGGTGCAGTGGGGGCTGTCAGGGGAGCGTTGTGAGCACAGGTATGTGTCCCGCACTTGAAAGCACGGCAAAGAAAGCGTGAGGCGCGAGGGTGCTCCGTTCGTTCCCTCCTTCCACAGAAAGTCTGGAGAGCTGACTTTGGGACAAGTCCTTCCTTTCCTCTGGTCGGCGCGTGTTCAGTGGTCTGCACACTTGAGCAGCAAGACTGACAGGGTGTTTGACATACTGGACCTCACAGCCTGGTTGGAAAGGACAGATAGGCGGCAACTGATTACCTAGGAGATACGTGAAAGCAATTTTGTGTTGAGTGTCGAGAAAGACAGCATTTCCTGTTAGACTTTGTGACTTAGGCAGTGACGTTGAAGCTGAGAGCAGATGCCTAAAAGAAAAGGAGGACTTGTGCGGGAGAGTGTTGGGACAGGGCAAGGGAGGAGTATGGCCTGTCAGAGGAGCTGAAAGAATGCCCTGGAGACTGGGGCCGCCGCGTAGGGACTGTAGGGTGGGGAAAACAGAACTTTTCGATTGAGGCTGGCGCTTTCTCTAGGTTTTTGGAGACCAAGCGTGGTGATTCGGAACGTGGACTCTGCAGCCAGACTCTGTCAAATGGGTCCTAGCTCTGCCACCTACGGGCTGTGTGAACTTGGGCAAGTTACTGGACCATTCTGTGTGTCGGTTTCCTGATCTGTAAAACGGGGATGATTATAATACACACTCCATAGGTGAGTGTAAAGGTGAGAGGATATTTCATATCCGTAAAGTACTTAGAGCAGCGTCTGGCCTTTAGTAGGCGTTAGTAGTGGTTGATTCAAGAAATGGATAAACGCAGACATAAGTAGTAAAGGCTTGGAGGCTGTCCCTGGTGAAACGTGTGAACTGGAATGGATTACAGCCAACATTGTTTCCTTTCCAGCTTGCAGTTGCTACTGACCGCATCTGCAGCACTGTGGAATCAGAAAAAATCTCCCTCCACTTGGCTGCTCTTGGTAAAACAATCTAATGCTGTCCAAATTATCCCAGGGAAATAAAAGCCTTTTCAGTAGCCTAGTAGGGTTAGGCTTATTTCATATGTATCGTTTATATTGGTTTGTTTAGTATTTGCCGGGCGCGTTTTTTATTTTTTTGCTTTTTTTATTTTTTTTGTTTTTGGCAAAGGTGCTCGGTTAAAAAAAGCAGATTAGCTATGAAATGGTTCAGACCCAGAGAAAAGTAGAGAGCCGTGTAAGCAGAGCACGCCTTTCCTTGACTCTCTGTCGAGAGCTTTTGTGATTCCAGCTGCTCTCTGCCTCAGACACCGTGCCCTCTGCGTGTGCAGTCATGTAAGCAGTGCAGGCTCTGGAACCGTGGAGGATCTAAGGCAGTACAGTCGTGCTTTGCTTCACAGTGGGGATAAGTTCTGAGGAGTGTGTCATGGTCAGGCAATCTCGAGACTGTGCAAACACCACGGACTTCCTAAACCTAGATGGCAGAGCCTCCTACACACCTAGGCCATATGGGACTAATCTGATGGGACCCCCGTTGTTGACTGACACGTCCCGATGTAGGGCATGACTGTACTTCCCAACTCCAAGGGCACGGAAGCGTAGCCTGTGGGGCTTTTGAAAAGAACAGAGACGCTCAAGGCCTGCTCTGGACCCACTGACTCAGAATGTACTGGGATAGTTCCCGGCTTTAAAGACCAGACATAGTCCTCCTCTGCAGACATCTCCTCAACGGTGTTTCACACTGGGTTTTCCCTCTTCTGAGAAAACAGGGCAAGAGATTGTGAGGATCCATAATTAGTGTTTTAATACAGTTTGCAGGACTCAGTGTTCTTCACATTCTGTGATAGTGTGATCCGCATCTTCACTGTAATGTGTTAAACCTTTAAATCTTGTCCAAAAGTCATGTCATTACCTAGAGAATCCTTATGTGAATTCCAGGCAGATTGCCAGCTTTCTGCTTCCACCTCCTCACCCTTAAAATGGGGAGAATAACGGTAACCTGCCGTTCGGATGTGAGGATTACATGAGACAGTTGGTGCAAAGCGGTTAGCACAGGATATGGCACAAAGCGAAGCCTTCAATCAATTATGATTACAGTAGTTTTGATTTCCCTCCAGTCGGAATATAATTTAGTTGAAGTTAGTGGCTATGCCACAGCTGTGTCTCGGGCTGGTGTCTGCCGCCCTGAGCTAAGCCATAAAAATCCCTAGAATAACTTTTCAAAAGCCTGTTAGCCTCTTGAGGCTCCTACACTTCTTTATTTTATTTTATTTTATTTTGTTGCGGCAACAGTGGATTCTAACATCATACAGCTTTCAGATGTCCGTTGGAATGTCTTTCGAATTCTGTGTAGATTACATCGTGTTCACCACCCGAAAACTAATTATAGTCCATCACCTCACATGTGAGCCTCATCGCCCCTTTTGCTCTCTCCCCTCCCCCCTTCCCCTCTGGTAACCACCAATCCAATCTCCGTTGCTCTGTGTGTGTTTGTCATTGTTTTTAACTTCTACTTATGAGTGAGATCACACGGTGTTTGGCTTTCTCCCTCTGATTTATGTCACTTCACATAGTACCCTCAGGGTCCATCCACGTTGTCACAAATGGCCGGATCTCATCATTTCTTAGGGCTGAGTAGTATTCCATTGTGTATACATACCACATCTTCTTTATCCGTTCTTCCCTTGATGGGCACCTAGGTTGCTTCCAAGTGTTGGCTGTTGTGAATAACGCTGCGGTGAACCTAGGGGTGCGTGTGTCTTTCTGCATTGGTGTTTTCAAGTTCTTTGGATGAATACCCAGCAGTGGGCTAGCTGGATCATCTATGTGGTAGATGTATTCTTAGTTTTCTGAGGCTACTCCATACTGCTTTCCATAGTGGCTGCACCAGTCTGCACTCCCACCAGCAGTGTGGGAGAGTTCCCTTCTCTCCACATCCTCCCCAACACTTGTCTCCGGTCTTGTTAATTAGAGCTATGCTGACCAGAGGAAGGTGACGTCTCCTTGCAGTTTTGACTTGCATTTCTCTGATCGCTAATGATGTTGAGCACCTTTCCATAGGCCTGTTGGCTATCCCTGTCTCTTCTGTGGAGAAATCACTGCTCAGATCTTTTGGCCCGTCTTTTTAATTGGGTTGTTGATTTTTTGTTGTTGTTGAGATGTAGGAGTTCTTTCTGTCGTTTGGATATTAACCCCTTATCCAATATATGGTTTGCAAGTATCTTGTCCCGGTTGTTAGGTTTTGTTTTGGTCTTGTGGATGGTTTCCTTTGCCGTGCAGAAGATGTTTTTGACTTTGATGTAGTCCCATTTGTTCATTTTGTGTTTTGTTTCCATTGCCCAGTCAGACGTGGTACTTGAACATAGTCTGCTAAGACTGATGTCAAAGGGCATACTGCCTATGTTTTCTTGTAGACGTTGCATGGGTTTGGGTCCGACGTTTAATTTGTTGTGGTTGGTTGGTTGGTTGGTTGGTCGTTTTGCTTGCGTGTGCGCACGATCTAAGGTTCTGCAGGTCCAAGTCTGTGGTTTCCCTGGTGCCCAATTGGAAATGAAATACACAACCATGCTTCTTTTATTTATTTAGAAAATATTTTACCGTAAGTCCAGTACAAAATGCGTTGTGAACATCTTCATTATGCACGATTGTGAAACAAACACAAGTGAGCAGAGACCAACTGGAGAAATCACTGGGGTGTTCTGTACTCCTTCCCCATTCCCATTCTTCGGTCGGCCAGTGTCCTACCCTCCCCACTTCCTCAAGGTGACAGATCCTCATTCCTTTCCTTTTCTGTGTAGTATTTTTCCTCCATGGATGTATGTTTCTCTGAGCGACGTTATTGTTGCTTGGTTTGAACTTTACCAGATTGTCCTATTTCTTTCTTTCACCGAATATGCTGTTCCTGAAATTCAGCCCCTGATGCTTGTAACCGGTAGCTCTAGTCCATTTTCACCGCTCCCTAGTTTTCCGCACATTCCCTGCTTCACAACAAAGGCGAGCATGTGTGCAAAGCCCACAGCACAGTTCCCGCCATGAATCAGCGCTCAGTCAACATTTGTTGAATGGAACTGAGCCCGGACTGACTGTTAACAGTGACGCTTGGTTCCCCAGGCTGCATTCTCTGTCCTTCGCCCCGGGGCCAAGGATCCTGTTTAATTCATTTTGAGTTGATTTTTGTGCATGGTGTAAGTTAATGGTCTACTTTCATTCTTTTGCATGTGGCTCTCCGGTTTTCCCAACACCACTTATTGAAGAGATTCTCCTTGCTCTATTGTATGCTCTTGGCTCCTTTGTCGAATATTAGCTGTCCATAAACGTATGGGTTTATTTCTGGGCTCTCCGTTCCATTCCATTGATCTGTGTGTCTGTTTTTGTGCCAGTACCATGCTGTTTTGGTTACTAGAGCTTCTTAGTATATGTTGAAATCAGGGAGTGTGATACCTCCAGCTTTGTTCTTTTTTCTCAGGAATCCTTTGGCTATTTGGGGTCTTTTGGTCTTCCATATAAATTTCAGGATTCTTTGTTCTATTTCTGTAAAAAATGCTGGAACTTTGACAGGGATTGCGTTGAATCTGTAGATTGCTTTAGGAAGTATGGACATTTTAACTATGTTAATTCTTCCAATCCAAGAGCACAGAATATCTTTCCATTTCTTTGTGTCTTCTTTGATTTCTTCCAACAATGTTTTACAGTTTTCGGTGTACAGATCTTTCACCTCTTTGGTTAAGTTTATTCCTAAGTATTTTATTATTTTTGTTGCAATTGTAAATGGGATTGTATTCTTAATTTCTCTTTCTGCTACTTCGTTGTTAGCATATAGAAACACAACAGATTTTTGCCTGTAGGGGATCAAGACACTCAGCCAATGCAGGCTGACAAGTAGCCTGAGGGCTTGCTGTTTGGGTGGGGCAGGTCCCTAGGGCCACCTGCCTGCCCTGGCTGAACTGGATTAGATCTGTGCTCTAGTGGGTGTGGCAGCCCCCTGGGCTAACAGGCCAGGGGAAGAACCTCAGTGGTGTCTGCTGGAGTCTGAGTTAGCATGCCTGGGCCATGTCAGAACAATAGCCCCCACCAATGTCTCAGTCTCAGGAGAGGTCTCTCCTTTCACCGAGATGCCCCCAGAGCCCACCAGGTGAGTCTCTTTTCACCAAAGGACTGTCAGCCTTCTCTCTGGTGATTTTAATTTGCTGAGATGGGTGAGTTTGTGCATGGGCCCTTTAAGACCCGACTCTTTTCAGTTTTCATCTGATAGCTTTTCTGGGGGTATTCCCTGCTGCAGTTAATAGCCAGCGAAGCCAGATACTAAGACCCTCGTCTCAGTTGTGCTGAGTCTAAAGGATGCTTTTAGTAGTATTGGCCCCTGCTTTGGACCTCACCCCTCCAGGGAGGGCTGCATACCCTAGTGTGGCTCCCTCCTGGTCAGCTGAGAAACTCCACTGCTCCCAAAGGTGACTTTTTTCTCTCCAGCTGCAATTTCTGGCCCTTCTGCCTTTGTCAGGACTGTCCCTTGTTGTGGGGGTTCTTTTTATCCAGTTTTCAGTTGTCTATACAGGGTAATTTTTCCAAAAATAATTGTAACCTGGTTGCATTCATGGGAGGAGATGAGTTCAGACTCTGCTTACACCGCCATCTTGACAAGATCCGCCACTTCTACACTTCTGTTACTTCTGTTTTCATTTTCTCCCTCCTTTGGTACAGAGCCCATCTGGGAACCCTATTGAGGTCATCTGTCTCATGGGGGTTGTGAGGATTAAATGTGGAGTGCTTCCAACAGTACTTGGCACACAGTAGGTGTTCAAGTTTGGTAGTTATTGTCATGACCACCACCCCCATCATCCTCAAACCATCATCATCGCCATCACCATCACCATCATCATCATCATGACCTCGTGCTGTCACTCCTACAGTCTGATAGTTAGGACTCTTCAGATTGGATACACTAGATTTATGCCTAATAATTCCACTTGTTTCAGCAGATATCTGTTGAGTGCTTACCATGATAGCTAAATTCTCCCCACTCCCCATTATCTCGTCTCCTTATCTTCCCATCATGCTGAGACCCTAAGTCAGCTCTCCACTCTTAATTTTTTTTAACAATGACCCCCCCAAAGCCTCACAGTGTCCTTGAAATTACCACTCCATAATCGCCAGCCTCCTCTATTTCCTCAGCCTCTTAGCCCTTCCCTCCCTCTCTTTGCCTTGGCCCTGGCCCTGCCTGTGGAATATCCTTTTCTTGAAGCCCCGTCAAGTGGTGTCTGCAGATCTCAGGATTAGGGGGTACAAGATTTATGTCCTCTCTGCTCTTTGTCCTCCCACACCATTTCTTTGATATCCATAGTCCCCAGCTGGATCATCCTCTCCTCCTCATTACTCTTTTCTACCTAATTAGTCCCCTATTTCATTGAAGAATTGATCGCCTGGCCCACAGCTTTCCTCTCTGCCTCAATTCTTGCTGTCATCCTAGTTGACTTTAGTGTGCATGCGGAGGACTGAGCCTGCACACGGGGTACTCATTTTCTTCAATACCTCATCTGTACTGCTGACCTCTTCTCATCCCCCTGTCCCCATTCCCACCATAATACCCTGGATTTGCATCCTGATGCTGCACCACCTCACAAATGAGCAGTGCAGCACCCTCCAGCCCTGATCTCTTCTTTCCAGCTTGCTTGGTCACTTAATTCAGCTAGGCCCTCAGCATATTTTTCCTCAGGCCCTCCATGGTGTACTCTATCCTTTAGATGCTTCCTCTATGCTCTTACCTCTCAGTTGAGCTTGGACTTCATAGTCCATCCATGATTAATTCTCTTGGCAATGCCTTCCTCTCCCTTGCCCTTCAGTCCCAGTAAACCCAAAACCAAACTACCCATTTTTGTCTTGAGTACTGGAGCTAGGACTCAGAGTGGGGCAGCTGGGTACTACTTTGAGTTCATGTCACCCCACCTCCCCTGTGCCTTCACAGAGCCTGACCATTCTAGTAGGATTCTCTTGTCAAGTCACTCTCCCATGCTCCAGAATATATAATTCAGACGTTTTACACAAACTTCTGATTTACTCCCCCCAACCCTTCATTCTCAAGATAATATGGGTGATGTTTTGAGTATGCTTCACATAGAAAATAGAAGCCTTCAGATTGGAACTCCATTCACTTCCTCCAAGAAACTTAACCAACCTATCCTACTGCTAGAGTTGCAATGTCCTCCAGCAAAGACCACCAGAAACACATCAGTAGGTAAACCAGTTGGGTTTAATTACTCTTTGTAATGAGGGAGGCCTCACATCATAGGGAACTCTGGAACCTATCAGGATGAGGGCGTTAGAAAGAACTTACAGGATTTGGGCTTTGGTTGGATAGTTTGGGGAAGGTTCAAGGAAGCAGGGATTTGCTCTGGACTGGGTGCTGAGAGGAGGCAGGGACAATTCTGTGATCGTATAGCTCAATCAATCCTTTCTAGGAGGAGTTGTGACTAGAGTGAGACAAACGCCGTAATTCATAAAGAAGCCACAGTTGCTCACTTCAGGCAGGAGAGAGGGATGTTTGGTATTTTCTGGATGGCACGACGGCCTTGTGTTTGTCTGTTTAGGCAAAATGATGAAGTGGTCTTCTTTTGTCTCACGTCATCCCTGTTGCAGCGTGACCTTGTGCTGGTGTCTGTGAGAAGTTTGTGTCCAACAGGTGAACAGCATGGCTTGTGTGAGCACGAGGCCAGCTTCTAACAACAGGAAAGCCTGGCTCATGGTACCGGACCAGCTTCTGGATGTCAGCACTGCTTTTCTTCTTTTCACAGAGGAGGAAGTGAGTTTTAAAAAGGTAAATAGGTGTTTGCCAGGCAGGAGAAAACAGCATGAGCTAAACAGGATGCAGATTGAAGCAGAATAGTGTGTTAGGAGACGTTGACATCGGGTGGGGGAATGGGTGGCAAGAGAGAATTCCATTGAGGTTGTGGGAGAATGAGATGTAGAAGGTCTCAAGGCTAATGGAAGGTCGTGAGGGGTTTTAAGTGGAAGAACTGACATGATCTGGGGTGTGTTGTAGAAAGATCCCAGCAGCTGTGGGGGAGATGGGGTGGTGACAGAGGGAAGGTCTGTGCTCTTTCCCTTGCCCACTGCTGCAGCCCTTGCTCAGGTCTGTTCTCTCACCTGCTCTATTGCACCGCGTCCTTGGTGTTGGACCTGCTTCTGGTCTAACCCCCTCCCCCACCCCAGTGATCATGCTGTGGCCAGGGTGATTTAGCAGAATCACAAATCTTATCCTATCACTTTGTCAGTTACAACCTTTGATGCCCCATCAGCCATGAGGTAAAAACCTACAGGACATTGCATGACACACCACACCTTTCATCATCTGATCATGCCACCTGGATACCCACTGCCAGTTGGGAAGATCCGTTAGGATGTCTCAGAATGATCTCAAATTCATGATTTCCAAAACTGTGCTCTCGCATCATCTTCGCGTGTTCTCCTCCTTGTTACCCCACCCCAAAACCCAGTGAATGGGGCTGTTGTTCATTCAGTTCCCAAGTACCAAATGTAGGAGTCAGCTTGGAACTGCCCTTTGGTGTAGCACCTTATGTGATCAGTCACCCAGACCTGTTGATTTTATTTGTTCGATATTTCTGGAATCTACCTCCTTTTCTCCACCTCTGCTTCCGCCATCTCAGTCCAAGCTAAGGTCACCTGTGGGCTGAGCTATGGCACTAGTCTGGTGACTGGACCCCAGTCACTGTTCCCTCCTCCAAACCCATATCTCATAGTGAATCCAGAGGTTTGTAAAGGGCATATTTTATCCTGTCACTCTCTAGTTTACTAGCTTCTTGTGGCTGTTGTAAATAGACCAAAGTTCCTTATGTGGTCTCCACAGCCCTGCCTGCTCTGTCCTACTTCTCCAGCCTCCCTTCACACCACGCCCCCTTCCCTAAGGGATCCTTTCTGTTCTTCAAATGTGCCCTGTTCCTGCCTCCCTTGGTGCCTGTCAGCACACTGTTCCCTCTGCCCGCAATGCTTTCTCCCACCCTCCCTGCCGCAGTGGTTCCACGTCATCTCTCAGATGGAGGCAGCCACTCAACACTCTTTTTTGAGTGCCTACTCAGTTTCTGGAGACAGTGTTCTAGCATGGATACAGAAGTGAACAAAACAGACAAAACTGGAGCTCTTAGGCAGCATTTATTCCAGGAGGGAGACAGCCAGAAAGACAATAAGGAAAATATTTGGCATGTCAGGTGGTGACAGATGCAGTAGGAGTGTTGGAAGGAGTTGTGACTTGAGATGGGATGGCCAGGGAAGGCCCCAATGAAGTTAAAGCTGGGGAAAGACTTGTGGAGGGTGAGGGAGTGAGTCCTGTGGATATATGGGGTAACGGTGTCCAGGCAGAGAGAACAGAGAGCAGAAAGGCCCTGAGGCAGGAGCTGGCCTCCCCTGTTCCAGGAGCCACAAGGCCAGCCTGAGTGAGATGGAGAAGAGTAGCAGATGGAATCTGGGTGGCCGTGGGCCGTGGTGCTGCAGGCTCTTGTAAGGCCCTAACTTTTCCTCTGAGGTAGGCACCATTGGAGGATTTTGAACTGGAGAAGGAGGTGACGTGACTTGAGTTTTCACAGGATCACGTCAGCTTCTCTGTGGAGAATAGACTGTAGGAGACAAGGCTAGAAAAGGGAGATGAGTGAGTGGTACTGGAATATTCCAAGTCAGAGATGCTGTGGCTTGGATCAGGATGGTAGCATAGCAAGTTCTGAGAGTCCGTCAGATTCTGGGTCCATTTTGAAGAGCAAATGAGCTGATATTATGTGCTGACAGACTAGATGTCGGGGAGACTGAGGAGTCAAAGATGACTCCAGGGTTTTTTGGTTTCTCTCAGATATGGATCCCTCAAGGAGGCCTTTCTGACACCTGCAGTCAAGATCTTGCCCCTGTTATATGTCCTCATGACACTCTCTGCATTGCCTTGGTGGTCATCAGCTCAGTTGTAATTCAGACATACTGTTTCATGCTTTTCTGTCTAAAAGTTCTTGGTCAGCCGTAAGAATCTCCGCGGCCTCTGGAGGAACCCGAGGCTGCAGTTCCCTGAGAGCAAGCGTAGCGGGGACCCTACGTGCCTGTCAGTGCACCTTCCCGCTCCGCGAAGGTCAGAAACTTGTGGACGGGGCCCCAGGAGTTCTGCCAGGAGGGTGTCCCTGTCCACAGTCCACTGCCAGAGGGGGCGGAGCAATGGCCTGGGAGCATCTGGGCCGCGGCGCCAAGGAGCACGCCGCTGCTGGGCCACCGTCTTGGGAGGCGTCCGTGAGCCGTGCCTGCCTGCCCAGAGCCGAGCCCAGCAGAGTACGGCCGCGCTGTGCTGCTCTCTCCCGGGCCAGGCTTGTCCGTTCCCCCGGCGTCCGTGGACGCCGCTCCGTGTCCCCGGTGGGCACGGCAGCCCGGGCCCTCCACAGCCATGGCCGCTAGCCTGATGAGGCCCTCCTTGAGCTCGGGGTCTTCCTCCTCACCCGACACAGACGACCAGGGCGCCTGCGAAGATGATTCCATCTGGGAGAGGTGCCTGGGGGCGTGGGGCGTGGGCCTGGGGGCTAGTGGGAGGCAAGGCGAGCCGGGCCTGTATCTGAGGAATAGGCTTGTGCGCCAAGAGGTGCCCGTCAGGTCGCGCGACAGCTGTGGGGTGCGCGCAGCGAGGGTTCTCTTCGTGCACTCACATTCATTGAACGTGCGGTGTGTGCTGGGCACGGGGCCAGCCCGGGGATGCGGTGCCCGGGAGTCTCGCACTGAAGGGGCACACGTGGTCTTGGCTCCTTGGAACCAAGTCTTACTGGAAGCACAGACGTGAAGAAGAGAGTAACGTTGGTCTCGATGGGTTCTGAGGAGTGCAGCTCTCCCTCTTGTAAGGGATTAAGGCACCTTCTAGTTTTAGTTTATTTGTTGTTGTCTTTCAAAAGAAATTGATCGGATCTCACGGTATTTCTGTGCTGTGTCCGTTTCTGCCTTAATATGTGGCTTTCTAATTCTAGATGTTTGTTTTCCTTTTTTAACATCTTCCAGTGCGTGTTTGAAATAATTAAATGTGGAGTGTTGTGCTGTATTTTTTCTCCTTCATGTTTTTGGAGGAGCAGAGGAGAAATTTTGAACGACTGAAATGTTATGATTCAGTTTGTTTTCTTCTTACAGTAACTTTGTATGGAATTTTTTTTTTCCTGTTCCTGGATGTTGTATGGACAGGGTTCCTAGTGTGAGAGAGCCCACTTCTGTCAGGATGGTGAAGCGCAGTTTCTTTAAACATAACGCAATTGGGAATTAAGGAGTATATTTTGTTTCTCTTTCCTTTATGCAAAATCCTTCCTATTCCTTTTTTCTTTCCTTCCATCCTCTTTCCTTATGGCCCCGTCTCGGAGGAGCACCGCCTCTTTTGCCAATTTCTGGTTCTCCCTTGGAAGCAGTGCTTCTCCAAGGCTGACACCTCCAGAGCCTTTCCCCTTGCAGCAGCGTGCTCGTGGCCAGTGCCCAGCACTACCGAGTCCTTCGCCTGTGTTGCGTATTTCAGCAGGTAGTGTTGGACTTCCTCTTTTGAGGGTGGTTTGATGTGTTTTATCTGATTCCCCCATGACCTTGTCCTTTCCATGGAGTCTTAAACCTTGCAATCCTCCACTCTGCCAAAGGCTTTCAGTCGTGGTCGGAGCTGGGCTGGAAGTTGGCATTTCTTTCTGAACTTGCAGGTCATTTGAAGGTTGTGGTCATCTTGGCCATCTTGTGACGCTACAGGCTTGCTTCTATGTGGCTTCGTTGGTTCTCCTTGTTGACTGTATGATTTGGAGGAGGTCGATTGTATGACTGTGGAGAGTTTTGGACTCAGGGAGCTGTCTTGATCTTCCAGACCCTGAAGGCTCTCCCAGAGTTCTTCCCGGTATCGATTTTCCCAGGCCTTTCCCACACGTGATGTTCTTCCTGTTGTTTTCTTGATCCGATGGTATTTCGATGCCAGTTTCACTTTTAATTGATGGATTGTGTCCTTGCTGCCTATTGGTCATCTGTATTTATTTCTCAGTAAATTATTTATTCCTACCCCTTAGCAATTTCTTAGTTGGGTTTGGGAGCTCCTTCTTCAGTGTGGATATTAACCATTTGTCTATTTTACGTGTTGCTCATATTTTTTCTGAGTCTGACTCATCTTTTAACTGTGTTTCTAGTATTGTTGCTAGATGGAATAGTGTATCTTGGGAGTCTTTGCACATTAATGTAAATATTTTGTTCTTTTGTCTTCGCTCATGGGTGAGAGATTGTCTGGGTATCGAATGCTTATCTCACATAATTTTGCCCCTCATCTCTATCCACACACATTGCTCTATTGTCTTCTAGAATTTCAGATGAGCAGTCTAATTCCAATATGACCTTTTTTCTTTTTCTTCCTAGATGTCTAGAAAGTTTTATTTATTCTTTAAATTCAAACGCTTTCTCAATATGTGTTATGGTATCATTTTTTCTCATTAATTTTGCCTTGTATATGATGTACTCCTTCTGATGATTGGGGCCTTCCTTAAATTCTGGAAAGTTTTTTCTGACATGTCTTTAAATACTGTTTTTGCCATCTGCTCTGCTCTCTCCCTCAGACGTGCCAATCATTCTTATATTGAAAAGCTTTTTCCACCTCTGGAATCTAGTCAGTCATTATTTTATCTCTTTTCCTTTATCCCCTGCTTTGTGAAAGAGTTTCTCAAGAATGGCTTCAACGTTATTGATTTAATTCCCCATAGTATAAATTCTGATCTTTCTTTTTTCTAAGCTACATTTAATCTCAAGAGAAATTTTATTCTTTTCAAAATATTTCCTCTTTTTCTATTTATCTATTTCTATCCTGCCAACCTCACCTTTTACAGCTCAATTGCTCAACTTATCACATAAGTTTTAATTTCTTGTTTCATAGGGCAAACAGTTTCCTGAATTTTATTGAGAACACGGACACAACGGAAGCTTTCTAAAGTATGCTTCTCTTTCCTCTAATAGAACTCTTTCAAAGACTCTTCTCCTGACTCTTCAGCTTACAATTTCTCTCTTCATGTTATACAGTCCTGAAAACAAAATGAGACTAAGATACATGGCTGAGATATATGTTGCTCTGATTTCCACTTCGGTGTATTCATCAAGGAACAAGAAATGGACAGCCTTTTCCTAGTTGTTATATGTAATTTCTACCTTGTTCCCATCAGATTGTTTTGTAATCTGTTCCTTCTTCCTGCTCTGAAGTTGGAGAACTCGGTGATGTGCACAGCCTTGAGCCAGATTTCCAATTTAAAATAGCCAATTATCATTGAAATTTCTAGTGTAAAAAAGTGACTTATTCTTTGTAATAATAGCCTGATGTTTAAGAAGAGATATTGAGATACCACTACCTTATTGTCTTTCTACAGTATTTCAAACTTATTTCTGGATGGGCTGTTTCTGCGTTCATGACTAAAAGCCTACAACTTCCCCATGGCCACCCCACAGCTCCTTTCCTTCCACATGCACATTTCAGCTCACGACTGATGCTGGATGAGGGTGTTAAAAGACTGAATCCTCTACTAAATAGTTTCCACACTGAGGGAGATTTGAATTTCTTCACTTTAGTCTAAGCTTGTAAGATTTCTTGAAATATTTCACCATGAATGTTTCCGCCATTCTACCTATAGGCTTTAAAGTTTTAACTCATGGAAGTTCTTCTGGTTTACTAGCAGGTCATGGTGGAATATTCCTGGTTTCTAGTGCTATTGAAATTCTGCATCTCCTCTTGAGTTTTCACAGCTAGGTGAGTCTGGGGAATGGCTCATCAGAAGGCACCAGCTTTCTATCCTCATGACTCTGAGCTAAGCAGGTTGTGATTATGTTGCTCTGCTTCATAAAACCCTCCAAGGGTGCCCAACTATATATAGTGTCAGGTAGAAAAGCCTCTCAGAATAGCATGTGAGCTCTTTACATTCTGGCACCATCCTATCTTTTCAGATTCACGTGTATTCACTTCCTGCCATAGATCTCAAACTCTCACCATACTAGACTATTGATCTCTTTCTCCAAACCTGTCAGGAAATTTCAGACCTTTCTACTTCTCTGCTCATATACTCTTCCTTCTGCCTGAAATGCCTTGCCTTGTAGTGGGAATTCATATTTATCCTTCACAGTGGAACAGAAATAGCTCCTCCTTTGTGCAGTATTCCCAGATGATCAAGCAAAATTCATGACACCATTCTCTGTGGATCCATTGCTGTGGTCTAAATGTTGTGTCTCCCCACAATTCCTATGTTAAATCCTAACGGCCAATGTGATGATATTAGGAGGTGGGGCCTTTGGGAGATGATTACGTCATGAGGGCAGAGCCCTCCAGAATGGGATTAGTGCCCATATGAAAGGGGCTTCAGAAACCCAGCTAGCATGTGTCTCACGGAAATTATCTTCTAGGAGATCACTGAATTTTCTTCCCTTTTATTACCTCTGTTCTCTGCCTCCAGAACCCCGATAAAAGAAAGGGCAGACATCAGTGCTGCTTCATATTTCTCTCTTATATATTCCCTTATTTCGCCTTTGGTTAAGTTCTGCAAGATTCTGAAATGGTTGTTAACCAACCCCATTCTCTTCTTCAGTCTGTCCACTGAATTTTTTTAGTTCCAAACATATTTTTAATTCCCAGGTACTCATTTTTGTCCTCTGATTGCTCCTTTTTTGCAGCAGCAGTCTGTTCTTACTTCTTTGTATGTGCCATCTTTCCAATCTCACTAGAGTCATTTATTCTTTTAAATTGTTTTGCTTCTTGAATGATCTTTATTTCCTAAAAACACAATTATTTTACTTGTTAATCTTAATGTGACTCGTGTATGTGATTTATTTTCTTCACATGGCTGTTAGTTCATGTTTGTGAATGAAGATCTAGGCTGTTGAGTAGTGGGAGTTCCATTTGGATTTGCGTGGATCTCTTTGCCAAGAAACCTCTCCCTGGATGAGCCTGTACTGGTGGGTGTGGTGACATAACTGGAAAACGACATTTCAGAGTTGTGGGGGTCGGCGGGCCATGGAGGGCAAGTCAAAAAAGGGAGGACTTGACTTGAGCAGTGAATTATCTTGATATGTTCCTTCTTGAGAAAAGCTGTGTTGCCTCTCCTTTTTCATTAAGGTGCCTGCTGGATGTTCCAGAGTTTCCTCAAACTCTGCTTTGCTTCCCATTCATGGTCCTACACTCAAATGAGGAGGTATCTGCATGTAAGCAGGTCACTTTCTTTAGCCTGCACAGCTTGGATTTTTATGTGGGGGCCAAAAGCCTCTGCTGTATATACTTGGGAGGAGGGCAGGGAAGAGAGATGTGGTCCAACTAGGCCAGCCTTCCCAGATGCAGTTCTTTCAATGAAATATATTCAACTTATGTGTATATATATATTGAGCAGTACAATAAGAGTGCCAAAATGGCTGCAAATTCTGTCTATCCTGTGCCCATGCCCCTCTGCAATGTGACTTTGGAGCTCCTCCTAGCAAGAGGTGGGGTGTGTTTCTCCATCGCCTTGAATCTGGCCTTGGACCAGTGGCTTAGTTTGTTCAATGGGATTATGGAAAATGGACCTGAGAGAGAGAGTTGAAAATCACTTGCAGGCTGGGCATGCTGTCTCTTGCTGCCCTTGTAAAGAAGATAGATAAAAGACCAGAGAGTTAAAAATCCCTTTTTTTCGCTAATGCATTCTGAGCTATCAAAAGTAACAGTCCTGTGAAGAAGCCCAAGAGGATGACGAGAGGCATGTGGCCCATTTGCTTCTGTTGCCCTGACCAACAGCCTGCCAGACACATAGCATGTGACAAAGACTTCCCTAGATTATCCAACCAGCAGCCAGCCTACAGCCGACCATGGATGCGTGGGATACAGAGCCCGGAAGAGATGTGCTGAGTTCATGCAGATAAGAAGAACTGCCTAGCTGATCCAAATCATGGACAAAATAAGGAGTTGTTGTTTGAGACCCCTAAGTTTTGGGGTAGTTTATCCCCCAGCGAGAGCTAACCAATACAAACACCACATTGTATTGATGTTCCAGCTACTGTAGATACTCTGATAAACAAAGTAGATAAGGCCTCTGTCCTCAGGTGACGAGAAACAAAGAAATAAATGAGTCAGACAACTTCAGAGATTCACACGTGCTCTGAAGGAAGGGGAAAATGTGTCTGAATTACCCTCTCATTACCCCCCACAATACCTAGAATGTCAGGCCACACTGAGTAAAATCACAAGAGCTATTTGCTGTTTATCTAGTTGGCCCTTTGATGGTTCTAATGTCCTCAATCATTCACTGGTTGACTATATAACATACTCTTAAAGTACTCCAAACCTGTTCCACTCTGATCAAGATGCATATTCCATCCCCACTGCCAAACTCAGCAAAATCATGTTTTGTGGGGACTCTGTGGTAACAAGAGGATGAGGTGAGCCCTGGTTCCCACAGGAGGGTGTGATGGGCTTGTTGGAACGATTCTGTGATAGGGAACTGAAGCCTGAGGTCAGGAACAAGCAGGCACTGCGTCTGGTCCATGTGATGAGAAGGGTTGTTTGGCCAGGGGACCTTATGTGTGGGAGAAGACGGGGCAGAGGAGTGGGGAATTGCAGTTAGGCCATTTGAAGTCCCCTTGATTTATCAGGTGTCAAGACAGCTCGTAATATTGAATCTTAATTTCGGGCCTTATACCACAAGAAGTTATTAAAAAGTAATTCTTCCTAGAAGTGATTATTGAGTTCAGCAATGTCATAGGGTAGAAAAGAAACATATAAAAGTCAGTATATTTCTGTGTACTAGTAATGAACTCCTGGACCCCAATATTAAAAATACAGTTACAATCACTAATAAAAATTAAAGACTTAGGTGTAAATCTAACAAAACATATCCAAGACTTGTATGCCAAAAACTACGCAAGACTGATAAAAGAAATCAAAGAGCTAAATAAGTGGAGAGATATATGATGTTCTTGAATTGGAACACAGTAAAGATGTCAATTCTCTCCAAACTGACATAGACAGGTAACAAAATCAAAATACAGGAAGATTCTTTTGTAGCTATAGGCAAAATAATTCTAAGATTTATATGGGAAGACAAAGGAACTAAAATAGCTAAAAGAATTTTGAAAAAGATGACTGATGGGAGCCATCAGTCTACCTGGTTTCACAACTTATCATACAGCTACAGTAACCAAGACTGTAGTATTTGCAGAGGGATAGACACAGATCAGTGGAACTGAAAAAGAACCCAGAAATAGTCTCAACAAATATGCCCAACTGATTTTTGACAAAGGCGTAACAGCTGTTCAATGGAAGAAAGATAGTCTTTCTAACAGACTACAGCTAGTTAAAGATTGAGGAAATCACAGACGCAAAACTAGGAAAATGCAACCAGCAAAGAGGAAAGATAATGGTTGACTGGGGTACTACCAGGTGGTGATGGGAAGGGAGGGATAGTTGGTGCCCAGCTCAGGAGTAAAGTTGCAACTACCTGATGACAGCTTATTTCATCTTTCTGAATTTAGCTGCTTCTGATTGACCATTTCCACAGGCACTGGTGATTTTCCTGTCAGCTACCACACTCCAAACTCAGGTCACCACTAATTGACTGTACAGTGCCCCAGACTCTATTAGTCTTCCTATTCACATCATTTTCAGCCTTTATGAAATGGCAAGATGTCTCTCAGTAGCTTCAATGGTACATCTTCCCAGGTTCAAGTTTAGCCAAAAAGAGAGCTCTTCTAGACTTAACAACTCCCAGTTCAACTCCTTGGATTCATTCTGATTGGACCCACCTGGTCACCACCCTCCCCCGCCCAAACACACACATATACACACTCCCAAAGTATTGCTGGGGTGTTCTGGGTATGATTGCCAGGCCACAGTAAGGTTCTGCCCCCAGTGCCAGGCATGGAGCCTCACATGATATACGTGGACTGAAAGGAGAGTTTAGTTCTCCAGAATAAACTCTAGCTGTTGTTCGAGAAGAAAGCAATCCTGGACAGCCAAGGCAGCAAATGTCCACTTGAGCCTCTTGGGGAGAAGTTCTATGGTTCAAGCCCAGCTTTTGGCTCCCAATATTAATGTTCACAGGGATTGTAAACCCCGGTTTCTCTTTGTTTGACCTTGTCAAAGGATGAAAATTAGCTGGCAGTGACCTTTCTCTGGCTAGGACATTGTTCAGGGCTACCCCACTGGAGTCCCATATGTGGAGGCATCATGCAGCCTGAGAAGGCTAAACTTGCCATTTCCAGATGCCACTGCTATTTTGTAAAGTTCCAGCCCCTTGACCAGGAGCTTAAATGGAATGAGCTGGCCCTACCTGCAGGAAGACTTTGGGGTGGCCCCTCAGTGAAAAACTCACCAGAGTCCTCTGAATCACCAGTTTTCCCGAATCAAAGGCTCAGCAAAGGGCACAAGTATTCTCTGCTCATCGATCAACAGAGATGTATTGGTGCATCTGCCTCCACCTTCTTCCAGTCCCCCTCAGCCTCCTCATCTAGACCGATGGGATCCACACTTTCTACTGTGTTTTGTTGACACTTCATACCCACTAACATGCGTGGACTGTGTACGCTGCCGAGCCGGACGACAGTGCTTGTTCAGTGGTTTGCAATACTCTCTAGGCTGAGGCTGAGTCAAAGAAAGTGGTGTATTTCATCTCATCATCATTCCCCTGGCTAAATTCCCCAACCTCTGCCTTCCCCACTGTGCTTTCTACTTCGGGTATCCATGAGATCTTGTTGGTCCATTGAATAGCTTTTAATGTCTGATCTCGCCCCAAGATATGTGTGTTGAGTTTTTGTTGTTATTTGTTTATTTTGCTTGCGTGTGTGTGTGTGTGATTCAAGGTTCTTAAAGTTTGAGTAAATCCGTTCCTGGTTCCCAACAGATAATGAAAAGGAATGTACAAGCACACTTCTTTTCTTGTTTATTCAAAAAATGTTTTACAGTGAATCTAGTACAGGATATCTGTTATGAACATCATGAATATGGAAGAAAAGAAACATATATATGTGAACCTACCCCCACTTGAGAAATCATTGAGGTGTCTCTGTACTCCTCCTCATTCCCTTTCTTTGTCCTCCAGTGTCCTACCCTCCCCACTCCCTAAAGGTCACAATCTGATTCTTGATTTTTTCTCTCATTCTTCTACTTTTTTGTATAGCATTTTATCATATATGTATGTTTATCTAAATATTACTTCTGCTTGGTTTGAACTTTACAAATGTTATATTTCCTTCTTTCACCAAACATTATGTTGCTGAAATTCAGCCATTGATGCTTGCAACTGGTAGCTCTAGTTTAGTTTTCCACACATTCTTTCCTTCACATAAAGGCGGGTATGTCTGCACAGCCCATAGAACGGTTCCTGGCTCAGAGTGGAGCTCAATAAATATTTGTTAAATTGTGGAATGAGACTGACCCCCGACTGACTGTAATGCTAACACTTGTTTCCCCAGGCTGGATTCTCTGCCCTTCGCCTCTCTGCTGAGGATTCTACCAGCTCTTCTGCCCTCAGTTAATTATACTTAAGAAATTTCAGGGGGAGCAAAAGAAACCCGGGAGACATCCTACGCACCTAAAGACTACAATGCCCCGAAAGTATTGCGATGATCTTGCAACAATTTGTTTACTTTCCTCCTGGGCGAACTTCCGGAATGTGTGGGCGGGGCCAAAGGACTCCTCCAATGAGCGTGTCCGCGGCCGGAGGGGGCGGGGAAGTTGCCGGGTGGGCGTCTCAGCGCCGGCGCGGAGGAGCGGAAGGTTGCTGGGCCACCGCAGTGGGAGGCGTTCCTGAGCCGCGCTAGCCGAGCCTAGCGGAGCCGGGTGTCGTCGGGCCGGGCTCTGCCGCCTTCTCCCGGGCTCGTTCGTTTCCCCGGCCTGTGTCACAGCAGCCGGGGCCCACCAGGCCCTAGCCTGAGGAGGCCCTCCTTCAGCTCGCGCTTTTCTTCCTCGCCTGACGCATATGACGAGGGCCTGCGCGGCACCCTCGAGGATGCTTCTGTTTGCAAGAGGTGCCTGGGGACGTGGGGCTGGGGACCAGGGCCTGGGGGCTGGTGGGAGGCGGGGCGAGCCGGGCTTGTATCTGAGGAATAGGCTTGTGCGCCAAGAGGTGCCCGTGAGGTCGCGCGACAGCTGTGGGGCGCGCGGAGCGAGGGGTCTCTTCGTGCACTCACATTCATTGAACGTGCGGTGTGTGCTAGGCACGGGGCCAGCCCGGGGATGCGGTGCCCGGGAGTCGGGCGCTGAAGCGGCACACGTGGTCTTGGCTCCTTGGAACCAAGTCTTGCTGGAAGGACAGACGTGAAGAAGAGAGTAACGTTGGTCTCGATGGGTTCCGAGGAGTGCAGCTCTCCCTCTTGTAAGGGATTGTTAAGGCACCTTCTAGTTTTAGTTTATTTGTTGTTGTCTTTCAAAAGAAATTGATCGGATCTCACGGTATTTCTGTGCTGTGTCCGTTTCTGCCTTAATATGTGGCTTTCTAATTCTAGATGTTTGTTTTTCTTTTTTTAACATCTTCCAGTGCGTGTTTGAAATAATTAAATGTGGAGTGTTGTGCTGTATTTTTTCTCCTTCATGTTTTTGGAGGAGCAGAGGAGAAATTTTGAACGACTGAAATGTTATGATTCAATTTGTTTTCTTCTTACAGTAACTTTGTATGGAATTTTTTTTTTCCTGTTCCTGGATGTTGTATGGACAGGGTTCCTAGTGTGAGAGAGCCCACTTCTGTCAGGATGGTGAAGCGCAGTTTCTTTAAACATAACGCAATTGGGAATTAAGGAGTATATTTTGTTTCTCTTTCCTTTATGCAAAATCCTTCCTATTCCTTTTTTCTTTCCTTCCATCCTCTTTCCTTATGGCCCCGTCTCGGAGGAGCACCGCCTCTTTTGCCAATTTCTGGTTCTCCCTTGGAAGCAGTGCTTCTCCAAGGCTGACACCTCCAGAGCCTTTCCCCTTGCAGCAGCGTGCTCGTGGCCAGTGCCCAGCACTACCCAGTCCTTCGCCTGTGTTGCGTATTTCAGCAGGTAGTGTTGGACTTCCTCTTTTGAGGGTGGTTTGATGTGTTTTATCTGATTCCCCCATGACCTTGTCCTTTCCATGGAGTCTTAAACCTTGCAATCCTCCACTCTGCCAAAGGCTTTCAGTCGTGGTCGGAGCTGGGCTGGAAGTTGGCATTTCTTTCTGAACTTGCAGGTCATTTGAAGGTTGTGGTGATCTTGGCCATCTTGTGACGCTACAGGCTTGCTTCTATGTGGCTTCGTTGGTTCTCCTTGTTGACTGTATGATTTGGAGGAGGTCGATTGTATGACTGTGGAGAGTTTTGGACTCAGGGAGCTGTCTTGATCTTCCAGACCCTGAAGGCTCTCCCAGAGTTCTTCCCGGTATCGATTTTCCCAGGCCTTTCCCACACGTGATGTTCTTCCTGTTGTTTTCTTGATCCGATGGTATTTCGATGCCAGTTTCACTTTTAATTGATGGATTGTGTCCTTGCTGCCTATTGGTCATCTGTATTTATTTCTCAGTAAATTATTTATTGCTACCCCTTAGCAATTTCTTAGTTGGGTTTGGGAGCTCCTTCTTCAGTGTGGATATTAACCATTTGTCTATTTTACGTGTTGCTCATATTTTTTCTGAGTCTGACTCATCTTTTAACTGTGTTTCTAGTATTGTTGCTAGATGGAATAGTGTATCTTGGGAGTCTTTGCACATTAGTGGAAATCTTTTTGTTTTTGTCTTCGCTCATGGGTGAGAGATTGGGTATCGAATGCTTATCTCACAGAGTTTTGTCCCTCGTCTCTGTCCACACACATTGCTCCATTGTATCCTAGAATTGCAGATGAGCAGTCTAATTCCAATGTGTCCTTTTTTTCTCTTTCTTCCTAAATCCCTAGAGAATTTTATTTATTCTTAAAGTTCCAAAACTTTCAATATGTGTTATGGTCATATTTTTTTTCTCATCAATTTGGCCTCATATCTGATGTGTTCCTTTTGATGATCGGGGCCCTCCTTGAGTTGCAGAAAGTTTTTTCTGAGATGTGTCTAAAGATTATTTTTGTCATCTGCTCTGCTCTCTCCCTTAGACATGCCAATCATTCTTCTATTGAAAATCTTTTTCCATCTCTGGAATCTTCTTCTTATTTTCTGTCTTTTCCTTTATCTCCTTCTTTCTGGGAGAGTTTCTCAAGAATGGCTTCAACATCATTGATTCAATTCCCAGTGATCTTCATTGTTTCTAAGCTGCATGTAATCTTAACGGAAATTTTATTCTTTCCCAAATACTTTCTCTTTATCTTTTTGTCTATTTCTCCCTTGCCACCCTGTCCCTTTACATCTCAGTCCCTCAACTTATACAAGTTTTCATTTCTTGCTTCATAGAGCAAACAGTTTCCTGAATTTTCCTGAGAACACAAACACAGCAGAAGCTTTCTAAAATACAGCTCTGTTTCCTCAAATAGAAGTCTTTCAAGGACTCTTCTCCTGACTTTTCAGCTGAACATTTCTATGTTCATGCTGTACAGTCTTGAAGAAAAATAAGACAAAGACATATGGCTGAGATATATGTTCTGATTTCCACGTCGGCGTATTCATGAAGGAGCGAGAAATGGACAGCCTTTTCCTATTAGTTAGAGGTAATTTCTACTTAGTTCCTATCAGGTTGCTATGTGATCTTTTCCTTGTTCCTGCTCTGAAGTTGGAGAACTCGGTGATGTGCACAGCCTTGAGCCACATTTCTATTTTATTTTTTTTATTTTTATTTCTTTCTGCTGATGAAGAGCTAACATCCGACGCCAATCTTCCTCTTTTTTTCTAATTGAGGTCAAAAGAGTTTATAACATTGTGAAATGTCAGTGGTCCGTTATAATTTGTTCGTCACCATATCAGTGTGCCCCTTTACCCCTGTGCCCAGCTCCCTCCCCTCTTCCCCTCTGGTAACCAGTAAACTGTTCTCTTTGTTCGTGTGTTTACCTTCCACGTATGACTGAAATCACATGGTGTTTGCCTTTCTCTGTCTGGCTTATTTCACGTAACATAACACCCTCAAGTTCCAGCCACGTTGTTGTGAATGGGACAAGTTTGTCTTTTTTTATGGCTGAGTAGTATTGCATTGTGTGTGTGTGTGTGTGTGTATAAATATATGTGTGTGTGTGTGTGTGTATGTACGTATATGACATCTTTATCCAGTTGTCAGTTGATGGGCACTTGGTTTGCTTCCGTGTCTTGGCTGTTGTGAATAATGCTGCAAGGAACATAGGGGTACATAAGTCTCTCTGAATCATTGATTTCCAGTTCTTTGCTTAAGTACCTAGTCATGAGATAGTAGTGAAGAGACTGTCTTTTCTCCATTGTATGTTCTTGGCACCTTTGTCAAAGATTAGCTGACCATAGATCTGTGGTTTTATTTCTGGGCTTTCAGTTCTGTTCCACTGATCTGTGTGCCAGTTTTTGTACCGGTACCATGCCATTTTGGTCACTATGGCTTTGTAGTACATTTTGAAGTCAGGGATTGTGATACCTCCAGCTTTGTTCTTTTTTCTTAGGATTGCCTTAGCAATTCGAGATCTTTGCCCCGTATGAATTTTAGTATCCCTTGCTCTGTTTCCGTCAAGAATGTCAGTGGGATGCTGATAGGGATTGCATTGAATCTGTAGATTGCTTTGTGTAGTATGGACGTTTTACCTATGCTTATTCTTCCAATCCATGAGCAAGGAGTCTCTTAACATCTCTTTAAGTCACTATCAATTTCTCTCACTCATGTCTTATAGTTTTCTTTGTATAAGTCCTTCACTTCCTTGGTTAAATTTATTCCTAGGTACTTAATTTTTTTAGGTACGCTGGCAAATGGAATTATACTTTGAGTTCCCTTTCTGTAAGTTTGTTGTTGGAGTATAGAAAAGCAACTGAATTTTGTAAGTTGACTCTGTACCCTGCAAATTTACTGTAGTTGTTAATTATTTGTATTAGTTTTCCAGTGGATTTTGGGGGGTTTTCTATATACAAGCTCATGTCATGTGCAAACAGTGAGAGTTTCACTTCTTCACTCCCTATTTGGATTCCATTTATTCTTTTCTCTTGCCTAATTGCTCTGGCCAAAACCTCCAGTACTATGTTGAATAAGAGTGATGATAGTGGGCATCCTTGTCTCGTTCCTGTTCTCAGGGGGATGGCGCTCAGCTTTTGCCCATTGAATATGATATTGGCTGTGGATTTGTCATATATGGCCTTTATTATGTTGAGGTAATTTCCTTGTATCCCTATTTTTTTTCATAGTTTTTATCATAAATGGCTATTGGATCTTGTCAAGTGCTTTCTCTGCATCTATTGAGATGATCATGTGGTTTTTATTCTTCAATTTGTTGATGTGGTGTATCACATTGATTGCTTTGCAGATGTTGAACCATCCCTGTGTCCCTGGTATGAATCCCACTTGATCATGATGTATGATCCTTTTGACGTATTGCTGAATTCAGGTTGCCAAAATTTTGTTGAGAATTTTTGCACCTATGTTCATCAGCGATATTAGCCTGTAGTTCTCCTTTTTTGTGCTGTCCCTCTCAGGCTTTGGTATCAGAGTGATGCTGGCCTTGTAGAATGTGTTAGGAAGTGTTCCATCCTCCCTTGTGTTATTTTTAATATCTTCTTTTAGGTTTGTTAACAGTTGCTTTACGAACTTTGCTGCTCCTGTGTTGGGTGCATAGATATTTATAAGTGTTATTATTCTTCTTGATGGAGTGTCCCTTTGATCATTGTATACTGCCCCTCTTTGTATCTCTTTACCTGCCTTGTCTTGAAGTCTACTTTGTCTGATGTAAGTATTGCGACATCTGCTTTCTTTTGTTTGCTGTTAGCTTGGAGTCTCGTCTTCCAGCTCTTCGCTCTGAGCCTGTACTTGTCATTGGAGCTGAGATGAGTTTTGTGGAGGCGACAAAGTATTGGATCTTGTTCTTTAATCCATCTTGCCACTCTGTGTCTTTTTATTGGAGAGTTCAGTCCATTTACATTGAAGGTGATTATTGATGTATGACGGCTTAATGCTGTCATTATATCACTCATTTTCCAGTTTTCCTGCATTTCCTTTGTTTCTCGTCCTGTGTGTTTTGGTCTACCCATTGGATTATGCCGTTTTTTATGCTGTGTGTCTTTGTTTTTTCCTTATTTCTTTTTTGTGTCTCTGTTCTGCTTTTTAGTTTAGTGGCTGCCCTGAAGTTTGTATTCAGAATCTTGTGCATAACATAGTCCCTTTTCTGATGACCTCTTATTTCCTTGGTCTAAACTGATTCAGTCCCTTTCCACCTCGCCTCCTAAGTTATTATTCTCATATCTTATTCCAACTTGTGTCATGAGTTTGTGGTTCAAGTGACAAGATTGTCTTTGTTTTTGATGTATTCCTTCCCTTTAGCCTAATGCTGTAGTTGAATATTTGCTATCCTGTTCTGATCCTGTCTATCTGTTGGTCTCCTTACTCTGTGTTTTGTGACCCCCCTCTCCCCTTTGTCATTTTTTTCAGGTGTGAGGGCCTTCTTGAGGATTTCTTGGTGTGGGAGGATGGGTCTCATGGCTACTAAGTCCCTTAGCATTGTTTGTCTGGGAAAGTTTTAATTTCTCCCTCATATCTGAAGGATGTTTTTGCTGGCTAGAGTATACTTGGCTGAAGATTTTTATCTTTTAAAATTTTGGATATGTCATTCCATTCTCTTCTAGCTTGTAAGGTTTCTGCAGAGAAGTCTGCTTATCTGATAGGGGTTCCTTTGTAGGGTATTTTCTTCTGCCTTGCTGCCCTGAGTATTCTTTCTTTGTCATTCATTTTTGCCACTTTTACTACTATATGCCTTGCAGTAGGTCTTTTTACTTGGACACATCTAGGAGATCTGAAGGCTTCCTCCAGACAGGTTTCCCTCTCATTGTCTAGATTTGGGAAGTTGTCTGCTGTTATTTCTGTGAGCACGCTTTCTCCTCTACTCTCCTTATCTTCACCTTCTTCAATACCTATAATTCTTATCTTGTATTTTCTCATTGAGTTGGATATTTCTCGGAGGCTTTCTTCATTTCTTTTTAGTCTCCGTTCTCTCTCCTCCTCTGTCTGGAGCATTTCAACATGTCGCTCCTCTGTGGTGTCCACACGAGCATTCAGGGAATCTGTATTTTGTTTTATAGCTTCCATTGTGTCTTTCATCTCTAATATTTCTGATTGATTCTTCTTTATAGTTTCAATCTGTTTTGTGGACTAGCTCCTGAACTCGTTGAATTGTTTCTCTATATTCTCTTTTACCTCATTGAGTTTTTTGACAATAGCTCTTTTGAATTCATTGTTGCTTAGTTTACTTATTTCTGCATCCTCAGGACTGAATTCTGGGTGCCTATTTTCTCTCTGGTCTGGAGATTTGATGAATTGCCTGATGCTGGAAGGATGAGTCTTTTTCCCATTGTGATAGTATTGTTGCAGTTACAGCATGTTGCCAATGGATGGGGGTCGAGAGCCGTGTATTCTGAGCCCTCCACCTTCAGCGGAGATGGCCCCGCGCAGTGCGGGTCAGGGGCAGGGCACTTTTTCCTGCATGCAGTCCAGGGTTTCCCGATCAGCTCTCGCTATCTGGTCTCCTGTGGTCTTGGCTTGATGAGGTCACCCCTGAGTGAAAGCTTTTGCCCTGTTAAAGGGCTTCCCTTTAGGCCGCAAGGGCCCTAGGGAGTCCTGGGTGATTCCACAGACACGCAACCCCTCCCCCACTCCTTCTGTCACGGAGCCTCCCTGGCAGTGACCACAGTCTTTAGGGGAGGGAGCAGAGTTCTCTCTTACCCTGTGCCAGCGCCTCTGAGGCAGGGCTCCAGCCTCTCCACCCTCTGTCGTGTGGCTGCCGTGACTCTCCGAGGATTTTTGTGCTTTTAGGGTATTTTCTTTTGGAATAGGGTTGCTCCTTTTTGTTCTGTCTTGGAGGGGACAGAGTCCCGGGCAAGCTCACTCCACCATGATGCTGATGTCACTCCATTGCTTGTTTAATCTTGAAGTTGGTTTTGTCTAAGGACAGCAGCACCTGCTTCTTTTGTTTGCCATTAGCTTGGAGTCTCATCTTCCGTCAGTTCACTCTGAGCCTTTGTTTGTCTTTAGAGCTGAGATCTGTTTCCTGGAGGCAGCATAACGTTGGGTCTTATTTTTTAATCCATCCCACCACACTCTCTCTCTCTCTCTCTCTCTCTCTCTCTCTCTCTCTGTTTTTTCTTTTTTTTTTTTTTGAGGAAGATTAGCCCTGAGCTAACATCTGCTGCCAATCCTCCTCTTTTTGCTGAGGAAGACTGGCCCTGCGCTAACATCCGTGCCCATCTTCCTCTGCTTTATATGTGGGACACCTACCACAGCATGGCTTGCCAAGCTGTGCCATGTCCACACCTGGGATCCTAACTGGCGAACCCCGGACCGCCAAAGCAGAACATGTGCACTTAACTGCTGAGCCACTGGCCCGGGCCTACACTGTCTCTCTTTTGATTGGAGAATTCAATCCATTTACATTTAGAGTGATGATTGATCTATGAGGGCTTATTGCTGCCATTTTATCACTTGTTTTCTGGTCGTTCTGTATTTCCCTTGTTTCTTGTCCTTTGTATTTCGGACTGCCAGTTTAGTTTGGTAGTTCTCTAGAATGATTTTCTCCGTATGTATCCTTTGTGTCTCTGTTCTGATTGTTTGTTTAGTGGTTGCCATGAGGTTTATCTAAAAAATCTCATAGATGAGATAGTCCATTTCCTGATGGCCTCTTCTTTCCTTAGTCTAAAGCAGGTTCCATTCCTTTCTTCATCCCCTTCTAAGTTACTTTTGTCATAACTTCCATTTTCTGATGTGAGTTTGTGGTTAAAATGATGAGATTACGGTTATTTTTGAGGTGTTCCTTCCCTTTATCTTCAATATTATAATTGGTTGCTATCCTGTCCTGAGAGAGAACTGCAATTTTCTGATTTTGTCTGCCTATTTATCTCTTTGCTCAAGGCTTTTTAAACCCTTTCTTTTTCTTTCTAATATGAGGGCCTTCTTGATCATTTCTTGTACGAGGGAGTCTTGTGGCAATGAACTCCCTCTGCTTTTGTTTATCTGGGAAAGTTTTTATTTCTCCATCATATCTGAAGGATAATTTCGATGGCTAGAGTCTTCTTGGCTGAAAGTTTCTGTTTTTCAGAATTTTGAGGATATTGTTCTGTTCTCTCGTAGCCTGTAAGGTTTCTGCTGGGAAATTCGGTGAAAGCCTGCTAGGGGTTCCTTTGTAGGTTATTTTCTCCTGCCTTGCTACCCTTAATATTTTTTCTTTGTCATTTACTTTTGCCAGTTTCACTAACATATGCCTTGGAGAAGGTGTTTTTACATTGATACAATTAGGAGTTCAGTTAGCTGCTTTCTTTTTTTTTAAAGATTTTATTTTTTTCCTTTTTCTCCCCAAAGCCCCCTGGTACATAGTTGTATATTCTTAGTTGTGGGTCCTTCTAGTTGTGGCATGTGGGATGCCGCCTCATCGTGGTTTTGATGAGCCGTGCCATGTCCGCGCCCAGGATTCGAACCAACGAAACACTGGGCCGCCTGCAGCGGAGCACGCGAACTTAACCACTCGGCCATGGGGCCAGCCCCTCGGTTAGCTTCTTTTACTTGTAAATCCAGTTTCTTCCCCAGGTTTGAGAAGTTCTCAGCTATTATTTCTTTGAACAAGCTTTCTGTTCCTTTCTCCCTCCCTTCTTCCTCTGGCATACCTATAATCCTTCTGTTGCATTTCCTAATTGAGTCAGATAATTCTGGGAGAATTTTTTCATTTCTTTTTTATCATAGTTCCGCCTCCTTCTTCTGAAGCATTTCTGTATTTCTGTCCTCCTAGCTGCTGCTTCTGTGTTCTATAAATCAGCCCTGTTATTCAAGGACTCCAGATTTTTCTTTATCTCATTCATTGTGTCTTTCATCTCCAACATTTCTGATGGGTTTTTATTTATAGTTTCAGTCTCTTTTGTGAAGAATTCTGTCTGTTCATTAAATTTTGTTCCTGATTTCATTGAACTGCTTTCCCAAGTTTTCTTGTAACTCATTGAGTTTTTTAATGATAGCTATTTTGAATTGTCTTTCATTTAGATTGTAAATTTTTGTGCCTTCAGGACAAGATTGATTTCTGGGTGCTTGTCATTTTCCTTCTGGTCTGGAGTATTAAAGTGTCTTTTTGTACTATTTCAGGGGGTGGATTAGTGCTTCCCCTTAGTGGAAGTGTCTGATCGCAGATTCTACCTGCTACCAGTGGGAGGGGCAAGAGCTGTGTATTCTGAGTCCACTGCGATCCCTGGCATCTGTGCCTGTCCTTTGGAATCTATGCTGACTGGGCATGTCTGCCATTGCCCGCTCACTGCTGCTGCTTTAGAAATGTATGTGCATGCACTCTGGTAGGAGTCCCTTCCTCTGGCTGAGGTGGTGTGTCAGGTGGAGGGAGAGGTGCTTTGTTTTGCATGCAGAATCCTGGGGGCATTCTGCTCTGCGCTTGCTGTCTCTCCCCCTGGGGTGCTTGCTTGATAAAGATGCCCCTGCAATTCCTTGGCCTCCTCTGTGTGGGGCTTTCCCACAGCTGTAGGCAGCTCCAAGAGTAAAGGCATTCCTGCAGAAAGCTTCCCCTCCCCGCTCTCCTCACAGAGCCACATGCAGTCCTGTGCCCTAGATCACCGTCAAGGAGGAAGATGAGATCCCCTTACCTCCTTCCACTTCCTCCTGGGGGTACAGCATCTCCCCCTCAAATGTATGGCTGCCTGGATCTCTCAGACGTCTGTTGTGTTGTGTGAATGTTCTCTGTTGGTTTATGAATGTCCTTTGCATTGTGTCTTGGGGAGAGAGTCTAAGGGAAGAGCTCACTCCACCATGATGGCGGATGTCACTGGTTTTTTGTGGGTGTGTATGTGAGCTGCCATTAGCATGGCAGATGGGTGGTGTAGGTCCGTACCTGGGAACCGAACCTGGGCCACCGAAGCAAAGTGTGCCAAACTTTAAGCACTAGGCCACTGGGGCTGGCCGCCAGATATCTAGTTTAAAATAGCCAAGTGTCACGAAACTTTCTAGTTTAAAAAGTCACTCATTCTTTAAAATAATCACCTGATGTCTAAGAAGAGATATTGAGATACCACTACCTTATTGTCTTTGTACAGTATTTAAAACTCATTCCTGGATGGGCTATTTCTGCATACGTGGCTAAAAGCTACAACTTCACCATGGCCGCCCCACAGCTCCTTTCCTTCCACGTGCACGTTTCAGCTCACGACTGATGCTGGATGAGGGTGTTAAAGACTCTGAATCCTCCACTAAATAGTTTCCATACTGAGGGAGATTTGAATTCCTTCGCTCTGATGAAAGAAAGTCTATGCTTGTGACATTTCTTGAAATATTTTACCATGAATGGTTCCACCAGTCTACCTGTAAGCTTTAAAGGTTTAACTCATGGAAGTTCTTCTGGTTTTCTAGCAGCTAATGGTGAAATATTTCTGGTTCCTAGTGCTATTGAAATTCTTTGTCTACTCTTGAGTTTTTACATCTAGGTGAGTCTGGGGAATGGCTAGTCAGAAAGTACCCACTTGCTATTCATGATTCTGAGCTAAGTAGATTGTGAATATGTCGCTCTGCTGCATAAAATTCTCCAAGGGTTCCCAACTATGTATAGTGTCAGGTAGAAAAGCCTCTCAGAATAGCATGTGAGCTCTTTACAATCTGGCACAATCCTATCATTTCAGATTCATGTGTATTCACTTCCTGCCATAGATCTCAGACTCTCACTACACTAAACTATTGATCTCTTTCTCCAAACCTGTCAGGAAATTTCAGACCTTTCTACTTCTGCTCATATACTCTTCCTTCTGCCTGTAATGCCTTGCCTTTCAATGGGAATTGATATTTGTCCTTCACAGTGGAACAGAAATAGCACCTCCTTTTTCTAGTATTTCCGATGCCCAAAGCAAAGTTCATGACACCATTTTCTTTGGCCCCGTTACTGTGGCCTAAATGTTGTGTCTCCCCAAAATTCCTTTGTTAAATCCTAAGGCCCAATGGGATGGTATTAGGAAGTGGGGCCTTTGGGAGGTGATTAGGTCATGAGGGCAGAGCCCTGAGGAATGGGATTAGTGCCCATATAAAAGGGGCTTCTGGGCCGACCTGGTGGCACAGTGGTTAAGGGCACATGTTCCACTTCGGGGGCCTGGGGTGCACCCGTTTGGATCCCGCGTGTGGACATGGCACCAATGGCAAGCCATGCTGTGGTAGGCGTCACACATATAAAGTAGAGGAAGATGGACATGGATGTTAGCTGAAGGCCAGCCTTCCTCAGCAAAAAGAGGAGGATTGGCAGCAGATGTTAGCTCAGGGCTAATCTTCCTTAAAAAAAATGAGGGGGCCTTCAGAAACCCCTGTAGCCTTTGTCTCACGGAAATTATCTTCTACTGAATTTTTCCTCCCTTTTATTACCTCTGTTCTCTGCCTCCAGAACCCTGATAAAAGAAAGGGCAGACATGTATGCTGCTTCACATTTCTCTCCTACATGCCATCATTCTGCCGTTGGCTCTGGTCTGCAAGATTCCACTGACTTTATCACCAGATCACTGACATGTTGTTAACCATCCCCATTCTCTTAGTCAGTCTGTCCACTGAATTGTATTAGTGTCAAACATATTTTTAATTCCCAGACACTCGTTTTCGTCCTCTGATTACTCCTTTTTTGCAGCAGCAGTCTGTTCTTACTTTTGCATGTGCCATCTTTCCTATCTCATTAGAGTCATTTCTTACTCTTTTAATATTGTTTTGTTTCCTGAATGATCTTTATTTCCTAAAAACACAATTATTTTACTTGTTAATCTTAATGTGAGTCACGTATGTGATTTTTTTCTTCACATTTGTTGACCCTTGGCTGTTAGTTCTTGTTTGTGAATAAAGATCTAGGCTGTTAAGTGGTGGGAGTTCCATTTGGATTTGTGTAGATCTCTCTGCCAAGAAACTGCTCCCTGGATGAACCTGTACTGGTGGGTCTGGTGCCATAACTGGAAAATGACAGTTCAGAGTTGTGGGGGTCAGCCGGCTGTGGAGAGCAAGTCAAAAAAGGGAGGACTTGACTTGAGCAGTGAATTATCTTGATGTGTTCCTTCTTGAGAAAAGCTGCGTTGCCTCTCCTTTTTCATTAAGGTGCCTGCTGGATGTTCCAGAGTTTCCTCAAACTCTGCTTTGCTTCCCATTCATGGTCCTACACTCAAATGAGGAGGCATCTGCATGTAAGCAGGTCACTTTCTTTAGCGTCCACAGCTTGGATTTTTATGTGGGGGCCAAAAGCCTCTGCTGTCTGCTGTATATATTTGGGAGGAGGGCAGGGAAGAGAGATGTGGTCCAACTAGCCCAGCCTTCCCAGATGCATTCTTTTAAATCAAAAGTATGCATCATATATATATATATATATACACACACACACACACACATATATATACACACCCATATAGTGAGCAGTATGATAACAGTGCCAAAATGGCTGAAAATTCTGTCTATCCTGTGTCCATGCCCCTCCGCAATGTGACTTTGGAGCCCCTCCTAGCAAGAGGTGGCATTTGTTTCTCCATCTCCTTGAATCTGGCTTGGCCCTGTGGCTTAGTTTGTTCATTGGGATTCTAGAACAGTGACATGAAGGAGAGACTTGAAAACCGCTTGCACACTGGACTTGCTGTCTCTTGCTGCCCTTGTAAAGAAGATAGGTAAGGGGCCAGCTTGGCGGCATAGCTGTTAAGTTCGTGCACTCCACATCAGTGGCCTGGGTTTGCCAGTTTGGATCCTGGGGGTGGACCTACACACTGCTTATCAAGCCATGCTATGGCAGGCATCCCACATATAAAGTGGAGGAAGATGGGCATGTATGTTAGCTCAGGGCCAGTCTTCCTCAGCAAGAAAAGGAGGATTGGTGGCTGATGTTAGCATAGGGCTAATCTTGCTCAAAAGAAACCCAAAATAAGTAAAAGACAGGAAAGTTAAAAATACATTTTTTTCCATATGAATTCTGAGCTATCAGAAGTAACAGTCCTGGGTGCCAGCCTGGTGGCTCAGCAGTTAAGTGTGTACGTTCCGCTTTGGTGGCCCAGGGTTCGCCGATTCGGATCCCAGGTGCGGACATGGCACTGCTTGGCAAGCCATGCTGTGGTAGTCGTCCCACATATAAAGTAGAGGAAGCTGGGCACGGATGTTAGCTCAGGGCCAGTCTTCCTCAGCAAAAAGAGGAGGATTGGCAGCAGTTAGGGCTAATCTTCCTCAAAAAAAAAAAAAGTAACACTCCTGTGAAGAAGCCCAAGAGGATGACAAGAGACATGTGGCCCATTTGCTTCTGTTGCTCTGACCAACTTCCTGCCAGACACATAGCTTGTGACAAAGACTTCCCTAGATTATCCAACCAGCAGCCAATCTACAGCTGACCATGGATGCCTGGGATACAGAGCCTGGGAGAGATGTGCTGAGTTCACACAGATAAGAACTGCCTAACTGATCCAAATCATGAACTAAATAAGCAGTTGTTGTTTGAGACCACTAAGTTTTGGGGTAGTTTATCACCCAGCAAGAGCTAACTGATACAAACACCGCATTGTATTGATGTTCCAGCTACTGTAGATACTCTGATAAACAAAGTAGATAAGGCCTCTGTCCTCAGGTGATGAGAAACAAAGAAATAAATGAGTCAGACAACTTCAGAGATTCACACATGCTCTGAAGGAAAGCAAGCAGGGTGATGTGACTGGCTCGGGTTGGGATCTCATTTAGATACTGTGATCAGAGAAGAATGCTTTGAGCAGCTAAAGTTTGAGCCAAGACCTGAATGACAGGGAAAAGCCAACCATGTGAAAGTCTGGAGGTAGACTGTTCCAGACAGGAAACAGCAAGTGCACAGGCAGTGAGCTGGGGAGATACTTCACGTGTTAAAAGGACATAAAGAAGGTCAATGAAGCTGGAGTTGGTGAGCAAAGGAGAGAGAGAGGGGAAAGATGTAAAGTCAGGAAACAGACCTTGGGGGAGGACTTGGCCTGTGATTAATTTCAGTTACCTTCATGCTTGTGCCCTGTCTCATCTCTGTCCTTGATGTTTGTGGACTAGGAGCTTGGAGCTCTCAAAGGACCCCTGTGGGAAGGGTCCCTCTTTTCTCCAGCATTTTGGTCTACATCTTTCTGTGATCTGTTTTCATCAGTCAGATCTATCTGCTTTCTGTCTTCTCGGATTTCTTCAAGATGTCCTCCAGCTGACTGCCATTCCAGTTTACTAGCATTACCACGGATTCATTCTTTTTAAAATACAAGATGGTTTTTGGGGGCATTTTTAAGGACCTTCGTATATATTAGTCCCCAAATCACCATCTTTAGTTGAAATTCTCATATCTCATGTTTAAATTTGGAGCTCTAAGCCCATAAATCTCCTATCCCCCTTTGTTATCCTATCTTTTTCTCTGTTTCTTCTCTTCTCAGCTTGTCTTTACAGTGGCTGGTGAGAGGCCAGCCCTCAATGGGCTCTTTATTCACTATCCAAGAAATATGTCCTGAGAAGCTTTTATCTGCAAACAAAATGGAGGCCCTTCTCACCTACCAGTTGCCCCTTTGCAGCCACTTGCCTTGCTCGGTTCCTGCTGAGTTGAATACGCTCATGCAAACAGCCCCTGCTGGGACACTGAGGGGACACAGGGTCAGTTCTTCCCAGTGCCTTCCACTTCATTAGACACTTCAGGTGTTTCATTTCCTAGGGAGGTTTTGATGTCTCAGAATTCATATGCCAGAAAACTGTATTTGAACACCCTGGTCTTCCATCTATCTGTCTGTCTATGTTCTATCTTCATTGAGTTTTGGGTGCCACAAATCATTAGGTGGCACATAGGATGTCATACCTGGGAGGGATGGTCCATGTTACCCTTTTGAGAACAGGAGACGCTACACCCTTGCAGACCAAGAGCTTGGCCTTCCTGGACGTTTGTAAAGTTTCCAGGCAGGGAATCTTCACTTATCTCCCTAAAACAGATAAATATACTTTTGTACAGAGATGAGAGCACGTGAAAGGTGAGACCAGCAATCTTCAGGGCCCAGTGCTTACTCATAATGTTTTCTTCCACAAATCTGTTGGGTCCTTTGCAGAAGCCCAAAGTACAAAACTCTTTGCCTGCCCTGCATTTGCCTTACAGGAATACCACTACACACTTCCCTCCAACCCAGAATCAGAGGCCAGAGCACCTTGAATGAAGAGGAAAGGAGGTCCATATTCTCTTTTCTACCCCAGGGCCATTGCGAGTGCTGTTCCCTTCACCATTCTCCGTGCTTTTCCTCCAAGTCTCTTACTTATCCTGGCTCTTACTTATCCTTCTGGACTCAGCTTATATGCTGCTTGCTCGGAGAGGCCGTCTCTGCTTTTCTGATCTTCCCTTCCTTCCCCAAGTGTAGTGGATGCTGCTGGTGCCCTGCCCGGGTCCACTTCACTGGTGGCACACTCTTTCCTCAGTTGCTGTGAGTATTCATTGCTCAAATGGAGCTGCCTTGCCTGGGAGGTTACTCCTGGCCGCAGGGGACAGTCAGTGGCCAATGATTGACTGGGGCACAAAAAGCCGGAAGCCTGGCCTCAAGGTGGACCAGAGCCTTCTGGGATACGAGGGATAAGTTAGTCTCCAGCTGAGACAGCCCCTTTGCTTAGTGTTCTTCTCCTGTCTGCTGCTTCCCTCACACTGCACCCCCTCCAGAGAGCCCTCCTCCAATAAATCCTTTTCACCAGAATCACTGTCTCAGGCCCTGCTTCTGGGAAGCCTGACCTAAGGTACTGAGAAAGCTTTCTTTAAGAGGTTTGTCTGTGTATTTACACAGCGAGGACAAGTTTTCTCTCTGACCCCTGTGCCTCTAACAGTGATGGAGAGTCACATGAATGGACTCGGATGCGAATAGTCCCCCTGGAACTGGCCACACAGCAGCCCCCCGTCTGAGGCTCCTGAAGAGCTTCTCTAGGAGGTGGAAGGGGAAGAAGAAAAAGAGACACTGCACACAAGCAGTTCACCAGGAGGCTGTGCTGTCATTTCTGAAGCAGAGCTCTTTGACCTGCTAAAAAGGGGTATTTTTTAGAGGCTTTAGTAAAATCATTGAATCTAAAATTCAATATAAATGCCACTTGTTAATTTTTAAGAACCCCGTATCTGTTCTTTCCCTGAAGTGAAACAAATTTGGTTAAGGATGGGTGTTTCTGAGTTTATTTCCTACACAGTTGAAAGCTCAATGCCATGGTTAAGTCTCTTGTCCCAAAGGTAACGCCTTGGGAGCCACAGCAATAGCACAAACTAATGAAACAGGAGGAATTCATGTTTGAAGAGCCAGAGCCTCTGGAGACCTTGACTCAATGGCCTGAGCCCCACAGGATGGTTTCGAATTGAGTTCCTATGCAAATGTTTTTAAACACCAGTCCTGTGTCACTTACACATTCAATACTTAAAATTTAGATTATCTGGAGGTGACTCTTGAGATTTAACAATTGTGACATTTTCTTGAGGCATGAACTCAACTCACACATCCTGCAAAGTTGGCAGATGGTGAGTGAACGAGGTGACCACTGAGCATCTACTTGGCATGTGTGCAGTAATTCACATGAAGGGATTTAAATCTTTCCAACTGCGAATGTTGCTAACAGCAGGGGAGAGCTGGGGGAAAGAAATGGCAGGTGTTTGAGGGTCTGCAAGACCAAAGCTCTCACAGCTGTCGCGTGATTACTATAGGCCCTCCATGTCAGCCACCACAATGGCTGCTTTAGAATCTGATTTTCCAGATGCACAATTAAGGATACAGAGGCACTGATGTGCTGTCTTAGGAAGAAGATGGAGCTTGGGTGTCTGTTAAATTGGAATTTGAAGCTGATCAGGGTTGTGATCCCCTCTCTGATTTTCCCAGCTTCTCGTACCCGCAGTTGAAGAAGCCGTGTCCTGATAGTCTCAGGCAGACTCGTTCCGCCGATTCCTTATTCCCAGTGCAGGTTTGCTTTTCTCTCTGCATCTTTCTTTTCTGTTTATGACACCACCATCTTAGTTGCTGAAGTTTCCAACCTTGACCGTAGGCCCCTGTATGTTTGTCCTTCTTATGTCTTCTCCTGTCATTAACCTCAGGGCCACCTCCACCCCTTATCTTCTGGCTATGATTCCTTGGGCTCTTCACGGGATGTGACCATCACTTCCATCCACTTGAGTCCTTCATGGGCCTGGCCTCGCCTTGGACCTTTGGGTGACTCTGAGTCTCTCCTCCTCCAAGAGCATCATTATGGGGACCCATTGGGAAAATCCTCTACTTTGGCTCTGCTCCCAAGGTCTCCTCCTACAGCAGCGTGTGCTGCCTTTTCCCTATCACAGGAAGCGTGTGAGATTAACTGTTTTGACTGCTTTCTCTTGTTTTAAAGAAAGCAACACCAAGATGTGTGTTTCCTCCCAGAAAGGCTAGAGATAGGCAATAAGGAAGGGGAAAATGTGTCTGCAGATCTGTAGCTTAAAGCTTCGTGTGTTTAAAAATCATTCTTGTTTGTCTTTTATATTCCTATAAAATGCATAGAGAGTTTTATCCATCAGTATTCCAGACAAGATCAAAGAAGCCTATGTTCTGATAGCACCATTAAAGAGGAGGGGCCCCTCTCTCCCTGCTGCCCCTTAACAAAGGGTCCCGTGAAAGCTAGGACAGTCGCTCTGACACCTGCCCCATCACCAGATGAACCTCAGGAGCTCTGGGCCCAGGGGTGTCCTGACTGGAGCCAGAACACAGGAACAAGGGAGGTGATAAGACCTGAATAGTACTTGGCATTGGATTTGATAGACTCTGCAGGGACTGAAAAACTCTTTAGCCAGTTTTCTTCTTTTACTGTCTCATAGTTTGTATTTCATTTCCATCAAATGGCATGAAAGCATGTTATTGGCCAGCAAGATGATGAAACCCTGATGTGGACCTACCCTAAACCTAGTGTGAATTCTGAAATCCTCATGACTGATCACAGTGACTTCTCCTTCCACCTCTTCAGCTCTGTTTTCCCCTGGAACCTCTTGTCTGTCTAGCTCAGGATCTCCGTGCTCACTCCTCTCTGGCCTTGCTTGTTTCAGCCCAAGGTTAGCCACTTTGCTGGTTCTCGTGAGCATCCCTGATGCCCTTGCCTCTGTGAACTTCCATGACCCCTGCCTTCCCATCCTCAGCCGTGCCACTCATGACCCCCTTCAATATCTAGAATGTCAGGCCGCACCGAATAAAATCACAAGTTATTTGCTCTTTATCTAGTTGGCCCTTTGATGGTTCTAACGTCCTCAATCCTTCACTGGTTGACCACAACATATTCTTAAAGTACTCCAAACCTGTTCCACTCTGATCAAGGTCCGTATTCCATCCCCACTGCCAAACTCGGCAAAATCATGTTTTGTGGGGACCAAGTCCATCAGTGTGAGTTTTCTCAAAATCTCTCTCATCTACATCAAATTCATTTTTGTATTTGCCCCTCTCTTGTTTTTCTTCTTTCCTCCAATAAAGAAATTTCTCTTGGTATTATATAATCAAGTTGAAAATGTACATGCTCCCTGACTCAGTATTTTTTCCTGTCTCTTCATCTCCTTGCTTATCTTCCTGTTGACTTATTCTATGTATTTTTTTTAGAAGGTCTGTTTAGTTCTTAGGAGGATGAAGCTGTAGAGAGAGCCATGCTAATTATGTGTGTCCCTTTCCTCCAGAATCTCAGCCTCCTTCAAAATAGACACAGAGGTCGGACACTGTCATCATGGAGCTCAGAGGTCAGTGGGGAAGATGGAGTATGAATAAAGTGTTACAACACAACGTAAGTACTATAACGGATGTCCACTCCAGGTAGGGGTGTGGCACAGAGCAGCAGATGAACTCAGTGGGTGTGGAGGCAGGAAAGCGTTACAGTCAAGGAACAGCTGAGCTGGATCTTAAAGAATTATTTGTTCAGTAGACAAGGTGGGGAGGTAGCCATTAAATATTTGTTAGATTAGTAAACGAAGGGCATATCCCACAGAGAAAACAACGGGTATCAAAAGAGTGACGAAGTGACACAGCTCTGTCTCTTGAGGAAAAGTGTAGGCTCAGTCTAGCTAAAGCAGGTGGGAGGAAGAGAGAGCTGGCAAATGGGCCTGAGAGCTCAAAAACTAAAATAAAGAACATACCTAAGAAAATTAGATGAAGGAAATAATATTGATAAAAGCAGAAAATATTGGTTCAAGAAATCATAAACACAGTAGCATTAACACTTAATTCCAAGAGTTGTTTCATGAAAAGAAAGAAAGAGCAAGAAAGGAGAGACAACAAGAGACCAGAAAGGCAAGAAGAAGGGATGGAGGGATGATAGAAAGAGGTCTTGTAAGTTTAATCAGGGGAAAAGGAAAACACGTACAAAGTAAATGTATTGAGAGTGTACTTATAGAGGGCTCGATGCTTCCCAGGTCCTGGGCAAGGTGTTGGGGACCAACAGCTGTATAGACAGACGCGTTGTCTGCCTTTGAGGAGCTGAATTTTGAGGAAGAAAGTGCTTCTTTAAACACGTAACTACACAGACAAAATATAACCCACTAATTGAGAGATGTGAAGGCAAAGTCAAGAATACAGCGAGAGGCTGGAGCAAGGTCAGAAATTAACTTGGGGCTGGGTGCTGGGTCGTGAAAGATGTGGCGTTTGAGCCAGCATCTGGGAGAGGAGGATGAGTTAACCAGACAAAGAGTGACTGCAGAAGCAATCCAGGGAGAAAACCAGCCCGTGTGAAGCTCTTGAGGTAAGAAAGTCCAAGTCACTGGAAGAAGGTGAGTGGGGCTGCAGTGAACAGAGGAAGCAGAGAGTTTCCAAGACTTACAGGGAGGGTGCCAACAGTGTCAGTTTGGCCAGGACTAGGGGGAGGGTCCTGGCATGTAAGACTTTCAGATTTAACACTGGGACAGTCCCAGGCAAACCTGGATGAATTGGTCACCCTATTTACAGGCCTCATTCAAGATTTTGGACCTTAGCAGCAGAACAGTGTGGCAGCCATAATCGAGGCAGCTATAGTGAGGATGGAGAGAAATGGACGAATTCAAGAAATATTTAGATGTAAACTGACAGAACTTGACAAAATGATAGCCAGGGAAGGGGTTACGGCAGGGGGAATAATCTAGAATGAACCGCAGATTTTTCTGGCTTTGGAAACCAGAGGGATGTGCATTAAAAAGGAATGAATACCGAAAGAGACGACGCTAAAGTTGTTCTTTGACATTAAATGTCAAGTGAGAGCTCGAGGTTTGATCACATTTGAGCACACAGGAATAAATTTTGGTACCCTCCATCTCTCCCACCCCTCGGATTGAAATAGAAAGTGGGCCTGGTAGAAACCCAAATGTGCTCCAGACAGAATTTGGAATTCAGTTTGAACCTGTAAAGAAGTGGAGTGTTCCTCACCCTGATAAGGGGACAAGACAACATCATCAGTAAAAGGAAAACCGGAAGGCTTTGTTACAGACCGCATTCAGCCTGCATTCAGATGGCATGTCAAGAACTGTATTACTCTTGTCCCCTCGTCCAACTCTTAGACTCCCATAATTAACCCAGAGGAAGTTGTAAGTGAAATAATTATGAGGTCCTTTCAAAACTAGACACTTGACACATGTGTTATAGAAACCTTATAAAAAGGAAACTGGATTCTTGTAAATTTTAAGATTATATTAATTCAGACACAAAGACACTCCTATGAATTTTCACAAAAATACTCAAATCACAGAGTTTGTTCTGCCTGCCATTGAGATGTGGGGGATTTTGCTGTGTGTACTAAATTCTCTTCTTCTTCTATTTATTTACTTATTTATTTCCTTCTTCTCCACAAAGCCCCCCAGTACGTAGTTGTATGTTTTAGTTGTGAGTCCTTGTTGTGGCATGTGGGATGCCACCTCAGCATGGCTTGATGAGCAGGGCTATGTTCGCACCCAGGATCTGAACCGGTGAAGCCCTGGGCTGCCAAAGCAGAGCACATGAACTTAACCACTCGGCCACAGGGCAACCCCTACATTCTCTTCTTTAACTGCCCATGTCACGAGAGCACAAGACTAGAGTGAAGACAAGCACGGGAGACCAAGGATGAGAGTTTATTGAACATGAAGGTCTCATCCACATTCGAAAGCACAATCCCGGTGAGACCTCAGTCATGTCTCTAGACGGGTGAGAACTTGCTTCCAGTGTCCCTGAATCCCAAATGGAAGGATGCTTTTCCTGTATGTGGGAGCCGAACGCCAGGGCTGGGAAGGGCTGCCAAAACCATTCAGCCCAGTCTTACATCCGCAGTCTGTTTTTCAACACTCCTTCACTCGTTTATTAATTTAACAAATATTATTGGCACCTGCTGTATACACAGCACTCTTCTAGGGACTTGGGATCTGGTGGTGAACAAAACAGACACCAGTTCCTCCTGCCGTTGACGTTATGTTCTAAAGAAAGGATTCAAGTAGTAAACAATAAGAATAAGCAGTAAACATAGTGAGTAAGTAAGTTACATAGTACCATAGGTTGGAAGGTGAAAACAGTGCAACAGAGAAATAGGAGGGCAGGGAAAGAAATCAGAGCGATGGTGAGGGGGCAGGGTGCAGCTTAAATAAGGCGGTTGAGTAGCTCCTTGTGAAGATGATGTTTGAAAGCAGATTTGAAAGAGGTGAGGCAGTTAGCCACGGGGATCTCTGGGAGGAAAGCCTGGTTGGTGGTTTTATTTCCCTCCAAGACAGTCCCGAGTACTCTAAAGTGGGATGTTTAGCAAAGTGCTCCACTGGGTTCAGAAGCTGGGCTTTGCTCAGGTCCCACTCATGAGTTGTGTGTCCTAATCAGTTTGTTCTAGAGTACTCTAAATAGCCCACCACCCTCACAAGTCCCCTGCCCCCAGAGCCCCTGCTTCAGCTCTCCCTGCTGTAGGATAATGGATGTCGTGGAATTGTCTGTTTAGGTGTACAGCTTCTGCAGGAGGAAGTACAGAAGCTCCGAGATTAGGCCACACAGGGTCAAAACCTGCTCCTGCTGCTGACTGGCTGTCTGTCCTTCATCAGGTCATTTAACCTCTGTGAGTCTCAGTTTCCTTATCTGTAAAGACAAGATGATCATGTCTGTTCAATGGGGGTGTCATTAGTATTCCCAGAGAAATTGTGTGTATAGCGCTTGGCATGGTGCTTGGCACACAGTAAGCACGAACTAAAACTAAGACTCTGGTGGTGCCCACTCCAGTGCCATCTCCTTGAGGGCAAGGCCCCTCTTGTCATCCATTCTAGTTGACCAGTGCCTGGCATAGAGCCTGGCCCCTGTAAGGATGGTCGTGAGCAATGGAGTGCAGTTTGTCCAGGAACACCCCGGAGAACACACCCGAAACTTCACTGGAGGACTCAGCCTCCTCGTCTGGTTGGTAAATAGCCACCCATCCATCCGTTCACCAGGATGACGAGTTTATACACACACCAGAATCAGGTTTTTCCTTTTCTTTTCTTTTCTTTTCTTTCTTTCTTTTTTTTTTTTTTTTTGTGAGGACGACTAGCTCTGAGCTAACGTCTGTTGCCAGTCTTCCTCTTTTTTGCTTGAGGAAGACTGTCGCTGAGCTAACATCTGTGGCAGTCTTCCTCCATTTGTTGTATGTGGGACACTGCCACAGTATGGCTTGGTGAGCAATGTGGAGGTCCACTCCTGGGATCTGAACCTGTGAACCCCAGGCTGCTGAAGGAGAGTGCACAAACTTAACCACTACACCACTAGGCTGGCCCCCAGAGTCAGATTTTATTCCTCTTTTTTCCCTGAATTGACTGTCTTGGGAAGAGAAGAGTAGCCAGGTGAGGGGACGTGTGTGGGGAAGTTTTCTTCCCTACAAGAAAGACTCTAATAAATGAGACTGTTTCTTATCCAAGTTATAGTATTTCTTGGCACTTTTTTCTTTCAAAATGTGTTTTTTGTCTAAAATTGAAGCGTAATAATAATAATGAAATTGTCTCGAGTGTCAGGCTCCAAGTTAAAGGTAGGCTGTGATTCTGTATATAGAAGAGCTTCATAAAGAGAAGCAGCACTCTGATCCCAAATGCCTCGCAGTGTGGGTAAAAAGGTACCAAATTAAAAAGACTGTTGCCAAGTTTCCTTTCTTACTGCGTTTTGAGATTCAGAACTATAACGGCATGGCGCTCAGACTCTGTCAGTATGCATTGGACTCTGGTGGCTAATGTGCAAAGTCCATAATTACCCGGCCCTTCTGGATGTCCCAGCAGGAACCAAGTGGTGAGGACCTGCAGGCATCTCTGAGCCTCCTGAGGTTGAGGGCCGGTGGGTGGAAACCCCATTCTGGGCCAAGGGAAGTGGCAAGATAGTCATTCTTGCTGTGAGCTGGTTTGAACACAGATGTGAAGTGAAGAGGTGATAGTGCTGTGACGCTGTCTGCTGTCCAGGCTTGTGGCCCCAGTCCAGCCTGTAGCCTGTCGTTGTGAATACATCCGATGGGCGGCTGTGGCAGTGACTCCTCCTTCCACAGCGGTCTCCTGGCCTGTCGAGGGTGTGTCCACAGCTGAACAGAATTCCCACCAGTTTTCCACTTTGCCCTGGAACAAAGGTTGACCCAGAGCCTCTGAGCTAATTCTGGCCACTGCTTGTTCTGTCAGTAAAGTTTGACTGGAGCACAACCACGTCCACCCGTTTATGGCCTGTCTGTGAGGGCTTTTGAGCTAGGATGGCGGAATTGAGTGGTTGTAGCAGGGGCCTGCAAAGCCTAAAATGTTTATCATCTGACCCTTTGCAGAAATGTTGCCAACGCCATTCTACGTGAATGAAGGTGTCTGGAGTGCTTGCACCCAGAGAAGGTTGTGAGATCATTGTCATCACCCAGACGTGGTAGCAGACACCTGCACTCACACTCAGATGAATCTGGGGCTGGCCTGGGACCTCGACGCAGACATCTGGTTGCAGCCGAAAGACATCGTCCCTCACCTTAAATTAAGGACGTTAACGTGAAATGGACTGGTCTTGTAGTTTTGTTTGTACTTGATTTTTAAGTTTGTTTTGGTTTTAGAGTTGTGTAAGAGCTAAAAGAATAAGGAAGTTTTACCAGGATGTCTGTTTGTAAATATTTAATTTATGTTTGAATAAAAGTAATTCAAGTGACACTAGAGCTCCTGGAGCAGTTTCGGAGAGGGATTTGTACATGACTCAGGTTGGAGAAACATGGCTGAAGCTTCTCCCTCTGCCCTTCACGCTGGCTTCCCTGCCTTCTCTTCTCTCTCTGCTCTAAGCTATATCCTTTAACCCGAGGTTGGCAGACATCTTCTGTGCAGGGTAGATAGTAAATACTTTTAATGATCTCTGCTGTTTAGCACAAAGTGGCCATAGGCAAGGTGTAAACAAATGAGCAAGGCCGTGTTCCACTAAAACTTTATGGATGACACTGAAATTTAAATTGCATTTAATTTTCCTGTGCCATAATACGTTCTTTTGATTGGTTTTCAACCGTGTGAAAATGCAAAAACCATCCTTAGCTCATGAGCCGGAAAATAAAATGACAAAGGACTGGACTTGGCGCATAGGCCATAGTTTGCTGACCCCCGTCCTTTGATATCAATGAATGTGTCTTTCCAAACAGTAGATTTTATTGTGTTCTTGCTTAAAAATCTGCACTTGGACCCATGTTTCTTATTGGGTTAAGTCCGTTCACCAGGCATAGCACTTCCTCCTTTAGGATATTTTTCCAATCCCATTTTCTTCTCTAGCCCTTGATGAAATCTGTGCTCTGAACACATTGAACTCATTATTGTTCCTCTGTTTTCCTGCCTTCTTTTTTTTCATGTCATTCTTGCCTTTTGCATGCAGTCTTAGCCCAGTACACCCTTCCCCTCATTCTCACCTGGCAGCGCCCTAAATGTTCCTCCTGACCCGTCCCTCCTGCACAGTGTCCCATCTGCACAAGCACCGCAGGCTTCTCCCTCCTGCACTCCCACCTGGTACTCAGTGTCCTATTAGAGAGAGCACTTATGAGGGTGAATTCTAATTGTTTATCTGAGGGGTTTCTTGCCCTGATCACAGGAGCCTTTTGAGACAGATTCTGGCAATTTAATCAACATCTAGCAAGGTATCCTAACACCAAGTAGATGGTCAAGAAACATTGGCTTAGTGAACGGTCCAGCAGTTATTAGTAATAGAAATAACAGCTACTATTTATGAGTCCTTTTTATCCTTCATACACTGTACTGAGCACTTTGCATGTGTGATCTAGTTAGTATATCAGGTTCAATGAATTTTCCCTCCCTCTCATTGTTTGTCTTAGGTCACAACTCCTTAATGTCATAAGGTATTTAATGTATATTCAACAGTGGAATTTTAGGCATGGAAGACAGGCTGATGGGGGGGGATATTTAAGTCCCTTAAATCCCATTGGCTCTGCTGCATGATTAAGCCAATTCCACCTTCTTGCCCTATAGTAGCCCCATGCCCTAAAACAAAGAAAAGCCTACCAAGTTCTTATTAAAGAAAAGATAAAAATAAACTGTTGGCACTTCAGCAGACTTCTGCTTCAGCTTTGTCACTGGGTGAGATTAGGGGTACGCCTGCTTTAGTGGAGTCTCCAGGACATCAGTGATGCTCAGGTTCGAGTCAGAGAGGGCCCCAGGGCCCTGACTGTGCCTCTCCTCCTGGCTGAGGCAAGAAGAGGCCCTTTGTTGGGCAGTGGCTGCTTTCCAAATGGAGAGTCCTTAATGACTTTTCGACTGCTTTACCCCCTGAGGATAATGAGTAATGTTGCTGCTCGGTGGTTCAGCACCAATGTTTCAAAGAAGATACACAGAACGTACAACAAATCCAGAATCTGACCCGTCCCAGGGAGGAAAAGGCGTCTCCTTCAAGGTTCAATAGAAGAAGTCCATCCTTCTGGGAAATGTTTTTAGAGGAGAAAATTTAAATAAATAAATAAGAGGCCCTTGTGAGTTTTTGTGCAATTACAATTCATTTTTGTCTTGTTCTTCCACGGTTGAGGATACACGGTAGGAAGGTCTTTACAGGGAAACATAAAGTGCAAGGCAGTGGAGGTAACAGAATTTTTCTGAAAACTTGGGATAGTGCCACCTTTTCTAGCTACTTGTCCCAAAGCTCCTTTCCAGAAATGTTCACTGGTTCATTCCTAGCCTGTGGCATGAACTGTGGCAGACGCTGGGGCAGTGACAGAGCCGACTCAAGGGTAGAGTCTGACTTTGCCCCGTCTAGGCAGGAAGACTCTTCCCTAAACTGAGTGAAGAGGGGAGAGTCAACTGTTTGGGGCTGCTGCTGAGCAAGGATGAGAGAGACGAGTACAGAGAAATGCTCAGTGAGTTTGACAATGCTGGAGCAAAAGTGAGGTTGCTTGAGGAGTGAGTGGAAAGAGAGGAGTGGAAAAGATGGGCGTAGACAAACTGTTTGGATAAAATTTGCTATGAAAGAGTCACAGTGGCAGTAGCGTGCAGGGGAGGGTAAGATCCAAAAGAGCCTTTTGTGACCATTTTTTTAGTGGAAAAGGCTTATCTACCTAATTTCAAAAGAATTCCTGATGGCAATTGTTGATCTTTTTTCTGTCCTTATAATGTCACCTTTTCCAAAATGTCATGTAAATGGAATCACACAGTAAATCCCTTTCCGAGTCTGTCTTCTTTTCCTTGGCAAAATGCATTTCAGATTCCTCCACATTGTTGTGTGTCTCAACGATTCATTCCTTTTTATTGCTGAGCAGTATCCCCCCTGTATGGACGTACCAGTTTCTTTATGCATTCACCAAAGGGCACTTGTATCATTTCCAGTTTTTGACGATTGTGAAGAGAGAGCTACAATCAACATTCACACGCAGATTTTTGTGTGTACATGTTCTTCTTTGTCTTGGGTAAAGACCCAGGAGTGGGGTTGCTGAATTATATGATAATTGTATGTTTATTTTTACAATAACTCCCGAATTATTTTCTAAAGTGGCTTTACCATTTTGCTGAGTGTAATTTGTTCAAAAATTAGTGACTAAAGTTAAAATTTATGAAACTCCAAAGGCAAGGACCTGGTAAACAGGGAGAGAGCAAAGATACAGAATCAAGTGGGGAAAGGTGGATCTTCAAATTCCCAGAAAGAAGCAAATGGGATGCAGTAAAGAGGAGCAGGTGATGGCCTCACACAGAGGACTACCACCTTTCTGACAGAGGAGACAGGATGGGTGGGGGTGGGTGCAGTTATTGGCTTGTTAGCAGAAAGTTGAGAAGAAGTTTCTATCTTTGAGGCAGAAGCTAGCAAAAGAAAAAAGGGGAGGTGGAAGTTTGAGAAGAGCAGAGATTTAAAGCAGTCTGCAGAGTGTGGGGAAACGAGCTGCCTGGAGAAATGTGGTAAGATGTCGGGCAGTGTTGGGCTGGTGATCGGTGATACCAGTCTGCTCTCTGGAAGCTAATGAGTTTATGATACCAGCCAGAGAGTAAACTGAAGTGCTGGACGGTTAATCCAGGCTGGACAGACAAGCAAGTGAAGGCAGGCCGGGATGATGGATGGAAAGAAAGTCAGAGTTGGTTCATTATTACGTTCTTGCCCCAGCTTCAAACTCACCTGGAGCTGGGACTGGTAATCTGAAAATGACATTTCTGCATGGCCAGCCAGTTTCTTATTAGACTGTCCCAATAGAGAGAGGGAGAGAGGGAGAGAGAGAGACAGAGAACACTAGAGGATGATTGCAAGGCTGAAGGTGGGAGAAGGGACTTGCTCATTCCCGTGTTCCCGTTGTTGTTGCGACCATCACCCTTGCAGTGCTTCACCGTGTTGTCAGTGACGCTTCCTTCCGGAAGCTGCAGTTGAGCCCAGTTTGCAGCTCTTCCAGCCTCTCAGAACCAGCTTCATGGCACCTTCTCCAAGGCAGCCGCAGCAGCCAGCAGTGCCCCTCCTCTGAGATCTGGGCCCTGGGCCCTTGGGCCCTCGGGCCCTCCTCCAAGCTTCCATGATTCAACACGCCCGACTTCTTCCCTTTGTTTTCCCCTTTCTAGTGGTACTAGCTGCTTCCTGCAGTTGCTCCCTCCCTTAAGGTTAGAATTTTGCCTGTTCCTTTCTCAATACCAGTTAACACTTTTTAGTATTAAATTGTTTCTGTTCAAATAAGTTGTGTGATTTCTTTCTCTTGAATGGGCCCTGAGGGCTCCAGGAAACACTGAACTGGTGGTACCTAAGAAGTGAAAGAGCATAGTAATAAAAATGTTTGAGGCAGTGAATTGGAAGCTTGGGAAGTTTGTGTGCTTGAATTAGTAACGTAGAGTGGAAGAGTGTGAGCATGATGACCAGCTGGAGGCTGCTCTGGTCAGCGGATGGCTGAGCTGGAGTGGAGGGTCAGGTTACTGGAGATGAGGGAGTCCCAGGCCTGAGATGCATGGCGTGGCCAGTGAAACCAGCCCAGATGACGACGGGGCTGGGACGGAGAGGAAAAATGTGTGCCAAGAATTAAATAAATAACCAGGCAAAGTCTAGAATGTCATCCGATGAAAGGGATATGCAAAGAATAGGCGGTCAGAGTTGAATGACCTGAACTTCAGAAGAATAGTTTTTTCTTTGTTTTTTAATGCGATGAGGTTATAAAATTTTCCTGACAGGTGTGCAAAAACTTGAATAAATAAAAAACAGATATCCAAATCTTGGATGGAAAGTCTTCATCCTCTCCAATCTTAATCCCAATAGGACTTTCTGGACCCTGATGACAAGTTCCTAATTGTCATCTGTGCGAATGTTATGCCAGAAACAGAGAGGAGAATTTTGAGGGGAAAATGAGGGGGAAGGAGCTTTGAATAGATACTGCTATGTATTATACAACAGCAAACCGGTGACATAGGAATACACAGATCAATGGAACAGACTGGAGCGTCTAGAATTAGATCAAAGATAATGATACGGAAGTTTAGAATCGGATAAAAGTGGCATTTCACGTTTGTGGGGAGAATAATTTGCAGATAATTGCTTAATCATTTGGTAAAAAAATGTTAGACTTATGTAGTTGAATACATAAAGGAGGCAAACATTCTTATTAAGTTACAAAAGGAATGGGGCCGGCCCCGTGGCCGAGAGGTTAAGTTCGCACACTCTGCTTTGGTGGCCCAGGGTTTCGCCAGTTTGAATCCTGGGCGCGGACATGGCACCGCTCATCAGGCCATGCTGAGCCGGCATCCCACATGCCACAACTAGAAGGACCCACAACTAAAAATACACGACTGTGTACCTGGGGGCTTTGGGGAGAAAAAAGGAAAAACAAAATCTTTAAAAAGTACCAGACTATTATGCTGTTATTTAAAATGACGCTTCAAAGAAGTTTCCACGCACTGTTCCTATGGCTGTTCCAGGCACAGGCTGTTATCTCTGTGGACTCCACATCTTGGATGTAACAGGCAAGTACATCCCCTCCTTCCCCAGCCTGTAACATTGTAACATTGAAAATGATAGCCTAGATTCTAGAAGGTGCACGAAATGGAAATAACTGATGGGAAGGTTCAAGTCATTCTGAACATTTTCAAATGCAGCTTCTCCCCAGTTGAAGGGTGTCCTGAAGACCCCATGTCCGTAAGACGGGCCTGTGGTCATCTGTTTTGATTCGCCTATTTGATCTCCATTTAAAAACCATCTCTTCCAAGTCATGTAGCTTGGAGTGGGATGGGGGGTCAGGAATTCCCTCAACATCTATCTGGCTCCAAGAGTGGGCACATGACAGGGGCCTGACCTGGCCAATCAGGGCTTTCAACCATCAGAGCTGGGGCAGATCATAAAGAGTTGATGTGTTTGTCGTGATTGACATCTTCAAGCTCCTGGATCCAGCTGCACCTGAAATCTACCCCATTACTGTCTAGATGCAAGCTACAAGCCATTAGAAATTATTTTATTGAAATAAGCCAATCTTAATTGAATTGGACTCTTTCCCTTGAAACTCCAAAGAGTTCTGACTCACAGGGTAGAGAGGCACAGTCACAATGGCAAATATCAGTCTCCTTTGCCCTCTCGCTCTACATCAAGCATCTACCTGAACTTTTTATACTCGAGATTTCTCCTGATAGATAGCTATACTAACAGCTTTCGGCCTGCCTTAAAATTTCATACCTTTTGGAATACATTTTTATAAGTATTTTAATTAGAAGGTGGGAGAGAGCAAATTTATACAAATCCTTGAAAAGTCGTTTAGCAATATATACTAAGAACCTTAAAAAAATAACTCTTTATACTTTGTCTCAAGAATTTCCCTTTTTAGCATCCAACCTAAAGACCTACTTAGTAATAGGGGTTTATGCTAAGAATACCTGGGAAATTAGGAAAGACAAGAACCTCAATTGCCAAGCTGCCAGTTCTCACAGAGACTAGAATGTTGTTCAAGATCAGCTCATCCAGGATTCCATGCTCCTACAGACACTAGGCTATGCTGCCCCCCTCTGAAACACATTGCTCCCCACCTCGTCATAACGGTGACTGACTGACTCTCTACATTTTATTGATCCTATTGTTACTAAATGCTCTCTCCTCAGCTTCTTGGTACCCTGTAGCTTTTGCTTATGGCATCAGCCACCTCAAAGTCTGGTGCTGCCCTCTTCCTGTGTGTCTGTTATCCTCTACCCCACCACCAACTGCTGACTCTCTCTGGCTGATGTATGGTTCCAGCTGACAGTAGTTCCTACGGACCCATGGCTCCTGATGAAGAAAAGCTCCTACTGAAACCTGTCTCCTTTTGACCTGTGGCCTCTGCTGACTCATGGCTCGTGCTGACTCATGGTTTCTAGAGATCCAGGGTTCTTTCTGAACCTTTGCTCCTGCTCATCCATGGGTCCTGCTGACTTACATCTTCTGCTGACACATGTCCTTTGCTGAAACATAGCTCCTGCTAAGCCATGCCTTCTGGTCACCATGGCTTCTGGAGGGAAGAGGAAAAGGAGCCAGCCCTTCAGAAGATGCAGGGCTCCAGGAAGCAAGACCTCAGTTCGGGGTAGGCTTGGAACATCAACAAAGATTGTGGCACTGATAATGGACACTGTCTAGGAGGGCAGTATCCCCAAACACACACTTGCTGCACCCTTCCCCATACTGAACCGGCTCCATTGCCCATTGTCAACCCCACGGTATCCGAGAGGGACCATGAAAATCTTCCCGTCCTCAGCTAGTGGAAATAGAGTCACTTTTTGCAGAAAATCCTTCACTCTACTTCTTCAAGCATGTTTTCTCTGTGGAGCTCCCAAAAAGCCAGTTTTTGCAGTGTGTGTGACGATTTTTGAGCACTCTAGAAAAGTTTGCCTTCTGTTTTAAAAGAAATAAGTTCCTGTAGGGGAAATAATACCTGAATATGAAATATTAAAAAAGAAAGATGGCAGGAAACACAGATTTATAGATTCTCAGGGATAGAAAATGCCCTTGAACTTTGAACTCCCTGTCTTTTGTGTGAGTGTCTTGCACAGCATGCTGCCTGAGAACAATCCAGCCTCTCCTTGACTGCCTCCAGTGAGCACGAGCTTATTCATCCTGGAGCGAGACCATTCCGTTGTTGCCTAGTTGTCATTATGGCAGAGACTCCTCACACGGATCCCAGTATCTTTCTCCCTGTAATTAATTCAGCTGTAGGCACCGACAAGGGGGACAAAAGGTGAATTCTCATATCACAGTTCTTCAAATATTTAAGTACAAACTAGTGGATCACTCACTTATTCATTCTTTCATTTCCAGGAACAAATAATTATCCAGCCCCAATTGTCATTAGTGCTAAGATTGGAAATGCCACCTTAGCCCAATCTAACATAAAGTGAAATATTATTGTTCCCAAAGAAGGGATTTACCGGACATGAAGGACTATTTTTCCTCAAAATAATCTTGAGGATTGAGGGGAGAAAACGGCAGGCCTGAAAGCATTTTTCTCTCTACCTTTACCCAAGAGTATGAAAATGAAGTTCTCGCCAGCCTTCAATTTCATAGTCTTCTGAAAGAGGTTTTCATGACATTGTTCTTCTCCTCCTTGTCCTTATTTGAAAGAATGGTGAGGTGCTCAGTGCCTTGCGGCTGTTCTTTGAACAAAGACAGCTCCTTGCTCACTGCTTATAATGAGCCTCAAAGGTCCTCTCTGTGTCTCCGAGCTGCCTCCTGTCCTGGCCGATTCCTACCCTGGAATCACACGTGTGGAAGCACAGCCCGGCAAGTCTGCGGTCTGTACCAGAGAGATGAGGGTTGCGGCTAAGCCTCTGCTTGTGATTCCGAGCCACCTGGCAAATTCTACTCACAGAAGAAACCCTTTGTTGTTCCTACTCCTCTTGCTGCTGAATGTGTTGAATGCTAATGATCTGAGTATGCTTTGAAGTGAATAAGGTGACAAGTTAATAGAGATGAGTTTATTTTTATTTTAAAGGCGAATAAAAACCTGGGTGTAATATTTGCCAGAAAAACAAGTCCTTAATATATAAAGAACTCTGACAAATCAATAAGAAACCCCAAAGCCTCATTACTTAATAAAAATCAAACTAGAACTGTAATAGTTTAGCCCACAAAATTATCTAATTTAAAAAAATTGTTGATTTGGGCTTAGGTATATCTGACCTACTGATGGGATGATAAATGAGTACAAATTTCTAAAAAACCCAATCTGCAATAATGCATAAAGAACTTTTAAAATATAGTACGCTTTGAAACAATAATTTTCCTTTTATGAATTTATCTTGGGGAAATAATCAGAGATTCATACTCTTATGTACAAGAATGTTATCAAAGCATTTATGATAAGAAAAATAGAAAGTATCTAAAGTGTTAAAAAATTCTTATATCCAATGATGAAAAAATATGTGCTCATTAAAATGGTGATTTTCTTAAAATTTTATAACATAAGAAAATGCCCCCAATCTTATGTGATAAGTAACAATTATATGAAATATTTCATTTAGTATGTCATTGTGTGGGAGAATGAGCATGGATCAAGATAGAGAAAAAGCATCAGATTAGTAGCAAAGGTTATTTTTGGGGTGGTGGATCATGAGTGATTTTTTGTCATTAACTTTATGATCACTCCAATTCCTGTACAAAAGGCATGTACAACTTGATAATTCAAAAACTGTGAAAGATTTTAAAAATCTGGAGGCAACAGGTCTGGAGGGAAGATCACTGAACTTAGGCTCAGACAGCCCCGAGTCTGACTCCAAGCTCAGCTGGCTCTCTTAGGGTGGACCTTGACAATCCTGCCTTATCCTCTGGGGACCACAGGCTCAAAATGGGGAAACAGGAACTACCTCCTGCAGCCATCCTGATAGTTAAATGAAATGATAGACCATGAGAGTTGTGTCGAGGCTGCCCGATAATTGTGAAATAATTGAAGAACTGAACTTGGGACATGAGGAGCCAGAATGATGAAACTCCTCTGGGCATGAAAGTGTTCACCCAGCCATGATAGTGTAGGAAATCTTGAGTTGGAATACTGAGTTGGAAACCACTTTTTGCTCTGGGATCTCATGCGAGTTACCTCATCTCTCTGAGACTCAGTTCCTTTATCTGTAAAACGGGGAACAGTAAAAGTACCTACTTCACAGTATCATGGGGTCAATAGATAATGCAGGAGTTAGCAAATACAGCTCGTGTGCCAAATCTGTTTTTATAAATAAAGTTTTATTGGAACACAGGCACGTACATCTGTTTACTTATTATCTGTGGCTGCTTTTGTGTCTCGAGGGCAGACATGAGTCGTTACAGCTGAGACCATGTAGCCCACAAAACCTAAAATATTTACTCTCTGGCCCTTTATGGCAGAAGTTTGCTGAGCCCTGAGAATGTATAGAAACAACCTAGAAGAGTTTCTGTCACTCAAAAGATGATACTGCTATTATTATTAATATCATTATTGCCTGACTCCTCTGCTTGGAAGTAATTCTGAAAAATTACATAGTCCAACCCTGTTTTCATCAGTATTAAACCTAATGAATCCCAGGAGGCAGAGTCATTCTTGCTGACTCACTCTTTAAAAACTGCCAGAGCAACAGTTCCTGAGGAATCCTTCTGCAATTCAGCCCAACACGGATCTATCGTCATCGTCACCTTTAGGAAAACATTTTCTCTCCCAGCCTCGCTTTCACTGCTGTTTCTATGCATGTTCTGCTCCCGACCAAGAAAAAGAAGATCTTGGTGTGAACTTTCTGTGCAGCCACGTCTCTTACCATAAGAATAGTGTGTGGTCACATCACAGTTTCCCCTCCAAAGGCCATATGTCCCCAGTCCTCTGCTATTACTTGGGCAGGCTCTGGTCATAGGCATCTTGGGACACCATGAATTCAGCCAGTGTAGACAGGGAAAGAGGCAGGGGTCAAGGAAACTGACCTCACTCTAGAGCTGGCTCAGTCCCAAATGTACAGTGTCTCAACGGGGGCGGCAGTTTCAGGCTCTGCTGAGGAAATAGCGTGACCTGAGGAGCCCAATCCAATGGAGAGGGTGAGATCAGGGGAGCCCAGGCAGCAGGCAGTACCCAAAGTCAGCACAGGCAGATGGCAATGGCATTGGCTGTGGATCTGTCCATTCAGATCTCAAATGCCTGCTAGGGAAACTGAGGCAGAAGACACTGTATGTGGATTGGGCTGATGTGGTGAAAGTAGCAGCAGTCTGTCTTATGAGCCTGTGAACGCCCAGGCTCAGGGTGGGTTATCCAGACACCAAGTCTCAGCCCAGCGCGTTGGCTCAGGATGGGCGCACAGGTGAGCCTGCAGCTGGGAGGTGTCGGGCTGCTGGAGGAAGCAAGCTGTGGAGGCTCCATCCCACACACACTAGCCTTTTCCCTTGGTCTCTCTCACCTGCAAAACATCAGTCACCCATGGATCTTGTTTGAACTTTCTCCACATAATTACGGAGCTCGTGATGGGATTTTGATCCTGGTGAAATCCACGCAGAATTCCACTCTCTCCTGAAATGCCTGGTAATTCATCAAGCGTTTGGGTCTAGAGTGGGGCCTGAAAGTTTGTATTTCTAACAAGTTCCCCACTGATGTTAGTGCTGCTGCTCCAGGGATCTTGCTTGGGGAAACTCTGGGTATAGGAACAACTCGTGTGTAAAACAGAGGTATGGACCTTAAAGCGTGACCTCCATCTCCATTTCATCCAGATCAGAACCACCACGTGAGAACGGATGCCCAGTATTGCTAGATCTTCCAGTTTTTCAAGAGAAGTCAGAAATCCCAATTTTAAACTGTAAATTAATTCCAAATTTAAAAAAATACTGTGCAAGCCAGGTGGTATACATCTGCCAGCTAACTTTGGCCCAGGGGCTGCACGTCTGCACCCTACGTGTTAATGCTTTTCGATCCTTGCTGTGCAACTAGATTTCCTAGAGCCCTTTTTAAAACACGGATGCTGATGTAACAGGTCTGAGATAGCTCAAGATTTTTAATTTCTAATGAGTTCCTGGGTGATGCCCAGGCTCCTGATCCACGGACTGCCCACTGAGTAGCAAAGCTCTGGAACAGAGCTGCTCAGTGTGTGGTCCGTGGACAAGTAGCAGCAGCATCACCTGGGGCTCGTTAACAATGCCTCCTCTCAGGCCCAGCCCTAGAAACACTGACTCCACATTCTGGGGCTGGGGCTTCAGAAGCTGTGTTGTAATGCATCCCATGGAGGATTCTTATGCACAAGCGACTGGGAGAGGCGCTGCCTGGGTGAGCGGGGCTCCACCTTGGTGGGCACTGGAATCACTTGAGGAGCCGTCCAGACACTGAGGCCTGGAGTCTCTTTTCTTTGGCCTAAATGGGGCTGAGCTCCGGAATTTTTCAGTCTTCTCGGCCGGTTCTAACATGCAGTGAAGGTTGAAGCCCGTTGCCCTAGAAGTTCACATCAGGTTCTTCTGTGTATTTTGTCCAAACTGGAGAAATAGGAATGAGCTTTTTGAAAACAAAGAGGTGCTTGCAGCTAATGCCTGGGGTTGGGGGTTGCATATGCCTGAAGCCACCGTGCCTGCACAGCAGCCCACGTGCCCAGGAGGAAGTGCCGAGAGGCGATGGGGGCAGGAGCCCTAACTCTTTCCCGGGTCCCAGGAAGCCACGGCCATTGGTTTCCTCGGCACTTCACAATTCTTCCCACAGACAAGTCCCTGTCGGGAAATGAAGCCAACACCACACTTGGCCACTTGGAGGATGATAACCGGCCAATGCCTGCAGCGGCCATTGGCCAAGGTAACCCATCCACAAAAAGCCCATCTGGCCAGGCAAAGAGGCCTGGCTTTAGTGCTCTGCCTGGATGCACACTTATAAAGCAGGCCAGTCTGTTTTCTGGTTTTATAAGTTAATTGACGACCAGTTAAATGTCCAAAATAGCAATAGGAATCACAGCAGATGATGACCATCTGACTTCCCCTCCTGTGAGTGATGTTTGAACTCTCTGGTCTGGACCGTGGTCTCTAAAGACCAGTTGAGCAAGAAAACGGGACTAGTCCAGGGCTTCAGGACACAGAGAAAAGAACTGATATCAGAGTCCCAGAGGATGGTGGACTTGTTTCCAGTGGCAGAGTGCAGAGCGAAGGAACAGCAATAGAATCGTCAGGTCCACCAAGCATACAAGGAGAAGGAAGGGGAACTAAAGTAGATAATCGGCAACATAGAGAAAGCTGAACAAAGCTGGTGTGTCCTGGAGGCAGAATTTGGAGAGCATCCCAGAGGACCATAGGTTGCAGATGTTTATGGGATGCTTGCGGCTGAGGAGGTGGACTAGAAAGGAGATACCAAGGGCAATAAGCCTGTCTGGACAACATCTCCCATTACTTCCTTCCACACTGGCCAGTTGGTGAACAAATATTCATTGAGCCCTGGCTATGGGCCAGCAATGGGTCGAGTTGGACTGAGCTGCTCCAGTTTCATTGATGATTAGTTTTAATGTGAGCAAGCGTGTTCTGAAGGTTCATTCAGACATTTTGCAAATATTTGTTGAGTACTTTTGTATTCCGAGTACTGTGTGTAACACTAGGGATACCACAGCAGAGGAAGCATCCTGGACAGCTGCTTCCCTCTTGGAGATTACAGGCTAGCGGTGGAGGCAGATCATAAACAGGCAAGAGAACGACACCGATAAAGATACTTCACTGCTGTGGAGACAAGCGATAGGTACTAACAAGAAAACTTTTCTTAAAGAAAACTTTTCCTTTAGGAGTGTGGAGACATTTCCCAGAACAAGTGACATCTGAGTTGCTATCTGAAGGGCGAAGAGGAGTTAGGTTAGCCAAAGCCGTTCTGAGCCCCTGGCAGAGGGCACAGAGTGTGCAAAGGCCTGGAGGCAGGAAGGGTCCTGACGTTTTCAAGAAATGGAAAGGAGGCTGGTACGGCTGGAACCTAGTGAACAAGGAGAAGGAACCAGCTCTTGCCAAGCCTAGTGTGTGATGCAAGGGACTTCGGCTTTGATCCGAGAGGAAGGAGATGTCATTTCAAGCTTTAAGGAATCAGGACAGCCTGATGAGTGAGGCTGGACACATTCTTCAGATTGTCAGTCTGAGATGATGCCCCAGTCACCCCTGATTAATGGAGTTTTGCCTGAACTCTAATTCCCACCAGATCAGGAGTTCTCAAGATGTCCAGGTGATGGAAGCTGTCATTTCCCAGGAGCGGCCCTAGCTGGCAACTAAATTCAGATTTCTTAGCTATGATCCCAAATGTTTGTAGGGCCCGTGTACCTTCTGATCTTCCTGCCCAAGAGATACAGCTCAGGTGACACTGCTGGGCTCACCTGAGCTCTTGGTTTGACTGCGGCATAGTCAGCTACTGTGTGCAGACGGCATCGGAGGCTCCAGAGCAAATGCACGGTGGTGTGCTCTCTGTATTTGTACGTTACAGTGGTTGAAGTGACCCGGGATCTCCTTAGTGTGCTCTCTTTAGTGGTCATATAGGATCCATCTTCTCACTACGATCTCACTATATACTGTCATGCGTCGCTTAATGACAGGCACACATTCTGAGAAATGTGCCTTTAGGTTATTTCATCGTTATGTGAACATCATAGAGTGCACTTACACAAACCTAGATGGTCTAGCCTACTACACACCTAGGCTATATGGTACTAATCTTAGGGGAACACCGCAGTATATGCGGTCCATCGCTTTTCTGTGTTTTGGGGGAAGGCTCTCATATTGACCTCAAGGGTGTGTTTTGGAGGCTAGAGGACAACACACACAGAGACGTGGGACGTACACGTCCATAAACAGCATATCTCTAGAGACCAGTTCCCAGCATAGGGACTGTAGCTAAGCATCTCTGATAACGAGTAGGCTTCTTGAGATCCCAAATACGTAAATGGATTTTCTTTGACCCTGGGGTTCTTGTCATGGGCTTGAGGATGTCTAGGAAGTCCATGAAATGATATGCCAATTTCTGAGTGTAGATGATTGTTTCTGGGGAGAGGGTTGTCAGAGCTCCATCTAAATCAGAGGGAAACAAGGTTTCTATTCCTAAAGACGACTCTAAGATTCAAAGACTCCAAAGAAGTCCACTGCCGTGTGACCTGCTGACCACCTCTTTAGAAGTTATCTGAACATATTGCCACATATGCACCAAACTCCTCTCACCATTTCTCAACTTTCTCTTCCAATTCCTTCCTCATCTGAGTCCACTGCACTATTTTCTCCATAGAGTTGGATGACTAGAAATTCAGTATTCTGCCTTTAAGATCACCTGCCAATCTTATGACTGACACAGGATGAGGTTCAAATATCAGACATACTAAAAGGGATGTGGCCCAAAAGAGAGGAAAAATGCCTGTAGATTTGCATAGGGAACCATTCAGATGAGACATTTGCATTTCAGCAGGACTTACACATTCCTCATCACTTTTCTGGAATGCCCAATAGGGGGGCAATCACATGCCCTTTATACAATATTGCTACAAACAAATATATGCTACACATTTGTTTGGAGAGTCTAACCAATTAAAGAAGGAATGAAAAAGAAGGCACTGAAATAAATAATAGGAAAAGAAGAAATAAAAACGTAGCACAGATAATAGACATAGAAATTCAAAGAGGTAACAAAATTATCAATATGAGTTAAATACGTTGTAAAGTAAATAAATATATACAAACGTTAATATCACCCATGTTCACCAGCTAACCTAATTAGGTACTATTCTCAACAATAACAACAAAACTTATGAACCATACAAAAGCTTTGTGTCTATAAAGAGATGCGTCATGTTGTAAAGATGTCCATTCTCCCCAAGGCTTAGTTCACAGATTTACTAAACCATAAATGCCTGAGTTTTACTTATTTTTGTATCCTCAGGACCTAGCCCCTAGCACAAACCCAATAAATATTTGGATGAATGAGCTCCAAACCAACCAAAATTATGAATGAATTTTTCTAAGAACTAGAAAAGAAGTGATACCTAAATTCATTTTGATGTGAAAATAGGAGAGAATAACTGAAAAAGAAAAGCTGAAGGACAGCAGCTCTCCCAGATTTAAACCACTTTACAGATCCGCAGATACACAGGGTGGTCTTGAAACTCACACACACACACACACACACACACAATGTCATGTCATTGGAAGAGGAAGCCAGCAAAAAGGTAGATATAGGAACTATAAGTTTAAAAACAGAAGCATTTTAAAACAATGGAAGAATGAAGAACCACTGTAACCTTTTCAATAAATAACATCCAACGATAACCCGAATCTCCTCGACTCGTCTCTTTCTTTCTTCTTTGTCCCCAACACTACGTATGGTGTTAAATACTTTTTCCAATGAGTCTCCAATGCCATTGTCTTCGCTCTGGCTGTCGTCCTCTCTCTTACCCTGTTGCACTAGCTTCCTCACTGGTCTCCTTTCACCTTCTCCTCTTTCCCTTCCTCCACAATCCTCACTCCACCTTCCCCCAGACTTGTCTTCCTAAAGCACCAGTTTTCTCAGGTTTCTGCCTAGAAGGGCTCCCCAAATTCTACTGCAGTGGTCCTCCAGCTGTAATCCCCCCAAACTGGCACAGAAGCTTTCTAATGATGGTCTTGCCCATATGAGAACAAAGCCAATCAATGCTGCCTGTCTCCAACAGTTGGTCTTCACAGTCAGTGGTGGTCATATATTTGTGTCCTGCCATCTTGTGGTGGTTTGGGGAGTATTATGAATCCTTGCATGTCCAAAAATGCAAAAGCAGTCAGAGTTTTGAAAAGATTGTAAGAGGAGATGAACAAGTATAATGAAAATTAAAGAACTTACAAGTAACGGTGTGGGAAATGATGCCTCAAGAGATTTTCAACGTCCTACAACAAAACTGTCTATTTTGGGGAAAGATGGCCATGAGTTTACACTAAGCAAAACAAGTTGAGTGTGCCGCTTTTAAAGTTTTTTAAAGCTTTGAAGAACCAACCTACTCCTTCTGTTGGATGGAAATGCATCCAGGGGCTTCTGAGTTAAACACCACAGTCACTCTGGACTTGAGAACATGTGGATCTATACACAGCCATTCACTACCTAACTTAAAAATAAAAGCTGGGTAGAGTATTTCTGCTGCTAAGAATCAGATATTGCCTTTTTCCAATCCGTAGACAAAAAATGTTAAGTTAAAGGATAATACTGCCAGTGTGTTAGGTCTCCCCTAAGAATTTTTCTTCCCTCTTGGAATTCTCTATCGCCCCACATCTCTACCTGCCTGTTAGCAAGATTGCCCAAGTGTCACATGTCAGAGAAGCCTTCCCTGAGCCCCAAGAACATCTCAGAGACCCCGTGCCTGTGCCCGGCTCCCTCTATGCTAGCCCTCACCAGATCTAGCAGAGCAGAACACTTTGATGAATTTCCTCAAGGAACAGCTGGGCAGGGGTTCAAGCGGCCACTCCAGCCCGTGCATCTGCGAGTATCCAATGACCACGTGAAATCCAAGCTGGCTGATTTACAAATGTTCACACTGACAGTAGACAGCTACCCGGTAGGTGCTTAGAAGAATTTCTGTGCAGTTCTGAACATTTATTTGCCTGACAGGTGACCCAGGAGGTGTGGTGACATTCAGTGCACTAGTGGGCACTGGGGCACACAATGCACTAAGGCAAGTGTCGGCAACTCTTTCTGTAAAGGGCCAGACAGTACATAGCATAGGCTCTGGGGGCCATATGGTCCCCGTGACAACTACTCAATTGTGCGGCTTAGTGCTGGAGGGGGCACCAATAAACCTTTTTCATAGAACAGGCAACAGGCCAAAGGTGGCCGACATATAGACTAGAGAATTCAGGGAAAGGAGGCCCATTTCAGGATGAAGTTCAGGAGTTCAATGATAGCAGGACATTTAAGGGAGACGTCCAAGGCAGAGATCAATGTAAGGATGAAGAAGTGCCAGGACTGGAGGCTGAAAACTGGGAGCCATCAGCCACGAGGTGGTGTTATGGGGCTGACATCACCTGGGGGTGTGGTCTGAAAAGAGAGGAGACCAAGGACACTTCCCTGTCCCAATACAAGGGTGGATACGCAATATCACTTCCCATCACGAGGGCCCTGGAAAGGCAGGGGCGTTATAGTCTAAACTCCCTCAACTCAAACTTTGTACAAAGATGCTCCTTTTTAACTTGAGGCTTTCATTCCCTTTTCCAAGATAAGTAACTTGAAAGTTTCAGATTCACAAGTGCAAAAGAAAACTTCCCGCTGGCTAGAAAATAAGGCAATTCTAAAGCAAAGTGTCTATTGACTTTTTCATGTTTTCTTTTTACTGTGACGTCTTTTACACTCAAAAACTTCTAACCTATATGCAAAGTACAATGAATCACGATAAAACACACGTCCCGCCCCCATCTCAAGAAGCAGCTCATTATCTAAACACGACCGTCCAGCCTTTCACCTCGGGAGAATTAGTCTCCAGAGCAGAGGTCAAAGCAGGCAGCCCAAGGCCAGAGAAAGCTTGCAGATATGTTTTCTTTGGCCTCCACAGGGGATTTTTCTTTTTAGTTGACAGCATTTAAATGTCAAGAAACTTTACGTGGAAATCAGCATTCTGGGGGATCACTGATCATGGGAAGATGTGGCTACATTGTGTGAACATGCCCCACGGCAACAAGTGGCTAGAGCTGAGAGCAGCCAGCTCCTGCAGATGGACACGGACCCACTAGCTCATCACAGTCCTCACACTCACTACTGTCTTGTAACGAACCGCCCACTTCGCTTCTTAATTTTACCTGCCCTGGCACTTGAGTCTGTGACCCCTGCTTACAGAGTGTAATTGTGGCTTCCAACTTCCTGGAGTATGGGAAACAGCACTAAAAGTCTAAAAAGTTCACAGGCTCTGTCTCTTGGAACATTACTGAAAGTAAGACGGGTCCATATCCCTTATCCAGCATTTTGAAATCTAAAGGACGAGTTCTTTTTATACGTCACTAGGCAGCGAAACCGGACCTGAAGTAACATGAAGCTATTTATCATCTCTATGTACTCCATTCGGTGTGAGATACATTCATATATTTTGCTACAGAAATGCTAACATGTTTGGCTAAGGGCTGCTGCCCCAGACCCTGCTGGAGACATTATATAAAAACGACATGTACACATTATTACTTTTCCAAAATCTGAAAAATTCTGAATTCTGAAACTCATCTGACCCCAACGACTTTAGATAAGGGACCGTGGGCCTGTTGTAGTTTTAATATCTATGCTGGAGAAAATGCACACACACACACGCAAGGCAGACAGAGTGCAATAATATATATATTTTTTTTTTTGCAGGAAGATTAGCCCTCAGCTAACTACTGCCAGTCCTCCTCTCCTTGCTGAGGAAGCCTGGCTCTGAGCTAACATCCGTGCCCATCCTCCTCCAGTTTATACGTGGGACGCCTACCACAGCATGGCTGCCAAGCAGTGCCATGTCCGCATCCGGGATCCGAACCAGCGAACCCCGGGTCGCCGAGAAGCGGAACGTGCGAACTTAACTGCTGCGCCACCGGGCCGGCCCCTGCAATAATATTTTTAAATGAATTTTCAGTGGATTAATTACCGTGGCATCTACCAATATGTGAGAAACATAAATAGAATGATGTATTCAAATCATCTGTAGTCTGACAGGAATGTGAGGTGCACATACTGATTCTAGGACCCTGTGCCCGAACGTCCAGTCCCTGAAGGGTCTGCCATGCCCACGGTGGGAACGGCAGCCACAAAGGGAATTCCAGGTTAGAGACACATGCTGCCTTCACATATAAGAATGATGCTGTATGACCACATCCTTTTAGGATTCATTTATTTCTCAGTAAAAGTGGGTTTTCCCTTGCCTATACATACCCTGTTTGATATTCTAGGACTTCACAATATGTCAAGTACATAAAAGGCCCGGGAAGATTGGATCAGAAGGAGCTGCAAAGATCCCAGATTTCTTTCCACTCCAGAACACGCTGCTAACCCATATTAAGCGTCAGCTGAATGAAATCCAGCTGCAAGTGCTCAAACGGTCCAGGGGGAGGAGATGTGAGGCCTCTAGGGATAGAGTTTTGCTTAATGCACTACGGTGGGGAAAGGAATGCAAAAACCCAAAAGTGGGGTTTGCCAGGGAGCCAGAACCAAGCAGCTGTTTGGGGTTTCCCATGGCCCTGACTGTTTGTTTATGTACAGCCACTATTTACACACTTTAATTCCTCTGATTCAGGACCAGACAGTTGCCGTGTTACAAGAACACATCAGGATAATGAAAGTCTGGCAATGAGGGGCTATTCTTTGCAGAGACAGAGTGGACTTCATCCACACATGCCAGTCTCTACAGATTCTGATGTTGCTGCCTTTGCACGAAAGTCAGCTAGGGCATTTTCCTGATGCTCAGATTCAGTCCTCGCAGGGTGGCCACAATTTTGATGACAGAGACCCAGTTAAGTCTGATGAGTTTCCTTTCTATGAACCATTGTCAGAGTAACTATAACTGAGAAAGGACTTAAAAAGGGTTCATTATACAGCAGTTGAGAAAGGAATTTGGTCATTTCTGTGACCTACAACATTTTAAGATAATAATTAGAGTTATGACTGATATTCTATCAGGACATATCAGATTTGTAGGAATTTCACATAATTTCTAGAATATTTATATACCTATGAAAATACAACATAAAGAAGTCTAAATGTTATTTCTTATTTGAAAATGCCTCCCATGTAATTTAACTTATTGAATAAGCCTAATTAGCATCATATCCCTCTTTTTATAAGGAGAGATCTCCTTATAAGGAGAGAGAACGAGTCCTTAAGATGTTGCAGGGATCCTCTGAAAAATCCCAAAGTTAACTAGAGGTCGAAAAAAACTTCATTTAGAATTTGATTTTCAGAAGTTCATCAAAAAATCTCAAATCAGTTTTAAAATCCTTGGTCAAATAGGATCATAGGTCACTGTGAGCTAATACTCAGTTATGCCTTCGACCATGTGACAAAGACTTTCAGACAAATAGAGAAAGTTAAATGGCCGTAAGAAAACCATTAGCTCTCGCAATCAAAGACCTGATAAAAGCAACACGGGAAATGATTTTGAAAACATAAAATCCCTTTTTTGCCTTTTAGGCAGACTATCAAATGTAAAGAGAAGCCTTTCATAATCTCTTCATCAAGAGCAGACTAGAAGCCCAAGAAAACCTCATCCTTATAACAGTGAGAAAGCCAAGTTTCTAATTTTGCACCAGCTTACTTTTGGTCTTAGAAATGCTGACTTAATTAAATTCCTTCAATCTTTGCCAGCTTGACTAGGCGGAAAACTTCTTTTCTCTGGGTTCCTTTTCCACAAACCTTCACTGACTTTCTTACTCATATTCAGAGTTTGTTCTTTCCTCTTTCCCATAACCACTTTGACTTTAGGACCAATTTACTTTCTTAAAACATCTCCATTCCTTATACCTTCTTTTACTGAAAACATACATTTCCTTATAGCATACATTGTTCAGTGTGGCACAAGACATGTTTACTAATAGACCCAAACATCTTTTAGGTTTTTTGTTTTTAATCAGAAGCTGAAAGTAGATAAACCTATGTTTAGTAATTAATGTTTTACTATTTTATCTTATCTGGAAATGGTCAAGATACTCAATAAATTTCTAGCATTTAGCTTAATTTAGTAAAACTGTAAGGTTTCAAGTTACCAAGAGGTTTTGAGGTTATTTTTAAGTACTTATACCATAACACATGACTATTATTAAAAAGTTCAGCTAAAAACTTTTATCTTACTTACATCATTTACTTTACTTGTTCCTAATAATTTTGTTTACATTACCCACAAAAATGTCATGAGACATTAGACAAAGGCAGCCGTCACTTTTCTGCTGACAAATTTTGTAGCAGAGATAATGTAAACTTGTTTGATTTTTAGTAAAGCTAGGTAGAACAAGTTTTCTATTTTATGCTGGGAACTCTCAGGACATGCCTATTTTAATTAACCCAACAAACTTAGACAAGCTTTTATTTACCAAAGATTATTTTATATCACATTAACTTGACAAACATTTAGATTAGTTTCTATTGTTGACGAAAAATAATCCATAACCAATCTATAAATGAAAATTTGGGTGAGTTTATTCTGAGCTTAAATCTGAGGATTATAACCCAGGGCCTTTCTTCCCGAAGGAAGAAAGGGCACCAAAGAAGTAGGGTGCACAGACTGGTTATATACCCCCAGAGAGGATGTTTCACATAGGATTGAAATGTCCCTTTTACAATAGTCGTGAGACTGCTCTGTCGGCACAGCGATTGATGGAAACAGCAGGTAGGTCTTCTGTTTCAGTGAACACAGCAGGGTGGCAGTCTGTTGTCTCCAGCTGAGTGGTCACAGGTGAGCTGAGTGGTCAAAGGTGAGTGCAGCAATCAGTTCCTAGCCTAAGGAAAAATGCTTATCCCTAAGGAAATGCTAATGTGGGGGCGAAGATGCACCTTTTTCTCAAGGGCCTTTGTTCTGGCCACAGGAAATGTCTGAGCAGATATACAATGCGTGCTCAACAGCCACAGTCAGGCCCTTTTGGAAAAAGCAAAGTCAGGCCGAATTAGGTTTATACCAAATGTCTTCCTCATATACTCCCATATACCCTATTGCTTGCCATTTTTATTTGTCATTTCCCCCTTTTCATCTCTAATCTTTCAATAGAAAGCATTTATGATCAAAATATTATTCCTCGGCGCCAGGGTGGTTGCTGCCTGCCCTGGGTCCATCATGTCCCTCGGTGCTAGGCTTTGAGCTCATTTATTTGCCTAGCCGACCACATTGGGGGGAAATAGTGGACAAGCATAGAGTTATATATATATTAACAGAGGAAGTATTTCATGTCATGTAATTTCCAATTAATTTTAGATTGTTGCACAAACATTGTATATGTGCTTTTCTATGACAGTTCACATTTACATTGTATATGATTATAGAACAAGTACAGTAACAATAATAACTCAACGTATTTGAAAGGATTAGTCTGAAATGAATTCTTAGTCATAGTCCCTATCAGAAAAGGAAATTTGTCCAGGGTTATAAGACAGATCGACCATCTCAAGCCGTTGAGCAATCATTACTTGAGTTTGTATGCTACTCTTACAACACTGAGTAAAGAAAACAACAATTAGTTTGAATATTATGACCAGTACAAGGATTCCAATAAATAATAGAAATAGGAATTCCAATCCGGATCGAAAAAGGGAACTGATACTGAAAAGGGAGCCAACGAAACAAATCAAACTAGGTTCAGGATCACATAAGGCATCCACCTGCTTCTTCATGTGCTTTAGCAGAGACGACACATTGGAAGATTCATGACGTATAAAAGCACAGCATTCAGTCTGAATGATTGCCTATGTACCACCTTGGGATGCAGTAAGAATATCTAAAGGCATTCTGTTTGGAAGGACAGCCCTTCTCATTAAAGACATTTCAGTATTTGAATAAGGTTATTCCCGCTTGACTATCATTAAGGGCTTCTTGAGTAAATTTAGTCAGAGCTTCCAAATGTAATAATGACATCTTTTACCTGCAAAGAAGAAGAAAATATAGCAGCAAATATAGCCATACCAGTGTAACACTGAACAAGCCCATCTGGCCTTAAGAAAGGGAGATTGCCATCAGGTTTTAACTCAACTTGACTCCTTCCCTGCTTTTAAAGGAAGCTCAGGGTGCAGTATCTTAGCCATCCAGGCAGTAGCCAAGGCCAAAGATTTGTTCCACATAACCACTGAGTTCCATTAGGAGTCACTCGATAAATTCCTGGCCTTCAAGATCAGTCTGTTCCAAATTAATCACTTTAAGTATGATAGCATTCCAAACAAATTATAAAATAGGTATACAGTTTAAGCATAACAAATGTTTAAATGAGGAGATATAAGGTTGGGAACACAGGCCTGGTCCGGAGTCTTGGGACAGCTGTCTACAACAGATGTCGTCTTCTTCTCCTCCTCGTACGGTCCTTTCCAATAGGGCTGCAAAGAGTCTTATTTGATGTCTCTTTCAATAAATAAATTCTTCCAGTTACAGTCCATGATCCTTAAGTTCTGGGACTTCTCTGTGAAAGAATCAGCTACAAATCTTTCATTTCTTTTAAGCACCACAATAACACCATGAAAACAATGTAATACATCCCTTAAGCAAAGCTGGTTCATATATTTCTTCATCCAATTGCATAGGCTGTTTTATTATTATTTCAAAATGAGACAGCCGATGTTTACAAAAAGTATAGATCTAAGATTAAAGAGCACTAGCACAAGAGCTTTTGGCCGTGAGAGAGTAAATGTTTCTGAAAGCTTGCCGATTAAGTTTTGGTTGTGCCGTTAGTTCCTTTTACCAATCCTGAGGATTGAGGATGGTAAGCACAGTGGAAATGCTGCAATATTGGCCAAACATTACAAACAGATTTGAGTTCCCCAGTCACTATGTAACTCAGTAGGAATTCCCCAAACAGGAATTATTCTCTCTAATAGTAATTTACCTACTGTTAAAGCCGTTGCTCTTCTGCAGGGAAAGGCCTCAATGCAATGGGAAAACATGCAAATCATTACCAAGATGTATTTATATCCTTGAGATGGTGGCATTTGGACAAAGTCCAATTGCCATACCTCAAAGGGTCTCTTAGGAAGCGGAAAGTGGCTTTGTGACCCATCGAATGGGTTTCTTATTGGGCCCGAACCACATCTGCGAGGGGGTGTCAAAAATTCCCACTTTTGACTGCCATATCTGTTTCTCTTGTTCCGTGGCAATTTCTTGAGCCTGTAGAAGGAAATCTTTTACTGGGTTAGCAGAGTTAACAGAAAGTAGCAGGCATTCTTGAGGCTAGACAGTGTAACATCCTCACTTATCATTGAAGTAAGACTCATTTGTAAACCAAATTAAACAATAGAATGCAGTCGTGGTCTTCTCTCCCTTGTGATGTTGGAAGCAAGGTAACAAGGTTAACGGTTGGAGCAAATTATAAATTAGTTCCTGCGTCCAGGGGGCAGACAGTCAAGAAGACTTCTAGCTGTCAGAGTCAAAGCATCTTTTTGTAGCTTGAAAGGTCTCTGATAACGTCATTGGCCATTCAGGTATCTTTGTGAGTGGCTTCCAGCTGACACAGCAACAGACAGGAATCTCTCTTAAGTTTCTATCAAGTTGTTCAGCTTCAGTTTGCAAGGTTTCAGGAAAAAGAGCATGTTCAATTGTCAATGATTCCAGATGAAAATGAGGTAAAAATTGAAAACATTAGTTTGGAGGTTTGGAACCAGATATTTCAGTAGAAGAATTCAGGATCCAGTCCAGCTCACAGGTAGAAAAAGCCTCAAAGACAATTAACAGAACTAGGATCTAATATCCACAAATGTGCATTATAGTTTTTTCACTGAAACATAATTCTTCTCTCTAAAATCACCCTCATTTTTACCAAAGATAGTCAAATGACGACTAATTGGTTTGCAATATAAGTTTAGTTTCAAGAAACTTGGCCCAATTATTTACATAAGTGCAGCAAGAATAACAATTGATCAGATAGGCTCTTAAATTTGCTTCGCTGGAATTTTTATGAGGAATCTCAGATTGAACTGTAAAGACCTCTCGAGGCCAGGAAGGCCAAGCCAAGGATTTGTGCCATCAGGCCTTGCCTGCAATACCTTAGATTTGGGTGAATTCCTCTCTTCTTGAGGTCCCCCAAAATATTCCGAGGTTCCTTGCACCTGCCAGATAAGCAAGCTTCCTTACTTACCGGGTAAGATTGCTGGAATCTCTCTGTAAAGCAAGGTACCAGGCCCATTTTTCCAAGTGGCTTTATTTCCAGAAAGTCAACCTTATTCCTCAAACGCAGTATTGTCATATCCGAGTCTGTATGTTTCTCTCAAATATGACATTCCAGTCAAAGCTTGGCAAGATAACCAATGTCCTGTTATAAGGAGAACAGATTCTTATTGAACTTATGCAAATAACTATATTGCCATGAAATAACCATACTCACAAAGAGTTTCCAAACTCTCGAGGGATCAGGTAGGGAGAAAAAGATAAACGTCTCAGTTTTGCTATCAAAGGTATAACTTCACTCAATTTCACTAAATTGCTATAAGTCATAGCTAGCATAAGAGAAAAGAGAAAAAGATTTTCTTGAATCTGAGAAAACAAAGCAAAACATCAAAAAATCAACAATATTTCAAATAAGAGTCACAAAAATTATCACCCTCAGTTCATTCAGTCCTGTATAATCTGTTCTTGATCTTAATCTTCTATTAGCAGTTTTACCAGGTCATCAGTTTCTCCTTTAGAGTTCTGTAATTTCTTACCCAGTTCAGTTTTACAATATGAAAGTTTATCAGAAAACTGTAATCCAGAGTAAGTGTCAGAGTCTTTTCCATGAATATCTCTGAACATAAGACATATTTGCAAAAGCAAAAAGCATCAGAGTAAAACAGCAACTATCTGTAAGTGGACAAAAGACTCAAAAGGGCAATTGACAAAGAAACTTGGCTACTTCTGTGACGTGCAACACTTCAAGATAATAACTGGAGTTATGACCGATAACCAGGACAGATCAGAATTTCAAGAATGCTATATAATTTTAAGACATCTATATCAATAGCATTTACCCACATAATACCACTTAAGAAAGATTATCATCGCTTATCTGATAATGCTTCCAATGTAAATTAACATACTAAATAAGCCTAATTAGTTTAGTATTTTCCACCTTATAGGAAGAGAGAGCAAATTTCTTTGAGAAGTCTCAGGGGCCCTCTGAAAATCCTCAGAGAAATTCTCTTCCTTCATTCAGGTCAAATGAAAACCTTTATTTAGGACTTGAATATTTTTTTTTTGAGAGAGAAGCTTGTCAAAAATATCAAAAGGTTTTTAAAACACTTATTTAAACAATGCTCACTGTGAAAAAATGCTTAGGTATCAACAGCAAAAATAAAAAATAAAAAAAAAAGCCATAATAGAGAGACCTCTGTCTTTTGCACCTAGGAAACATAAACATAGATACAACAAAACATAGATCTTTTGTAAACTTACTCAGAAGGAAAAACCTTTTATAATCTCGTCATCAAGAGCAGACTAAGAGTTTAAGAAAATTATCCTTTTAAGAGAGAGCCAAATTCTAATTTTTGTACCAGTTTACCTTTTTTCATATTAAAACCCATTTACTTAGATTCATTTCAATCTTAACCAACTTGACCAGGCACAAAACTCTTTCAGAATTTCTTTCAAAAAGCTTCTATAACTTTCTTTTTGCCTTCAGAATTTGTCCCATGCTTTCTTTCTTCCCTTCTAGTACATTAGGACAAATTTATCTTTCTTAACCAACCAAACAAAAATATTTCCATTCTTTATACCTTCTTTACTGACAACTTACTTTCCTTGAATGCAGAGCTGTTTTCCTTATTAATTTCCAATAGCTTTAATTATATATGTTAACTAGAACTTTTAACCATTAACAGACCCTAGTAAACACTAAAAAGGTAAGCAATTATGAATTGTCTTTTATATCAGCATTCTAAACACTTCATAATTTCTAGGAACACATCACTTTACAGTAAAAGGCCCAAAGACTTTTAGAATCTCTGCAATAAAAACCAACAGCAGATAAACTTAGATGTTTAGCAACGTTTGTTCTATCCAATCCAAAAATTACCCAGATACTCAGATTTTTATCACTTAACTTAGCAGAACTCAAGATTGCTACCAAAAAGAATTTGGAAGCTGTTTTTTCTTCCCTTCCCCTTTTTTTTTTCTTCAGTCTTAGGAATTAATGATTGGCTAGGTAGTAGTTCCTGGAGAGGGGAGATGATAATCCTTTTTGAGATAAAGGAACTGGGTGGAATCTGAACTGCCTCTAGAGCAGTATTTCCAGTCTTGCAAGGATTTTCTAAGCACAGTTGCTCTTGATTTCCCAGAAACTGGGTTGTAACTCAAATTACATTCTAGGTTGATCTACCTGTCCAACTGCATCACAAAGGCACAGAGAAACCCAAGTTTTCGATTTTACAGAAGGTCCAGGTTCTGGTCAGGTCCAGCCTGAACTTAACCTCGACTTGGTGACAACAGAAGAGATGATGAGCAAAACAGACAAAGAAAAGAAGAGATCAGACGTCGCCCTCACGGCCTCTTCCACAGGCTTATCAAGATAAGAGTCACACAACAGTTCCTATGCTGGGCACACAACCCCAGCAGGACAGTTCACAGAATAAATCACAGGTCTCCTACCCTTATAACTGACTCATGTTGATGAAAATAATCCATAACCAATCTATAAATGAAAATTTGGGTGAGTTTATTCTGAGCTTAAATCTTAGGATTATAACCTGGGAAAGTCTTTCCACAAAGGAACAGAGCACTCCAAAGAAGTGGGGGTACACAGGGCGGTTATATACCCTCAAAGAGGGTGTTTCACATATGATTGAAATGTCCCTCCCACAATAGTCACAAGATTGCCCTGTCGGCACAGCACTTGATGGACACAGCAGGTAGTGGGTCTGCTATCTTGGTGGGCACAGCAGGAGGCAAGTCTATCGTCTCAAGCTGGGCGGTCACAGGTGAGCACAGCAATCAGTTTCTAGCCTAAGGAAAGATACTTAATCCTTAAGGAGACGCCAACATTGGGACAGGGAGGGAAGTTGCACCTTTATCTCAAGGGCCTTTGCTTTTGCCATAGTGAATCTCTAAAGCAGATATACAATGCATGCTCAACGGCCTAGGCCAGGCCCTTTTGGAAAGACAAGGTCAGGCCGAATTAGGTTTACACCAAATGGCTTCCTCATATATTCCAATATGTCCTATTACTTGCAATTTTTATTTGTCACTAGCCTCACCAACATTTTCTCCTGCTAATCTAAATTTAGAAGAGCAAAAAACTCACCACTCTTGCTTCCATTGGACTCTGTAGGCAGAGATCCGGGAGACTGACGTGGTAAGAACTCTTACCTCTTGCCGGCTCTTGTCAGGGGTCTGGGATCTCTCAGCCACAGCAGTCCAGGAGCAAGCAGTGTCCAGCCAGTGAAATTTTATACTGCCGACTACGCCAAAACTGTAGGGGAGGAAGACATTTCCTCTTCCCAAATGTGGGTTCGTCTGGCCAGAGAACGAATTAAATTCACATGAGACAGAAAAGTAAGAGAAAATTAAACAAAGCTTTATGAGGAACCATGGCCCAGGGCATTTCTTCCCGAAGGAAGAAAGGGCACCGAAGAAGTGGGGTGCACATAGTGGTTATATACCCCCAAACAGGGTGTTTCACATATGATTGAAATGTCCCTCCCACAATAGTCACAAGATTGCCCTGTTGGCACTTGATGGACACAGCAGGCAGTGGGTCTGCTATCTCGGTGGGTGTAGCTGGAGGCAAGTCTAGTGTCTGGAGCTGGGCGGTCACAGGTGAGTGCAACAATCAGTTCCTAGCCTAAGGTAAGATGCTTAATCCTTAAAGAAATGTCAACATTGGGAGGGGGAGGGAAGTCAGTTACAGGAGGTTACCAGACTAGCACAATAAAATGCAGATTGAAGTCCTTGCCTTTGGTATTGTAAGAGTTTCTAGAGAGAAGGGCATCTCCTTTCTTCTTCCTGGTACAGAGAGGGAGGCACATTTTACAGATGGAGATTTACCTTACAAATGTAAATGTGTCCTAACAAAGGGCAAGTTCCATTCCTCAGAGCCTTCTTCCCTGTCCCAGTTTATCAAAAGCAATCAGCTTCAAATAATCCTGATGCCAAAGAGACATATCTTGGGGTGGCCAATTTCAGGTCCCTACACAACCAAACTTTCAATAAAACTTTTGTGGAATTTTGAAGCCCTTGCTTTTAACTGCATGCACTTTTAAATGATAGTATCAAATCAGGATGTTCCTTCTACTGCCAGTTGTAATTGCAAATCATCCTTAGTAATCTTGGTTCACTGGGATTAAAATTTACAAGAGAAGGGACCATATGTTTTCAACAGAAAACCAGCTGGAGATCATGAGGGAGGAACTTCTCAAGGAACTTCAGGAAATAAAAGTCCCATGTTAAAGAAAAGGGGGCAAACAAAACATTAAGAATGACAATAGGGAAACCCATCAATTATGTCAGAGTGCTCACCAAGCAGAGGGGAGAAAACTCTGCAAGGGAAGTCCTTCCTGGGGCAATGACCTTGAGCCAAAAAAGCCACACTGGCACTGAGACAATTGTCTCATAGGCAGTCAACCATCCCCAAAAAGACACTGAACTCAACCAAGTGGAAGGAGGTCAGAACGTGGGAGGGCTCTCAATTGCAGGAGCCACAGGTCCCTGGAAACCGTCAGCACAAGGGGCTCATGTAGGTACCATATCCGGTTCCTGAGGATGCCGGTCCACAAAGGGGAGATTGCTTCAGGTCCTACTCCTGGTACGTGTATGTTAACATCAAAGCAAAGAGCCAAACTGAGAGGCAGAAAGGCATTCATTTTGGGTTCAAAGAATTACAATTAGGGGTACACAGATTTGAGCAGCAACTGGAAATAGCATCCCACTGGGACTAAGAAACCAGGGCTTTTAAAGGCAAAAGAGGGAGATTTGCATTACAAAGAACGTTAATTGGAGTCGGTGACAGAAACTTAATTTTGACTAAACATAATTAATTGCTAAGGCTGACTACAAAGAGGCAAAAGTCTGTCACTGTGACAAGTTGCAGGTTGATTGCAGGATTCTCAGAATATTTGAGTCTTGACTGAGTTCAAAAGATCATATTCTGCCCAATGAGGACGTGCATAAGACCCATTTCCATAATGGGTTTCTGGCTCCATTTTAAAGCCCTTAGACATAAGTGACCTGTTTGGTTTCCTATTTCACACCGGAAATGTTCAGTGTCTTCACTAGGGTTGTGCTTATCCGCAGGTATAGATATTTGTCAAAGCGTACTGAGATGCAATCTTAAGGCGGATGTGCATCACTATGTACAATTTAATGCAAATTGAAAAAAAAACTGTGGCATGAAGATAAGCAGCTGAAGGACGATGTGGATGGTATGGAACACATAGTAAAAAGCTCAGAGGCAATGGGTACTTTCTATTAGCACACCTGCTCACACATGTACAGGTGGAGGTAGGTTGGAGATGACAGCCTTTAGAGCAGCTATCATGGCAGCTGACAGTGAAGTGGCAGGAGTGGCACCTGGCACTGGGAAAGTCACTGAAGCAGAGGGAGAAGAGCCCCAACCACGGTGGTTGGAAGAAGTCTTCTGGAAGAACAGAGGCACCTGGAGGGATGGGTGACTGTAGATGAGGCATTAGTAAGGTCCCAGGTAAGGCCTCAGAGTTTACAGCCACACCCTCCCTGTTGGAGGGCCCTCCCACAAGCTGGCATTGGCTAAGAATGCCTCATAGTGCTTTGATTCGTAGCCACATGCAGTCACGAGTGACCTGACACCTGGTGGGACTGTCCGACTGGGCTGGACACTCTTTGAGAAGTGCACCAGGTCAGTGCTGTGAACCACAGCGATGGCCTTCTGGCTTGGTGGCCTCGGTTCCAGCTTAAGCCAGTCCCTTGGGCACGTGGGCAGCAGTGTGGCTTCCCTCACCAGACACATCACTAACTTCACCAAAGATGTGCTGAGAAAGGGGACGCAAAAGGTGGAAGAATTCCCTGACTCGGGGAGAAAGGAGACGGAAGCCATTCAGGCAACTGTACCCGAGAAGGAGAGACTGGAAACTCCAGCTTTGAGAGACACCAAAACTTTATAGGAAACCCTAGAGGAAGACGACACAAGGCTTTCCTCCCTGGAAGAAGAAAATAGTCACCAGAAAGAAGAACTGGAGCGACTGAGAGAACAGGCTCCAGCCTCACCTGTGGTTGATCCTAAACTGCTAGACGCTGTTACACCACTACCATCTGAGGTCTCTGAGTCGAATGTGATAAAAGGTCATATGGAGGAGCAAACAAAACATGGTCAAAGGATAACCGAAGAGCAAAAGCAGAGGAAGACACAACGACTTCCGTCTTTCCTAGAGCAGAAACAGGAAAAGGATGATCTGACATACCAGCACAAGCAAATGCATAGGAAACACACACAAGTCTATTGAGCCAAACATGAGGAAATGCACAGCTTGCAAAACACCACAGAACAAGTCAAAACACAATCGCCTGAAAAACCCCAGCACATTCAAACAGAACATTCTGAGATTTTTTTAAAAACAAAAGTTCAGGGTCTTGCATAACAAGTGGAAGTGAAAAGCATAGTTTCTGTAAAGCTGAAAGTAAAAGATTAGAAACAGAAAGAAAAGAGCAAGAATGGGAGATGAAACTTCAAATTCAAAAGACAATCCCTTTAACTGAGGAAGAGGATTGGGAGAACCCTTTTTCCTTTCACTGGCGCCCGGCGCCTGCATCCTGCTCCCGATTCCAAATTTCGCGGGGTCAACAACTGGCACCGCTACTTCCTCCTCTCCCTGGGCTGGAGGCAGCACAGCCTCCCGCTTCCCTGAAGGCCCAATGGAAACGCACGCACCGAGGGGATCCCACCGGCTGGAAGACCCTTTACTGATTTCCTCTGTCTGCACTTGGACCTCAAGGGTCTGCGCGGCGCGCCCTGCCCGCACGACCACCCCACGCCACTCCTTCCTCGCCCCCCCCCGCCCCGCTGGAGCCCAACGCTGAGAATCCGGTCCCAGCACCCGCCACCCCGCCGCGCCCCGCCCCGCGGCCCCCCCTCAGCCAGCGCCACGGTCGCCGGTGCTGCGGCACGCGCCCCAGTGATGGGAGTCGTGGCCCCATGCAGCCAGCACGGGCGCCAGGGTCGCCGGCAGGAGAGGAGAAGGCGCAGGTCCCTGCTCCCGGGGGCGGGGCCCAGGCGGTGGAGACCCCGACGGGTGCACGGAGGGAGGCGGCCTACCCGGGCCCTCACCTGCCCATGCTCTGGTGGGCCCGCGGCCTCCCGCAGTGCAACGGCCACTACCTGGCGGCGGCGGCGGCTCCCCTGGCCTGCGGGGCTCGTGCCGCGCGCACCGGGCCGGCTTGGCGGCTGCTCCCGCCTGGCCAAGTCGAGGAGGCGGCGGCGGCGCCCGGCTCCCAGGCCCGCGGAGCTCGGGGCTGGCTGACCGGGACTTTCTGGCCGCTGCGGCGGCGGGTCCCCAGGCCGGCGGGGCCAGCCGCGCTGCCCCCGCGTCCCGTGCCAGGGCAGGAGCGCACGGCAGGCCCAGGGCGCGGCGCGCAGCCGGGCCTCGGCCGCCGGCCTCGAGTCGGGCCCCGAGGACGACGTTCCGCCGGGCTCAGCGGAGCTGGGGGCCGCGCGCTCCACGAGCACCTCTGGGTCCTTTCCCCGCTCCACCGCCCGCTCGATGCATGGGGAAGACTCCCTTCCCTACGAAAGTTCTCCCCGCGCTGACAGAAGCGGGCGCACAGCGTGCACGCGGTGTGCCACAGCCCGCCTGTGGCGCCGGAGAGCCCCCAGACTCCTCCGAGGGACCTCTTCTCCAGGCAGGGCCGCAGGAAGAGGGGGGCGAGGCGGCAGGGCAAGGACCGCGGCGACTGTGTGGGGGATGGCAATGGTCAGGGTGCTCAGGAGGGTCGTGCTTCCGCGCAGGGGGCCGACGTGTGTCCAAACACACTCGTCGGAACTCTGCAGGTGGAGGCGGGTCCCCACGTACCTTGGCCCTCCGAGTGTTCTCCAAGCCGGCTGGGAAAATCCCCGGCTGCAGGACAGGAGGGAGCGTGGGAGGCGCTTGGCGGCAGTCAGAGCCCTGGGTCCTTTCTGCCCACACGCGCTGCCACGCGCACAGGTGGCGGTGGTGTGCGGATGGCGGCCTTCAGCGCGGCGTTCCTGGCGGGCGGCCCCAGGGGGCAGGAGAGCCGCCTGGCCCCCGGGGTCGGCACTGAAGCAGAGGGAGAAGGGGGCCCACCGCCGCGGTGGGAAGCCCTGGGGCTGAGAGGAGGCCCACGGGGCTGGCGGTGGGGGGTGCGTGGGGAGGAGCGGGGCACGCGTGCCAGGAGGCGGCCATGGGTGAGGGCCAGGCAGCCGGCCTCGCGGTTGCGGGCAGCCCCTCCTGGAGCCCGAGCCCGACGGTTGGAGCCCGCGCCCCGCCCCGGCCCCGCCCAGGCCCCGCCCCCAGGCCGCCAGCCCGCCGTTGCCTAGCAACGCCTGGTTGTGATTTGACTCTTAGCCTCGCGCAGCCGCCGGGGCCCTGACACTTGGCGGGACTGTCCGACTGGGCTGGACGCTCTTCGCGGAGCGCACCAGGTCAGTGCTGTGACCCGCAGCGATGGCCTCCTGGTTTGGCCGCCTCGGCCTCGGCTCCGGCTTAGGCCATTCCCTGGGGCGAGTGGGCGGCAGCGTGGCTTCCCTCCCCGCACACCTCTCTGACTTCACCATTGGTGTGCTGTGGAAGGGGACGCAAAAGCTGCCAGACTTCCCCGACTCGGGGAGAAAGGAGACGGAAGCCATTCAGGCGACCGGACAACCCGAGAAGGAGAGACCGTCAACTCCAGCTCGGAGAGACACCGCAACTCTGCGGGAAACCGTCGAGGAAGGAGACACGGGGCTCGCCTCCCTGCAAGAAGAAGGCAGTCACCTGAGGGAAGACCTGGAGCCACGGAGACAACGGGCTCGAGCCGCTCCTGTGGTTGACCCGAACACCCTCGACGCCGTGACACAACTAGAATCTGAGGTGTCTCAACTGAAAGGGATCGAAGGTCACCTGGAGGAGGAAACCCAGCATCCTCCAAGGACCACTGAAGAGCAAAAGCAGAGGAAGGCACAACGCCTTCCATCTTGCCAAGAGCAGAAACGGCAAGTGGGCGATCTTAAGGAGGCGCCCGAGCCCATGCCTAGAAAACGCGCTCAGCTCTCTTCAGCCGAGGAGGAGGAAAGCGAGACCGCGCAGAACACCACAGAACACATCCAAACCCCATCGCCCGAGAAGACCCAGCCCGTGCAGACAATACCTGCTGAGATTTGTCAAGGAGCGAGAGCGGCGGGTCTTCGTCGGCCAAACGGAAGTGAAAAGCATGATGGGGCCAAAGCTGAAACCGAACCTTTAGGAAAAGGGAGAGAAGGGGCAGAAGGGGAGATGAAACTTGGGACCGAAAAGACGATCCCTCTGACCGAACAGCTTGATGAGCCGGACGAAGATGAGACCGGTCCACGAACTCAGATGATCCAGGCGCAAGACTGGGAGAGCCAGGGCCTTCCCGCTCGCCTAGCTTCAGCTGCCTCCGTCCAGGACGCGGGGGGCCTCCAGCAGCAAATGCAAGCCTATGCTTTGGAAAGGGAACGAGTGTTGGCCGTTTTTGACGAGAAGGTGAGGGAAAACAGCCAACTGAAAAGGGCGTATCACACAATGATGGACCTGCTGGTGGCCAAAGAAGCAGAGCTCGGGAAGCTGCGAGGCGAAAATCAGACACAGCACCCTCGATCTGACAGCGGCGGTGAGGACATGTTTCAAGAAGCAATCCGGCACTTATCACGCCTCGTCCGAGCCAAAGACATTGAAATCGGTGCCTTGAGCCAGAAATGTCAGACTTTACTGACCATCTGGCAAACGTCCAACGCTGGCCATGAGGTTCGGGGCATGGACGCGAATCAGTTGGAGGAGCTTCTCCGGGAATGGGACACATTGAAGCAGCGGGTCAACGTGCTGGAGGAGTGGCAGCGGCTGGTGCTGAGCGAGGTGCACAATCTGCAGCGGGAGTCATCCCAACTTCAGAAAGAACTCCCACCACTCGAGGCACGGGCCTTAGTGGACAGCGAGGAGAAGTGTCGGCGACAGATGCACTCTGCCACCCCATTCCCCCATCCTCAAGGGGATGCGACCCAACTCTGGCTCTTGGGGAAGAGACTGGCACAGATGCAGCTCAGCCTAGAGCAGCTCTGCAATGCCAAGGAGGTTCTTTTGGGTCCACCCGACCTCACAGCCGCCCACCGCATCGTCGCGGACTTGCGAGGCAGCCGGCTCTCAGGAGGCAATTAAGTCCGAGGCGCTGGGCGAGTCTTCGAAAGGGCCGCCAGCAGAGGTGGAAGCCTTAAGGAGAGCCACGGAGGAAAAAGACGCAGCCATCAGAAGCCTCCAGGAGGAGACTCAGAGACTGTCTGAGGCGATGGCCGCCACCTCGGAACTGGAGAGAGAACGACACGCACAGACGGATTCTGAAATTCAGCGGCTCAAGGAGAAACAAGAGGCTTTACAGAACACGCTGGAGGACAAAGAGCTCTTAATCGAGGCGCAGAGGGAGGAATTCCTCTCTCTGAGGGAAAACCTCACGACCCAAGCGAGCGAAAACGAACTTTTGAGGCAGGTGGTGACAAACCTGAAGGAGAGAATAGTCCATCTGGAAGTGGATGCGTGCCAAGTCAAACAGGAAAATGCAAAGCTGCTGGAAAGGTCCAGGGAGAAGGACACCGAAAACCAAGCCTTACAAGAAACGAACATGTGCCTCTCTATGATGCTGAGGGAGAAGGAATTCGAATGCGTCTCTGTGAAGAAGAAGGCTCTGGCTTTTGAGTGCCTCCTGAGAGAAAAAGAACAGGGCCGGGCAGGGGAATTAAGCCAGCTTTTCAATGCAGTGACCTCCATGCAGGAAAAGAGCATTCTCTTTCAACAGGAGAGAGATGAGGAGGCGCTGGCGCTGAGACAGGAAGGAGTGGAAAACTGCGCCCTGCGGGAGGAGGTTCACCTTTTGAGGGACAAGGAAGCACGCTTAGGCCAGGAGCAGGGGAGGTCTCGGACGCAGGCTTCAGAATGCGAAGACTGGCATCTCCGGGCAGCGCGGCTGGCAGAAGACAGAGCAGCTCAACTCAGGAGGAAAGTCACGGCGCTAGAGGAGAGGCTCCTGTCATCTTCCCACGCCATGCAGAAGGCGAGCCAGCGGGCCACTGCCCGGGTCGGGTCCCTGCAGAAACAACTGACTGCCGTCACCAAGCAGAAAGAGGAGACTGCCCTCCAGCTGTCCGCCTCCCGGGAAGCAGAGAAGCAGCACGCCGGAGCCCTGGCCAACCTGAAGGTGGTCCTGGCCGAATGGATGCAAAAGGCAGACGGTCTGGAAGGGAAGCTGAGGTCACTGCAGGGACGGCTGGAGAGAGTGCAAGCCGCCTCGCGCCTGCAGGAGGAGCAGATCGGAGAACTGCAGCGACAAGACGAGGCCCGACAGGAAGTGCTGGAGGACGTCCAAAAGAAGTGGACCGACTTAGTGAGCACCCTGGAAGGAAAAGCAGACAAGGCCCTCCTGAGAAAGCTCTTCACAGATTCCTTGCAAAGCGCCAGACACGAACGCCGGGAAGCGTTCCGACGGATGGGAAGCGCCCTGGGTGTGGAAAGGGAGGAAATGGAGCAGTCGCTGCAGGAAGAGCAGGGCGGCCTTACCGGATGGGTGACCGGGTGGCTCGGATCCCGCAGTGCCCCCGACACGCCTCGGAGACCCAACCAGCAATCCGAGCTCAAGAGTTCCTTCTCGGAGCTTTTCGTGAACTTTCTAGAAGCTGAGTCTCAGGGAGCTTCTCCACCACGACAGCTCCCCGCTCAGCCCAGGAAGCGTCCCGAAGCACCCGCCAGGAAGAGACTGGCTAAGAACATGCCAGCTCTTCTGAGACCCGCCCTCGCAGCCACCCCCAGAAGATCGGACGGGAATCCCTGCTCCCCAGCCGTGTCTCTCATCGACCCACCCGGCCCCGGAACCGGAGGGTCTGGGCACCTTCTCTTAGACGCCGTGACCGACGTCGTGCCCACGGGCACACCTTGGCTGCTGCCACCCGCCAAGAGTGCTGCCGGGCTGCTCCAAGGCCTGTCCAAGCCCTAGAGGCTCCCCAAGCCAGAGAGGAGACGATGGCGCCTTCAGGAAAGCCGGTCCCTCGCTGCGGGTTCCTTAGCACAAAGTGGCCTTGTGCTAAAGGTCACAGGTTTCTCTGCGGCTTTACTGGAGCTTTCAAAGAAACAGCTATGGTTCACGCTTTCAAAAGGGTGTCGCTGCAGGTAGTCACCCAACTTAAAGCGGACATCACTTCTCTGGAGAGCAGGCGCGGCACCGGTGGGATCGCAGGCTGTGGGCCAAGGACGCTTCTGATTCTGTTTGTCACGCTGTCACTGTCTCCGAGGAGCTGGGGGGCATGCGGTGGGGGGTGGGGGTTGGGTCTGGGAGGTGGGGGGGTTGCGGGCGGGTGGGGGGTGGGGGGGTGGGAAGGGTGGGGGTGGGGGAAGGGGGGCGTTTATTGAGCTTTCCCTCGGGGAGCGGGAACCTAACTTGCCTTAGTGCTGCAGAATCAGAAAGCGCGCGAGGGCGCCCACTCCCGGGACAGTAGGAAGAAAGGGGAAGGGCACCAACGCGCAAAGGGCATCCAAACTTCACAAGGAAAGCTTGGTTTCCCCCGGCTCGGTCCTCCTCCTCTTTCCACTGCCTGGGAAACCGCCCTCGGGTGCTCTCTGGCCTCTGGGACAGACAGGAAAACTCCTAAGCACTAGAGGATCTTATTCCCTGACTCGCTTTTGGTTGAAAAGCCAGTCACCAGACCTCAGAGATCTTTGCAAGGGTTTACGAACTGCATCTTGTTGTTTTCCAAAGCAGGGGTCTGTGGTCTGTGGTCCGGATGGACACCGACTGACTGAACCGGTGCCTCGCGATGGGCATGGAAGCCGCTTCTGCCCCCAAGCCCATCAGAGGGCCGTGGTCAACTCCCCCCCCCGCCCCGTTTCCTCAACAGCCCCTCCAAATCTCCATCGCCTGCCTCAAGTGGGATCGTCCTCATACCGTTCGGTACCCGAAGAGATCAGAAGCCAGCTAGTCAAGAACTCTCCGTTTCCCACACCCCCCCACCCCCGTTTGAACGTCCCTCTACTTCTCTCCACCCACCCCTCCCCTTTCCCTTTGGTTTTCCAGGAAGGGATTCAGCTTGTCAGTTCCAGGGTCCTGGCTCCACGTGGGGTGCCCTGGGAACCATCTGCTCAGCCTCCCCCAAAGATCTTGTTCCCTCAGTTTGCCAGCTGCTTTCTCTTTGGCCCATCTCTTTCCTTAAGCCGCTGAGCACACCCAAGTCTCTCCCAGCGTCCACACCTCTCCTTTCTGCTCCTCCACCACCGCCTTCTCTCTCTACCTTTCACGGCTAAGCTGCTGCCAAAAGACCTCGACTCCTGGTCAGCCATCCAGTCATCGCCTCGTCTCTCAGCGGCTCCTCGAAAGACTCCCCAAATCTCGTCACCGTCACGTCCTAGCAAGAGGCCAGGGCACGCCCTTCGGTTCCTTCGTCTTCCTAAACTCTCTGTGGTGTCTGAGGAATGCTCCCCCCGTCTTCAGTCTCTGCAAGTTCTCTCCACCCTCTTTCTCTGGGGGATGGCCCCCTCCCCAGGTGCCCTTCCTAACCTCAGACCCTTCTGTCTCACTTTCCTCTGCGGCTTCTCCTCCTGACCACTTCTCAAAGGGCTCTGTTCTCGAAGGCACGGTCTTCAGGGAACAGGAACCCCTCGGGTCTCAGAGCAAGCTCATGTGCTCCTACGATTCGACTCACCCCCGGATGCCCAGGGCTTCTGAGTGAGTACGACTGACGTCACCCTGCCCCTGACTCCACGCTGCTTTCTCTGTCTGCTGGACGCACCTCTCAGGATGTCCAAAGGCTTCTCAAAACTGACACGTCCAAAAGGGAGCCCGGTATCCTCCAACAAAACCCTCCCCCTCCTCTTACCTTCCTTTCATCACCTCAGAAAACCTCTGCCCATCTCATCATCCTAGAGCGAGAGGCATCAGGGCCACGCTTGAGCTCTCTGTCTCACCCACTTCGCAGCCTACCGACTCCCAAAGGGAGCCGAGCGCCTTCCCGTCTTTGCCGTCCCCGCTGCTCTGCCGCATGCCTTCCTGTCTCTTGCACGCAACCAGCCCAGTAGATTCCTTACTGATCTTGCCGGCTGGCCTCCTGGCACACCGCCACCCCCACTTGAATCCATCCTCCACACTGTTGGGAGGGTGACCCAAGAGGAAAACCCTGCCGTTACTGACACCACGGTGCCCAGCCCCCACAGGGGTGGATGTGGGCAAGAAAGTAACCAAAGTTTCTGAGGTTGTTTTGCAGAACAACAGGAAGAAGGCAGATCAGAGAGCAGCTTGATGGCAGCCCCCACCCCGGCCCCCGCCCGACCAGACATAGTGCTGAGGCTTGGACCAGCTGAAATGACGGATCGCCCACATTCCGCGTCACGGACAGAGATCCTCGGCTTGCAACACGTGGAACCCCACTGACTTCGCACTTGTGACCCATGAAGAAATACTAGCGATAGTCGCACCTGAGCAGAGGACTCTTCAAGCTTCACCCCCAGCGCTCTCCTGGTCCCACCCCTACCCTGAACCCCAGATAAATGCCCCAACGTTTTGTTTTCCCACCTCCTTGTCTGGCCGCCTCTTGATCATAAACCTCTTTCCTTGCTGCAACCCTAACGTCTCGCTGATTGGCTTGGCTGCAAAATCGAGTACCCGGACCTGAGTTTGTGTGTGGTCCCATCGCTTCCCTGCTTGAAAGGAATCCAGGGTTCTCCACTGCCTGCAGGCCAAACTGGAGCAGAATCTCCAAGGCCTCGCCCCTGCAGCCTTCCTCCCTGCTCCTCACCCACACGCGGGCCACCCTCCCGCCACGTGCGACTCTCTGCAGACCCCAAACAGGTTCTGAGTCATATGACTTCAAGCCCAGGAGCCTCATGGTGGCCGGGTAACTCCTTCAATCCAGTGCACACTGGAAGTCTTTAATTTTCCTCTGCCTGACCTAGATGGCGAGGGATGGATTCCTATGCACCTTAGGTTGATGGGGATTTCCGAACACTGAACAGGTGAGTTCAATGGCAATTTCTTATTTATTTACACAGGCAGCCTATGGGACCACACTCTACACCATATGGAGCCATATAGGAAAGTGCACTTGGGGAGAGAGTAAATACGCAAGGCGGTGGGGGACAGTCTTTGTAGCCACAGGAGAGGTGCGGTGTTCCCTGGTTCCCACAGGAAGGTGGGACTGGCTCATTTGAATAATTTCACAGGTGAGCAGGAAACTTGAGACCACTACTTGGGGAGCACCCATGCCTGCTCCCTGTGATGAAGGGGTTGTTTGGCGAGGGGATCTTATCTCTGGGAGCTGTGGAAGAGGGAAACTTGCAGGTAGGCCATTTGAGGCCCTCTTCGTTTACCAGGTTTCAAAGCAACACTTCATATTGAATCTTCATCTCAGGCCTCACAGTACAGTTGTCTCTCTCATGCCTTGACATCGTCTTACACCCTGGTGGTATCTGAGACATTTAGGGAGGAGGAAAAATGCTTCCCTGGGAAACAATGTTGGCACTAGACCAGGAGGGAGAGGGGGTCATCGACAACCTTGAGTGTATGAACTTTCGTTGATGTTCACTCGCTTGATCCCAAGAGAATTCCCAAGCAGCCAAAGGTTCTGTGGGAGAGGTGACATCCTGCAGCTCCACCATATTAGGCAATGGAGGGAGGACAGGGGAGGGCACCCCATCTGGCAGGTCGCACATGCCACAGGGCCCAGGTTTGGATCCATCCTGTTGCAAGGAAGCCTTGGTAACCTTCCCGCACTTGGTTTTGTTTTGTTTTGTTTTGTTTTTGAGGAACATTAGCCCTGAGCTAACTGTCCCCAATCTTCCTCTTTTTGCTGAGGAAGGTTGGCCCTGAGCTAACATCCATGCCCATATTCCTCCATTTTATATGTGGGACCCCTACCACAGCATGGCATGCCAAGCAGGGCCATGTCCACACCATGGATCCGAACTGGTGAACCCCGGGCCGCTGAGCAGAGCGTGTGCACTTAACTGCTGTGCCACCGGGCTGGCCCCATCTTCCCGCACTTGTTGGATGCTACTTCCAGGACTAAAGTGATAATAGGCAGCTGGGGATGGAGGCTCAGGGTCTGGGAGAGATTCTGTTTCCAGAAGAGGCCAGTGCGTGGCCAGTAATTTCTGCTCTAATATGGCAGAACGCAGGGCCAAGGAGGCGGGCTTCTTGCATCAGGAACCCACAGACAACTTACGCACATCCTGCGTTTTCCAGAGACTCCAGGAAGCCTGAGAGGAGGTTGCCGAAGCCTCTTCCCCACAAGAGTCTCTGAGGGCTCTAGTGGGAGGGACTGTTGATTTTAATTTGGACAGCTCCTAGAGTCCTTTGTTGGAGGGGGTCCCCACTGAAGCTGGGCTCATTTATAAGTCACAGCATAAATGGCCTTAAGTAAAATTTGTAGACAAGGACTATATTGCCTCCAGAAGCAAAAAGGGATTACATGATATTGGATTGTACGTCCTTCACAAGTGTGTCAAACAAATGTCCTCGAAGGAGGAGGTCACAAAAGTCATGTCATGCCTGTACTCCTGGAGAAAGGGGGATCCGGTGAAGGTCTTGTCTGCAAAGACTGCCTGTGGGAGCAGAACGGCTTAGGTCCCTGTGGGTAACAAGGCAAAAACATGTCCCCTCAGAGGTGATGGCAAACTGTGGCTGGGAGGATGTTGAAACAGGCTCTGAACAGAGCATATTAACCAAATCTATAATAGCAAAATATTCAGCCACATGTAAATGTAGTTGTGCCCAGGAGGTTTAAGTGTACCAGGATTTATCTCCATCAGGTACAGTCAGACACAAAGATACAGAAATAACTGTCACGAAGGAAGAAGTTTTCTCTCCTCACAGATTCCGAGCAACAGAAGGCAGGGTACACCATGGAGGGCCACACAGGGCAGCACCAGGGTTGGTCAGGAGACAGAAGGAGTGAGGGGAAAACGTGGGCGAGAGCCTTTTGTGTGGATTCCACGGGAAGGAAGGAGTGAGGCAGGGTGAGCAGGTGTTGGCTTGGCTGGTTTGAATCATTTCAGTGGGCTCAGGGCACAGCAGTGTCCCTGGTTGTCTGGTCCCCGTCCCTGGGGTGACGAGGGCAAGGGAAGAGTGGCCCAGAGTGGAAGAGCCTCGGAGAGGAGGGGGTTGAGGGTGTTGACTCTAGATGATTACGTATGAAAGGATTGCTCAGAGGAATCATTTGCTATCTGTAGCAACTAGTTAACCCTGGCAGGGCAGTTCCTCCAAGGTTGCTGAGGCCTCAGATGTCAAAGCCTTAAATACAGAAACTAGAAAACATACTCATTTCACTAGGTATAACCATAATTTCAGCCCTTGTGTAAAGTCCATGAAGGTTTACGAACTAGGGCATGTTGGCAAATGTTAAAGTTAGTTCAGAAATTATGTTGTGGAGGCACAAAGGCCAGTTAGAACCCTTTATCTTTTTGCCATATAAATTAGTCTAGTAAATTTTCAATTTCTAATTGGGCCAAATTGTGAACCTTTCTGGAATTAGTTCTTTTGTGTGATTGCTTCCTCTGCATGTATCCAGGTTTCTCTCCTTTATTTATCTTTTGATTGGTCTGATGGTCACAGGATGCACTTGGGGCTGGGGGATTGTCTTTCTGCTCTGCTCTTGTTTATCAGTTTTCGATCCAGAGAGGCTCAGGTCGGGAGCATCAGGGTTAGGGCCTCTCTCACAGCAATGGTTGTATTTAAATCAGGTTTGAATTAACACCTTCACTGTGCCACATGGGTGCTGTGCATTGTTTTCCTCATAACCCTGAGGATCAGAGTTTTGTGCCACCCCGGCTTAGGTGACAGGGTGCATTGGAGGAGCCCAGGGCCCCCACCATGCAGACGTTGAGGGGTGGAAGCCATCTTCTGCTGCAGCCCTACCTTCTCCCTGCTGGGCACTGCTTCCCTCCCCCCACCTTCTCTCCGTACTTATTCCCTCGGGATATTTTTGCCTGGAGAGTCACAGTGTTTGTGTTTCTCCATCGGATGACATGTGGACAGACCTTCAGGGTGGTTATGTGGAAAGGAACCAGGTGTCGGGCCTCAAAGACAAGTGTTCTTTCCCTCCAGGAATGCCAGTCAAACTCCCCAGTGTTGAAGTCCACATCCAGGAGGTCATTTTGTCTATGGCCAAGGTGGGGGCCTCGAGCCCCTTGATGACCAGATTAGTCCTTTGGCATGCTGGTCAGGAACAAAGCTAAGCACAGCCCAAGTGTGCTGGTTCAGAGTTTCGCATTGGGAGAGAAGTAGAACACCACACGCTCCCCCATAGGCACTTGTTCTTTTTGATCTGTGCCTGGGCCATGGGCTCCCATGCTCGTGGACCTCAAAACCCTTATGGGTCTGGGGAGCCCCTGACAGCAGCATGATGAGCAGCAGCACAGGAGATGGGTGAGCTCACTGCCTTTGCCTGAACAGCCCTGACTCTGGAGGGAACCAGGGAGTCATTCTGAAATCTTCCTGGGGTCATGGCCTTCTCCTTTCCTCAAGCCAAACAAGGGGTCATCCCCAGGACTGTGCTGGGGGGACACTTTCCCAAACAGTGTTTCTGTGACCGCCCCAAGCAGCCACTGATGGTCATCAGACTAGACACAGTGACTAAGGAGCATCAGCCTGAGATTCAGGAAATGGAACTCAAGCATCCATCAGTTAGGAGGTTGTGTTGTCGCTGCCCTCTGGTAGAAGGCTGGGAGACCACCTGCCAGACACAGGCCACACCTGATGGCACCTCACTCTGGGATAGAGTCAACTAAGAATAGGTCTCGCTTTCTGGGGAAGAATGAGACACTGGGGTGGGGAAGAGATGGCAGCATCCACTTGAGAGAACAGAACATGAGCTAAAGCCCAAGCTGGCCGGCAATGGGCCCTCACTCCCCAGATAGTAACTGCTGCCAACGACCCCGATAGTTAGCAAAGGAGTAGTTAGTGAGCACTGCCCAGGTGTCCTCAGGTGAGGTTGGGCCATCCTCCTTGTGATGCCAACTGTTTTAGTCACTTCACTCCATTGGTGAGAGGGAGTTTTCCACCCTAGACTCATGGGGGTGGCTAAACACAGTACACTCAACAGTGGACAGGTGGAATGGACAGCAGTTTATAAGTTTATCACATATTCTCACAGCCCCAGGAGGAGGACAGGACACACCATGCAAGGCCACACGGGGACTGCACTTGGGAACAGATGGAACAAGCAGAGGTTTGGGTAGGAACAGGACTGTGTGGTAACAAGAGGGTGAGGTGAGCCCTGGTTCCCACAGGAGGGAGTGCTGGGCTTGTTGGAATGATTCTTTGATAGGGAACTGAAGCCTGAGGTCAGGAACAAGCAGGCACTGTGTCTGCTCCCTGTGATGAGAAGGGGTGTTTGGCCAGGGGACCTTATCTGTGGGAGAATGGGGGAAGAGGAGTCGGGAATTGCAGTTAGGCCATTTGAAGTCCCCTTGATTTATCAGATATCAAGACAGGTCATAATATTGAATCTTAATTTCATGCTTTATGTCACAAGAAGTTATTAAAAATAATTCTTGGCTCTGGCTCGGTGGTATAGAGGTTAAGTTGGTGCACTCCGCTTCGGTGGCTCAGAATTCACCAGTTCGGATCCCAGACACAGACCTATGCATCGCTTATCAAGCCATACTGTGTCAGGTGCGCCACATATCAAGTAGAAGAAGGTGATCACAGATGTTAGCTCAGGTCCAATCTTCCTCAAAAAAGAAAACTCAATTAATAAGTAATTCTTCCTAGAAGTGATAATATAGTTCAGCAATATGCTAGGATAGAAAATAAATATGTAAAAGTCAGTTGTATTTCTACGTACTAGCAATGAACATGTGCACAGGATAGCAAAATTAACAGTACACTTGGGATCACTAATAAAAATAAAAGACTTAGGTGTAAATCCAACAAAACTTGTCCAGGACTTGTATGGCAAACTCTACACAACACTGATAATAGCAATGAAACAGCTAAATAAGTGGAGAAAAATACCATGTTCCTGAATTGGAAGACAAAATATAGTAAAGATGTCAATTCTCCATAACTGTTATACAGATTTAATGCAATCAAAATCCAGTAAATTGGTTTTGTAGCTAGAGACAAAGTAATTTCAAAATCTATACGGAAAGAGAAAGGAATTAAAATAGCTTAAACAACTCTGACAAGGAGGAAGTGGGAGTAATTGAGCTACTCAGTTTCATAACTTATTATACAGGTACCGTAAGCAAGACTGTGTAATATTTGCAGGGGGATTGACACATAGATCAATGGAACTGAACAAAGAACCCAGATATAGCCCCAACAAATATGCCCCACTGATTTTTGACAAAGGAGCAACAGCAGTTCAATGGAAGAAAGTTGGTCTTCCAAGAGACTAGAGCTACTTAAGGCTTGGGAGCAAATCACAGGTCAAAACTTAGGCAAAAGGAAACACAGGGAAGGAAGAAAATGGTTGACTGAGGTACTACCAGGTGGTGATGGAAAGGGAGGGATAGTTGGCGCCTAGCTCAGGAGTAAAGTTGCAACTACCCAATGACAGCTTATTTCATCTTTCTGAATTTAGCTGCTTCTAATTGACTATTTCCACAGGCGCTGGTGATTTTCCCGTCAGCTACCACACTCCAAACTCAGGTCACCACTAATTGTGTATACGGTGCCCCAGACTCCATTAGCCTTCCCATTAGCATCATTCTCAGGCTATATGAGATGGCAAGATGGCTCTCAGTAGCTTGAAAGGTACATCCTCCCAGATTCAAGTCTGGCCAAAAAGAGAGCTCTTCCAGACTTAGTAATTCCTGGTTTGGTTCAACTCCTTGGATTCGTTCAGATTGGACCCACCTGGTCACCGCCCTCCCCTGCCCCAACACACACATACACACACTCCTAAAGTATCACTGGGGTGTTCTGGGTATCATTGCCAGGCCGTGGTAAGGTTCTGCCCCCCGTGCCAAGCATGGAGCCTCATGTGATACAAGTGGACGAAAAGGAGAGTTTAGTTCTTCAGAATAAACTCTAGCTGTTGTTCGAGAAGAAAGCAATCCTGGACAGCCAAGGCAGCAAATGTCCACTTGAGCCTCTTGGGGAGAAAGGCCATGGTTCATGCCCAGCTTTTTCTCCCAATATTAGTGTTCACAGGGATCGAAACTCCAGTTTCTCTTTTCTTGACTTTGTCAGAGGAGGCAGATTAGCCGGCAGCCACCTTCTCTGGCTGGGACATTGTTCATGGCTCCCCCAGTACAGTCGCAAACTTGGAAGCATCATGCAGCTTCAGATGGTTAAGCTCACCATTTCCAGACTCTACTGCTATGTCCTAAAGTTTCAGCCCCTTATTCAGGAGCTTAAATGGAATGAGCTGGCCCTGACTGAGGGAAGCCTTTGGGGTGGCCCCACAATGAAAAACTGACCAGAGTCCTCTGAATCACCAGTTTTTCTGAATCAGAGGCTCAGCAAAGAACACAAGAATTCTTTGCTCATCGATCAACAAAGGTGTATTGGTGCATCTGCCTCCACCTTCTTCCAGTCCCCCTCAGCCTCCTCATCTAGAGTGATGGGATCCACACCTTCTACTGTGTGTTGTTGACACTTCTTACCCACTCACACGTGTGGACTGTGTATGCTGCCGAGTCCGACGACTATGCTTGTTCAGTGGCTTGCAATACCCTCTAGCCTGAGGATGAGTCAAAGAAAGTGGTGTATTTCATCTCCTAACATCTCCCCTTGGATAAAATGCCCCAACTCAACCTGGCCCAAGGTCATTTCTAATTTGCTTATCAGTGACACCCATTGGGTCCACAACTGAATGAATAGGAAGCAGGCTTTTAATGTCTAATCTTACCCCGAGGGAGACGGTAGTCCTGGGTTTCCGTTGTTGTGGTTGGTTGGTTGGCTGGCGTCCAAGTTCACCAACAGAGGTGGGGCAGGGCAAAAGCCAGTGAGGTTTGGGGCATTGGCATGTGCGCTCCCCAGGAGAGAAGCACGCAGCTCCTGTGCCGCCGACCTGGGAGGCGTGGGAGGCGTCGGCGAGCCGCGCCTGCCTGCCCAGAGCCCAGCCCGGCGGAGTCCGGCCGCGCGGTGCTGCTCTCTCCCGGGCCGGGCTCGTCCGTTCCGCCGGCGTCCGTGGACGCCGCTCCGTGTCCCCGCTGGGCACAGCAGCCCGGGCCCTCCACAGCCACGGCCGCTAGCCTGAGGAGGCCGTCCTTCAGCTCCCGCTCTTCCTGCTCGCCGGACACGGACGACCAGGGCGCCCGCGAAGATGATTCCATCTGGGAGAGGTACCTGGGGGCGTGGGCCTGGGGGCTGGTGGGAGGCGAGCGTGTCCCTGAGAAATAGGATTGTGCGCCGAGAGGTGCCCGTCAGGTGGCGGGACAGCTGTGCGGCGCGGGGAGCGAGGGGCTCTCTTCGTGCGCTTCAGGCGTTCGTGGAACGGGCGGTGTGTGCCGGGCACGGGGCCAGCCTGGGCATGCGGTGCCCGGGAGTCGGGCGCTGAAGCGCCACCCGTGGTCTGGGCTTCTTGGAAGGACAGACGCGAAGTCGATAAGGACACTGGTCTCGATGCGTTCTGAGGAGTGCACGTCTCCCTCTTTTCGAGGCTACGTTCCGTTGGGGTTTTCATGAAGCCTGTTGTGGCCCTGAAGCTCAGGCCGGTTCAGGGGAAGTGGCCTGTCGAGGGCCACATCATATTTGTGTGCAGAGCCAGTGCTTTCCAAAGCCCTTGAGTGTGCAGAAGTCTACCTGTCAGGGGTGCAGTGGGGGCTGTCCGGGCAGCATTGTGAGCACAGGTCTGTGCCCCACACTTGAAAGTATGGAAAAGAAAGCGGGAGGCTGGAGGGTGCTCCGTTCGTTCCCTCCTTCCACAGAGAGCCTGGAGAGTTGACTTTGGGACAAGTCCTTCCTTTCCTCTGGTCGGTGCGTGTTCAGTGGTCTGGACACTTGGTGAGCAAGGCTGACAGGCTGTTTGACGTACTGGGCCTCACAGCCTGGTTGGAAAGGACAGAGAGGCAGCAACCAATTACCTAGGAGGTACGTAAAAGCAATTTTGTGTTGAGTGTTGAGAAATACGGCATTTCCTGTTAGACTTTGTGACTTAGGCGGTGATGTTGAAGCTGAGAGCAGATGCCGAAAAGAAAAGGAGGACTTGTGCGGGAGAGTGTTGGGACAGGGCAAGGGAGGAGTATGGCCTGTCAGAGGAGCTGAAAGAATGCCCTGGAGACTGGGGCCGCCGCGTAGGGACTGTAGGGTGGGGAAAACAAAACTTTTCGATTGAGGCTGGCGCTTTCTATAGGGTTTTGGAGACTAAGCGTGGTGATTCAGAACGTGGACTCTGGAGCCACACTCTGTCAAATGGGTCCTGGCTCTGCCACCTACGGGCTGTGTGAACTTGGGCAAGTTACTGGACCATTGTGTGTGTCAGTTTCCTGATCTGTAAAACGGGGTTGATTATCATACACACTCCATAGGTGAGTGTAGAGGTGAGAGGATATTTCATATCCGTAAAGTACTTAGAGCAGCGTCTGGCCTTTAGTAGGCGTTAGTAGTGGTTGATTGAGTAAATGGATAAACGCATACATAAGCATTAAAGGCTTGGAGGCTGGGGCTGGCCCCGTGGCCGAGTGGTTAAGTTCGCGCGCTCCGCTGCAGGCGGCCCAGTGTTTCGTCGGTTCGAATCCTGGGCGCGGACATGGCACTGCTCGTCAGACCACGCTGAGGCAGCGTCCCACATGCCACAACTAGAGGAACCCACAACGAAGAATACACAACTATGTACCGGGGGGGCTTTGGGGAGTAAAAGGAAAAAATAAAAATCTTTAAAAAAAAAAAAAAAAAAGGCTTGGAGGCTGTCCCTGGTGAAACGTGTGAACTGGAATGGATTACAGCCAACTTTGTTTCCTTTCCAGCTTGCAGTTGCTACTGACCGCATCTGCAGGACTGTGGAATTAGAAATAATCTCCCTCGACTTGGCGGCTCTTGGTAAAACAATCTAATGCTGTCCAAATTATCCCAGGGAAATAAAAGCCTTTTCAGTAGCATAGTAGGGTTAGGCTTATGTCATATGTATTGTTTATATTGGTTTGTTTAGTGTTTGTGGGTAACTTTTTTTTTTTTTTTTTTTTGCAAAGCTGCTCGGTTAGCTATGAAATGGTTCAGACCCAGAGAAAAGTAGAGAGCCGTGTAAGCAGAGCACGCCTTTCCTTGACTCTCTGTCGAGAGCTTTTGTGATTCCAGCCGCTCTCTGCCTCAGACACGGTGCCCTCTGCGTGTGCAGTCATCTAAACAGTGCGGGGTCTGGGACCGTGGAGAAGCCAAGGCAGTATAGTCATGCTTTGCTTAACAGTGGGGATAAGCTCTGAGGAGTAGGTCATGGTCAGGCAATCTGGAGACTGTGCAAACACCACCGAGTTCCTCAACCTGGATGGCAGAGCCTCCTACACACCTAGGCCATGTGGGACTAATCTGATGGGAGCCCCGTTGTTGACTGAAACGTCCCGATGTAGGGCACGACTGTACTTCCCAACTCCAAGGGCACGGAAGTGTAGCCTGTGGGGCTTTTGAGAAGAACGGAGACGCTCAAGGCCTACTCTGGACCCACTGACGCAGAATCTACTGGGATAGTTCCCGGCTTTAAAGACCAGACGTAGTCCTCCTCTGCAGACATCTCCTCGACGGTTTTTCACACTGGGTTTTCCCTCATCTGAGAAAACAGGCCAAGAGATCGTGAGGATCCATAATTAGTGTTTTAATACGTTTGGCAGGACTCAGTGTTTTTCACGTTCTGTGATACTGGGATCTGCATCTCCGCTGTAATGTGTTAAACCTTCAAATCTCGTCCAAAAGCCGTGTCATTACCTAGAGAATCCTTCTGTGACTTGCAGGCGGATTGCCATCTTTCTGCTTCCGCCGCCTCACCTTTAAAATGGGGAGAATACCGGTAACCTACCTTTTGGATGTGAGGATTAAATGAGACAGTTGGTGCAAAGCAGTCGGCACAGGATCTGGCACAAAGTGAAGCCTTCAATAAATTATGATTACAGTAGTTGTGATTTCCCTCCAGTCGGAATATGGTTTAGTTGAAGTTAGTGGCTGTGTCACAGCTGTGTCTCAGGCTGGTGTCTGCCGCCCTGAGCTAAGCCATACAAATCCCTAGAATAACTTTTCAAAAGCCTGTTAGCCTCTTGAGGCTCCTACGCTTCTTTATTTTGTTTTGTTTTATTTTATTTTGTTTTTTTTTTATTGCAGTAACAGTGGATTCTAACATTATATAGCTTTCAGATGTACGTTGTAATATATTTCGAATTCTGTGTAGATTACATCGTGTTCACCCCCCGAAAACTATAGTCCGTCACCTCACATGGGAGCCTCATCACCCCTTTTTGCTCTCTCCCCTCCCCCCTCCCCCTATGGTAACCACCAGTCCAATCTCCTTTGCTCTGTGTGTGTTTGTCATTGTTTTTATCTTCTGCTTAGGAGTGAGCTCACACGGTGTTTGCCTTTCTCCCTCTGATTTATTTCACTTCACATAATACCCTCAAGGTCCATCCACGTTGTCACAAATGGCCGGATCTCATCATTTCTTAGGGCCGAGTAGCATTCCATTGTGTATACATACCACATCTTCTTTATCCGTTCTTCCCTTGATGGGCACCTAGGTTGCTTCCAAGTTCTGGCTGTTGTGAATAACGCTGCGGTGAACCTAGGGGTGCATGTGTCTTTCTGCATTGGTGTTTTCAAGTTCTTTGGATAAATACCCAGCAGTGGGCTAGCTGGATCATATATACGGTAGATGTGTTCCTCGTTTTCTGAGGATACCCCATACTGCTTTCCATAGTGGCGGCACCAGTCTGCCGTCGCACCAGCAGTGCGGGAGAGTTCCCTTCTCTCCACATCCTCTCTCCGACACTTGTCTCTTGTCTTGTTAATTAGAGCCATTCTGACCAGAGGAAGGTGACATCTCCTTGTAGTTGTGGTTTGCATTCCTCTGATCGCTAATGATGTTGAGCCCCTTTCCATATGCCTGTTGGCCATCCGTATACCTTCTTTGGAGAAATCACTGCTCAGATCTTTGGCCCGCCTTTTTAATTGGGTTGTTGATTTTTTTTTTTTTTTTTTTTTTTGCTGTTGAGATGTATGAGTTCTTTCTGTATTTGGGATATTAACCCCTTGTCCGATATACGGTTTGCAAGTATCTTCTCCCAGTTGTTAGGTTGTGTTTTGGTTTTGTGGATGGTTTCCTTTGCGGTGCAGAAGATTTTTTTTACTTTGACGTAGTCCCATTTGTTCATTTTGTGTTTTGTTTCCATTGCCCAGTCAGACGTGGTACTTGAAAGTAGGCTGCTAAGACTGATGTCAAAGAGGATACTGCCTATGTTTTCTTCTAGACGTTGCATGGTTTCGGGTGTGACATTGAAGTAAAAGCCGAGGGAGGAGGCTGCAGTTCCCCCCAGAGCGAGCGTAGCGGGGACCCTGCGTCCCTGTCAGCGCACCTTCCCGCACCGCGAAGGTCCGAAGCGTGTGGGCGGGGCCGCAGGAGTTCTCCCAGGAGGGTGTCCCCGTCGCTGTCCGGAGTCCACCGCCAGAGGGGGGGCGGGGCAACGGCCGGGCAGCGTCTGGGCGGCGGCGCGCGCGCCAGGAGAGGAGCGCGCGGCTGCTGGGCCGCCGTCCTGGGAGGCGTGGGAGGCGTCGGCGAGCCGCGCCTGCCTGCCCAGAGCCGAGCCCGGCGGAGTCCGGCCGCGCGGTGCTGCTCTCTCCCGGGCCGGGCTCGTCCGTTCCGCCGGCGTCCGTGGACGCCGCTCCGTGTCCCCGCTGGGCACAGCAGCCCGGGCCCTCCACAGCCACGGCCGCTAGCCTGAGGAGGCCGTCCTTCAGCTCCCGCTCTTCCTGCTCGCCGGACACGGACGACCAGGGCGCCCGCGAAGATGATTCCATCTGGGAGAGGTACCTGGGGGCGTGGGCCTGGGGGCTGGTGGGAGGCGAGCGTGTCCCTGAGAAATAGGATTGTGCGCCGAGAGGTGCCCGTCAGGTGGCGGGACAGCTGTGCGGCGCGGGGAGCGAGGGGCTCTCTTCGTGCGCTTCAGGCGTTCGTGGAACGGGCGGTGTGTGCCGGGCACGGGGCCAGCCTGGGCATGCGGTGCCCGGGAGTCGGGCGCTGAAGCGCCACCCGTGGTCTGGGCTTCTTGGAAGGACAGACGCGAAGTCGATAAGGACACTGGTCTCGATGCGTTCTGAGGAGTGCACGTCTCCCTCTTTTCGAGGCTACGTTCCGTTGGGGTTTTCATGAAGCCTGTTGTGGCCCTGAAGCTCAGGCCGGTTCAGGGGAAGTGGCCTGTCGAGGGCCACATCATATTTGTGTGCAGAGCCAGTGCTTTCCAAAGCCCTTGAGTGTGCAGAAGTCTACCTGTCAGGGGTGCAGTGGGGGCTGTCCGGGCAGCATTGTGAGCACAGGTCTGTGCCCCACACTTGAAAGTATGGAAAAGAAAGCGGGAGGCTGGAGGGTGCTCCGTTCGTTCCCTCCTTCCACAGAGAGCCTGGAGAGTTGACTTTGGGACAAGTCCTTCCTTTCCTCTGGTCGGTGCGTGTTCAGTGGTCTGGACACTTGGTGAGCAAGGCTGACAGGCTGTTTGACGTACTGGGCCTCACAGCCTGGTTGGAAAGGACAGAGAGGCAGCAACCAATTACCTAGGAGGTACGTAAAAGCAATTTTGTGTTGAGTGTTGAGAAATACGGCATTTCCTGTTAGACTTTGTGACTTAGGCGGTGATGTTGAAGCTGAGAGCAGATGCCGAAAAGAAAAGGAGGACTTGTGCGGGAGAGTGTTGGGACAGGGCAAGGGAGGAGTATGGCCTGTCAGAGGAGCTGAAAGAATGCCCTGGAGACTGGGGCCGCCGCGTAGGGACTGTAGGGTGGGGAAAACAAAACTTTTCGATTGAGGCTGGCGCTTTCTATAGGGTTTTGGAGACTAAGCGTGGTGATTCAGAACGTGGACTCTGGAGCCACACTCTGTCAAATGGGTCCTGGCTCTGCCACCTACGGGCTGTGTGAACTTGGGCAAGTTACTGGACCATTGTGTGTGTCAGTTTCCTGATCTGTAAAACGGGGTTGATTATCATACACACTCCATAGGTGAGTGTAGAGGTGAGAGGATATTTCATATCCCTAAAGTACTTAGAGCAGCGTCTGGCCTTTAGTAGGCGTTAGTAGTGGTTGATTGAGTAAATGGATAAACGCATACATAAGCATTAAAGGCTTGGAGGCTGGGGCTGGCCCCGTGGCCGAGTGGTTAAGTTCGCGCGCTCCGCTGCAGGCGGCCCAGTGTTTCGTCGGTTCGAATCCTGGGCGCGGACATGGCACTGCTCGTCAGACCACGCTGAGGCAGCGTCCCACATGCCACAACTAGAGGAACCCACAACGAAGAATACACAACTATGTACCGGGGGGGCTTTGGGGAGTAAAAGGAAAAAATAAAAATCTTTAAAAAAAAAAAAAAAAAGGCTTGGAGGCTGTCCCTGGTGAAACGTGTGAACTGGAATGGATTACAGCCAACTTTGTTTCCTTTCCAGCTTGCAGTTGCTACTGACCGCATCTGCAGGACTGTGGAATTAGAAATAATCTCCCTCGACTTGGCGGCTCTTGGTAAAACAATCTAATGCTGTCCAAATTATCCCAGGGAAATAAAAGCCTTTTCAGTAGCATAGTAGGGTTAGGCTTATGTCATATGTATTGTTTATATTGGTTTGTTTAGTGTTTGTGGGTAACTTTTTTTTTTTTTTTTTTTTGCAAAGCTGCTCGGTTAGCTATGAAATGGTTCAGACCCAGAGAAAAGTAGAGAGCCGTGTAAGCAGAGCACGCCTTTCCTTGACTCTCTGTCGAGAGCTTTTGTGATTCCAGCCGCTCTCTGCCTCAGACACGGTGCCCTCTGCGTGTGCAGTCATCTAAACAGTGCGGGGTCTGGGACCGTGGAGAATCCAAGGCAGTATAGTCATGCTTTGCTTAACAGTGGGGATAAGCTCTGAGGAGTAGGTCATGGTCAGGCAATCTGGAGACTGTGCAAACACCACCGAGTTCCTCAACCTGGATGGCAGAGCCTCCTACACACCTAGGCCATGTGGGACTAATCTGATGGGAGCCCCGTTGTTGACTGAAACGTCCCGATGTAGGGCACGACTGTACTTCCCAACTCCAAGGGCACGGAAGTGTAGCCTGTGGGGCTTTTGAGAAGAACGGAGACGCTCAAGGCCTACTCTGGACCCACTGACGCAGAATCTACTGGGATAGTTCCCGGCTTTAAAGACCAGACGTAGTCCTCCTCTGCAGACATCTCCTCGACGGTTTTTCACACTGGGTTTTCCCTCATCTGAGAAAACAGGCCAAGAGATCGTGAGGATCCATAATTAGTGTTTTAATACGTTTGGCAGGACTCAGTGTTTTTCACGTTCTGTGATACTGGGATCTGCATCTCCGCTGTAATGTGTTAAACCTTCAAATCTCGTCCAAAAGCCGTGTCATTACCTAGAGAATCCTTCTGTGACTTGCAGGCGGATTGCCATCTTTCTGCTTCCGCCGCCTCACCTTTAAAATGGGGAGAATACCGGTAACCTACCTTTTGGATGTGAGGATTAAATGAGACAGTTGGTGCAAAGCAGTCGGCACAGGATCTGGCACAAAGTGAAGCCTTCAATAAATTATGATTACAGTAGTTGTGATTTCCCTCCAGTCGGAATATGGTTTAGTTGAAGTTAGTGGCTGTGTCACAGCTGTGTCTCAGGCTGGTGTCTGCCGCCCTGAGCTAAGCCATACAAATCCCTAGAATAACTTTTCAAAAGCCTGTTAGCCTCTTGAGGCTCCTACGCTTCTTTATTTTGTTTTGTTTTATTTTATTTTGTTTTTTTTTTATTGCAGTAACAGTGGATTCTAACATTATATAGCTTTCAGATGTACGTTGTAATATATTTCGAATTCTGTGTAGATTACATCGTGTTCACCCCCCGAAAACTATAGTCCGTCACCTCACATGGGAGCCTCATCACCCCTTTTTGCTCTCTCCCCTCCCCCCTCCCCCTATGGTAACCACCAGTCCAATCTCCTTTGCTCTGTGTGTGTTTGTCATTGTTTTTATCTTCTGCTTAGGAGTGAGCTCACACGGTGTTTGCCTTTCTCCCTCTGATTTATTTCACTTCACATAATACCCTCAAGGTCCATCCACGTTGTCACAAATGGCCGGATCTCATCATTTCTTAGGGCCGAGTAGCATTCCATTGTGTATACATACCACATCTTCTTTATCCGTTCTTCCCTTGATGGGCACCTAGGTTGCTTCCAAGTTCTGGCTGTTGTGAATAACGCTGCGGTGAACCTAGGGGTGCATGTGTCTTTCTGCATTGGTGTTTTCAAGTTCTTTGGATAAATACCCAGCAGTGGGCTAGCTGGATCATATATACGGTAGATGTGTTCCTCGTTTTCTGAGGATACCCCATACTGCTTTCCATAGTGGCGGCACCAGTCTGCCGTCGCACCAGCAGTGCGGGAGAGTTCCCTTCTCTCCACATCCTCTCTCCGACACTTGTCTCTTGTCTTGTTAATTAGAGCCATTCTGACCAGAGGAAGGTGACATCTCCTTGTAGTTGTGGTTTGCATTCCTCTGATCGCTAATGATGTTGAGCCCCTTTCCATATGCCTGTTGGCCATCCGTATACCTTCTTTGGAGAAATCACTGCTCAGATCTTTGGCCCGCCTTTTTAATTGGGTTGTTGATTTTTTTTTTTTTTTTTTTTTTTGCTGTTGAGATGTATGAGTTCTTTCTGTATTTGGGATATTAACCCCTTGTCCGATATACGGTTTGCAAGTATCTTCTCCCAGTTGTTAGGTTGTGTTTTGGTTTTGTGGATGGTTTCCTTTGCGGTGCAGAAGATTTTTTTTACTTTGACGTAGTCCCATTTGTTCAGTTTGTGTTTTGTTTCCATTGCCCAGTCAGACGTGGTACTTGAAAGTAGGCTGCTAAGACTGATGTCAAAGAGGATACTGCCTATGTTTTCTTCTAGACGTTGCATGGTTTCGGGTGTGACATTGAAGTAAAAGCCGAGGGAGGAGGCTGCAGTTCCCCCCAGAGCGAGCGTAGCGGGGACCCTGCGTCCCTGTCAGCGCACCTTCCCGCACCGCGAAGGTCCGAAGCGTGTGGGCGGGGCCGCAGGAGTTCTCCCAGGAGGGTGTCCCCGTCGCTGTCCGGAGTCCACCGCCAGAGGGGGGGCGGGGCAACGGCCGGGCAGCGTCTGGGCGGCGGCGCGCGCGCCAGGAGAGGAGCGCGCGGCTGCTGGGCCGCCGTCCTGGGAGGCGTGGGAGGCGTCGGCGAGCCGCGCCTGCCTGCCCAGAGCCGAGCCCGGCGGAGTCCGGCCGCGCGGTGCTGCTCTCTCCCGGGCCGGGCTCGTCCGTTCCGCCGGCGTCCGTGGACGCCGCTCCGTGTCCCCGCTGGGCACAGCAGCCCGGGCCCTCCACAGCCACGGCCGCTAGCCTGAGGAGGCCGTCCTTCAGCTCCCGCTCTTCCTGCTCGCCGGACACGGACGACCAGGGCGCCCGCGAAGATGATTCCATCTGGGAGAGGTACCTGGGGGCGTGGGCCTGGGGGCTGGTGGGAGGCGAGCGTGTCCCTGAGAAATAGGATTGTGCGCCGAGAGGTGCCCGTCAGGTGGCGGGACAGCTGTGCGGCGCGGGGAGCGAGGGGCTCTCTTCGTGCGCTTCAGGCGTTCGTGGAACGGGCGGTGTGTGCCGGGCACGGGGCCAGCCTGGGCATGCGGTGCCCGGGAGTCGGGCGCTGAAGCGCCACCCGTGGTCTGGGCTTCTTGGAAGGACAGACGCGAAGTCGATAAGGACACTGGTCTCGATGCGTTCTGAGGAGTGCAGGTCTCCCTCTTTTCGAGGCTACGTTCCGTTGGGGTTTTCATGAAGCCTGTTGTGGCCCTGAAGCTCAGGCCGGTTCAGGGGAAGTGGCCTGTCGAGGGCCACATCATATTTGTGTGCAGAGCCAGTGCTTTCCAAAGCCCTTGAGTGTGCAGAAGTCTACCTGTCAGGGGTGCAGTGGGGGCTGTCCGGGCAGCATTGTGAGCACAGGTCTGTGCCCCACACTTGAAAGTATGGAAAAGAAAGCGGGAGGCTGGAGGGTGCTCCGTTCGTTCCCTCCTTCCACAGAGAGCCTGGAGAGTTGACTTTGGGACAAGTCCTTCCTTTCCTCTGGTCGGTGCGTGTTCAGTGGTCTGGACACTTGGTGAGCAAGGCTGACAGGCTGTTTGACGTACTGGGCCTCACAGCCTGGTTGGAAAGGACAGAGAGGCAGCAACCAATTACCTAGGAGGTACGTAAAAGCAATTTTGTGTTGAGTGTTGAGAAATACGGCATTTCCTGTTAGACTTTGTGACTTAGGCGGTGATGTTGAAGCTGAGAGCAGATGCCGAAAAGAAAAGGAGGACTTGTGCGGGAGAGTGTTGGGACAGGGCAAGGGAGGAGTATGGCCTGTCAGAGGAGCTGAAAGAATGCCCTGGAGACTGGGGCCGCCGCGTAGGGACTGTAGGGTGGGGAAAACAAAACTTTTCGATTGAGGCTGGCGCTTTCTATAGGGTTTTGGAGACTAAGCGTGGTGATTCAGAACGTGGACTCTGGAGCCACACTCTGTCAAATGGGTCCTGGCTCTGCCACCTACGGGCTGTGTGAACTTGGGCAAGTTACTGGACCATTGTGTGTGTCAGTTTCCTGATCTGTAAAACGGGGTTGATTATCATACACACTCCATAGGTGAGTGTAGAGGTGAGAGGATATTTCATATCCCTAAAGTACTTAGAGCAGCGTCTGGCCTTTAGTAGGCGTTAGTAGTGGTTGATTGAGTAAATGGATAAACGCATACATAAGCATTAAAGGCTTGGAGGCTGGGGCTGGCCCCGTGGCCGAGTGGTTAAGTTCGCGCGCTCCGCTGCAGGCGGCCCAGTGTTTCGTCGGTTCGAATCCTGGGCGCGGACATGGCACTGCTCGTCAGACCACGCTGAGGCAGCGTCCCACATGCCACAACTAGAGGAACCCACAACGAAGAATACACAACTATGTACCGGGGGGGCTTTGGGGAGTAAAAGGAAAAAATAAAAATCTTTAAAAAAAAAAAAAAAAAAGGCTTGGAGGCTGTCCCTGGTGAAACGTGTGAACTGGAATGGATTACAGCCAACTTTGTTTCCTTTCCAGCTTGCAGTTGCTACTGACCGCATCTGCAGGACTGTGGAATTAGAAATAATCTCCCTCGACTTGGCGGCTCTTGGTAAAACAATCTAATGCTGTCCAAATTATCCCAGGGAAATAAAAGCCTTTTCAGTAGCATAGTAGGGTTAGGCTTATGTCATATGTATTGTTTATATTGGTTTGTTTAGTGTTTGTGGGTAACTTTTTTTTTTTTTGCAAAGCTGCTCGGTTAGCTATGAAATGGTTCAGACCCAGAGAAAAGTAGAGAGCCGTGTAAGCAGAGCACGCCTTTCCTTGACTCTCTGTCGAGAGCTTTTGTGATTCCAGCCGCTCTCTGCCTCAGACACGGTGCCCTCTGCGTGTGCAGTCATCTAAACAGTGCGGGGTCTGGGACCGTGGAGAAGCCAAGGCAGTATAGTCATGCTTTGCTTAACAGTGGGGATAAGCTCTGAGGAGTAGGTCATGGTCAGGCAATCTGGAGACTGTGCAAACACCACCGAGTTCCTCAACCTGGATGGCAGAGCCTCCTACACACCTAGGCCATGTGGGACTAATCTGATGGGAGCCCCGTTGTTGACTGAAACGTCCCGATGTAGGGCACGACTGTACTTCCCAACTCCAAGGGCACGGAAGTGTAGCCTGTGGGGCTTTTGAGAAGAACGGAGACGCTCAAGGCCTACTCTGGACCCACTGACGCAGAATCTACTGGGATAGTTCCCGGCTTTAAAGACCAGACGTAGTCCTCCTCTGCAGACATCTCCTCGACGGTTTTTCACACTGGGTTTTCCCTCATCTGAGAAAACAGGCCAAGAGATCGTGAGGATCCATAATTAGTGTTTTAATACGTTTGGCAGGACTCAGTGTTTTTCACGTTCTGTGATACTGGGATCTGCATCTCCGCTGTAATGTGTTAAACCTTCAAATCTCGTCCAAAAGCCGTGTCATTACCTAGAGAATCCTTCTGTGACTTGCAGGCGGATTGCCATCTTTCTGCTTCCGCCGCCTCACCTTTAAAATGGGGAGAATACCGGTAACCTACCTTTTGGATGTGAGGATTAAATGAGACAGTTGGTGCAAAGCAGTCGGCACAGGATCTGGCACAAAGTGAAGCCTTCAATAAATTATGATTACAGTAGTTGTGATTTCCCTCCAGTCGGAATATGGTTTAGTTGAAGTTAGTGGCTGTGTCACAGCTGTGTCTCAGGCTGGTGTCTGCCGCCCTGAGCTAAGCCATACAAATCCCTAGAATAACTTTTCAAAAGCCTGTTAGCCTCTTGAGGCTCCTACGCTTCTTTATTTTGTTTTGTTTTATTTTATTTTGTTTTTTTTTTATTGCAGTAACAGTGGATTCTAACATTATATAGCTTTCAGATGTACGTTGTAATATATTTCGAATTCTGTGTAGATTACATCGTGTTCACCCCCCGAAAACTATAGTCCGTCACCTCACATGGGAGCCTCATCACCCCTTTTTGCTCTCTCCCCTCCCCCCTCCCCCTATGGTAACCACCAGTCCAATCTCCTTTGCTCTGTGTGTGTTTGTCATTGTTTTTATCTTCTGCTTAGGAGTGAGCTCACACGGTGTTTGCCTTTCTCCCTCTGATTTATTTCACTTCACATAATACCCTCAAGGTCCATCCACGTTGTCACAAATGGCCGGATCTCATCATTTCTTAGGGCCGAGTAGCATTCCATTGTGTATACATACCACATCTTCTTTATCCGTTCTTCCCTTGATGGGCACCTAGGTTGCTTCCAAGTTCTGGCTGTTGTGAATAACGCTGCGGTGAACCTAGGGGTGCATGTGTCTTTCTGCATTGGTGTTTTCAAGTTCTTTGGATAAATACCCAGCAGTGGGCTAGCTGGATCATATATACGGTAGATGTGTTCCTCGTTTTCTGAGGATACCCCATACTGCTTTCCATAGTGGCGGCACCAGTCTGCCGTCGCACCAGCAGTGCGGGAGAGTTCCCTTCTCTCCACATCCTCTCTCCGACACTTGTCTCTTGTCTTGTTAATTAGAGCCATTCTGACCAGAGGAAGGTGACATCTCCTTGTAGTTGTGGTTTGCATTCCTCTGATCGCTAATGATGTTGAGCCCCTTTCCATATGCCTGTTGGCCATCCGTATACCTTCTTTGGAGAAATCACTGCTCAGATCTTTGGCCCGCCTTTTTAATTGGGTTGTTGATTTTTTTTTTTTTTTTTTTTTTGCTGTTGAGATGTATGAGTTCTTTCTGTATTTGGGATATTAACCCCTTGTCCGATATACGGTTTGCAAGTATCTTCTCCCAGTTGTTAGGTTGTGTTTTGGTTTTGTGGATGGTTTCCTTTGCGGTGCAGAAGATTTTTTTTACTTTGACGTAGTCCCATTTGTTCAGTTTGTGTTTTGTTTCCATTGCCCAGTCAGACGTGGTACTTGAAAGTAGGCTGCTAAGACTGATGTCAAAGAGGATACTGCCTATGTTTTCTTCTAGACGTTGCATGGTTTCGGGTGTGACATTGAAGTAAAAGCCGAGGGAGGAGGCTGCAGTTCCCCCCAGAGCGAGCGTAGCGGGGACCCTGCGTCCCTGTCAGCGCACCTTCCCGCACCGCGAAGGTCCGAAGCGTGTGGGCGGGGCCGCAGGAGTTCTCCCAGGAGGGTGTCCCCGTCGCTGTCCGGAGTCCACCGCCAGAGGGGGGGCGGGGCAACGGCCGGGCAGCGTCTGGGCGGCGGCGCGCGCGCCAGGAGAGGAGCGCGCGGCTGCTGGGCCGCCGTCCTGGGAGGCGTGGGAGGCGTCGGCGAGCCGCGCCTGCCTGCCCAGAGCCGAGCCCGGCGGAGTCCGGCCGCGCGGTGCTGCTCTCTCCCGGGCCGGGCTCGTCCGTTCCGCCGGCGTCCGTGGACGCCGCTCCGTGTCCCCGCTGGGCACAGCAGCCCGGGCCCTCCACAGCCACGGCCGCTAGCCTGAGGAGGCCGTCCTTCAGCTCCCGCTCTTCCTGCTCGCCGGACACGGACGACCAGGGCGCCCGCGAAGATGATTCCATCTGGGAGAGGTACCTGGGGGCGTGGGCCTGGGGGCTGGTGGGAGGCGAGCGTGTCCCTGAGAAATAGGATTGTGCGCCGAGAGGTGCCCGTCAGGTGGCGGGACAGCTGTGCGGCGCGGGGAGCGAGGGGCTCTCTTCGTGCGCTTCAGGCGTTCGTGGAACGGGCGGTGTGTGCCGGGCACGGGGCCAGCCTGGGCATGCGGTGCCCGGGAGTCGGGCGCTGAAGCGCCACCCGTGGTCTGGGCTTCTTGGAAGGACAGACGCGAAGTCGATAAGGACACTGGTCTCGATGCGTTCTGAGGAGTGCACGTCTCCCTCTTTTCGAGGCTACGTTCCGTTGGGGTTTTCATGAAGCCTGTTGTGGCCCTGAAGCTCAGGCCGGTTCAGGGGAAGTGGCCTGTCGAGGGCCACATCATATTTGTGTGCAGAGCCAGTGCTTTCCAAAGCCCTTGAGTGTGCAGAAGTCTACCTGTCAGGGGTGCAGTGGGGGCTGTCCGGGCAGCATTGTGAGCACAGGTCTGTGCCCCACACTTGAAAGTATGGAAAAGAAAGCGGGAGGCTGGAGGGTGCTCCGTTCGTTCCCTCCTTCCACAGAGAGCCTGGAGAGTTGACTTTGGGACAAGTCCTTCCTTTCCTCTGGTCGGTGCGTGTTCAGTGGTCTGGACACTTGGTGAGCAAGGCTGACAGGCTGTTTGACGTACTGGGCCTCACAGCCTGGTTGGAAAGGACAGAGAGGCAGCAACCAATTACCTAGGAGGTACGTAAAAGCAATTTTGTGTTGAGTGTTGAGAAATACGGCATTTCCTGTTAGACTTTGTGACTTAGGCGGTGATGTTGAAGCTGAGAGCAGATGCCGAAAAGAAAAGGAGGACTTGTGCGGGAGAGTGTTGGGACAGGGCAAGGGAGGAGTATGGCCTGTCAGAGGAGCTGAAAGAATGCCCTGGAGACTGGGGCCGCCGCGTAGGGACTGTAGGGTGGGGAAAACAAAACTTTTCGATTGAGGCTGGCGCTTTCTATAGGGTTTTGGAGACTAAGCGTGGTGATTCAGAACGTGGACTCTGGAGCCACACTCTGTCAAATGGGTCCTGGCTCTGCCACCTACGGGCTGTGTGAACTTGGGCAAGTTACTGGACCATTGTGTGTGTCAGTTTCCTGATCTGTAAAACGGGGTTGATTATCATACACACTCCATAGGTGAGTGTAGAGGTGAGAGGATATTTCATATCCCTAAAGTACTTAGAGCAGCGTCTGGCCTTTAGTAGGCGTTAGTAGTGGTTGATTGAGTAAATGGATAAACGCATACATAAGCATTAAAGGCTTGGAGGCTGGGGCTGGCCCCGTGGCCGAGTGGTTAAGTTCGCGCGCTCCGCTGCAGGCGGCCCAGTGTTTCGTCGGTTCGAATCCTGGGCGCGGACATGGCACTGCTCGTCAGACCACGCTGAGGCAGCGTCCCACATGCCACAACTAGAGGAACCCACAACGAAGAATACACAACTATGTACCGGGGGGGCTTTGGGGAGTAAAAGGAAAAAATAAAAATCTTTAAAAAAAAAAAAAAAAAAGGCTTGGAGGCTGTCCCTGGTGAAACGTGTGAACTGGAATGGATTACAGCCAACTTTGTTTCCTTTCCAGCTTGCAGTTGCTACTGACCGCATCTGCAGGACTGTGGAATTAGAAATAATCTCCCTCGACTTGGCGGCTCTTGGTAAAACAATCTAATGCTGTCCAAATTATCCCAGGGAAATAAAAGCCTTTTCAGTAGCATAGTAGGGTTAGGCTTATGTCATATGTATTGTTTATATTGGTTTGTTTAGTGTTTGTGGGTAACTTTTTTTTTTTTTGCAAAGCTGCTCGGTTAGCTATGAAATGGTTCAGACCCAGAGAAAAGTAGAGAGCCGTGTAAGCAGAGCACGCCTTTCCTTGACTCTCTGTCGAGAGCTTTTGTGATTCCAGCCGCTCTCTGCCTCAGACACGGTGCCCTCTGCGTGTGCAGTCATCTAAACAGTGCGGGGTCTGGGACCGTGGAGAAGCCAAGGCAGTATAGTCATGCTTTGCTTAACAGTGGGGATAAGCTCTGAGGAGTAGGTCATGGTCAGGCAATCTGGAGACTGTGCAAACACCACCGAGTTCCTCAACCTGGATGGCAGAGCCTCCTACACACCTAGGCCATGTGGGACTAATCTGATGGGAGCCCCGTTGTTGACTGAAACGTCCCGATGTAGGGCACGACTGTACTTCCCAACTCCAAGGGCACGGAAGTGTAGCCTGTGGGGCTTTTGAGAAGAACGGAGACGCTCAAGGCCTACTCTGGACCCACTGACGCAGAATCTACTGGGATAGTTCCCGGCTTTAAAGACCAGACGTAGTCCTCCTCTGCAGACATCTCCTCGACGGTTTTTCACACTGGGTTTTCCCTCATCTGAGAAAACAGGCCAAGAGATCGTGAGGATCCATAATTAGTGTTTTAATACCTTTGGCAGGACTCAGTGTTTTTCACGTTCTGTGATACTGGGATCTGCATCTCCGCTGTAATGTGTTAAACCTTCAAATCTCGTCCAAAAGCCGTGTCATTACCTAGAGAATCCTTCTGTGACTTGCAGGCGGATTGCCATCTTTCTGCTTCCGCCGCCTCACCTTTAAAATGGGGAGAATACCGGTAACCTACCTTTTGGATGTGAGGATTAAATGAGACAGTTGGTGCAAAGCAGTCGGCACAGGATCTGGCACAAAGTGAAGCCTTCAATAAATTATGATTACAGTAGTTGTGATTTCCCTCCAGTCGGAATATGGTTTAGTTGAAGTTAGTGGCTGTGTCACAGCTGTGTCTCAGGCTGGTGTCTGCCGCCCTGAGCTAAGCCATACAAATCCCTAGAATAACTTTTCAAAAGCCTGTTAGCCTCTTGAGGCTCCTACGCTTCTTTATTTTGTTTTGTTTTATTTTATTTTGTTTTTTTTTTATTGCAGTAACAGTGGATTCTAACATTATATAGCTTTCAGATGTACGTTGTAATATATTTCGAATTCTGTGTAGATTACATCGTGTTCACCCCCCGAAAACTATAGTCCGTCACCTCACATGGGAGCCTCATCACCCCTTTTTGCTCTCTCCCCTCCCCCCTCCCCCTATGGTAACCACCAGTCCAATCTCCTTTGCTCTGTGTGTGTTTGTCATTGTTTTTATCTTCTGCTTAGGAGTGAGCTCACACGGTGTTTGCCTTTCTCCCTCTGATTTATTTCACTTCACATAATACCCTCAAGGTCCATCCACGTTGTCACAAATGGCCGGATCTCATCATTTCTTAGGGCCGAGTAGCATTCCATTGTGTATACATACCACATCTTCTTTATCCGTTCTTCCCTTGATGGGCACCTAGGTTGCTTCCAAGTTCTGGCTGTTGTGAATAACGCTGCGGTGAACCTAGGGGTGCATGTGTCTTTCTGCATTGGTGTTTTCAAGTTCTTTGGATAAATACCCAGCAGTGGGCTAGCTGGATCATATATACGGTAGATGTGTTCCTCGTTTTCTGAGGATACCCCATACTGCTTTCCATAGTGGCGGCACCAGTCTGCCGTCGCACCAGCAGTGCGGGAGAGTTCCCTTCTCTCCACATCCTCTCTCCGACACTTGTCTCTTGTCTTGTTAATTAGAGCCATTCTGACCAGAGGAAGGTGACATCTCCTTGTAGTTGTGGTTTGCATTCCTCTGATCGCTAATGATGTTGAGCCCCTTTCCATATGCCTGTTGGCCATCCGTATACCTTCTTTGGAGAAATCACTGCTCAGATCTTTGGCCCGCCTTTTTAATTGGGTTGTTGATTTTTTTTTTTTTTTTTTTTTTTTGCTGTTGAGATGTATGAGTTCTTTCTGTATTTGGGATATTAACCCCTTGTCCGATATACGGTTTGCAAGTATCTTCTCCCAGTTGTTAGGTTGTGTTTTGGTTTTGTGGATGGTTTCCTTTGCGGTGCAGAAGATTTTTTTTACTTTGACGTAGTCCCATTTGTTCAGTTTGTGTTTTGTTTCCATTGCCCAGTCAGACGTGGTACTTGAAAGTAGGCTGCTAAGACTGATGTCAAAGAGGATACTGCCTATGTTTTCTTCTAGACGTTGCATGGTTTCGGGTGTGACATTGAAGTAAAAGCCGAGGGAGGAGGCTGCAGTTCCCCCCAGAGCGAGCGTAGCGGGGACCCTGCGTCCCTGTCAGCGCACCTTCCCGCACCGCGGAGGTCCGAAGCGTGTGGGCGGGGCCGCAGGAGTTCTCCCAGGAGGGTGTCCCCGTCGCTGTCCGCAGTCCACCGCCAGAGGGGGGGCGGGGCAACGGCCGGGCAGCGTCTGGGCGGCGGCGCGCGCGCCAGGAGAGGAGCGCGCGGCTGCTGGGCCGCCGTCCTGGGAGGCGTGGGAGGCGTCGGCGAGCCGCGCCTGCCTGCCCAGAGCCGAGCCCGGCGGAGTCCGGCCGCGCGGTGCTGCTCTCTCCCGGGCCGGGCTCGTCCGTTCCGCCGGCGTCCGTGGACGCCGCTCCGTGTCCCCGCTGGGCACAGCAGCCCGGGCCCTCCACAGCCACGGCCGCTAGCCTGAGGAGGCCGTCCTTCAGCTCCCGCTCTTCCTGCTCGCCGGACACGGACGACCAGGGCGCCCGCGAAGATGATTCCATCTGGGAGAGGTACCTGGGGGCGTGGGCCTGGGGGCTGGTGGGAGGCGAGCGTGTCCCTGAGAAATAGGATTGTGCGCCGAGAGGTGCCCGTCAGGTGGCGGGACAGCTGTGCGGCGCGGGGAGCGAGGGGCTCTCTTCGTGCGCTTCAGGCGTTCGTGGAACGGGCGGTGTGTGCCGGGCACGGGGCCAGCCTGGGCATGCGGTGCCCGGGAGTCGGGCGCTGAAGCGCCACCCGTGGTCTGGGCTTCTTGGAAGGACAGACGCGAAGTCGATAAGGACACTGGTCTCGATGCGTTCTGAGGAGTGCACGTCTCCCTCTTTTCGAGGCTACGTTCCGTTGGGGTTTTCATGAAGCCTGTTGTGGCCCTGAAGCTCAGGCCGGTTCAGGGGAAGTGGCCTGTCGAGGGCCACATCATATTTGTGTGCAGAGCCAGTGCTTTCCAAAGCCCTTGAGTGTGCAGAAGTCTACCTGTCAGGGGTGCAGTGGGGGCTGTCCGGGCAGCATTGTGAGCACAGGTCTGTGCCCCACACTTGAAAGTATGGAAAAGAAAGCGGGAGGCTGGAGGGTGCTCCGTTCGTTCCCTCCTTCCACAGAGAGCCTGGAGAGTTGACTTTGGGACAAGTCCTTCCTTTCCTCTGGTCGGTGCGTGTTCAGTGGTCTGGACACTTGGTGAGCAAGGCTGACAGGCTGTTTGACGTACTGGGCCTCACAGCCTGGTTGGAAAGGACAGAGAGGCAGCAACCAATTACCTAGGAGGTACGTAAAAGCAATTTTGTGTTGAGTGTTGAGAAATACGGCATTTCCTGTTAGACTTTGTGACTTAGGCGGTGATGTTGAAGCTGAGAGCAGATGCCGAAAAGAAAAGGAGGACTTGTGCGGGAGAGTGTTGGGACAGGGCAAGGGAGGAGTATGGCCTGTCAGAGGAGCTGAAAGAATGCCCTGGAGACTGGGGCCGCCGCGTAGGGACTGTAGGGTGGGGAAAACAAAACTTTTCGATTGAGGCTGGCGCTTTCTATAGGGTTTTGGAGACTAAGCGTGGTGATTCAGAACGTGGACTCTGGAGCCACACTCTGTCAAATGGGTCCTGGCTCTGCCACCTACGGGCTGTGTGAACTTGGGCAAGTTACTGGACCATTGTGTGTGTCAGTTTCCTGATCTGTAAAACGGGGTTGATTATCATACACACTCCATAGGTGAGTGTAGAGGTGAGAGGATATTTCATATCCGTAAAGTACTTAGAGCAGCGTCTGGCCTTTAGTAGGCGTTAGTAGTGGTTGATTGAGTAAATGGATAAACGCATACATAAGCATTAAAGGCTTGGAGGCTGGGGCTGGCCCCGTGGCCGAGTGGTTAAGTTCGCGCGCTCCGCTGCAGGCGGCCCAGTGTTTCGTCGGTTCGAATCCTGGGCGCGGACATGGCACTGCTCGTCAGACCACGCTGAGGCAGCGTCCCACATGCCACAACTAGAGGAACCCACAACGAAGAATACACAACTATGTACCGGGGGGGCTTTGGGGAGTAAAAGGAAAAAATAAAAATCTTTAAAAAAAAAAAAAAAAAAGGCTTGGAGGCTGTCCCTGGTGAAACGTGTGAACTGGAATGGATTACAGCCAACTTTGTTTCCTTTCCAGCTTGCAGTTGCTACTGACCGCATCTGCAGGACTGTGGAATTAGAAATAATCTCCCTCGACTTGGCGGCTCTTGGTAAAACAATCTAATGCTGTCCAAATTATCCCAGGGAAATAAAAGCCTTTTCAGTAGCATAGTAGGGTTAGGCTTATGTCATATGTATTGTTTATATTGGTTTGTTTAGTGTTTGTGGGTAACTTTTTTTTTTTTTTTTTTTTGCAAAGCTGCTCGGTTAGCTATGAAATGGTTCAGACCCAGAGAAAAGTAGAGAGCCGTGTAAGCAGAGCACGCCTTTCCTTGACTCTCTGTCGAGAGCTTTTGTGATTCCAGCCGCTCTCTGCCTCAGACACGGTGCCCTCTGCGTGTGCAGTCATCTAAACAGTGCGGGGTCTGGGACCGTGGAGAAGCCAAGGCAGTATAGTCATGCTTTGCTTAACAGTGGGGATAAGCTCTGAGGAGTAGGTCATGGTCAGGCAATCTGGAGACTGTGCAAACACCACCGAGTTCCTCAACCTGGATGGCAGAGCCTCCTACACACCTAGGCCATGTGGGACTAATCTGATGGGAGCCCCGTTGTTGACTGAAACGTCCCGATGTAGGGCACGACTGTACTTCCCAACTCCAAGGGCACGGAAGTGTAGCCTGTGGGGCTTTTGAGAAGAACGGAGACGCTCAAGGCCTACTCTGGACCCACTGACGCAGAATCTACTGGGATAGTTCCCGGCTTTAAAGACCAGACGTAGTCCTCCTCTGCAGACATCTCCTCGACGGTTTTTCACACTGGGTTTTCCCTCATCTGAGAAAACAGGCCAAGAGATCGTGAGGATCCATAATTAGTGTTTTAATACGTTTGGCAGGACTCAGTGTTTTTCACGTTCTGTGATACTGGGATCTGCATCTCCGCTGTAATGTGTTAAACCTTCAAATCTCGTCCAAAAGCCGTGTCATTACCTAGAGAATCCTTCTGTGACTTGCAGGCGGATTGCCATCTTTCTGCTTCCGCCGCCTCACCTTTAAAATGGGGAGAATACCGGTAACCTACCTTTTGGATGTGAGGATTAAATGAGACAGTTGGTGCAAAGCAGTCGGCACAGGATCTGGCACAAAGTGAAGCCTTCAATAAATTATGATTACAGTAGTTGTGATTTCCCTCCAGTCGGAATATGGTTTAGTTGAAGTTAGTGGCTGTGTCACAGCTGTGTCTCAGGCTGGTGTCTGCCGCCCTGAGCTAAGCCATACAAATCCCTAGAATAACTTTTCAAAAGCCTGTTAGCCTCTTGAGGCTCCTACGCTTCTTTATTTTGTTTTGTTTTATTTTATTTTGTTTTTTTTTTATTGCAGTAACAGTGGATTCTAACATTATATAGCTTTCAGATGTACGTTGTAATATATTTCGAATTCTGTGTAGATTACATCGTGTTCACCCCCCGAAAACTATAGTCCGTCACCTCACATGGGAGCCTCATCACCCCTTTTTGCTCTCTCCCCTCCCCCCTCCCCCTATGGTAACCACCAGTCCAATCTCCTTTGCTCTGTGTGTGTTTGTCATTGTTTTTATCTTCTGCTTAGGAGTGAGCTCACACGGTGTTTGCCTTTCTCCCTCTGATTTATTTCACTTCACATAATACCCTCAAGGTCCATCCACGTTGTCACAAATGGCCGGATCTCATCATTTCTTAGGGCCGAGTAGCATTCCATTGTGTATACATACCACATCTTCTTTATCCGTTCTTCCCTTGATGGGCACCTAGGTTGCTTCCAAGTTCTGGCTGTTGTGAATAACGCTGCGGTGAACCTAGGGGTGCATGTGTCTTTCTGCATTGGTGTTTTCAAGTTCTTTGGATAAATACCCAGCAGTGGGCTAGCTGGATCATATATACGGTAGATGTGTTCCTCGTTTTCTGAGGATACCCCATACTGCTTTCCATAGTGGCGGCACCAGTCTGCCGTCGCACCAGCAGTGCGGGAGAGTTCCCTTCTCTCCACATCCTCTCTCCGACACTTGTCTCTTGTCTTGTTAATTAGAGCCATTCTGACCAGAGGAAGGTGACATCTCCTTGTAGTTGTGGTTTGCATTCCTCTGATCGCTAATGATGTTGAGCCCCTTTCCATATGCCTGTTGGCCATCCGTATACCTTCTTTGGAGAAATCACTGCTCAGATCTTTGGCCCGCCTTTTTAATTGGGTTGTTGATTTTTTTTTTTTTTTTTTTTTTTGCTGTTGAGATGTATGAGTTCTTTCTGTATTTGGGATATTAACCCCTTATCCGATATACGGTTTGCAAGTATCTTCTCCCAGTTGTTAGGTTGTGTTTTGGTTTTGTGGATGGTTTCCTTTGCGGTGCAGAAGATTTTTTTTACTTTGACGTAGTCCCATTTGTTCAGTTTGTGTTTTGTTTCCATTGCCCAGTCAGACGTGGTACTTGAAAGTAGGCTGCTAAGACTGATGTCAAAGAGGATACTGCCTATGTTTTCTTCTAGACGTTGCATGGTTTCGGGTGTGACATTGAAGTAAAAGCCGAGGGAGGAGGCTGCAGTTCCCCCCAGAGCGAGCGTAGCGGGGACCCTGCGTCCCTGTCAGCGCACCTTCCCGCACCGCGAAGGTCCGAAGCGTGTGGGCGGGGCCGCAGGAGTTCTCCCAGGAGGGTGTCCCCGTCGCTGTCCGGAGTCCACCGCCAGAGGGGGGGCGGGGCAACGGCCGGGCAGCGTCTGGGCGGCGGCGCGCGCGCCAGGAGAGGAGCGCGCGGCTGCTGGGCCGCCGTCCTGGGAGGCGTGGGAGGCGTCGGCGAGCCGCGCCTGCCTGCCCAGAGCCGAGCCCGGCGGAGTCCGGCCGCGCGGTGCTGCTCTCTCCCGGGCCGGGCTCGTCCGTTCCGCCGGCGTCCGTGGACGCCGCTCCGTGTCCCCGCTGGGCACAGCAGCCCGGGCCCTCCACAGCCACGGCCGCTAGCCTGAGGAGGCCGTCCTTCAGCTCCCGCTCTTCCTGCTCGCCGGACACGGACGACCAGGGCGCCCGCGAAGATGATTCCATCTGGGAGAGGTACCTGGGGGCGTGGGCCTGGGGGCTGGTGGGAGGCGAGCGTGTCCCTGAGAAATAGGATTGTGCGCCGAGAGGTGCCCGTCAGGTGGCGGGACAGCTGTGCGGCGCGGGGAGCGAGGGGCTCTCTTCGTGCGCTTCAGGCGTTCGTGGAACGGGCGGTGTGTGCCGGGCACGGGGCCAGCCTGGGCATGCGGTGCCCGGGAGTCGGGCGCTGAAGCGCCACCCGTGGTCTGGGCTTCTTGGAAGGACAGACGCGAAGTCGATAAGGACACTGGTCTCGATGCGTTCTGAGGAGTGCAGGTCTCCCTCTTTTCGAGGCTACGTTCCGTTGGGGTTTTCATGAAGCCTGTTGTGGCCCTGAAGCTCAGGCCGGTTCAGGGGAAGTGGCCTGTCGAGGGCCACATCATATTTGTGTGCAGAGCCAGTGCTTTCCAAAGCCCTTGAGTGTGCAGAAGTCTACCTGTCAGGGGTGCAGTGGGGGCTGTCCGGGCAGCATTGTGAGCACAGGTCTGTGCCCCACACTTGAAAGTATGGAAAAGAAAGCGGGAGGCTGGAGGGTGCTCCGTTCGTTCCCTCCTTCCACGGAGAGCCTGGAGAGTTGACTTTGGGACAAGTCCTTCCTTTCCTCTGGTCGGTGCGTGTTCAGTGGTCTGGACACTTGGTGAGCAAGGCTGACAGGCTGTTTGACGTACTGGGCCTCACAGCCTGGTTGGAAAGGACAGAGAGGCAGCAACCAATTACCTAGGAGGTACGTAAAAGCAATTTTGTGTTGAGTGTTGAGAAATACGGCATTTCCTGTTAGACTTTGTGACTTAGGCGGTGATGTTGAAGCTGAGAGCAGATGCCGAAAAGAAAAGGAGGACTTGTGCGGGAGAGTGTTGGGACAGGGCAAGGGAGGAGTATGGCCTGTCAGAGGAGCTGAAAGAATGCCCTGGAGACTGGGGCCGCCGCGTAGGGACTGTAGGGTGGGGAAAACAAAACTTTTCGATTGAGGCTGGCGCTTTCTATAGGGTTTTGGAGACTAAGCGTGGTGATTCAGAACGTGGACTCTGGAGCCACACTCTGTCAAATGGGTCCTGGCTCTGCCACCTACGGGCTGTGTGAACTTGGGCAAGTTACTGGACCATTGTGTGTGTCAGTTTCCTGATCTGTAAAACGGGGTTGATTATCATACACACTCCATAGGTGAGTGTAGAGGTGAGAGGATATTTCATATCCGTAAAGTACTTAGAGCAGCGTCTGGCCTTTAGTAGGCGTTAGTAGTGGTTGATTGAGTAAATGGATAAACGCATACATAAGCATTAAAGGCTTGGAGGCTGGGGCTGGCCCCGTGGCCGAGTGGTTAAGTTCGCGCGCTCCGCTGCAGGCGGCCCAGTGTTTCGTCGGTTCGAATCCTGGGCGCGGACATGGCACTGCTCGTCAGACCACGCTGAGGCAGCGTCCCACATGCCACAACTAGAGGAACCCACAACGAAGAATACACAACTATGTACCGGGGGGGCTTTGGGGAGTAAAAGGAAAAAATAAAAATCTTTAAAAAAAAAAAAAAAAAAGGCTTGGAGGCTGTCCCTGGTGAAACGTGTGAACTGGAATGGATTACAGCCAACTTTGTTTCCTTTCCAGCTTGCAGTTGCTACTGACCGCATCTGCAGGACTGTGGAATTAGAAATAATCTCCCTCGACTTGGCGGCTCTTGGTAAAACAATCTAATGCTGTCCAAATTATCCCAGGGAAATAAAAGCCTTTTCAGTAGCATAGTAGGGTTAGGCTTATGTCATATGTATTGTTTATATTGGTTTGTTTAGTGTTTGTGGGTAACTTTTTTTTTTTTTTTTTTTTGCAAAGCTGCTCGGTTAGCTATGAAATGGTTCAGACCCAGAGAAAAGTAGAGAGCCGTGTAAGCAGAGCACGCCTTTCCTTGACTCTCTGTCGAGAGCTTTTGTGATTCCAGCCGCTCTCTGCCTCAGACACGGTGCCCTCTGCGTGTGCAGTCATCTAAACAGTGCGGGGTCTGGGACCGTGGAGAAGCCAAGGCAGTATAGTCATGCTTTGCTTAACAGTGGGGATAAGCTCTGAGGAGTAGGTCATGGTCAGGCAATCTGGAGACTGTGCAAACACCACCGAGTTCCTCAACCTGGATGGCAGAGCCTCCTACACACCTAGGCCATGTGGGACTAATCTGATGGGAGCCCCGTTGTTGACTGAAACGTCCCGATGTAGGGCACGACTGTACTTCCCAACTCCAAGGGCACGGAAGTGTAGCCTGTGGGGCTTTTGAGAAGAACGGAGACGCTCAAGGCCTACTCTGGACCCACTGACGCAGAATCTACTGGGATAGTTCCCGGCTTTAAAGACCAGACGTAGTCCTCCTCTGCAGACATCTCCTCGACGGTTTTTCACACTGGGTTTTCCCTCATCTGAGAAAACAGGCCAAGAGATCGTGAGGATCCATAATTAGTGTTTTAATACGTTTGGCAGGACTCAGTGTTTTTCACGTTCTGTGATACTGGGATCTGCATCTCCGCTGTAATGTGTTAAACCTTCAAATCTCGTCCAAAAGCCGTGTCATTACCTAGAGAATCCTTCTGTGACTTGCAGGCGGATTGCCATCTTTCTGCTTCCGCCGCCTCACCTTTAAAATGGGGAGAATACCGGTAACCTACCTTTTGGATGTGAGGATTAAATGAGACAGTTGGTGCAAAGCAGTCGGCACAGGATCTGGCACAAAGTGAAGCCTTCAATAAATTATGATTACAGTAGTTGTGATTTCCCTCCAGTCGGAATATGGTTTAGTTGAAGTTAGTGGCTGTGTCACAGCTGTGTCTCAGGCTGGTGTCTGCCGCCCTGAGCTAAGCCATACAAATCCCTAGAATAACTTTTCAAAAGCCTGTTAGCCTCTTGAGGCTCCTACGCTTCTTTATTTTGTTTTGTTTTATTTTATTTTGTTTTTTTTTTATTGCAGTAACAGTGGATTCTAACATTATATAGCTTTCAGATGTACGTTGTAATATATTTCGAATTCTGTGTAGATTACATCGTGTTCACCCCCCGAAAACTATAGTCCGTCACCTCACATGGGAGCCTCATCACCCCTTTTTGCTCTCTCCCCTCCCCCCTCCCCCTATGGTAACCACCAGTCCAATCTCCTTTGCTCTGTGTGTGTTTGTCATTGTTTTTATCTTCTGCTTAGGAGTGAGCTCACACGGTGTTTGCCTTTCTCCCTCTGATTTATTTCACTTCACATAATACCCTCAAGGTCCATCCACGTTGTCACAAATGGCCGGATCTCATCATTTCTTAGGGCCGAGTAGCATTCCATTGTGTATACATACCACATCTTCTTTATCCGTTCTTCCCTTGATGGGCACCTAGGTTGCTTCCAAGTTCTGGCTGTTGTGAATAACGCTGCGGTGAACCTAGGGGTGCATGTGTCTTTCTGCATTGGTGTTTTCAAGTTCTTTGGATAAATACCCAGCAGTGGGCTAGCTGGATCATATATACGGTAGATGTGTTCCTCGTTTTCTGAGGATACCCCATACTGCTTTCCATAGTGGCGGCACCAGTCTGCCGTCGCACCAGCAGTGCGGGAGAGTTCCCTTCTCTCCACATCCTCTCTCCGACACTTGTCTCTTGTCTTGTTAATTAGAGCCATTCTGACCAGAGGAAGGTGACATCTCCTTGTAGTTGTGGTTTGCATTCCTCTGATCGCTAATGATGTTGAGCCCCTTTCCATATGCCTGTTGGCCATCCGTATACCTTCTTTGGAGAAATCACTGCTCAGATCTTTGGCCCGCCTTTTTAATTGGGTTGTTGATTTTTTTTTTTTTTTTTTTTTTTTGCTGTTGAGATGTATGAGTTCTTTCTGTATTTGGGATATTAACCCCTTATCCGATATACGGTTTGCAAGTATCTTCTCCCAGTTGTTAGGTTGTGTTTTGGTTTTGTGGATGGTTTCCTTTGCGGTGCAGAAGATTTTTTTTACTTTGACGTAGTCCCATTTGTTCAGTTTGTGTTTTGTTTCCATTGCCCAGTCAGACGTGGTACTTGAAAGTAGGCTGCTAAGACTGATGTCAAAGAGGATACTGCCTATGTTTTCTTCTAGACGTTGCATGGTTTCGGGTGTGACATTGAAGTAAAAGCCGAGGGAGGAGGCTGCAGTTCCCCCCAGAGCGAGCGTAGCGGGGACCCTGCGTCCCTGTCAGCGCACCTTCCCGCACCGCGGAGGTCCGAAGCGTGTGGGCGGGGCCGCAGGAGTTCTCCCAGGAGGGTGTCCCCGTCGCTGTCCGCAGTCCACCGCCAGAGGGGGGGCGGGGCAACGGCCGGGCAGCGTCTGGGCGGCGGCGCGCGCGCCAGGAGAGGAGCGCGCGGCTGCTGGGCCGCCGTCCTGGGAGGCGTGGGAGGCGTCGGCGAGCCGCGCCTGCCTGCCCAGAGCCGAGCCCGGCGGAGTCCGGCCGCGCGGTGCTGCTCTCTCCCGGGCCGGGCTCGTCCGTTCCGCCGGCGTCCGTGGACGCCGCTCCGTGTCCCCGCTGGGCACAGCAGCCCGGGCCCTCCACAGCCACGGCCGCTAGCCTGAGGAGGCCGTCCTTCAGCTCCCGCTCTTCCTGCTCGCCGGACACGGACGACCAGGGCGCCCGCGAAGATGATTCCATCTGGGAGAGGTACCTGGGGGCGTGGGCCTGGGGGCTGGTGGGAGGCGAGCGTGTCCCTGAGAAATAGGATTGTGCGCCGAGAGGTGCCCGTCAGGTGGCGGGACAGCTGTGCGGCGCGGGGAGCGAGGGGCTCTCTTCGTGCGCTTCAGGCGTTCGTGGAACGGGCGGTGTGTGCCGGGCACGGGGCCAGCCTGGGCATGCGGTGCCCGGGAGTCGGGCGCTGAAGCGCCACCCGTGGTCTGGGCTTCTTGGAAGGACAGACGCGAAGTCGATAAGGACACTGGTCTCGATGCGTTCTGAGGAGTGCAGGTCTCCCTCTTTTCGAGGCTACGTTCCGTTGGGGTTTTCATGAAGCCTGTTGTGGCCCTGAAGCTCAGGCCGGTTCAGGGGAAGTGGCCTGTCGAGGGCCACATCATATTTGTGTGCAGAGCCAGTGCTTTCCAAAGCCCTTGAGTGTGCAGAAGTCTACCTGTCAGGGGTGCAGTGGGGGCTGTCCGGGCAGCATTGTGAGCACAGGTCTGTGCCCCACACTTGAAAGTATGGAAAAGAAAGCGGGAGGCTGGAGGGTGCTCCGTTCGTTCCCTCCTTCCACAGAGAGCCTGGAGAGTTGACTTTGGGACAAGTCCTTCCTTTCCTCTGGTCGGTGCGTGTTCAGTGGTCTGGACACTTGGTGAGCAAGGCTGACAGGCTGTTTGACGTACTGGGCCTCACAGCCTGGTTGGAAAGGACAGAGAGGCAGCAACCAATTACCTAGGAGGTACGTAAAAGCAATTTTGTGTTGAGTGTTGAGAAATACGGCATTTCCTGTTAGACTTTGTGACTTAGGCGGTGATGTTGAAGCTGAGAGCAGATGCCGAAAAGAAAAGGAGGACTTGTGCGGGAGAGTGTTGGGACAGGGCAAGGGAGGAGTATGGCCTGTCAGAGGAGCTGAAAGAATGCCCTGGAGACTGGGGCCGCCGCGTAGGGACTGTAGGGTGGGGAAAACAAAACTTTTCGATTGAGGCTGGCGCTTTCTATAGGGTTTTGGAGACTAAGCGTGGTGATTCAGAACGTGGACTCTGGAGCCACACTCTGTCAAATGGGTCCTGGCTCTGCCACCTACGGGCTGTGTGAACTTGGGCAAGTTACTGGACCATTGTGTGTGTCAGTTTCCTGATCTGTAAAACGGGGTTGATTATCATACACACTCCATAGGTGAGTGTAGAGGTGAGAGGATATTTCATATCCGTAAAGTACTTAGAGCAGCGTCTGGCCTTTAGTAGGCGTTAGTAGTGGTTGATTGAGTAAATGGATAAACGCATACATAAGCATTAAAGGCTTGGAGGCTGGGGCTGGCCCCGTGGCCGAGTGGTTAAGTTCGCGCGCTCCGCTGCAGGCGGCCCAGTGTTTCGTCGGTTCGAATCCTGGGCGCGGACATGGCACTGCTCGTCAGACCACGCTGAGGCAGCGTCCCACATGCCACAACTAGAGGAACCCACAACGAAGAATACACAACTATGTACCGGGGGGGCTTTGGGGAGTAAAAGGAAAAAATAAAAATCTTTAAAAAAAAAAAAAAAAAAGGCTTGGAGGCTGTCCCTGGTGAAACGTGTGAACTGGAATGGATTACAGCCAACTTTGTTTCCTTTCCAGCTTGCAGTTGCTACTGACCGCATCTGCAGGACTGTGGAATTAGAAATAATCTCCCTCGATTTGGCGGCTCTTGGTAAAACAATCTAATGCTGTCCAAATTATCCCAGGGAAATAAAAGCCTTTTCAGTAGCATAGTAGGGTTAGGCTTATGTCATATGTATTGTTTATATTGGTTTGTTTAGTGTTTGTGGGTAACTTTTTTTTTTTTTTTTTTTTGCAAAGCTGCTCGGTTAGCTATGAAATGGTTCAGACCCAGAGAAAAGTAGAGAGCCGTGTAAGCAGAGCACGCCTTTCCTTGACTCTCTGTCGAGAGCTTTTGTGATTCCAGCCGCTCTCTGCCTCAGACACGGTGCCCTCTGCGTGTGCAGTCATCTAAACAGTGCGGGGTCTGGGACCGTGGAGAAGCCAAGGCAGTATAGTCATGCTTTGCTTAACAGTGGGGATAAGCTCTGAGGAGTAGGTCATGGTCAGGCAATCTGGAGACTGTGCAAACACCACCGAGTTCCTCAACCTGGATGGCAGAGCCTCCTACACACCTAGGCCATGTGGGACTAATCTGATGGGAGCCCCGTTGTTGACTGAAACGTCCCGATGTAGGGCACGACTGTACTTCCCAACTCCAAGGGCACGGAAGTGTAGCCTGTGGGGCTTTTGAGAAGAACAGAGACGCTCAAGGCCTACTCTGGACCCACTGACGCAGAATCTACTGGGATAGTTCCCGGCTTTAAAGACCAGACGTAGTCCTCCTCTGCAGACATCTCCTCGACGGTTTTTCACACTGGGTTTTCCCTCATCTGAGAAAACAGGCCAAGAGATCGTGAGGATCCATAATTAGTGTTTTAATACGTTTGGCAGGACTCAGTGTTTTTCACGTTCTGTGATACTGGGATCTGCATCTCCGCTGTAATGTGTTAAACCTTCAAATCTCGTCCAAAAGCCGTGTCATTACCTAGAGAATCCTTCTGTGACTTGCAGGCGGATTGCCATCTTTCTGCTTCCGCCGCCTCACCTTTAAAATGGGGAGAATACCGGTAACCTACCTTTTGGATGTGAGGATTAAATGAGACAGTTGGTGCAAAGCAGTCGGCACAGGATCTGGCACAAAGTGAAGCCTTCAATAAATTATGATTACAGTAGTTGTGATTTCCCTCCAGTCGGAATATGGTTTAGTTGAAGTTAGTGGCTGTGTCACAGCTGTGTCTCAGGCTGGTGTCTGCCGCCCTGAGCTAAGCCATACAAATCCCTAGAATAACTTTTCAAAAGCCTGTTAGCCTCTTGAGGCTCCTACGCTTCTTTATTTTGTTTTGTTTTATTTTATTTTGTTTTTTTTTATTGCAGTAACAGTGGATTCTAACATTATATAGCTTTCAGATGTACGTTGTAATATATTTCGAATTCTGTGTAGATTACATCGTGTTCACCCCCCGAAAACTATAGTCCGTCACCTCACATGGGAGCCTCATCACCCCTTTTTGCTCTCTCCCCTCCCCCCTCCCCCTATGGTAACCACCAGTCCAATCTCCTTTGCTCTGTGTGTGTTTGTCATTGTTTTTATCTTCTGCTTAGGAGTGAGCTCACACGGTGTTTGCCTTTCTCCCTCTGATTTATTTCACTTCACATAATACCCTCAAGGTCCATCCACGTTGTCACAAATGGCCGGATCTCATCATTTCTTAGGGCCGAGTAGCATTCCATTGTGTATACATACCACATCTTCTTTATCCGTTCTTCCCTTGATGGGCACCTAGGTTGCTTCCAAGTTCTGGCTGTTGTGAATAACGCTGCGGTGAACCTAGGGGTGCATGTGTCTTTCTGCATTGGTGTTTTCAAGTTCTTTGGATAAATACCCAGCAGTGGGCTAGCTGGATCATATATACGGTAGATGTGTTCCTCGTTTTCTGAGGATACCCCATACTGCTTTCCATAGTGGCGGCACCAGTCTGCCGTCGCACCAGCAGTGCGGGAGAGTTCCCTTCTCTCCACATCCTCTCTCCGACACTTGTCTCTTGTCTTGTTAATTAGAGCCATTCTGACCAGAGGAAGGTGACATCTCCTTGTAGTTGTGGTTTGCATTCCTCTGATCGCTAATGATGTTGAGCCCCTTTCCATATGCCTGTTGGCCATCCGTATACCTTCTTTGGAGAAATCACTGCTCAGATCTTTGGCCCGCCTTTTTAATTGGGTTGTTGATTTTTTTTTTTTTTTTTTTTTTGCTGTTGAGATGTATGAGTTCTTTCTGTATTTGGGATATTAACCCCTTGTCCGATATACGGTTTGCAAGTATCTTCTCCCAGTTGTTAGGTTGTGTTTTGGTTTTGTGGATGGTTTCCTTTGCGGTGCAGAAGATTTTTTTTACTTTGACGTAGTCCCATTTGTTCAGTTTGTGTTTTGTTTCCATTGCCCAGTCAGACGTGGTACTTGAAAGTAGGCTGCTAAGACTGATGTCAAAGAGGATACTGCCTATGTTTTCTTCTAGACGTTGCATGGTTTCGGGTGTGACATTGAAGTAAAAGCCGAGGGAGGAGGCTGCAGTTCCCCCCAGAGCGAGCGTAGCGGGGACCCTGCGTCCCTGTCAGCGCACCTTCCCGCACCGCGGAGGTCCGAAGCGTGTGGGCGGGGCCGCAGGAGTTCTCCCAGGAGGGTGTCCCCGTCGCTGTCCGCAGTCCACCGCCAGAGGGGGGGCGGGGCAACGGCCGGGCAGCGTCTGGGCGGCGGCGCGCGCGCCAGGAGAGGAGCGCGCGGCTGCTGGGCCGCCGTCCTGGGAGGCGTGGGAGGCGTCGGCGAGCCGCGCCTGCCTGCCCAGAGCCGAGCCCGGCGGAGTCCGGCCGCGCGGTGCTGCTCTCTCCCGGGCCGGGCTCGTCCGTTCCGCCGGCGTCCGTGGACGCCGCTCCGTGTCCCCGCTGGGCACAGCAGCCCGGGCCCTCCACAGCCACGGCCGCTAGCCTGAGGAGGCCGTCCTTCAGCTCCCGCTCTTCCTGCTCGCCGGACACGGACGACCAGGGCGCCCGCGAAGATGATTCCATCTGGGAGAGGTACCTGGGGGCGTGGGCCTGGGGGCTGGTGGGAGGCGAGCGTGTCCCTGAGAAATAGGATTGTGCGCCGAGAGGTGCCCGTCAGGTGGCGGGACAGCTGTGCGGCGCGGGGAGCGAGGGGCTCTCTTCGTGCGCTTCAGGCGTTCGTGGAACGGGCGGTGTGTGCCGGGCACGGGGCCAGCCTGGGCATGCGGTGCCCGGGAGTCGGGCGCTGAAGCGCCACCCGTGGTCTGGGCTTCTTGGAAGGACAGACGCGAAGTCGATAAGGACACTGGTCTCGATGCGTTCTGAGGAGTGCACGTCTCCCTCTTTTCGAGGCTACGTTCCGTTGGGGTTTTCATGAAGCCTGTTGTGGCCCTGAAGCTCAGGCCGGTTCAGGGGAAGTGGCCTGTCGAGGGCCACATCATATTTGTGTGCAGAGCCAGTGCTTTCCAAAGCCCTTGAGTGTGCAGAAGTCTACCTGTCAGGGGTGCAGTGGGGGCTGTCCGGGCAGCATTGTGAGCACAGGTCTGTGCCCCACACTTGAAAGTATGGAAAAGAAAGCGGGAGGCTGGAGGGTGCTCCGTTCGTTCCCTCCTTCCACAGAGAGCCTGGAGAGTTGACTTTGGGACAAGTCCTTCCTTTCCTCTGGTCGGTGCGTGTTCAGTGGTCTGGACACTTGGTGAGCAAGGCTGACAGGCTGTTTGACGTACTGGGCCTCACAGCCTGGTTGGAAAGGACAGAGAGGCAGCAACCAATTACCTAGGAGGTACGTAAAAGCAATTTTGTGTTGAGTGTTGAGAAATACGGCATTTCCTGTTAGACTTTGTGACTTAGGCGGTGATGTTGAAGCTGAGAGCAGATGCCGAAAAGAAAAGGAGGACTTGTGCGGGAGAGTGTTGGGACAGGGCAAGGGAGGAGTATGGCCTGTCAGAGGAGCTGAAAGAATGCCCTGGAGACTGGGGCCGCCGCGTAGGGACTGTAGGGTGGGGAAAACAAAACTTTTCGATTGAGGCTGGCGCTTTCTATAGGGTTTTGGAGACTAAGCGTGGTGATTCAGAACGTGGACTCTGGAGCCACACTCTGTCAAATGGGTCCTGGCTCTGCCACCTACGGGCTGTGTGAACTTGGGCAAGTTACTGGACCATTGTGTGTGTCAGTTTCCTGATCTGTAAAACGGGGTTGATTATCATACACACTCCATAGGTGAGTGTAGAGGTGAGAGGATATTTCATATCCGTAAAGTACTTAGAGCAGCGTCTGGCCTTTAGTAGGCGTTAGTAGTGGTTGATTGAGTAAATGGATAAACGCATACATAAGCATTAAAGGCTTGGAGGCTGGGGCTGGCCCCGTGGCCGAGTGGTTAAGTTCGCGCGCTCCGCTGCAGGCGGCCCAGTGTTTCGTCGGTTCGAATCCTGGGCGCGGACATGGCACTGCTCGTCAGACCACGCTGAGGCAGCGTCCCACATGCCACAACTAGAGGAACCCACAACGAAGAATACACAACTATGTACCGGGGGGGCTTTGGGGAGTAAAAGGAAAAAATAAAAATCTTTAAAAAAAAAAAAAAAAAGGCTTGGAGGCTGTCCCTGGTGAAACGTGTGAACTGGAATGGATTACAGCCAACTTTGTTTCCTTTCCAGCTTGCAGTTGCTACTGACCGCATCTGCAGGACTGTGGAATTAGAAATAATCTCCCTCGACTTGGCGGCTCTTGGTAAAACAATCTAATGCTGTCCAAATTATCCCAGGGAAATAAAAGCCTTTTCAGTAGCATAGTAGGGTTAGGCTTATGTCATATGTATTGTTTATATTGGTTTGTTTAGTGTTTGTGGGTAACTTTTTTTTTTTTTTTTTTTTGCAAAGCTGCTCGGTTAGCTATGAAATGGTTCAGACCCAGAGAAAAGTAGAGAGCCGTGTAAGCAGAGCACGCCTTTCCTTGACTCTCTGTCGAGAGCTTTTGTGATTCCAGCCGCTCTCTGCCTCAGACACGGTGCCCTCTGCGTGTGCAGTCATCTAAACAGTGCGGGGTCTGGGACCGTGGAGAATCCAAGGCAGTATAGTCATGCTTTGCTTAACAGTGGGGATAAGCTCTGAGGAGTAGGTCATGGTCAGGCAATCTGGAGACTGTGCAAACACCACCGAGTTCCTCAACCTGGATGGCAGAGCCTCCTACACACCTAGGCCATGTGGGACTAATCTGATGGGAGCCCCGTTGTTGACTGAAACGTCCCGATGTAGGGCACGACTGTACTTCCCAACTCCAAGGGCACGGAAGTGTAGCCTGTGGGGCTTTTGAGAAGAACAGAGACGCTCAAGGCCTACTCTGGACCCACTGACGCAGAATCTACTGGGATAGTTCCCGGCTTTAAAGACCAGACGTAGTCCTCCTCTGCAGACATCTCCTCGACGGTTTTTCACACTGGGTTTTCCCTCATCTGAGAAAACAGGCCAAGAGATCGTGAGGATCCATAATTAGTGTTTTAATACGTTTGGCAGGACTCAGTGTTTTTCACGTTCTGTGATACTGGGATCTGCATCTCCGCTGTAATGTGTTAAACCTTCAAATCTCGTCCAAAAGCCGTGTCATTACCTAGAGAATCCTTCTGTGACTTGCAGGCGGATTGCCATCTTTCTGCTTCCGCCGCCTCACCTTTAAAATGGGGAGAATACCGGTAACCTACCTTTTGGATGTGAGGATTAAATGAGACAGTTGGTGCAAAGCAGTCGGCACAGGATCTGGCACAAAGTGAAGCCTTCAATAAATTATGATTACAGTAGTTGTGATTTCCCTCCAGTCGGAATATGGTTTAGTTGAAGTTAGTGGCTGTGTCACAGCTGTGTCTCAGGCTGGTGTCTGCCGCCCTGAGCTAAGCCATACAAATCCCTAGAATAACTTTTCAAAAGCCTGTTAGCCTCTTGAGGCTCCTACGCTTCTTTATTTTGTTTTGTTTTATTTTATTTTGTTTTTTTTTTATTGCAGTAACAGTGGATTCTAACATTATATAGCTTTCAGATGTACGTTGTAATATATTTCGAATTCTGTGTAGATTACATCGTGTTCACCCCCCGAAAACTATAGTCCGTCACCTCACATGGGAGCCTCATCACCCCTTTTTGCTCTCTCCCCTCCCCCCTCCCCCTATGGTAACCACCAGTCCAATCTCCTTTGCTCTGTGTGTGTTTGTCATTGTTTTTATCTTCTGCTTAGGAGTGAGCTCACACGGTGTTTGCCTTTCTCCCTCTGATTTATTTCACTTCACATAATACCCTCAAGGTCCATCCACGTTGTCACAAATGGCCGGATCTCATCATTTCTTAGGGCCGAGTAGCATTCCATTGTGTATACATACCACATCTTCTTTATCCGTTCTTCCCTTGATGGGCACCTAGGTTGCTTCCAAGTTCTGGCTGTTGTGAATAACGCTGCGGTGAACCTAGGGGTGCATGTGTCTTTCTGCATTGGTGTTTTCAAGTTCTTTGGATAAATACCCAGCAGTGGGCTAGCTGGATCATATATACGGTAGATGTGTTCCTCGTTTTCTGAGGATACCCCATACTGCTTTCCATAGTGGCGGCACCAGTCTGCCGTCGCACCAGCAGTGCGGGAGAGTTCCCTTCTCTCCACATCCTCTCTCCGACACTTGTCTCTTGTCTTGTTAATTAGAGCCATTCTGACCAGAGGAAGGTGACATCTCCTTGTAGTTGTGGTTTGCATTCCTCTGATCGCTAATGATGTTGAGCCCCTTTCCATATGCCTGTTGGCCATCCGTATACCTTCTTTGGAGAAATCACTGCTCAGATCTTTGGCCCGCCTTTTTAATTGGGTTGTTGATTTTTTTTTTTTTTTTTTTTTTTTGCTGTTGAGATGTATGAGTTCTTTCTGTATTTGGGATATTAACCCCTTGTCCGATATACGGTTTGCAAGTATCTTCTCCCAGTTGTTAGGTTGTGTTTTGGTTTTGTGGATGGTTTCCTTTGCGGTGCAGAAGATTTTTTTTACTTTGACGTAGTCCCATTTGTTCAGTTTGTGTTTTGTTTCCATTGCCCAGTCAGACGTGGTACTTGAAAGTAGGCTGCTAAGACTGATGTCAAAGAGGATACTGCCTATGTTTTCTTCTAGACGTTGCATGGTTTCGGGTGTGACATTGAAGTAAAAGCCGAGGGAGGAGGCTGCAGTTCCCCCCAGAGCGAGCGTAGCGGGGACCCTGCGTCCCTGTCAGCGCACCTTCCCGCACCGCGAAGGTCCGAAGCGTGTGGGCGGGGCCGCAGGAGTTCTCCCAGGAGGGTGTCCCCGTCGCTGTCCGGAGTCCACCGCCAGAGGGGGGGCGGGGCAACGGCCGGGCAGCGTCTGGGCGGCGGCGCGCGCGCCAGGAGAGGAGCGCGCGGCTGCTGGGCCGCCGTCCTGGGAGGCGTGGGAGGCGTCGGCGAGCCGCGCCTGCCTGCCCAGAGCCGAGCCCGGCGGAGTCCGGCCGCGCGGTGCTGCTCTCTCCCGGGCCGGGCTCGTCCGTTCCGCCGGCGTCCGTGGACGCCGCTCCGTGTCCCCGCTGGGCACAGCAGCCCGGGCCCTCCACAGCCACGGCCGCTAGCCTGAGGAGGCCGTCCTTCAGCTCCCGCTCTTCCTGCTCGCCGGACACGGACGACCAGGGCGCCCGCGAAGATGATTCCATCTGGGAGAGGTACCTGGGGGCGTGGGCCTGGGGGCTGGTGGGAGGCGAGCGTGTCCCTGAGAAATAGGATTGTGCGCCGAGAGGTGCCCGTCAGGTGGCGGGACAGCTGTGCGGCGCGGGGAGCGAGGGGCTCTCTTCGTGCGCTTCAGGCGTTCGTGGAACGGGCGGTGTGTGCCGGGCACGGGGCCAGCCTGGGCATGCGGTGCCCGGGAGTCGGGCGCTGAAGCGCCACCCGTGGTCTGGGCTTCTTGGAAGGACAGACGCGAAGTCGATAAGGACACTGGTCTCGATGCGTTCTGAGGAGTGCACGTCTCCCTCTTTTCGAGGCTACGTTCCGTTGGGGTTTTCATGAAGCCTGTTGTGGCCCTGAAGCTCAGGCCGGTTCAGGGGAAGTGGCCTGTCGAGGGCCACATCATATTTGTGTGCAGAGCCAGTGCTTTCCAAAGCCCTTGAGTGTGCAGAAGTCTACCTGTCAGGGGTGCAGTGGGGGCTGTCCGGGCAGCATTGTGAGCACAGGTCTGTGCCCCACACTTGAAAGTATGGAAAAGAAAGCGGGAGGCTGGAGGGTGCTCCGTTCGTTCCCTCCTTCCACAGAGAGCCTGGAGAGTTGACTTTGGGACAAGTCCTTCCTTTCCTCTGGTCGGTGCGTGTTCAGTGGTCTGGACACTTGGTGAGCAAGGCTGACAGGCTGTTTGACGTACTGGGCCTCACAGCCTGGTTGGAAAGGACAGAGAGGCAGCAACCAATTACCTAGGAGGTACGTAAAAGCAATTTTGTGTTGAGTGTTGAGAAATACGGCATTTCCTGTTAGACTTTGTGACTTAGGCGGTGATGTTGAAGCTGAGAGCAGATGCCGAAAAGAAAAGGAGGACTTGTGCGGGAGAGTGTTGGGACAGGGCAAGGGAGGAGTATGGCCTGTCAGAGGAGCTGAAAGAATGCCCTGGAGACTGGGGCCGCCGCGTAGGGACTGTAGGGTGGGGAAAACAAAACTTTTCGATTGAGGCTGGCGCTTTCTATAGGGTTTTGGAGACTAAGCGTGGTGATTCAGAACGTGGACTCTGGAGCCACACTCTGTCAAATGGGTCCTGGCTCTGCCACCTACGGGCTGTGTGAACTTGGGCAAGTTACTGGACCATTGTGTGTGTCAGTTTCCTGATCTGTAAAACGGGGTTGATTATCATACACACTCCATAGGTGAGTGTAGAGGTGAGAGGATATTTCATATCCGTAAAGTACTTAGAGCAGCGTCTGGCCTTTAGTAGGCGTTAGTAGTGGTTGATTGAGTAAATGGATAAACGCATACATAAGCATTAAAGGCTTGGAGGCTGGGGCTGGCCCCGTGGCCGAGTGGTTAAGTTCGCGCGCTCCGCTGCAGGCGGCCCAGTGTTTCGTCGGTTCGAATCCTGGGCGCGGACATGGCACTGCTCGTCAGAGCACGCTGAGGCAGCGTCCCACATGCCACAACTAGAGGAACCCACAACGAAGAATACACAACTATGTACCGGGGGGGCTTTGGGGAGTAAAAGGAAAAAATAAAAATCTTTAAAAAAAAAAAAAAAAAAGGCTTGGAGGCTGTCCCTGGTGAAACGTGTGAACTGGAATGGATTACAGCCAACTTTGTTTCCTTTCCAGCTTGCAGTTGCTACTGACCGCATCTGCAGGACTGTGGAATTAGAAATAATCTCCCTCGACTTGGCGGCTCTTGGTAAAACAATCTAATGCTGTCCAAATTATCCCAGGGAAATAAAAGCCTTTTCAGTAGCATAGTAGGGTTAGGCTTATGTCATATGTATTGTTTATATTGGTTTGTTTAGTGTTTGTGGGTAACTTTTTTTTTTTTTTTTTTTTGCAAAGCTGCTCGGTTAGCTATGAAATGGTTCAGACCCAGAGAAAAGTAGAGAGCCGTGTAAGCAGAGCACGCCTTTCCTTGACTCTCTGTCGAGAGCTTTTGTGATTCCAGCCGCTCTCTGCCTCAGACACGGTGCCCTCTGCGTGTGCAGTCATCTAAACAGTGCGGGGTCTGGGACCGTGGAGAAGCCAAGGCAGTATAGTCATGCTTTGCTTAACAGTGGGGATAAGCTCTGAGGAGTAGGTCATGGTCAGGCAATCTGGAGACTGTGCAAACACCACCGAGTTCCTCAACCTGGATGGCAGAGCCTCCTACACACCTAGGCCATGTGGGACTAATCTGATGGGAGCCCCGTTGTTGACTGAAACGTCCCGATGTAGGGCACGACTGTACTTCCCAACTCCAAGGGCACGGAAGTGTAGCCTGTGGGGCTTTTGAGAAGAACAGAGACGCTCAAGGCCTACTCTGGACCCACTGACGCAGAATCTACTGGGATAGTTCCCGGCTTTAAAGACCAGACGTAGTCCTCCTCTGCAGACATCTCCTCGACGGTTTTTCACACTGGGTTTTCCCTCATCTGAGAAAACAGGCCAAGAGATCGTGAGGATCCATAATTAGTGTTTTAATACGTTTGGCAGGACTCAGTGTTTTTCACGTTCTGTGATACTGGGATCTGCATCTCCGCTGTAATGTGTTAAACCTTCAAATCTCGTCCAAAAGCCGTGTCATTACCTAGAGAATCCTTCTGTGACTTGCAGGCGGATTGCCATCTTTCTGCTTCCGCCGCCTCACCTTTAAAATGGGGAGAATACCGGTAACCTACCTTTTGGATGTGAGGATTAAATGAGACAGTTGGTGCAAAGCAGTCGGCACAGGATCTGGCACAAAGTGAAGCCTTCAATAAATTATGATTACAGTAGTTGTGATTTCCCTCCAGTCGGAATATGGTTTAGTTGAAGTTAGTGGCTGTGTCACAGCTGTGTCTCAGGCTGGTGTCTGCCGCCCTGAGCTAAGCCATACAAATCCCTAGAATAACTTTTCAAAAGCCTGTTAGCCTCTTGAGGCTCCTACGCTTCTTTATTTTGTTTTGTTTTATTTTATTTTGTTTTTTTTTTATTGCAGTAACAGTGGATTCTAACATTATATAGCTTTCAGATGTACGTTGTAATATATTTCGAATTCTGTGTAGATTACATCGTGTTCACCCCCCGAAAACTATAGTCCGTCACCTCACATGGGAGCCTCATCACCCCTTTTTGCTCTCTCCCCTCCCCCCTCCCCCTATGGTAACCACCAGTCCAATCTCCTTTGCTCTGTGTGTGTTTGTCATTGTTTTTATCTTCTGCTTAGGAGTGAGCTCACACGGTGTTTGCCTTTCTCCCTCTGATTTATTTCACTTCACATAATACCCTCAAGGTCCATCCACGTTGTCACAAATGGCCGGATCTCATCATTTCTTAGGGCCGAGTAGCATTCCATTGTGTATACATACCACATCTTCTTTATCCGTTCTTCCCTTGATGGGCACCTAGGTTGCTTCCAAGTTCTGGCTGTTGTGAATAACGCTGCGGTGAACCTAGGGGTGCATGTGTCTTTCTGCATTGGTGTTTTCAAGTTCTTTGGATAAATACCCAGCAGTGGGCTAGCTGGATCATATATACGGTAGATGTGTTCCTCGTTTTCTGAGGATACCCCATACTGCTTTCCATAGTGGCGGCACCAGTCTGCCGTCGCACCAGCAGTGCGGGAGAGTTCCCTTCTCTCCACATCCTCTCTCCGACACTTGTCTCTTGTCTTGTTAATTAGAGCCATTCTGACCAGAGGAAGGTGACATCTCCTTGTAGTTGTGGTTTGCATTCCTCTGATCGCTAATGATGTTGAGCCCCTTTCCATATGCCTGTTGGCCATCCGTATACCTTCTTTGGAGAAATCGCTGCTCAGATCTTTGGCCCGCCTTTTTAATTGGGTTGTTGATTTTTTTTTTTTTTTTTTTTTTTGCTGTTGAGATGTATGAGTTCTTTCTGTATTTGGGATATTAACCCCTTGTCCGATATACGGTTTGCAAGTATCTTCTCCCAGTTGTTAGGTTGTGTTTTGGTTTTGTGGATGGTTTCCTTTGCGGTGCAGAAGATTTTTTTTACTTTGACGTAGTCCCATTTGTTCAGTTTGTGTTTTGTTTCCATTGCCCAGTCAGACGTGGTACTTGAAAGTAGGCTGCTAAGACTGATGTCAAAGAGGATACTGCCTATGTTTTCTTCTAGACGTTGCATGGTTTCGGGTGTGACATTGAAGTAAAAGCCGAGGGAGGAGGCTGCAGTTCCCCCCAGAGCGAGCGTAGCGGGGACCCTGCGTCCCTGTCAGCGCACCTTCCCGCACCGCGAAGGTCCGAAGCGTGTGGGCGGGGCCGCAGGAGTTCTCCCAGGAGGGTGTCCCCGTCGCTGTCCGGAGTCCACCGCCAGAGGGGGGGCGGGGCAACGGCCGGGCAGCGTCTGGGCGGCGGCGCGCGCGCCAGGAGAGGAGCGCGCGGCTGCTGGGCCGCCGTCCTGGGAGGCGTGGGAGGCGTCGGCGAGCCGCGCCTGCCTGCCCAGAGCCGAGCCCGGCGGAGTCCGGCCGCGCGGTGCTGCTCTCTCCCGGGCCGGGCTCGTCCGTTCCGCCGGCGTCCGTGGACGCCGCTCCGTGTCCCCGCTGGGCACAGCAGCCCGGGCCCTCCACAGCCACGGCCGCTAGCCTGAGGAGGCCGTCCTTCAGCTCCCGCTCTTCCTGCTCGCCGGACACGGACGACCAGGGCGCCCGCGAAGATGATTCCATCTGGGAGAGGTACCTGGGGGCGTGGGCCTGGGGGCTGGTGGGAGGCGAGCGTGTCCCTGAGAAATAGGATTGTGCGCCGAGAGGTGCCCGTCAGGTGGCGGGACAGCTGTGCGGCGCGGGGAGCGAGGGGCTCTCTTCGTGCGCTTCAGGCGTTCGTGGAACGGGCGGTGTGTGCCGGGCACGGGGCCAGCCTGGGCATGCGGTGCCCGGGAGTCGGGCGCTGAAGCGCCACCCGTGGTCTGGGCTTCTTGGAAGGACAGACGCGAAGTCGATAAGGACACTGGTCTCGATGCGTTCTGAGGAGTGCACGTCTCCCTCTTTTCGAGGCTACGTTCCGTTGGGGTTTTCATGAAGCCTGTTGTGGCCCTGAAGCTCAGGCCGGTTCAGGGGAAGTGGCCTGTCGAGGGCCACATCATATTTGTGTGCAGAGCCAGTGCTTTCCAAAGCCCTTGAGTGTGCAGAAGTCTACCTGTCAGGGGTGCAGTGGGGGCTGTCCGGGCAGCATTGTGAGCACAGGTCTGTGCCCCACACTTGAAAGTATGGAAAAGAAAGCGGGAGGCTGGAGGGTGCTCCGTTCGTTCCCTCCTTCCACAGAGAGCCTGGAGAGTTGACTTTGGGACAAGTCCTTCCTTTCCTCTGGTCGGTGCGTGTTCAGTGGTCTGGACACTTGGTGAGCAAGGCTGACAGGCTGTTTGACGTACTGGGCCTCACAGCCTGGTTGGAAAGGACAGAGAGGCAGCAACCAATTACCTAGGAGGTACGTAAAAGCAATTTTGTGTTGAGTGTTGAGAAATACGGCATTTCCTGTTAGACTTTGTGACTTAGGCGGTGATGTTGAAGCTGAGAGCAGATGCCGAAAAGAAAAGGAGGACTTGTGCGGGAGAGTGTTGGGACAGGGCAAGGGAGGAGTATGGCCTGTCAGAGGAGCTGAAAGAATGCCCTGGAGACTGGGGCCGCCGCGTAGGGACTGTAGGGTGGGGAAAACAAAACTTTTCGATTGAGGCTGGCGCTTTCTATAGGGTTTTGGAGACTAAGCGTGGTGATTCAGAACGTGGACTCTGGAGCCACACTCTGTCAAATGGGTCCTGGCTCTGCCACCTACGGGCTGTGTGAACTTGGGCAAGTTACTGGACCATTGTGTGTGTCAGTTTCCTGATCTGTAAAACGGGGTTGATTATCATACACACTCCATAGGTGAGTGTAGAGGTGAGAGGATATTTCATATCCGTAAAGTACTTAGAGCAGCGTCTGGCCTTTAGTAGGCGTTAGTAGTGGTTGATTGAGTAAATGGATAAACGCATACATAAGCATTAAAGGCTTGGAGGCTGGGGCTGGCCCCGTGGCCGAGTGGTTAAGTTCGCGCGCTCCGCTGCAGGCGGCCCAGTGTTTCGTCGGTTCGAATCCTGGGCGCGGACATGGCACTGCTCGTCAGACCACGCTGAGGCAGCGTCCCACATGCCACAACTAGAGGAACCCACAACGAAGAATACACAACTATGTACCGGGGGGGCTTTGGGGAGTAAAAGGAAAAAATAAAAATCTTTAAAAAAAAAAAAAAAAAAGGCTTGGAGGCTGTCCCTGGTGAAACGTGTGAACTGGAATGGATTACAGCCAACTTTGTTTCCTTTCCAGCTTGCAGTTGCTACTGACCGCATCTGCAGGACTGTGGAATTAGAAATAATCTCCCTCGACTTGGCGGCTCTTGGTAAAACAATCTAATGCTGTCCAAATTATCCCAGGGAAATAAAAGCCTTTTCAGTAGCATAGTAGGGTTAGGCTTATGTCATATGTATTGTTTATATTGGTTTGTTTAGTGTTTGTGGGTAACTTTTTTTTTTTTTTTTTTTTTGCAAAGCTGCTCGGTTAGCTATGAAATGGTTCAGACCCAGAGAAAAGTAGAGAGCCGTGTAAGCAGAGCACGCCTTTCCTTGACTCTCTGTCGAGAGCTTTTGTGATTCCAGCCGCTCTCTGCCTCAGACACGGTGCCCTCTGCGTGTGCAGTCATCTAAACAGTGCGGGGTCTGGGACCGTGGAGAATCCAAGGCAGTATAGTCATGCTTTGCTTAACAGTGGGGATAAGCTCTGAGGAGTAGGTCATGGTCAGGCAATCTGGAGACTGTGCAAACACCACCGAGTTCCTCAACCTGGATGGCAGAGCCTCCTACACACCTAGGCCATGTGGGACTAATCTGATGGGAGCCCCGTTGTTGACTGAAACGTCCCGATGTAGGGCACGACTGTACTTCCCAACTCCAAGGGCACGGAAGTGTAGCCTGTGGGGCTTTTGAGAAGAACAGAGACGCTCAAGGCCTACTCTGGACCCACTGACGCAGAATCTACTGGGATAGTTCCCGGCTTTAAAGACCAGACGTAGTCCTCCTCTGCAGACATCTCCTCGACGGTTTTTCACACTGGGTTTTCCCTCATCTGAGAAAACAGGCCAAGAGATCGTGAGGATCCATAATTAGTGTTTTAATACGTTTGGCAGGACTCAGTGTTTTTCACGTTCTGTGATACTGGGATCTGCATCTCCGCTGTAATGTGTTAAACCTTCAAATCTCGTCCAAAAGCCGTGTCATTACCTAGAGAATCCTTCTGTGACTTGCAGGCGGATTGCCATCTTTCTGCTTCCGCCGCCTCACCTTTAAAATGGGGAGAATACCGGTAACCTACCTTTTGGATGTGAGGATTAAATGAGACAGTTGGTGCAAAGCAGTCGGCACAGGATCTGGCACAAAGTGAAGCCTTCAATAAATTATGATTACAGTAGTTGTGATTTCCCTCCAGTCGGAATATGGTTTAGTTGAAGTTAGTGGCTGTGTCACAGCTGTGTCTCAGGCTGGTGTCTGCCGCCCTGAGCTAAGCCATACAAATCCCTAGAATAACTTTTCAAAAGCCTGTTAGCCTCTTGAGGCTCCTACGCTTCTTTATTTTGTTTTGTTTTATTTTATTTTGTTTTTTTTTTATTGCAGTAACAGTGGATTCTAACATTATATAGCTTTCAGATGTACGTTGTAATATATTTCGAATTCTGTGTAGATTACATCGTGTTCACCCCCCGAAAACTATAGTCCGTCACCTCACATGGGAGCCTCATCACCCCTTTTTGCTCTCTCCCCTCCCCCCTCCCCCTATGGTAACCACCAGTCCAATCTCCTTTGCTCTGTGTGTGTTTGTCATTGTTTTTATCTTCTGCTTAGGAGTGAGCTCACACGGTGTTTGCCTTTCTCCCTCTGATTTATTTCACTTCACATAATACCCTCAAGGTCCATCCACGTTGTCACAAATGGCCGGATCTCATCATTTCTTAGGGCCGAGTAGCATTCCATTGTGTATACATACCACATCTTCTTTATCCGTTCTTCCCTTGATGGGCACCTAGGTTGCTTCCAAGTTCTGGCTGTTGTGAATAACGCTGCGGTGAACCTAGGGGTGCATGTGTCTTTCTGCATTGGTGTTTTCAAGTTCTTTGGATAAATACCCAGCAGTGGGCTAGCTGGATCATATATACGGTAGATGTGTTCCTCGTTTTCTGAGGATACCCCATACTGCTTTCCATAGTGGCGGCACCAGTCTGCCGTCGCACCAGCAGTGCGGGAGAGTTCCCTTCTCTCCACATCCTCTCTCCGACACTTGTCTCTTGTCTTGTTAATTAGAGCCATTCTGACCAGAGGAAGGTGACATCTCCTTGTAGTTGTGGTTTGCATTCCTCTGATCGCTAATGATGTTGAGCCCCTTTCCATATGCCTGTTGGCCATCCGTATACCTTCTTTGGAGAAATCACTGCTCAGATCTTTGGCCCGCCTTTTTAATTGGGTTGTTGATTTTTTTTTTTTTTTTTTTTTTTTGCTGTTGAGATGTATGAGTTCTTTCTGTATTTGGGATATTAACCCCTTGTCCGATATACGGTTTGCAAGTATCTTCTCCCAGTTGTTAGGTTGTGTTTTGGTTTTGTGGATGGTTTCCTTTGCGGTGCAGAAGATTTTTTTTACTTTGACGTAGTCCCATTTGTTCAGTTTGTGTTTTGTTTCCATTGCCCAGTCAGACGTGGTACTTGAAAGTAGGCTGCTAAGACTGATGTCAAAGAGGATACTGCCTATGTTTTCTTCTAGACGTTGCATGGTTTCGGGTGTGACATTGAAGTAAAAGCCGAGGGAGGAGGCTGCAGTTCCCCCCAGAGCGAGCGTAGCGGGGACCCTGCGTCCCTGTCAGCGCACCTTCCCGCACCGCGAAGGTCCGAAGCGTGTGGGCGGGGCCGCAGGAGTTCTCCCAGGAGGGTGTCCCCGTCGCTGTCCGGAGTCCACCGCCAGAGGGGGGGCGGGGCAACGGCCGGGCAGCGTCTGGGCGGCGGCGCGCGCGCCAGGAGAGGAGCGCGCGGCTGCTGGGCCGCCGTCCTGGGAGGCGTGGGAGGCGTCGGCGAGCCGCGCCTGCCTGCCCAGAGCCGAGCCCGGCGGAGTCCGGCCGCGCGGTGCTGCTCTCTCCCGGGCCGGGCTCGTCCGTTCCGCCGGCGTCCGTGGACGCCGCTCCGTGTCCCCGCTGGGCACAGCAGCCCGGGCCCTCCACAGCCACGGCCGCTAGCCTGAGGAGGCCGTCCTTCAGCTCCTGCTCTTCCTGCTCGCCGGACACGGACGACCAGGGCGCCCGCGAAGATGATTCCATCTGGGAGAGGTACCTGGGGGCGTGGGCCTGGGGGCTGGTGGGAGGCGAGCGTGTCCCTGAGAAATAGGATTGTGCGCCGAGAGGTGCCCGTCAGGTGGCGGGACAGCTGTGCGGCGCGGGGAGCGAGGGGCTCTCTTCGTGCGCTTCAGGCGTTCGTGGAACGGGCGGTGTGTGCCGGGCACGGGGCCAGCCTGGGCATGCGGTGCCCGGGAGTCGGGCGCTGAAGCGCCACCCGTGGTCTGGGCTTCTTGGAAGGACAGACGCGAAGTCGATAAGGACACTGGTCTCGATGCGTTCTGAGGAGTGCACGTCTCCCTCTTTTCGAGGCTACGTTCCGTTGGGGTTTTCATGAAGCCTGTTGTGGCCCTGAAGCTCAGGCCGGTTCAGGGGAAGTGGCCTGTCGAGGGCCACATCATATTTGTGTGCAGAGCCAGTGCTTTCCAAAGCCCTTGAGTGTGCAGAAGTCTACCTGTCAGGGGTGCAGTGGGGGCTGTCCGGGCAGCATTGTGAGCACAGGTCTGTGCCCCACACTTGAAAGTATGGAAAAGAAAGCGGGAGGCTGGAGGGTGCTCCGTTCGTTCCCTCCTTCCACAGAGAGCCTGGAGAGTTGACTTTGGGACAAGTCCTTCCTTTCCTCTGGTCGGTGCGTGTTCAGTGGTCTGGACACTTGGTGAGCAAGGCTGACAGGCTGTTTGACGTACTGGGCCTCACAGCCTGGTTGGAAAGGACAGAGAGGCAGCAACCAATTACCTAGGAGGTACGTAAAAGCAATTTTGTGTTGAGTGTTGAGAAATACGGCATTTCCTGTTAGACTTTGTGACTTAGGCGGTGATGTTGAAGCTGAGAGCAGATGCCGAAAAGAAAAGGAGGACTTGTGCGGGAGAGTGTTGGGACAGGGCAAGGGAGGAGTATGGCCTGTCAGAGGAGCTGAAAGAATGCCCTGGAGACTGGGGCCGCCGCGTAGGGACTGTAGGGTGGGGAAAACAAAACTTTTCGATTGAGGCTGGCGCTTTCTATAGGGTTTTGGAGACTAAGCGTGGTGATTCAGAACGTGGACTCTGGAGCCACACTCTGTCAAATGGGTCCTGGCTCTGCCACCTACGGGCTGTGTGAACTTGGGCAAGTTACTGGACCATTGTGTGTGTCAGTTTCCTGATCTGTAAAACGGGGTTGATTATCATACACACTCCATAGGTGAGTGTAGAGGTGAGAGGATATTTCATATCCGTAAAGTACTTAGAGCAGCGTCTGGCCTTTAGTAGGCGTTAGTAGTGGTTGATTGAGTAAATGGATAAACGCATACATAAGCATTAAAGGCTTGGAGGCTGGGGCTGGCCCCGTGGCCGAGTGGTTAAGTTCGCGCGCTCCGCTGCAGGCGGCCCAGTGTTTCGTCGGTTCGAATCCTGGGCGCGGACATGGCACTGCTCGTCAGACCACGCTGAGGCAGCGTCCCACATGCCACAACTAGAGGAACCCACAACGAAGAATACACAACTATGTACCGGGGGGGCTTTGGGGAGTAAAAGGAAAAAATAAAAATCTTTAAAAAAAAAAAAAAAAAAGGCTTGGAGGCTGTCCCTGGTGAAACGTGTGAACTGGAATGGATTACAGCCAACTTTGTTTCCTTTCCAGCTTGCAGTTGCTACTGACCGCATCTGCAGGACTGTGGAATTAGAAATAATCTCCCTCGACTTGGCGGCTCTTGGTAAAACAATCTAATGCTGTCCAAATTATCCCAGGGAAATAAAAGCCTTTTCAGTAGCATAGTAGGGTTAGGCTTATGTCATATGTATTGTTTATATTGGTTTGTTTAGTGTTTGTGGGTAACTTTTTTTTTTTTTTTTTTTGCAAAGCTGCTCGGTTAGCTATGAAATGGTTCAGACCCAGAGAAAAGTAGAGAGCCGTGTAAGCAGAGCACGCCTTTCCTTGACTCTCTGTCGAGAGCTTTTGTGATTCCAGCCGCTCTCTGCCTCAGACACGGTGCCCTCTGCGTGTGCAGTCATCTAAACAGTGCGGGGTCTGGGACCGTGGAGAAGCCAAGGCAGTATAGTCATGCTTTGCTTAACAGTGGGGATAAGCTCTGAGGAGTAGGTCATGGTCAGGCAATCTGGAGACTGTGCAAACACCACCGAGTTCCTCAACCTGGATGGCAGAGCCTCCTACACACCTAGGCCATGTGGGACTAATCTGATGGGAGCCCCGTTGTTGACTGAAACGTCCCGATGTAGGGCACGACTGTACTTCCCAACTCCAAGGGCACGGAAGTGTAGCCTGTGGGGCTTTTGAGAAGAACAGAGACGCTCAAGGCCTACTCTGGACCCACTGACGCAGAATCTACTGGGATAGTTCCCGGCTTTAAAGACCAGACGTAGTCCTCCTCTGCAGACATCTCCTCGACGGTTTTTCACACTGGGTTTTCCCTCATCTGAGAAAACAGGCCAAGAGATCGTGAGGATCCATAATTAGTGTTTTAATACGTTTGGCAGGACTCAGTGTTTTTCACGTTCTGTGATACTGGGATCTGCATCTCCGCTGTAATGTGTTAAACCTTCAAATCTCGTCCAAAAGCCGTGTCATTACCTAGAGAATCCTTCTGTGACTTGCAGGCGGATTGCCATCTTTCTGCTTCCGCCGCCTCACCTTTAAAATGGGGAGAATACCGGTAACCTACCTTTTGGATGTGAGGATTAAATGAGACAGTTGGTGCAAAGCAGTCGGCACAGGATCTGGCACAAAGTGAAGCCTTCAATAAATTATGATTACAGTAGTTGTGATTTCCCTCCAGTCGGAATATGGTTTAGTTGAAGTTAGTGGCTGTGTCACAGCTGTGTCTCAGGCTGGTGTCTGCCGCCCTGAGCTAAGCCATACAAATCCCTAGAATAACTTTTCAAAAGCCTGTTAGCCTCTTGAGGCTCCTACGCTTCTTTATTTTGTTTTGTTTTATTTTATTTTGTTTTTTTTTTATTGCAGTAACAGTGGATTCTAACATTATATAGCTTTCAGATGTACGTTGTAATATATTTCGAATTCTGTGTAGATTACATCGTGTTCACCCCCCGAAAACTATAGTCCGTCACCTCACATGGGAGCCTCATCACCCCTTTTTGCTCTCTCCCCTCCCCCCTCCCCCTATGGTAACCACCAGTCCAATCTCCTTTGCTCTGTGTGTGTTTGTCATTGTTTTTATCTTCTGCTTAGGAGTGAGCTCACACGGTGTTTGCCTTTCTCCCTCTGATTTATTTCACTTCACATAATACCCTCAAGGTCCATCCACGTTGTCACAAATGGCCGGATCTCATCATTTCTTAGGGCCGAGTAGCATTCCATTGTGTATACATACCACATCTTCTTTATCCGTTCTTCCCTTGATGGGCACCTAGGTTGCTTCCAAGTTCTGGCTGTTGTGAATAACGCTGCGGTGAACCTAGGGGTGCATGTGTCTTTCTGCATTGGTGTTTTCAAGTTCTTTGGATAAATACCCAGCAGTGGGCTAGCTGGATCATATATACGGTAGATGTGTTCCTCGTTTTCTGAGGATACCCCATACTGCTTTCCATAGTGGCGGCACCAGTCTGCCGTCGCACCAGCAGTGCGGGAGAGTTCCCTTCTCTCCACATCCTCTCTCCGACACTTGTCTCTTGTCTTGTTAATTAGAGCCATTCTGACCAGAGGAAGGTGACATCTCCTTGTAGTTGTGGTTTGCATTCCTCTGATCGCTAATGATGTTGAGCCCCTTTCCATATGCCTGTTGGCCATCCGTATACCTTCTTTGGAGAAATCACTGCTCAGATCTTTGGCCCGCCTTTTTAATTGGGTTGTTGATTTTTTTTTTTTTTTTTTTTTTTGCTGTTGAGATGTATGAGTTCTTTCTGTATTTGGGATATTAACCCCTTGTCCGATATACGGTTTGCAAGTATCTTCTCCCAGTTGTTAGGTTGTGTTTTGGTTTTGTGGATGGTTTCCTTTGCGGTGCAGAAGATTTTTTTTACTTTGACGTAGTCCCATTTGTTCAGTTTGTGTTTTGTTTCCATTGCCCAGTCAGACGTGGTACTTGAAAGTAGGCTGCTAAGACTGATGTCAAAGAGGATACTGCCTATGTTTTCTTCTAGACGTTGCATGGTTTCGGGTGTGACATTGAAGTAAAAGCCGAGGGAGGAGGCTGCAGTTCCCCCCAGAGCGAGCGTAGCGGGGACCCTGCGTCCCTGTCAGCGCACCTTCCCGCACCGCGGAGGTCCGAAGCGTGTGGGCGGGGCCGCAGGAGTTCTCCCAGGAGGGTGTCCCCGTCGCTGTCCGCAGTCCACCGCCAGAGGGGGGGCGGGGCAACGGCCGGGCAGCGTCTGGGCGGCGGCGCGCGCGCCAGGAGAGGAGCGCGCGGCTGCTGGGCCGCCGTCCTGGGAGGCGTGGGAGGCGTCGGCGAGCCGCGCCTGCCTGCCCAGAGCCGAGCCCGGCGGAGTCCGGCCGCGCGGTGCTGCTCTCTCCCGGGCCGGGCTCGTCCGTTCCGCCGGCGTCCGTGGACGCCGCTCCGTGTCCCCGCTGGGCACAGCAGCCCGGGCCCTCCACAGCCACGGCCGCTAGCCTGAGGAGGCCGTCCTTCAGCTCCTGCTCTTCCTGCTCGCCGGACACGGACGACCAGGGCGCCCGCGAAGATGATTCCATCTGGGAGAGGTACCTGGGGGCGTGGGCCTGGGGGCTGGTGGGAGGCGAGCGTGTCCCTGAGAAATAGGATTGTGCGCCGAGAGGTGCCCGTCAGGTGGCGGGACAGCTGTGCGGCGCGGGGAGCGAGGGGCTCTCTTCGTGCGCTTCAGGCGTTCGTGGAACGGGCGGTGTGTGCCGGGCACGGGGCCAGCCTGGGCATGCGGTGCCCGGGAGTCGGGCGCTGAAGCGCCACCCGTGGTCTGGGCTTCTTGGAAGGACAGACGCGAAGTCGATAAGGACACTGGTCTCGATGCGTTCTGAGGAGTGCACGTCTCCCTCTTTTCGAGGCTACGTTCCGTTGGGGTTTTCATGAAGCCTGTTGTGGCCCTGAAGCTCAGGCCGGTTCAGGGGAAGTGGCCTGTCGAGGGCCACATCATATTTGTGTGCAGAGCCAGTGCTTTCCAAAGCCCTTGAGTGTGCAGAAGTCTACCTGTCAGGGGTGCAGTGGGGGCTGTCCGGGCAGCATTGTGAGCACAGGTCTGTGCCCCACACTTGAAAGTATGGAAAAGAAAGCGGGAGGCTGGAGGGTGCTCCGTTCGTTCCCTCCTTCCACAGAGAGCCTGGAGAGTTGACTTTGGGACAAGTCCTTCCTTTCCTCTGGTCGGTGCGTGTTCAGTGGTCTGGACACTTGGTGAGCAAGGCTGACAGGCTGTTTGACGTACTGGGCCTCACAGCCTGGTTGGAAAGGACAGAGAGGCAGCAACCAATTACCTAGGAGGTACGTAAAAGCAATTTTGTGTTGAGTGTTGAGAAATACGGCATTTCCTGTTAGACTTTGTGACTTAGGCGGTGATGTTGAAGCTGAGAGCAGATGCCGAAAAGAAAAGGAGGACTTGTGCGGGAGAGTGTTGGGACAGGGCAAGGGAGGAGTATGGCCTGTCAGAGGAGCTGAAAGAATGCCCTGGAGACTGGGGCCGCCGCGTAGGGACTGTAGGGTGGGGAAAACAAAACTTTTCGATTGAGGCTGGCGCTTTCTATAGGGTTTTGGAGACTAAGCGTGGTGATTCAGAACGTGGACTCTGGAGCCACACTCTGTCAAATGGGTCCTGGCTCTGCCACCTACGGGCTGTGTGAACTTGGGCAAGTTACTGGACCATTGTGTGTGTCAGTTTCCTGATCTGTAAAACGGGGTTGATTATCATACACACTCCATAGGTGAGTGTAGAGGTGAGAGGATATTTCATATCCGTAAAGTACTTAGAGCAGCGTCTGGCCTTTAGTAGGCGTTAGTAGTGGTTGATTGAGTAAATGGATAAACGCATACATAAGCATTAAAGGCTTGGAGGCTGGGGCTGGCCCCGTGGCCGAGTGGTTAAGTTCGCGCGCTCCGCTGCAGGCGGCCCAGTGTTTCGTCGGTTCGAATCCTGGGCGCGGACATGGCACTGCTCGTCAGACCACGCTGAGGCAGCGTCCCACATGCCACAACTAGAGGAACCCACAACGAAGAATACACAACTATGTACCGGGGGGGCTTTGGGGAGTAAAAGGAAAAAATAAAAATCTTTAAAAAAAAAAAAAAAAAAGGCTTGGAGGCTGTCCCTGGTGAAACGTGTGAACTGGAATGGATTACAGCCAACTTTGTTTCCTTTCCAGCTTGCAGTTGCTACTGACCGCATCTGCAGGACTGTGGAATTAGAAATAATCTCCCTCGACTTGGCGGCTCTTGGTAAAACAATCTAATGCTGTCCAAATTATCCCAGGGAAATAAAAGCCTTTTCAGTAGCATAGTAGGGTTAGGCTTATGTCATATGTATTGTTTATATTGGTTTGTTTAGTGTTTGTGGGTAACTTTTTTTTTTTTTTTTTTTGCAAAGCTGCTCGGTTAGCTATGAAATGGTTCAGACCCAGAGAAAAGTAGAGAGCCGTGTAAGCAGAGCACGCCTTTCCTTGACTCTCTGTCGAGAGCTTTTGTGATTCCAGCCGCTCTCTGCCTCAGACACGGTGCCCTCTGCGTGTGCAGTCATCTAAACAGTGCGGGGTCTGGGACCGTGGAGAATCCAAGGCAGTATAGTCATGCTTTGCTTAACAGTGGGGATAAGCTCTGAGGAGTAGGTCATGGTCAGGCAATCTGGAGACTGTGCAAACACCACCGAGTTCCTCAACCTGGATGGCAGAGCCTCCTACACACCTAGGCCATGTGGGACTAATCTGATGGGAGCCCCGTTGTTGACTGAAACGTCCCGATGTAGGGCACGACTGTACTTCCCAACTCCAAGGGCACGGAAGTGTAGCCTGTGGGGCTTTTGAGAAGAACAGAGACGCTCAAGGCCTACTCTGGACCCACTGACGCAGAATCTACTGGGATAGTTCCCGGCTTTAAAGACCAGACGTAGTCCTCCTCTGCAGACATCTCCTCGACGGTTTTTCACACTGGGTTTTCCCTCATCTGAGAAAACAGGCCAAGAGATCGTGAGGATCCATAATTAGTGTTTTAATACGTTTGGCAGGACTCAGTGTTTTTCACGTTCTGTGATACTGGGATCTGCATCTCCGCTGTAATGTGTTAAACCTTCAAATCTCGTCCAAAAGCCGTGTCATTACCTAGAGAATCCTTCTGTGACTTGCAGGCGGATTGCCATCTTTCTGCTTCCGCCGCCTCACCTTTAAAATGGGGAGAATACCGGTAACCTACCTTTTGGATGTGAGGATTAAATGAGACAGTTGGTGCAAAGCAGTCGGCACAGGATCTGGCACAAAGTGAAGCCTTCAATAAATTATGATTACAGTAGTTGTGATTTCCCTCCAGTCGGAATATGGTTTAGTTGAAGTTAGTGGCTGTGTCACAGCTGTGTCTCAGGCTGGTGTCTGCCGCCCTGAGCTAAGCCATACAAATCCCTAGAATAACTTTTCAAAAGCCTGTTAGCCTCTTGAGGCTCCTACGCTTCTTTATTTTGTTTTGTTTTATTTTATTTTGTTTTTTTTTATTGCAGTAACAGTGGATTCTAACATTATATAGCTTTCAGATGTACGTTGTAATATATTTCGAATTCTGTGTAGATTACATCGTGTTCACCCCCCGAAAACTATAGTCCGTCACCTCACATGGGAGCCTCATCACCCCTTTTTGCTCTCTCCCCTCCCCCCTCCCCCTATGGTAACCACCAGTCCAATCTCCTTTGCTCTGTGTGTGTTTGTCATTGTTTTTATCTTCTGCTTAGGAGTGAGCTCACACGGTGTTTGCCTTTCTCCCTCTGATTTATTTCACTTCACATAATACCCTCAAGGTCCATCCACGTTGTCACAAATGGCCGGATCTCATCATTTCTTAGGGCCGAGTAGCATTCCATTGTGTATACATACCACATCTTCTTTATCCGTTCTTCCCTTGATGGGCACCTAGGTTGCTTCCAAGTTCTGGCTGTTGTGAATAACGCTGCGGTGAACCTAGGGGTGCATGTGTCTTTCTGCATTGGTGTTTTCAAGTTCTTTGGATAAATACCCAGCAGTGGGCTAGCTGGATCATATATACGGTAGATGTGTTCCTCGTTTTCTGAGGATACCCCATACTGCTTTCCATAGTGGCGGCACCAGTCTGCCGTCGCACCAGCAGTGCGGGAGAGTTCCCTTCTCTCCACATCCTCTCTCCGACACTTGTCTCTTGTCTTGTTAATTAGAGCCATTCTGACCAGAGGAAGGTGACATCTCCTTGTAGTTGTGGTTTGCATTCCTCTGATCGCTAATGATGTTGAGCCCCTTTCCATATGCCTGTTGGCCATCCGTATACCTTCTTTGGAGAAATCGCTGCTCAGATCTTTGGCCCGCCTTTTTAATTGGGTTGTTGATTTTTTTTTTTTTTTTTTTTTTTTTGCTGTTGAGATGTATGAGTTCTTTCTGTATTTGGGATATTAACCCCTTATCCGATATACGGTTTGCAAGTATCTTCTCCCAGTTGTTAGGTTGTGTTTTGGTTTTGTGGATGGTTTCCTTTGCGGTGCAGAAGATTTTTTTTACTTTGACGTAGTCCCATTTGTTCAGTTTGTGTTTTGTTTCCATTGCCCAGTCAGACGTGGTACTTGAAAGTAGGCTGCTAAGACTGATGTCAAAGAGGATACTGCCTATGTTTTCTTCTAGACGTTGCATGGTTTCGGGTGTGACATTGAAGTAAAAGCCGAGGGAGGAGGCTGCAGTTCCCCCCAGAGCGAGCGTAGCGGGGACCCTGCGTCCCTGTCAGCGCACCTTCCCGCACCGCGAAGGTCCGAAGCGTGTGGGCGGGGCCGCAGGAGTTCTCCCAGGAGGGTGTCCCCGTCGCTGTCCGGAGTCCACCGCCAGAGGGGGGGCGGGGCAACGGCCGGGCAGCGTCTGGGCGGCGGCGCGCGCGCCAGGAGAGGAGCGCGCGGCTGCTGGGCCGCCGTCCTGGGAGGCGTGGGAGGCGTCGGCGAGCCGCGCCTGCCTGCCCAGAGCCGAGCCCGGCGGAGTCCGGCCGCGCGGTGCTGCTCTCTCCCGGGCCGGGCTCGTCCGTTCCGCCGGCGTCCGTGGACGCCGCTCCGTGTCCCCGCTGGGCACAGCAGCCCGGGCCCTCCACAGCCACGGCCGCTAGCCTGAGGAGGCCGTCCTTCAGCTCCCGCTCTTCCTGCTCGCCGGACACGGACGACCAGGGCGCCCGCGAAGATGATTCCATCTGGGAGAGGTACCTGGGGGCGTGGGCCTGGGGGCTGGTGGGAGGCGAGCGTGTCCCTGAGAAATAGGATTGTGCGCCGAGAGGTGCCCGTCAGGTGGCGGGACAGCTGTGCGGCGCGGGGAGCGAGGGGCTCTCTTCGTGCGCTTCAGGCGTTCGTGGAACGGGCGGTGTGTGCCGGGCACGGGGCCAGCCTGGGCATGCGGTGCCCGGGAGTCGGGCGCTGAAGCGCCACCCGTGGTCTGGGCTTCTTGGAAGGACAGACGCGAAGTCGATAAGGACACTGGTCTCGATGCGTTCTGAGGAGTGCACGTCTCCCTCTTTTCGAGGCTACGTTCCGTTGGGGTTTTCATGAAGCCTGTTGTGGCCCTGAAGCTCAGGCCGGTTCAGGGGAAGTGGCCTGTCGAGGGCCACATCATATTTGTGTGCAGAGCCAGTGCTTTCCAAAGCCCTTGAGTGTGCAGAAGTCTACCTGTCAGGGGTGCAGTGGGGGCTGTCCGGGCAGCATTGTGAGCACAGGTCTGTGCCCCACACTTGAAAGTATGGAAAAGAAAGCGGGAGGCTGGAGGGTGCTCCGTTCGTTCCCTCCTTCCACAGAGAGCCTGGAGAGTTGACTTTGGGACAAGTCCTTCCTTTCCTCTGGTCGGTGCGTGTTCAGTGGTCTGGACACTTGGTGAGCAAGGCTGACAGGCTGTTTGACGTACTGGGCCTCACAGCCTGGTTGGAAAGGACAGAGAGGCAGCAACCAATTACCTAGGAGGTACGTAAAAGCAATTTTGTGTTGAGTGTTGAGAAATACGGCATTTCCTGTTAGACTTTGTGACTTAGGCGGTGATGTTGAAGCTGAGAGCAGATGCCGAAAAGAAAAGGAGGACTTGTGCGGGAGAGTGTTGGGACAGGGCAAGGGAGGAGTATGGCCTGTCAGAGGAGCTGAAAGAATGCCCTGGAGACTGGGGCCGCCGCGTAGGGACTGTAGGGTGGGGAAAACAAAACTTTTCGATTGAGGCTGGCGCTTTCTATAGGGTTTTGGAGACTAAGCGTGGTGATTCAGAACGTGGACTCTGGAGCCACACTCTGTCAAATGGGTCCTGGCTCTGCCACCTACGGGCTGTGTGAACTTGGGCAAGTTACTGGACCATTGTGTGTGTCAGTTTCCTGATCTGTAAAACGGGGTTGATTATCATACACACTCCATAGGTGAGTGTAGAGGTGAGAGGATATTTCATATCCGTAAAGTACTTAGAGCAGCGTCTGGCCTTTAGTAGGCGTTAGTAGTGGTTGATTGAGTAAATGGATAAACGCATACATAAGCATTAAAGGCTTGGAGGCTGGGGCTGGCCCCGTGGCCGAGTGGTTAAGTTCGCGCGCTCCGCTGCAGGCGGCCCAGTGTTTCGTCGGTTCGAATCCTGGGCGCGGACATGGCACTGCTCGTCAGACCACGCTGAGGCAGCGTCCCACATGCCACAACTAGAGGAACCCACAACGAAGAATACACAACTATGTACCGGGGGGGCTTTGGGGAGTAAAAGGAAAAAATAAAAATCTTTAAAAAAAAAAAAAAAAAAGGCTTGGAGGCTGTCCCTGGTGAAACGTGTGAACTGGAATGGATTACAGCCAACTTTGTTTCCTTTCCAGCTTGCAGTTGCTACTGACCGCATCTGCAGGACTGTGGAATTAGAAATAATCTCCCTCGACTTGGCGGCTCTTGGTAAAACAATCTAATGCTGTCCAAATTATCCCAGGGAAATAAAAGCCTTTTCAGTAGCATAGTAGGGTTAGGCTTATGTCATATGTATTGTTTATATTGGTTTGTTTAGTGTTTGTGGGTAACTTTTTTTTTTTTTTTTTTTTGCAAAGCTGCTCGGTTAGCTATGAAATGGTTCAGACCCAGAGAAAAGTAGAGAGCCGTGTAAGCAGAGCACGCCTTTCCTTGACTCTCTGTCGAGAGCTTTTGTGATTCCAGCCGCTCTCTGCCTCAGACACGGTGCCCTCTGCGTGTGCAGTCATCTAAACAGTGCGGGGTCTGGGACCGTGGAGAAGCCAAGGCAGTATAGTCATGCTTTGCTTAACAGTGGGGATAAGCTCTGAGGAGTAGGTCATGGTCAGGCAATCTGGAGACTGTGCAAACACCACCGAGTTCCTCAACCTGGATGGCAGAGCCTCCTACACACCTAGGCCATGTGGGACTAATCTGATGGGAGCCCCGTTGTTGACTGAAACGTCCCGATGTAGGGCACGACTGTACTTCCCAACTCCAAGGGCACGGAAGTGTAGCCTGTGGGGCTTTTGAGAAGAACAGAGACGCTCAAGGCCTACTCTGGACCCACTGACGCAGAATCTACTGGGATAGTTCCCGGCTTTAAAGACCAGACGTAGTCCTCCTCTGCAGACATCTCCTCGACGGTTTTTCACACTGGGTTTTCCCTCATCTGAGAAAACAGGCCAAGAGATCGTGAGGATCCATAATTAGTGTTTTAATACGTTTGGCAGGACTCAGTGTTTTTCACGTTCTGTGATACTGGGATCTGCATCTCCGCTGTAATGTGTTAAACCTTCAAATCTCGTCCAAAAGCCGTGTCATTACCTAGAGAATCCTTCTGTGACTTGCAGGCGGATTGCCATCTTTCTGCTTCCGCCGCCTCACCTTTAAAATGGGGAGAATACCGGTAACCTACCTTTTGGATGTGAGGATTAAATGAGACAGTTGGTGCAAAGCAGTCGGCACAGGATCTGGCACAAAGTGAAGCCTTCAATAAATTATGATTACAGTAGTTGTGATTTCCCTCCAGTCGGAATATGGTTTAGTTGAAGTTAGTGGCTGTGTCACAGCTGTGTCTCAGGCTGGTGTCTGCCGCCCTGAGCTAAGCCATACAAATCCCTAGAATAACTTTTCAAAAGCCTGTTAGCCTCTTGAGGCTCCTACGCTTCTTTATTTTGTTTTGTTTTATTTTATTTTGTTTTTTTTTTTATTGCAGTAACAGTGGATTCTAACATTATATAGCTTTCAGATGTACGTTGTAATATATTTCGAATTCTGTGTAGATTACATCGTGTTCACCCCCCGAAAACTATAGTCCGTCACCTCACATGGGAGCCTCATCACCCCTTTTGCTCTCTCCCCTCCCCCCTCCCCCTATGGTAACCACCAGTCCAATCTCCTTTGCTCTGTGTGTGTTTGTCATTGTTTTTATCTTCTGCTTAGGAGTGAGCTCACACGGTGTTTGCCTTTCTCCCTCTGATTTATTTCACTTCACATAATACCCTCAAGGTCCATCCACGTTGTCACAAATGGCCGGATCTCATCATTTCTTAGGGCCGAGTAGCATTCCATTGTGTATACATACCACATCTTCTTTATCCGTTCTTCCCTTGATGGGCACCTAGGTTGCTTCCAAGTTCTGGCTGTTGTGAATAACGCTGCGGTGAACCTAGGGGTGCATGTGTCTTTCTGCATTGGTGTTTTCAAGTTCTTTGGATAAATACCCAGCAGTGGGCTAGCTGGATCATATATACGGTAGATGTGTTCCTCGTTTTCTGAGGATACCCCATACTGCTTTCCATAGTGGCGGCACCAGTCTGCCGTCGCACCAGCAGTGCGGGAGAGTTCCCTTCTCTCCACATCCTCTCTCCGACACTTGTCTCTTGTCTTGTTAATTAGAGCCATTCTGACCAGAGGAAGGTGACATCTCCTTGTAGTTGTGGTTTGCATTCCTCTGATCGCTAATGATGTTGAGCCCCTTTCCATATGCCTGTTGGCCATCCGTATACCTTCTTTGGAGAAATCACTGCTCAGATCTTTGGCCCGCCTTTTTAATTGGGTTGTTGATTTTTTTTTTTTTTTTTTTTTTTTGCTGTTGAGATGTATGAGTTCTTTCTGTATTTGGGATATTAACCCCTTATCCGATATACGGTTTGCAAGTATCTTCTCCCAGTTGTTAGGTTGTGTTTTGGTTTTGTGGATGGTTTCCTTTGCGGTGCAGAAGATTTTTTTTACTTTGACGTAGTCCCATTTGTTCAGTTTGTGTTTTGTTTCCATTGCCCAGTCAGACGTGGTACTTGAAAGTAGGCTGCTAAGACTGATGTCAAAGAGGATACTGCCTATGTTTTCTTCTAGACGTTGCATGGTTTCGGGTGTGACATTGAAGTAAAAGCCGAGGGAGGAGGCTGCAGTTCCCCCCAGAGCGAGCGTAGCGGGGACCCTGCGTCCCTGTCAGCGCACCTTCCCGCACCGCGAAGGTCCGAAGCGTGTGGGCGGGGCCGCAGGAGTTCTCCCAGGAGGGTGTCCCCGTCGCTGTCCGGAGTCCACCGCCAGAGGGGGGGCGGGGCAACGGCCGGGCAGCGTCTGGGCGGCGGCGCGCGCGCCAGGAGAGGAGCGCGCGGCTGCTGGGCCGCCGTCCTGGGAGGCGTGGGAGGCGTCGGCGAGCCGCGCCTGCCTGCCCAGAGCCGAGCCCGGCGGAGTCCGGCCGCGCGGTGCTGCTCTCTCCCGGGCCGGGCTCGTCCGTTCCGCCGGCGTCCGTGGACGCCGCTCCGTGTCCCCGCTGGGCACAGCAGCCCGGGCCCTCCACAGCCACGGCCGCTAGCCTGAGGAGGCCGTCCTTCAGCTCCCGCTCTTCCTGCTCGCCGGACACGGACGACCAGGGCGCCCGCGAAGATGATTCCATCTGGGAGAGGTACCTGGGGGCGTGGGCCTGGGGGCTGGTGGGAGGCGAGCGTGTCCCTGAGAAATAGGATTGTGCGCCGAGAGGTGCCCGTCAGGTGGCGGGACAGCTGTGCGGCGCGGGGAGCGAGGGGCTCTCTTCGTGCGCTTCAGGCGTTCGTGGAACGGGCGGTGTGTGCCGGGCACGGGGCCAGCCTGGGCATGCGGTGCCCGGGAGTCGGGCGCTGAAGCGCCACCCGTGGTCTGGGCTTCTTGGAAGGACAGACGCGAAGTCGATAAGGACACTGGTCTCGATGCGTTCTGAGGAGTGCACGTCTCCCTCTTTTCGAGGCTACGTTCCGTTGGGGTTTTCATGAAGCCTGTTGTGGCCCTGAAGCTCAGGCCGGTTCAGGGGAAGTGGCCTGTCGAGGGCCACATCATATTTGTGTGCAGAGCCAGTGCTTTCCAAAGCCCTTGAGTGTGCAGAAGTCTACCTGTCAGGGGTGCAGTGGGGGCTGTCCGGGCAGCATTGTGAGCACAGGTCTGTGCCCCACACTTGAAAGTATGGAAAAGAAAGCGGGAGGCTGGAGGGTGCTCCGTTCGTTCCCTCCTTCCACAGAGAGCCTGGAGAGTTGACTTTGGGACAAGTCCTTCCTTTCCTCTGGTCGGTGCGTGTTCAGTGGTCTGGACACTTGGTGAGCAAGGCTGACAGGCTGTTTGACGTACTGGGCCTCACAGCCTGGTTGGAAAGGACAGAGAGGCAGCAACCAATTACCTAGGAGGTACGTAAAAGCAATTTTGTGTTGAGTGTTGAGAAATACGGCATTTCCTGTTAGACTTTGTGACTTAGGCGGTGATGTTGAAGCTGAGAGCAGATGCCGAAAAGAAAAGGAGGACTTGTGCGGGAGAGTGTTGGGACAGGGCAAGGGAGGAGTATGGCCTGTCAGAGGAGCTGAAAGAATGCCCTGGAGACTGGGGCCGCCGCGTAGGGACTGTAGGGTGGGGAAAACAAAACTTTTCGATTGAGGCTGGCGCTTTCTATAGGGTTTTGGAGACTAAGCGTGGTGATTCAGAACGTGGACTCTGGAGCCACACTCTGTCAAATGGGTCCTGGCTCTGCCACCTACGGGCTGTGTGAACTTGGGCAAGTTACTGGACCATTGTGTGTGTCAGTTTCCTGATCTGTAAAACGGGGTTGATTATCATACACACTCCATAGGTGAGTGTAGAGGTGAGAGGATATTTCATATCCGTAAAGTACTTAGAGCAGCGTCTGGCCTTTAGTAGGCGTTAGTAGTGGTTGATTGAGTAAATGGATAAACGCATACATAAGCATTAAAGGCTTGGAGGCTGGGGCTGGCCCCGTGGCCGAGTGGTTAAGTTCGCGCGCTCCGCTGCAGGCGGCCCAGTGTTTCGTCGGTTCGAATCCTGGGCGCGGACATGGCACTGCTCGTCAGACCACGCTGAGGCAGCGTCCCACATGCCACAACTAGAGGAACCCACAACGAAGAATACACAACTATGTACCGGGGGGGCTTTGGGGAGTAAAAGGAAAAAATAAAAATCTTTAAAAAAAAAAAAAAAAAAGGCTTGGAGGCTGTCCCTGGTGAAACGTGTGAACTGGAATGGATTACAGCCAACTTTGTTTCCTTTCCAGCTTGCAGTTGCTACTGACCGCATCTGCAGGACTGTGGAATTAGAAATAATCTCCCTCGACTTGGCGGCTCTTGGTAAAACAATCTAATGCTGTCCAAATTATCCCAGGGAAATAAAAGCCTTTTCAGTAGCATAGTAGGGTTAGGCTTATGTCATATGTATTGTTTATATTGGTTTGTTTAGTGTTTGTGGGTAACTTTTTTTTTTTTTTTTTTTTGCAAAGCTGCTCGGTTAGCTATGAAATGGTTCAGACCCAGAGAAAAGTAGAGAGCCGTGTAAGCAGAGCACGCCTTTCCTTGACTCTCTGTCGAGAGCTTTTGTGATTCCAGCCGCTCTCTGCCTCAGACACGGTGCCCTCTGCGTGTGCAGTCATCTAAACAGTGCGGGGTCTGGGACCGTGGAGAAGCCAAGGCAGTATAGTCATGCTTTGCTTAACAGTGGGGATAAGCTCTGAGGAGTAGGTCATGGTCAGGCAATCTGGAGACTGTGCAAACACCACCGAGTTCCTCAACCTGGATGGCAGAGCCTCCTACACACCTAGGCCATGTGGGACTAATCTGATGGGAGCCCCGTTGTTGACTGAAACGTCCCGATGTAGGGCACGACTGTACTTCCCAACTCCAAGGGCACGGAAGTGTAGCCTGTGGGGCTTTTGAGAAGAACAGAGACGCTCAAGGCCTACTCTGGACCCACTGACGCAGAATCTACTGGGATAGTTCCCGGCTTTAAAGACCAGACGTAGTCCTCCTCTGCAGACATCTCCTCGACGGTTTTTCACACTGGGTTTTCCCTCATCTGAGAAAACAGGCCAAGAGATCGTGAGGATCCATAATTAGTGTTTTAATACGTTTGGCAGGACTCAGTGTTTTTCACGTTCTGTGATACTGGGATCTGCATCTCCGCTGTAATGTGTTAAACCTTCAAATCTCGTCCAAAAGCCGTGTCATTACCTAGAGAATCCTTCTGTGACTTGCAGGCGGATTGCCATCTTTCTGCTTCCGCCGCCTCACCTTTAAAATGGGGAGAATACCGGTAACCTACCTTTTGGATGTGAGGATTAAATGAGACAGTTGGTGCAAAGCAGTCGGCACAGGATCTGGCACAAAGTGAAGCCTTCAATAAATTATGATTACAGTAGTTGTGATTTCCCTCCAGTCGGAATATGGTTTAGTTGAAGTTAGTGGCTGTGTCACAGCTGTGTCTCAGGCTGGTGTCTGCCGCCCTGAGCTAAGCCATACAAATCCCTAGAATAACTTTTCAAAAGCCTGTTAGCCTCTTGAGGCTCCTACGCTTCTTTATTTTGTTTTGTTTTATTTTATTTTGTTTTTTTTTTATTGCAGTAACAGTGGATTCTAACATTATATAGCTTTCAGATGTACGTTGTAATATATTTCGAATTCTGTGTAGATTACATCGTGTTCACCCCCCGAAAACTATAGTCCGTCACCTCACATGGGAGCCTCATCACCCCTTTTTGCTCTCTCCCCTCCCCCCTCCCCCTATGGTAACCACCAGTCCAATCTCCTTTGCTCTGTGTGTGTTTGTCATTGTTTTTATCTTCTGCTTAGGAGTGAGCTCACACGGTGTTTGCCTTTCTCCCTCTGATTTATTTCACTTCACATAATACCCTCAAGGTCCATCCACGTTGTCACAAATGGCCGGATCTCATCATTTCTTAGGGCCGAGTAGCATTCCATTGTGTATACATACCACATCTTCTTTATCCGTTCTTCCCTTGATGGGCACCTAGGTTGCTTCCAAGTTCTGGCTGTTGTGAATAACGCTGCGGTGAACCTAGGGGTGCATGTGTCTTTCTGCATTGGTGTTTTCAAGTTCTTTGGATAAATACCCAGCAGTGGGCTAGCTGGATCATATATACGGTAGATGTGTTCCTCGTTTTCTGAGGATACCCCATACTGCTTTCCATAGTGGCGGCACCAGTCTGCCGTCGCACCAGCAGTGCGGGAGAGTTCCCTTCTCTCCACATCCTCTCTCCGACACTTGTCTCTTGTCTTGTTAATTAGAGCCATTCTGACCAGAGGAAGGTGACATCTCCTTGTAGTTGTGGTTTGCATTCCTCTGATCGCTAATGATGTTGAGCCCCTTTCCATATGCCTGTTGGCCATCCGTATACCTTCTTTGGAGAAATCACTGCTCAGATCTTTGGCCCGCCTTTTTAATTGGGTTGTTGATTTTTTTTTTTTTTTTTTTTTTTGCTGTTGAGATGTATGAGTTCTTTCTGTATTTGGGATATTAACCCCTTGTCCGATATACGGTTTGCAAGTATCTTCTCCCAGTTGTTAGGTTGTGTTTTGGTTTTGTGGATGGTTTCCTTTGCGGTGCAGAAGATTTTTTTTACTTTGACGTAGTCCCATTTGTTCAGTTTGTGTTTTGTTTCCATTGCCCAGTCAGACGTGGTACTTGAAAGTAGGCTGCTAAGACTGATGTCAAAGAGGATACTGCCTATGTTTTCTTCTAGACGTTGCATGGTTTCGGGTGTGACATTGAAGTAAAAGCCGAGGGAGGAGGCTGCAGTTCCCCCCAGAGCGAGCGTAGCGGGGACCCTGCGTCCCTGTCAGCGCACCTTCCCGCACCGCGAAGGTCCGAAGCGTGTGGGCGGGGCCGCAGGAGTTCTCCCAGGAGGGTGTCCCCGTCGCTGTCCGGAGTCCACCGCCAGAGGGGGGGCGGGGCAACGGCCGGGCAGCGTCTGGGCGGCGGCGCGCGCGCCAGGAGAGGAGCGCGCGGCTGCTGGGCCGCCGTCCTGGGAGGCGTGGGAGGCGTCGGCGAGCCGCGCCTGCCTGCCCAGAGCCGAGCCCGGCGGAGTCCGGCCGCGCGGTGCTGCTCTCTCCCGGGCCGGGCTCGTCCGTTCCGCCGGCGTCCGTGGACGCCGCTCCGTGTCCCCGCTGGGCACAGCAGCCCGGGCCCTCCACAGCCACGGCCGCTAGCCTGAGGAGGCCGTCCTTCAGCTCCCGCTCTTCCTGCTCGCCGGACACGGACGACCAGGGCGCCCGCGAAGATGATTCCATCTGGGAGAGGTACCTGGGGGCGTGGGCCTGGGGGCTGGTGGGAGGCGAGCGTGTCCCTGAGAAATAGGATTGTGCGCCGAGAGGTGCCCGTCAGGTGGCGGGACAGCTGTGCGGCGCGGGGAGCGAGGGGCTCTCTTCGTGCGCTTCAGGCGTTCGTGGAACGGGCGGTGTGTGCCGGGCACGGGGCCAGCCTGGGCATGCGGTGCCCGGGAGTCGGGCGCTGAAGCGCCACCCGTGGTCTGGGCTTCTTGGAAGGACAGACGCGAAGTCGATAAGGACACTGGTCTCGATGCGTTCTGAGGAGTGCACGTCTCCCTCTTTTCGAGGCTACGTTCCGTTGGGGTTTTCATGAAGCCTGTTGTGGCCCTGAAGCTCAGGCCGGTTCAGGGGAAGTGGCCTGTCGAGGGCCACATCATATTTGTGTGCAGAGCCAGTGCTTTCCAAAGCCCTTGAGTGTGCAGAAGTCTACCTGTCAGGGGTGCAGTGGGGGCTGTCCGGGCAGCATTGTGAGCACAGGTCTGTGCCCCACACTTGAAAGTATGGAAAAGAAAGCGGGAGGCTGGAGGGTGCTCCGTTCGTTCCCTCCTTCCACAGAGAGCCTGGAGAGTTGACTTTGGGACAAGTCCTTCCTTTCCTCTGGTCGGTGCGTGTTCAGTGGTCTGGACACTTGGTGAGCAAGGCTGACAGGCTGTTTGACGTACTGGGCCTCACAGCCTGGTTGGAAAGGACAGAGAGGCAGCAACCAATTACCTAGGAGGTACGTAAAAGCAATTTTGTGTTGAGTGTTGAGAAATACGGCATTTCCTGTTAGACTTTGTGACTTAGGCGGTGATGTTGAAGCTGAGAGCAGATGCCGAAAAGAAAAGGAGGACTTGTGCGGGAGAGTGTTGGGACAGGGCAAGGGAGGAGTATGGCCTGTCAGAGGAGCTGAAAGAATGCCCTGGAGACTGGGGCCGCCGCGTAGGGACTGTAGGGTGGGGAAAACAAAACTTTTCGATTGAGGCTGGCGCTTTCTATAGGGTTTTGGAGACTAAGCGTGGTGATTCAGAACGTGGACTCTGGAGCCACACTCTGTCAAATGGGTCCTGGCTCTGCCACCTACGGGCTGTGTGAACTTGGGCAAGTTACTGGACCATTGTGTGTGTCAGTTTCCTGATCTGTAAAACGGGGTTGATTATCATACACACTCCATAGGTGAGTGTAGAGGTGAGAGGATATTTCATATCCGTAAAGTACTTAGAGCAGCGTCTGGCCTTTAGTAGGCGTTAGTAGTGGTTGATTGAGTAAATGGATAAACGCATACATAAGCATTAAAGGCTTGGAGGCTGGGGCTGGCCCCGTGGCCGAGTGGTTAAGTTCGCGCGCTCCGCTGCAGGCGGCCCAGTGTTTCGTCGGTTCGAATCCTGGGCGCGGACATGGCACTGCTCGTCAGACCACGCTGAGGCAGCGTCCCACATGCCACAACTAGAGGAACCCACAACGAAGAATACACAACTATGTACCGGGGGGGCTTTGGGGAGTAAAAGGAAAAAATAAAAATCTTTAAAAAAAAAAAAAAAAAAGGCTTGGAGGCTGTCCCTGGTGAAACGTGTGAACTGGAATGGATTACAGCCAACTTTGTTTCCTTTCCAGCTTGCAGTTGCTACTGACCGCATCTGCAGGACTGTGGAATTAGAAATAATCTCCCTCGACTTGGCGGCTCTTGGTAAAACAATCTAATGCTGTCCAAATTATCCCAGGGAAATAAAAGCCTTTTCAGTAGCATAGTAGGGTTAGGCTTATGTCATATGTATTGTTTATATTGGTTTGTTTAGTGTTTGTGGGTAACTTTTTTTTTTTTTTTTTTTTGCAAAGCTGCTCGGTTAGCTATGAAATGGTTCAGACCCAGAGAAAAGTAGAGAGCCGTGTAAGCAGAGCACGCCTTTCCTTGACTCTCTGTCGAGAGCTTTTGTGATTCCAGCCGCTCTCTGCCTCAGACACGGTGCCCTCTGCGTGTGCAGTCATCTAAACAGTGCGGGGTCTGGGACCGTGGAGAAGCCAAGGCAGTATAGTCATGCTTTGCTTAACAGTGGGGATAAGCTCTGAGGAGTAGGTCATGGTCAGGCAATCTGGAGACTGTGCAAACACCACCGAGTTCCTCAACCTGGATGGCAGAGCCTCCTACACACCTAGGCCATGTGGGACTAATCTGATGGGAGCCCCGTTGTTGACTGAAACGTCCCGATGTAGGGCACGACTGTACTTCCCAACTCCAAGGGCACGGAAGTGTAGCCTGTGGGGCTTTTGAGAAGAACAGAGACGCTCAAGGCCTACTCTGGACCCACTGACGCAGAATCTACTGGGATAGTTCCCGGCTTTAAAGACCAGACGTAGTCCTCCTCTGCAGACATCTCCTCGACGGTTTTTCACACTGGGTTTTCCCTCATCTGAGAAAACAGGCCAAGAGATCGTGAGGATCCATAATTAGTGTTTTAATACGTTTGGCAGGACTCAGTGTTTTTCACGTTCTGTGATACTGGGATCTGCATCTCCGCTGTAATGTGTTAAACCTTCAAATCTCGTCCAAAAGCCGTGTCATTACCTAGAGAATCCTTCTGTGACTTGCAGGCGGATTGCCATCTTTCTGCTTCCGCCGCCTCACCTTTAAAATGGGGAGAATACCGGTAACCTACCTTTTGGATGTGAGGATTAAATGAGACAGTTGGTGCAAAGCAGTCGGCACAGGATCTGGCACAAAGTGAAGCCTTCAATAAATTATGATTACAGTAGTTGTGATTTCCCTCCAGTCGGAATATGGTTTAGTTGAAGTTAGTGGCTGTGTCACAGCTGTGTCTCAGGCTGGTGTCTGCCGCCCTGAGCTAAGCCATACAAATCCCTAGAATAACTTTTCAAAAGCCTGTTAGCCTCTTGAGGCTCCTACGCTTCTTTATTTTGTTTTGTTTTATTTTATTTTGTTTTTTTTTTATTGCAGTAACAGTGGATTCTAACATTATATAGCTTTCAGATGTACGTTGTAATATATTTCGAATTCTGTGTAGATTACATCGTGTTCACCCCCCGAAAACTATAGTCCGTCACCTCACATGGGAGCCTCATCACCCCTTTTTGCTCTCTCCCCTCCCCCCTCCCCCTATGGTAACCACCAGTCCAATCTCCTTTGCTCTGTGTGTGTTTGTCATTGTTTTTATCTTCTGCTTAGGAGTGAGCTCACACGGTGTTTGCCTTTCTCCCTCTGATTTATTTCACTTCACATAATACCCTCAAGGTCCATCCACGTTGTCACAAATGGCCGGATCTCATCATTTCTTAGGGCCGAGTAGCATTCCATTGTGTATACATACCACATCTTCTTTATCCGTTCTTCCCTTGATGGGCACCTAGGTTGCTTCCAAGTTCTGGCTGTTGTGAATAACGCTGCGGTGAACCTAGGGGTGCATGTGTCTTTCTGCATTGGTGTTTTCAAGTTCTTTGGATAAATACCCAGCAGTGGGCTAGCTGGATCATATATACGGTAGATGTGTTCCTCGTTTTCTGAGGATACCCCATACTGCTTTCCATAGTGGCGGCACCAGTCTGCCGTCGCACCAGCAGTGCGGGAGAGTTCCCTTCTCTCCACATCCTCTCTCCGACACTTGTCTCTTGTCTTGTTAATTAGAGCCATTCTGACCAGAGGAAGGTGACATCTCCTTGTAGTTGTGGTTTGCATTCCTCTGATCGCTAATGATGTTGAGCCCCTTTCCATATGCCTGTTGGCCATCCGTATACCTTCTTTGGAGAAATCACTGCTCAGATCTTTGGCCCGCCTTTTTAATTGGGTTGTTGATTTTTTTTTTTTTTTTTTTTTTTTGCTGTTGAGATGTATGAGTTCTTTCTGTATTTGGGATATTAACCCCTTGTCCGATATACGGTTTGCAAGTATCTTCTCCCAGTTGTTAGGTTGTGTTTTGGTTTTGTGGATGGTTTCCTTTGCGGTGCAGAAGATTTTTTTTACTTTGACGTAGTCCCATTTGTTCAGTTTGTGTTTTGTTTCCATTGCCCAGTCAGACGTGGTACTTGAAAGTAGGCTGCTAAGACTGATGTCAAAGAGGATACTGCCTATGTTTTCTTCTAGACGTTGCATGGTTTCGGGTGTGACATTGAAGTAAAAGCCGAGGGAGGAGGCTGCAGTTCCCCCCAGAGCGAGCGTAGCGGGGACCCTGCGTCCCTGTCAGCGCACCTTCCCGCACCGCGAAGGTCCGAAGCGTGTGGGCGGGGCCGCAGGAGTTCTCCCAGGAGGGTGTCCCCGTCGCTGTCCGGAGTCCACCGCCAGAGGGGGGGCGGGGCAACGGCCGGGCAGCGTCTGGGCGGCGGCGCGCGCGCCAGGAGAGGAGCGCGCGGCTGCTGGGCCGCCGTCCTGGGAGGCGTGGGAGGCGTCGGCGAGCCGCGCCTGCCTGCCCAGAGCCGAGCCCGGCGGAGTCCGGCCGCGCGGTGCTGCTCTCTCCCGGGCCGGGCTCGTCCGTTCCGCCGGCGTCCGTGGACGCCGCTCCGTGTCCCCGCTGGGCACAGCAGCCCGGGCCCTCCACAGCCACGGCCGCTAGCCTGAGGAGGCCGTCCTTCAGCTCCCGCTCTTCCTGCTCGCCGGACACGGACGACCAGGGCGCCCGCGAAGATGATTCCATCTGGGAGAGGTACCTGGGGGCGTGGGCCTGGGGGCTGGTGGGAGGCGAGCGTGTCCCTGAGAAATAGGATTGTGCGCCGAGAGGTGCCCGTCAGGTGGCGGGACAGCTGTGCGGCGCGGGGAGCGAGGGGCTCTCTTCGTGCGCTTCAGGCGTTCGTGGAACGGGCGGTGTGTGCCGGGCACGGGGCCAGCCTGGGCATGCGGTGCCCGGGAGTCGGGCGCTGAAGCGCCACCCGTGGTCTGGGCTTCTTGGAAGGACAGACGCGAAGTCGATAAGGACACTGGTCTCGATGCGTTCTGAGGAGTGCACGTCTCCCTCTTTTCGAGGCTACGTTCCGTTGGGGTTTTCATGAAGCCTGTTGTGGCCCTGAAGCTCAGGCCGGTTCAGGGGAAGTGGCCTGTCGAGGGCCACATCATATTTGTGTGCAGAGCCAGTGCTTTCCAAAGCCCTTGAGTGTGCAGAAGTCTACCTGTCAGGGGTGCAGTGGGGGCTGTCCGGGCAGCATTGTGAGCACAGGTCTGTGCCCCACACTTGAAAGTATGGAAAAGAAAGCGGGAGGCTGGAGGGTGCTCCGTTCGTTCCCTCCTTCCACAGAGAGCCTGGAGAGTTGACTTTGGGACAAGTCCTTCCTTTCCTCTGGTCGGTGCGTGTTCAGTGGTCTGGACACTTGGTGAGCAAGGCTGACAGGCTGTTTGACGTACTGGGCCTCACAGCCTGGTTGGAAAGGACAGAGAGGCAGCAACCAATTACCTAGGAGGTACGTAAAAGCAATTTTGTGTTGAGTGTTGAGAAATACGGCATTTCCTGTTAGACTTTGTGACTTAGGCGGTGATGTTGAAGCTGAGAGCAGATGCCGAAAAGAAAAGGAGGACTTGTGCGGGAGAGTGTTGGGACAGGGCAAGGGAGGAGTATGGCCTGTCAGAGGAGCTGAAAGAATGCCCTGGAGACTGGGGCCGCCGCGTAGGGACTGTAGGGTGGGGAAAACAAAACTTTTCGATTGAGGCTGGCGCTTTCTATAGGGTTTTGGAGACTAAGCGTGGTGATTCAGAACGTGGACTCTGGAGCCACACTCTGTCAAATGGGTCCTGGCTCTGCCACCTACGGGCTGTGTGAACTTGGGCAAGTTACTGGACCATTGTGTGTGTCAGTTTCCTGATCTGTAAAACGGGGTTGATTATCATACACACTCCATAGGTGAGTGTAGAGGTGAGAGGATATTTCATATCCGTAAAGTACTTAGAGCAGCGTCTGGCCTTTAGTAGGCGTTAGTAGTGGTTGATTGAGTAAATGGATAAACGCATACATAAGCATTAAAGGCTTGGAGGCTGGGGCTGGCCCCGTGGCCGAGTGGTTAAGTTCGCGCGCTCCGCTGCAGGCGGCCCAGTGTTTCGTCGGTTCGAATCCTGGGCGCGGACATGGCACTGCTCGTCAGACCACGCTGAGGCAGCGTCCCACATGCCACAACTAGAGGAACCCACAACGAAGAATACACAACTATGTACCGGGGGGGCTTTGGGGAGTAAAAGGAAAAAATAAAAATCTTTAAAAAAAAAAAAAAAAAAGGCTTGGAGGCTGTCCCTGGTGAAACGTGTGAACTGGAATGGATTACAGCCAACTTTGTTTCCTTTCCAGCTTGCAGTTGCTACTGACCGCATCTGCAGGACTGTGGAATTAGAAATAATCTCCCTCGACTTGGCGGCTCTTGGTAAAACAATCTAATGCTGTCCAAATTATCCCAGGGAAATAAAAGCCTTTTCAGTAGCATAGTAGGGTTAGGCTTATGTCATATGTATTGTTTATATTGGTTTGTTTAGTGTTTGTGGGTAACTTTTTTTTTTTTTTTTTTTTGCAAAGCTGCTCGGTTAGCTATGAAATGGTTCAGACCCAGAGAAAAGTAGAGAGCCGTGTAAGCAGAGCACGCCTTTCCTTGACTCTCTGTCGAGAGCTTTTGTGATTCCAGCCGCTCTCTGCCTCAGACACGGTGCCCTCTGCGTGTGCAGTCATCTAAACAGTGCGGGGTCTGGGACCGTGGAGAAGCCAAGGCAGTATAGTCATGCTTTGCTTAACAGTGGGGATAAGCTCTGAGGAGTAGGTCATGGTCAGGCAATCTGGAGACTGTGCAAACACCACCGAGTTCCTCAACCTGGATGGCAGAGCCTCCTACACACCTAGGCCATGTGGGACTAATCTGATGGGAGCCCCGTTGTTGACTGAAACGTCCCGATGTAGGGCACGACTGTACTTCCCAACTCCAAGGGCACGGAAGTGTAGCCTGTGGGGCTTTTGAGAAGAACAGAGACGCTCAAGGCCTACTCTGGACCCACTGACGCAGAATCTACTGGGATAGTTCCCGGCTTTAAAGACCAGACGTAGTCCTCCTCTGCAGACATCTCCTCGACGGTTTTTCACACTGGGTTTTCCCTCATCTGAGAAAACAGGCCAAGAGATCGTGAGGATCCATAATTAGTGTTTTAATACGTTTGGCAGGACTCAGTGTTTTTCACGTTCTGTGATACTGGGATCTGCATCTCCGCTGTAATGTGTTAAACCTTCAAATCTCGTCCAAAAGCCGTGTCATTACCTAGAGAATCCTTCTGTGACTTGCAGGCGGATTGCCATCTTTCTGCTTCCGCCGCCTCACCTTTAAAATGGGGAGAATACCGGTAACCTACCTTTTGGATGTGAGGATTAAATGAGACAGTTGGTGCAAAGCAGTCGGCACAGGATCTGGCACAAAGTGAAGCCTTCAATAAATTATGATTACAGTAGTTGTGATTTCCCTCCAGTCGGAATATGGTTTAGTTGAAGTTAGTGGCTGTGTCACAGCTGTGTCTCAGGCTGGTGTCTGCCGCCCTGAGCTAAGCCATACAAATCCCTAGAATAACTTTTCAAAAGCCTGTTAGCCTCTTGAGGCTCCTACGCTTCTTTATTTTGTTTTGTTTTATTTTATTTTGTTTTTTTTTTATTGCAGTAACAGTGGATTCTAACATTATATAGCTTTCAGATGTACGTTGTAATATATTTCGAATTCTGTGTAGATTACATCGTGTTCACCCCCCGAAAACTATAGTCCGTCACCTCACATGGGAGCCTCATCACCCCTTTTTGCTCTCTCCCCTCCCCCCTCCCCCTATGGTAACCACCAGTCCAATCTCCTTTGCTCTGTGTGTGTTTGTCATTGTTTTTATCTTCTGCTTAGGAGTGAGCTCACACGGTGTTTGCCTTTCTCCCTCTGATTTATTTCACTTCACATAATACCCTCAAGGTCCATCCACGTTGTCACAAATGGCCGGATCTCATCATTTCTTAGGGCCGAGTAGCATTCCATTGTGTATACATACCACATCTTCTTTATCCGTTCTTCCCTTGATGGGCACCTAGGTTGCTTCCAAGTTCTGGCTGTTGTGAATAACGCTGCGGTGAACCTAGGGGTGCATGTGTCTTTCTGCATTGGTGTTTTCAAGTTCTTTGGATAAATACCCAGCAGTGGGCTAGCTGGATCATATATACGGTAGATGTGTTCCTCGTTTTCTGAGGATACCCCATACTGCTTTCCATAGTGGCGGCACCAGTCTGCCGTCGCACCAGCAGTGCGGGAGAGTTCCCTTCTCTCCACATCCTCTCTCCGACACTTGTCTCTTGTCTTGTTAATTAGAGCCATTCTGACCAGAGGAAGGTGACATCTCCTTGTAGTTGTGGTTTGCATTCCTCTGATCGCTAATGATGTTGAGCCCCTTTCCATATGCCTGTTGGCCATCCGTATACCTTCTTTGGAGAAATCACTGCTCAGATCTTTGGCCCGCCTTTTTAATTGCGTTGTTGATTTTTTTTTTTTTTTTTTTTTTTTGCTGTTGAGATGTATGAGTTCTTTCTGTATTTGGGATATTAACCCCTTGTCCGATATACGGTTTGCAAGTATCTTCTCCCAGTTGTTAGGTTGTGTTTTGGTTTTGTGGATGGTTTCCTTTGCGGTGCAGAAGATTTTTTTTACTTTGACGTAGTCCCATTTGTTCAGTTTGTGTTTTGTTTCCATTGCCCAGTCAGACGTGGTACTTGAAAGTAGGCTGCTAAGACTGATGTCAAAGAGGATACTGCCTATGTTTTCTTCTAGACGTTGCATGGTTTCGGGTGTGACATTGAAGTAAAAGCCGAGGGAGGAGGCTGCAGTTCCCCCCAGAGCGAGCGTAGCGGGGACCCTGCGTCCCTGTCAGCGCACCTTCCCGCACCGCGAAGGTCCGAAGCGTGTGGGCGGGGCCGCAGGAGTTCTCCCAGGAGGGTGTCCCCGTCGCTGTCCGGAGTCCACCGCCAGAGGGGGGGCGGGGCAACGGCCGGGCAGCGTCTGGGCGGCGGCGCGCGCGCCAGGAGAGGAGCGCGCGGCTGCTGGGCCGCCGTCCTGGGAGGCGTGGGAGGCGTCGGCGAGCCGCGCCTGCCTGCCCAGAGCCGAGCCCGGCGGAGTCCGGCCGCGCGGTGCTGCTCTCTCCCGGGCCGGGCTCGTCCGTTCCGCCGGCGTCCGTGGACGCCGCTCCGTGTCCCCGCTGGGCACAGCAGCCCGGGCCCTCCACAGCCACGGCCGCTAGCCTGAGGAGGCCGTCCTTCAGCTCCCGCTCTTCCTGCTCGCCGGACACGGACGACCAGGGCGCCCGCGAAGATGATTCCATCTGGGAGAGGTACCTGGGGGCGTGGGCCTGGGGGCTGGTGGGAGGCGAGCGTGTCCCTGAGAAATAGGATTGTGCGCCGAGAGGTGCCCGTCAGGTGGCGGGACAGCTGTGCGGCGCGGGGAGCGAGGGGCTCTCTTCGTGCGCTTCAGGCGTTCGTGGAACGGGCGGTGTGTGCCGGGCACGGGGCCAGCCTGGGCATGCGGTGCCCGGGAGTCGGGCGCTGAAGCGCCACCCGTGGTCTGGGCTTCTTGGAAGGACAGACGCGAAGTCGATAAGGACACTGGTCTCGATGCGTTCTGAGGAGTGCACGTCTCCCTCTTTTCGAGGCTACGTTCCGTTGGGGTTTTCATGAAGCCTGTTGTGGCCCTGAAGCTCAGGCCGGTTCAGGGGAAGTGGCCTGTCGAGGGCCACATCATATTTGTGTGCAGAGCCAGTGCTTTCCAAAGCCCTTGAGTGTGCAGAAGTCTACCTGTCAGGGGTGCAGTGGGGGCTGTCCGGGCAGCATTGTGAGCACAGGTCTGTGCCCCACACTTGAAAGTATGGAAAAGAAAGCGGGAGGCTGGAGGGTGCTCCGTTCGTTCCCTCCTTCCACAGAGAGCCTGGAGAGTTGACTTTGGGACAAGTCCTTCCTTTCCTCTGGTCGGTGCGTGTTCAGTGGTCTGGACACTTGGTGAGCAAGGCTGACAGGCTGTTTGACGTACTGGGCCTCACAGCCTGGTTGGAAAGGACAGAGAGGCAGCAACCAATTACCTAGGAGGTACGTAAAAGCAATTTTGTGTTGAGTGTTGAGAAATACGGCATTTCCTGTTAGACTTTGTGACTTAGGCGGTGATGTTGAAGCTGAGAGCAGATGCCGAAAAGAAAAGGAGGACTTGTGCGGGAGAGTGTTGGGACAGGGCAAGGGAGGAGTATGGCCTGTCAGAGGAGCTGAAAGAATGCCCTGGAGACTGGGGCCGCCGCGTAGGGACTGTAGGGTGGGGAAAACAAAACTTTTCGATTGAGGCTGGCGCTTTCTATAGGGTTTTGGAGACTAAGCGTGGTGATTCAGAACGTGGACTCTGGAGCCACACTCTGTCAAATGGGTCCTGGCTCTGCCACCTACGGGCTGTGTGAACTTGGGCAAGTTACTGGACCATTGTGTGTGTCAGTTTCCTGATCTGTAAAACGGGGTTGATTATCATACACACTCCATAGGTGAGTGTAGAGGTGAGAGGATATTTCATATCCGTAAAGTACTTAGAGCAGCGTCTGGCCTTTAGTAGGCGTTAGTAGTGGTTGATTGAGTAAATGGATAAACGCATACATAAGCATTAAAGGCTTGGAGGCTGGGGCTGGCCCCGTGGCCGAGTGGTTAAGTTCGCGCGCTCCGCTGCAGGCGGCCCAGTGTTTCGTCGGTTCGAATCCTGGGCGCGGACATGGCACTGCTCGTCAGACCACGCTGAGGCAGCGTCCCACATGCCACAACTAGAGGAACCCACAACGAAGAATACACAACTATGTACCGGGGGGGCTTTGGGGAGTAAAAGGAAAAAATAAAAATCTTTAAAAAAAAAAAAAAAAAAGGCTTGGAGGCTGTCCCTGGTGAAACGTGTGAACTGGAATGGATTACAGCCAACTTTGTTTCCTTTCCAGCTTGCAGTTGCTACTGACCGCATCTGCAGGACTGTGGAATTAGAAATAATCTCCCTCGATTTGGCGGCTCTTGGTAAAACAATCTAATGCTGTCCAAATTATCCCAGGGAAATAAAAGCCTTTTCAGTAGCATAGTAGGGTTAGGCTTATGTCATATGTATTGTTTATATTGGTTTGTTTAGTGTTTGTGGGTAACTTTTTTTTTTTTTTTTTTTTGCAAAGCTGCTCGGTTAGCTATGAAATGGTTCAGACCCAGAGAAAAGTAGAGAGCCGTGTAAGCAGAGCACGCCTTTCCTTGACTCTCTGTCGAGAGCTTTTGTGATTCCAGCCGCTCTCTGCCTCAGACACGGTGCCCTCTGCGTGTGCAGTCATCTAAACAGTGCGGGGTCTGGGACCGTGGAGAAGCCAAGGCAGTATAGTCATGCTTTGCTTAACAGTGGGGATAAGCTCTGAGGAGTAGGTCATGGTCAGGCAATCTGGAGACTGTGCAAACACCACCGAGTTCCTCAACCTGGATGGCAGAGCCTCCTACACACCTAGGCCATGTGGGACTAATCTGATGGGAGCCCCGTTGTTGACTGAAACGTCCCGATGTAGGGCACGACTGTACTTCCCAACTCCAAGGGCACGGAAGTGTAGCCTGTGGGGCTTTTGAGAAGAACAGAGACGCTCAAGGCCTACTCTGGACCCACTGACGCAGAATCTACTGGGATAGTTCCCGGCTTTAAAGACCAGACGTAGTCCTCCTCTGCAGACATCTCCTCGACGGTTTTTCACACTGGGTTTTCCCTCATCTGAGAAAACAGGCCAAGAGATCGTGAGGATCCATAATTAGTGTTTTAATACGTTTGGCAGGACTCAGTGTTTTTCACGTTCTGTGATACTGGGATCTGCATCTCCGCTGTAATGTGTTAAACCTTCAAATCTCGTCCAAAAGCCGTGTCATTACCTAGAGAATCCTTCTGTGACTTGCAGGCGGATTGCCATCTTTCTGCTTCCGCCGCCTCACCTTTAAAATGGGGAGAATACCGGTAACCTACCTTTTGGATGTGAGGATTAAATGAGACAGTTGGTGCAAAGCAGTCGGCACAGGATCTGGCACAAAGTGAAGCCTTCAATAAATTATGATTACAGTAGTTGTGATTTCCCTCCAGTCGGAATATGGTTTAGTTGAAGTTAGTGGCTGTGTCACAGCTGTGTCTCAGGCTGGTGTCTGCCGCCCTGAGCTAAGCCATACAAATCCCTAGAATAACTTTTCAAAAGCCTGTTAGCCTCTTGAGGCTCCTACGCTTCTTTATTTTGTTTTGTTTTATTTTATTTTGTTTTTTTTTTATTGCAGTAACAGTGGATTCTAACATTATATAGCTTTCAGATGTACGTTGTAATATATTTCGAATTCTGTGTAGATTACATCGTGTTCACCCCCCGAAAACTATAGTCCGTCACCTCACATGGGAGCCTCATCACCCCTTTTTGCTCTCTCCCCTCCCCCCTCCCCCTATGGTAACCACCAGTCCAATCTCCTTTGCTCTGTGTGTGTTTGTCATTGTTTTTATCTTCTGCTTAGGAGTGAGCTCACACGGTGTTTGCCTTTCTCCCTCTGATTTATTTCACTTCACATAATACCCTCAAGGTCCATCCACGTTGTCACAAATGGCCGGATCTCATCATTTCTTAGGGCCGAGTAGCATTCCATTGTGTATACATACCACATCTTCTTTATCCGTTCTTCCCTTGATGGGCACCTAGGTTGCTTCCAAGTTCTGGCTGTTGTGAATAACGCTGCGGTGAACCTAGGGGTGCATGTGTCTTTCTGCATTGGTGTTTTCAAGTTCTTTGGATAAATACCCAGCAGTGGGCTAGCTGGATCATATATACGGTAGATGTGTTCCTCGTTTTCTGAGGATACCCCATACTGCTTTCCATAGTGGCGGCACCAGTCTGCCGTCGCACCAGCAGTGCGGGAGAGTTCCCTTCTCTCCACATCCTCTCTCCGACACTTGTCTCTTGTCTTGTTAATTAGAGCCATTCTGACCAGAGGAAGGTGACATCTCCTTGTAGTTGTGGTTTGCATTCCTCTGATCGCTAATGATGTTGAGCCCCTTTCCATATGCCTGTTGGCCATCCGTATACCTTCTTTGGAGAAATCACTGCTCAGATCTTTGGCCCGCCTTTTTAATTGGGTTGTTGATTTTTTTTTTTTTTTTTTTTTTTTGCTGTTGAGATGTATGAGTTCTTTCTGTATTTGGGATATTAACCCCTTGTCCGATATACGGTTTGCAAGTATCTTCTCCCAGTTGTTAGGTTGTGTTTTGGTTTTGTGGATGGTTTCCTTTGCGGTGCAGAAGATTTTTTTTACTTTGACGTAGTCCCATTTGTTCAGTTTGTGTTTTGTTTCCATTGCCCAGTCAGACGTGGTACTTGAAAGTAGGCTGCTAAGACTGATGTCAAAGAGGATACTGCCTATGTTTTCTTCTAGACGTTGCATGGTTTCGGGTGTGACATTGAAGTAAAAGCCGAGGGAGGAGGCTGCAGTTCCCCCCAGAGCGAGCGTAGCGGGGACCCTGCGTCCCTGTCAGCGCACCTTCCCGCACCGCGAAGGTCCGAAGCGTGTGGGCGGGGCCGCAGGAGTTCTCCCAGGAGGGTGTCCCCGTCGCTGTCCGGAGTCCACCGCCAGAGGGGGGGCGGGGCAACGGCCGGGCAGCGTCTGGGCGGCGGCGCGCGCGCCAGGAGAGGAGCGCGCGGCTGCTGGGCCGCCGTCCTGGGAGGCGTGGGAGGCGTCGGCGAGCCGCGCCTGCCTGCCCAGAGCCGAGCCCGGCGGAGTCCGGCCGCGCGGTGCTGCTCTCTCCCGGGCCGGGCTCGTCCGTTCCGCCGGCGTCCGTGGACGCCGCTCCGTGTCCCCGCTGGGCACAGCAGCCCGGGCCCTCCACAGCCACGGCCGCTAGCCTGAGGAGGCCGTCCTTCAGCTCCCGCTCTTCCTGCTCGCCGGACACGGACGACCAGGGCGCCCGCGAAGATGATTCCATCTGGGAGAGGTACCTGGGGGCGTGGGCCTGGGGGCTGGTGGGAGGCGAGCGTGTCCCTGAGAAATAGGATTGTGCGCCGAGAGGTGCCCGTCAGGTGGCGGGACAGCTGTGCGGCGCGGGGAGCGAGGGGCTCTCTTCGTGCGCTTCAGGCGTTCGTGGAACGGGCGGTGTGTGCCGGGCACGGGGCCAGCCTGGGCATGCGGTGCCCGGGAGTCGGGCGCTGAAGCGCCACCCGTGGTCTGGGCTTCTTGGAAGGACAGACGCGAAGTCGATAAGGACACTGGTCTCGATGCGTTCTGAGGAGTGCACGTCTCCCTCTTTTCGAGGCTACGTTCCGTTGGGGTTTTCATGAAGCCTGTTGTGGCCCTGAAGCTCAGGCCGGTTCAGGGGAAGTGGCCTGTCGAGGGCCACATCATATTTGTGTGCAGAGCCAGTGCTTTCCAAAGCCCTTGAGTGTGCAGAAGTCTACCTGTCAGGGGTGCAGTGGGGGCTGTCCGGGCAGCATTGTGAGCACAGGTCTGTGCCCCACACTTGAAAGTATGGAAAAGAAAGCGGGAGGCTGGAGGGTGCTCCGTTCGTTCCCTCCTTCCACAGAGAGCCTGGAGAGTTGACTTTGGGACAAGTCCTTCCTTTCCTCTGGTCGGTGCGTGTTCAGTGGTCTGGACACTTGGTGAGCAAGGCTGACAGGCTGTTTGACGTACTGGGCCTCACAGCCTGGTTGGAAAGGACAGAGAGGCAGCAACCAATTACCTAGGAGGTACGTAAAAGCAATTTTGTGTTGAGTGTTGAGAAATACGGCGTTTCCTGTTAGACTTTGTGACTTAGGCGGTGATGTTGAAGCTGAGAGCAGATGCCGAAAAGAAAAGGAGGACTTGTGCGGGAGAGTGTTGGGACAGGGCAAGGGAGGAGTATGGCCTGTCAGAGGAGCTGAAAGAATGCCCTGGAGACTGGGGCCGCCGCGTAGGGACTGTAGGGTGGGGAAAACAAAACTTTTCGATTGAGGCTGGCGCTTTCTATAGGGTTTTGGAGACTAAGCGTGGTGATTCAGAACGTGGACTCTGGAGCCACACTCTGTCAAATGGGTCCTGGCTCTGCCACCTACGGGCTGTGTGAACTTGGGCAAGTTACTGGACCATTGTGTGTGTCAGTTTCCTGATCTGTAAAACGGGGTTGATTATCATACACACTCCATAGGTGAGTGTAGAGGTGAGAGGATATTTCATATCCGTAAAGTACTTAGAGCAGCGTCTGGCCTTTAGTAGGCGTTAGTAGTGGTTGATTGAGTAAATGGATAAACGCATACATAAGCATTAAAGGCTTGGAGGCTGGGGCTGGCCCCGTGGCCGAGTGGTTAAGTTCGCGCGCTCCGCTGCAGGCGGCCCAGTGTTTCGTCGGTTCGAATCCTGGGCGCGGACATGGCACTGCTCGTCAGACCACGCTGAGGCAGCGTCCCACATGCCACAACTAGAGGAACCCACAACGAAGAATACACAACTATGTACCGGGGGGGCTTTGGGGAGTAAAAGGAAAAAATAAAAATCTTTAAAAAAAAAAAAAAAAAAGGCTTGGAGGCTGTCCCTGGTGAAACGTGTGAACTGGAATGGATTACAGCCAACTTTGTTTCCTTTCCAGCTTGCAGTTGCTACTGACCGCATCTGCAGGACTGTGGAATTAGAAATAATCTCCCTCGACTTGGCGGCTCTTGGTAAAACAATCTAATGCTGTCCAAATTATCCCAGGGAAATAAAAGCCTTTTCAGTAGCATAGTAGGGTTAGGCTTATGTCATATGTATTGTTTATATTGGTTTGTTTAGTGTTTGTGGGTAACTTTTTTTTTTTTTTTTTTTTGCAAAGCTGCTCGGTTAGCTATGAAATGGTTCAGACCCAGAGAAAAGTAGAGAGCCGTGTAAGCAGAGCACGCCTTTCCTTGACTCTCTGTCGAGAGCTTTTGTGATTCCAGCCGCTCTCTGCCTCAGACACGGTGCCCTCTGCGTGTGCAGTCATCTAAACAGTGCGGGGTCTGGGACCGTGGAGAAGCCAAGGCAGTATAGTCATGCTTTGCTTAACAGTGGGGATAAGCTCTGAGGAGTAGGTCATGGTCAGGCAATCTGGAGACTGTGCAAACACCACCGAGTTCCTCAACCTGGATGGCAGAGCCTCCTACACACCTAGGCCATGTGGGACTAATCTGATGGGAGCCCCGTTGTTGACTGAAACGTCCCGATGTAGGGCACGACTGTACTTCCCAACTCCAAGGGCACGGAAGTGTAGCCTGTGGGGCTTTTGAGAAGAACAGAGACGCTCAAGGCCTACTCTGGACCCACTGACGCAGAATCTACTGGGATAGTTCCCGGCTTTAAAGACCAGACGTAGTCCTCCTCTGCAGACATCTCCTCGACGGTTTTTCACACTGGGTTTTCCCTCATCTGAGAAAACAGGCCAAGAGATCGTGAGGATCCATAATTAGTGTTTTAATACGTTTGGCAGGACTCAGTGTTTTTCACGTTCTGTGATACTGGGATCTGCATCTCCGCTGTAATGTGTTAAACCTTCAAATCTCGTCCAAAAGCCGTGTCATTACCTAGAGAATCCTTCTGTGACTTGCAGGCGGATTGCCATCTTTCTGCTTCCGCCGCCTCACCTTTAAAATGGGGAGAATACCGGTAACCTACCTTTTGGATGTGAGGATTAAATGAGACAGTTGGTGCAAAGCAGTCGGCACAGGATCTGGCACAAAGTGAAGCCTTCAATAAATTATGATTACAGTAGTTGTGATTTCCCTCCAGTCGGAATATGGTTTAGTTGAAGTTAGTGGCTGTGTCACAGCTGTGTCTCAGGCTGGTGTCTGCCGCCCTGAGCTAAGCCATACAAATCCCTAGAATAACTTTTCAAAAGCCTGTTAGCCTCTTGAGGCTCCTACGCTTCTTTATTTTGTTTTGTTTTATTTTATTTTGTTTTTTTTTTATTGCAGTAACAGTGGATTCTAACATTATATAGCTTTCAGATGTACGTTGTAATATATTTCGAATTCTGTGTAGATTACATCGTGTTCACCCCCCGAAAACTATAGTCCGTCACCTCACATGGGAGCCTCATCACCCCTTTTTGCTCTCTCCCCTCCCCCCTCCCCCTATGGTAACCACCAGTCCAATCTCCTTTGCTCTGTGTGTGTTTGTCATTGTTTTTATCTTCTGCTTAGGAGTGAGCTCACACGGTGTTTGCCTTTCTCCCTCTGATTTATTTCACTTCACATAATACCCTCAAGGTCCATCCACGTTGTCACAAATGGCCGGATCTCATCATTTCTTAGGGCCGAGTAGCATTCCATTGTGTATACATACCACATCTTCTTTATCCGTTCTTCCCTTGATGGGCACCTAGGTTGCTTCCAAGTTCTGGCTGTTGTGAATAACGCTGCGGTGAACCTAGGGGTGCATGTGTCTTTCTGCATTGGTGTTTTCAAGTTCTTTGGATAAATACCCAGCAGTGGGCTAGCTGGATCATATATACGGTAGATGTGTTCCTCGTTTTCTGAGGATACCCCATACTGCTTTCCATAGTGGCGGCACCAGTCTGCCGTCGCACCAGCAGTGCGGGAGAGTTCCCTTCTCTCCACATCCTCTCTCCGACACTTGTCTCTTGTCTTGTTAATTAGAGCCATTCTGACCAGAGGAAGGTGACATCTCCTTGTAGTTGTGGTTTGCATTCCTCTGATCGCTAATGATGTTGAGCCCCTTTCCATATGCCTGTTGGCCATCCGTATACCTTCTTTGGAGAAATCACTGCTCAGATCTTTGGCCCGCCTTTTTAATTGGGTTGTTGATTTTTTTTTTTTTTTTTTTTTTTTGCTGTTGAGATGTATGAGTTCTTTCTGTATTTGGGATATTAACCCCTTGTCCGATATACGGTTTGCAAGTATCTTCTCCCAGTTGTTAGGTTGTGTTTTGGTTTTGTGGATGGTTTCCTTTGCGGTGCAGAAGATTTTTTTTACTTTGACGTAGTCCCATTTGTTCAGTTTGTGTTTTGTTTCCATTGCCCAGTCAGACGTGGTACTTGAAAGTAGGCTGCTAAGACTGATGTCAAAGAGGATACTGCCTATGTTTTCTTCTAGACGTTGCATGGTTTCGGGTGTGACATTGAAGTAAAAGCCGAGGGAGGAGGCTGCAGTTCCCCCCAGAGCGAGCGTAGCGGGGACCCTGCGTCCCTGTCAGCGCACCTTCCCGCACCGCGAAGGTCCGAAGCGTGTGGGCGGGGCCGCAGGAGTTCTCCCAGGAGGGTGTCCCCGTCGCTGTCCGGAGTCCACCGCCAGAGGGGGGGCGGGGCAACGGCCGGGCAGCGTCTGGGCGGCGGCGCGCGCGCCAGGAGAGGAGCGCGCGGCTGCTGGGCCGCCGTCCTGGGAGGCGTGGGAGGCGTCGGCGAGCCGCGCCTGCCTGCCCAGAGCCGAGCCCGGCGGAGTCCGGCCGCGCGGTGCTGCTCTCTCCCGGGCCGGGCTCGTCCGTTCCGCCGGCGTCCGTGGACGCCGCTCCGTGTCCCCGCTGGGCACAGCAGCCCGGGCCCTCCACAGCCACGGCCGCTAGCCTGAGGAGGCCGTCCTTCAGCTCCCGCTCTTCCTGCTCGCCGGACACGGACGACCAGGGCGCCCGCGAAGATGATTCCATCTGGGAGAGGTACCTGGGGGCGTGGGCCTGGGGGCTGGTGGGAGGCGAGCGTGTCCCTGAGAAATAGGATTGTGCGCCGAGAGGTGCCCGTCAGGTGGCGGGACAGCTGTGCGGCGCGGGGAGCGAGGGGCTCTCTTCGTGCGCTTCAGGCGTTCGTGGAACGGGCGGTGTGTGCCGGGCACGGGGCCAGCCTGGGCATGCGGTGCCCGGGAGTCGGGCGCTGAAGCGCCACCCGTGGTCTGGGCTTCTTGGAAGGACAGACGCGAAGTCGATAAGGACACTGGTCTCGATGCGTTCTGAGGAGTGCACGTCTCCCTCTTTTCGAGGCTACGTTCCGTTGGGGTTTTCATGAAGCCTGTTGTGGCCCTGAAGCTCAGGCCGGTTCAGGGGAAGTGGCCTGTCGAGGGCCACATCATATTTGTGTGCAGAGCCAGTGCTTTCCAAAGCCCTTGAGTGTGCAGAAGTCTACCTGTCAGGGGTGCAGTGGGGGCTGTCCGGGCAGCATTGTGAGCACAGGTCTGTGCCCCACACTTGAAAGTATGGAAAAGAAAGCGGGAGGCTGGAGGGTGCTCCGTTCGTTCCCTCCTTCCACAGAGAGCCTGGAGAGTTGACTTTGGGACAAGTCCTTCCTTTCCTCTGGTCGGTGCGTGTTCAGTGGTCTGGACACTTGGTGAGCAAGGCTGACAGGCTGTTTGACGTACTGGGCCTCACAGCCTGGTTGGAAAGGACAGAGAGGCAGCAACCAATTACCTAGGAGGTACGTAAAAGCAATTTTGTGTTGAGTGTTGAGAAATACGGCGTTTCCTGTTAGACTTTGTGACTTAGGCGGTGATGTTGAAGCTGAGAGCAGATGCCGAAAAGAAAAGGAGGACTTGTGCGGGAGAGTGTTGGGACAGGGCAAGGGAGGAGTATGGCCTGTCAGAGGAGCTGAAAGAATGCCCTGGAGACTGGGGCCGCCGCGTAGGGACTGTAGGGTGGGGAAAACAAAACTTTTCGATTGAGGCTGGCGCTTTCTATAGGGTTTTGGAGACTAAGCGTGGTGATTCAGAACGTGGACTCTGGAGCCACACTCTGTCAAATGGGTCCTGGCTCTGCCACCTACGGGCTGTGTGAACTTGGGCAAGTTACTGGACCATTGTGTGTGTCAGTTTCCTGATCTGTAAAACGGGGTTGATTATCATACACACTCCATAGGTGAGTGTAGAGGTGAGAGGATATTTCATATCCGTAAAGTACTTAGAGCAGCGTCTGGCCTTTAGTAGGCGTTAGTAGTGGTTGATTGAGTAAATGGATAAACGCATACATAAGCATTAAAGGCTTGGAGGCTGGGGCTGGCCCCGTGGCCGAGTGGTTAAGTTCGCGCGCTCCGCTGCAGGCGGCCCAGTGTTTCGTCGGTTCGAATCCTGGGCGCGGACATGGCACTGCTCGTCAGACCACGCTGAGGCAGCGTCCCACATGCCACAACTAGAGGAACCCACAACGAAGAATACACAACTATGTACCGGGGGGGCTTTGGGGAGTAAAAGGAAAAAATAAAAATCTTTAAAAAAAAAAAAAAAAAAGGCTTGGAGGCTGTCCCTGGTGAAACGTGTGAACTGGAATGGATTACAGCCAACTTTGTTTCCTTTCCAGCTTGCAGTTGCTACTGACCGCATCTGCAGGACTGTGGAATTAGAAATAATCTCCCTCGACTTGGCGGCTCTTGGTAAAACAATCTAATGCTGTCCAAATTATCCCAGGGAAATAAAAGCCTTTTCAGTAGCATAGTAGGGTTAGGCTTATGTCATATGTATTGTTTATATTGGTTTGTTTAGTGTTTGTGGGTAACTTTTTTTTTTTTTTTTTTTGCAAAGCTGCTCGGTTAGCTATGAAATGGTTCAGACCCAGAGAAAAGTAGAGAGCCGTGTAAGCAGAGCACGCCTTTCCTTGACTCTCTGTCGAGAGCTTTTGTGATTCCAGCCGCTCTCTGCCTCAGACACGGTGCCCTCTGCGTGTGCAGTCATCTAAACAGTGCGGGGTCTGGGACCGTGGAGAATCCAAGGCAGTATAGTCATGCTTTGCTTAACAGTGGGGATAAGCTCTGAGGAGTAGGTCATGGTCAGGCAATCTGGAGACTGTGCAAACACCACCGAGTTCCTCAACCTGGATGGCAGAGCCTCCTACACACCTAGGCCATGTGGGACTAATCTGATGGGAGCCCCGTTGTTGACTGAAACGTCCCGATGTAGGGCACGACTGTACTTCCCAACTCCAAGGGCACGGAAGTGTAGCCTGTGGGGCTTTTGAGAAGAACAGAGACGCTCAAGGCCTACTCTGGACCCACTGACGCAGAATCTACTGGGATAGTTCCCGGCTTTAAAGACCAGACGTAGTCCTCCTCTGCAGACATCTCCTCGACGGTTTTTCACACTGGGTTTTCCCTCATCTGAGAAAACAGGCCAAGAGATCGTGAGGATCCATAATTAGTGTTTTAATACGTTTGGCAGGACTCAGTGTTTTTCACGTTCTGTGATACTGGGATCTGCATCTCCGCTGTAATGTGTTAAACCTTCAAATCTCGTCCAAAAGCCGTGTCATTACCTAGAGAATCCTTCTGTGACTTGCAGGCGGATTGCCATCTTTCTGCTTCCGCCGCCTCACCTTTAAAATGGGGAGAATACCGGTAACCTACCTTTTGGATGTGAGGATTAAATGAGACAGTTGGTGCAAAGCAGTCGGCACAGGATCTGGCACAAAGTGAAGCCTTCAATAAATTATGATTACAGTAGTTGTGATTTCCCTCCAGTCGGAATATGGTTTAGTTGAAGTTAGTGGCTGTGTCACAGCTGTGTCTCAGGCTGGTGTCTGCCGCCCTGAGCTAAGCCATACAAATCCCTAGAATAACTTTTCAAAAGCCTGTTAGCCTCTTGAGGCTCCTACGCTTCTTTATTTTGTTTTGTTTTATTTTATTTTGTTTTTTTTTTATTGCAGTAACAGTGGATTCTAACATTATATAGCTTTCAGATGTACGTTGTAATATATTTCGAATTCTGTGTAGATTACATCGTGTTCACCCCCCGAAAACTATAGTCCGTCACCTCACATGGGAGCCTCATCACCCCTTTTTGCTCTCTCCCCTCCCCCCTCCCCCTATGGTAACCACCAGTCCAATCTCCTTTGCTCTGTGTGTGTTTGTCATTGTTTTTATCTTCTGCTTAGGAGTGAGCTCACACGGTGTTTGCCTTTCTCCCTCTGATTTATTTCACTTCACATAATACCCTCAAGGTCCATCCACGTTGTCACAAATGGCCGGATCTCATCATTTCTTAGGGCCGAGTAGCATTCCATTGTGTATACATACCACATCTTCTTTATCCGTTCTTCCCTTGATGGGCACCTAGGTTGCTTCCAAGTTCTGGCTGTTGTGAATAACGCTGCGGTGAACCTAGGGGTGCATGTGTCTTTCTGCATTGGTGTTTTCAAGTTCTTTGGATAAATACCCAGCAGTGGGCTAGCTGGATCATATATACGGTAGATGTGTTCCTCGTTTTCTGAGGATACCCCATACTGCTTTCCATAGTGGCGGCACCAGTCTGCCGTCGCACCAGCAGTGCGGGAGAGTTCCCTTCTCTCCACATCCTCTCTCCGACACTTGTCTCTTGTCTTGTTAATTAGAGCCATTCTGACCAGAGGAAGGTGACATCTCCTTGTAGTTGTGGTTTGCATTCCTCTGATCGCTAATGATGTTGAGCCCCTTTCCATATGCCTGTTGGCCATCCGTATACCTTCTTTGGAGAAATCGCTGCTCAGATCTTTGGCCCGCCTTTTTAATTGGGTTGTTGATTTTTTTTTTTTTTTTTTTTTTTTTGCTGTTGAGATGTATGAGTTCTTTCTGTATTTGGGATATTAACCCCTTATCCGATATACGGTTTGCAAGTATCTTCTCCCAGTTGTTAGGTTGTGTTTTGGTTTTGTGGATGGTTTCCTTTGCGGTGCAGAAGATTTTTTTTACTTTGACGTAGTCCCATTTGTTCAGTTTGTGTTTTGTTTCCATTGCCCAGTCAGACGTGGTACTTGAAAGTAGGCTGCTAAGACTGATGTCAAAGAGGATACTGCCTATGTTTTCTTCTAGACGTTGCATGGTTTCGGGTGTGACATTGAAGTAAAAGCCGAGGGAGGAGGCTGCAGTTCCCCCCAGAGCGAGCGTAGCGGGGACCCTGCGTCCCTGTCAGCGCACCTTCCCGCACCGCGAAGGTCCGAAGCGTGTGGGCGGGGCCGCAGGAGTTCTCCCAGGAGGGTGTCCCCGTCGCTGTCCGGAGTCCACCGCCAGAGGGGGGGCGGGGCAACGGCCGGGCAGCGTCTGGGCGGCGGCGCGCGCGCCAGGAGAGGAGCGCGCGGCTGCTGGGCCGCCGTCCTGGGAGGCGTGGGAGGCGTCGGCGAGCCGCGCCTGCCTGCCCAGAGCCGAGCCCGGCGGAGTCCGGCCGCGCGGTGCTGCTCTCTCCCGGGCCGGGCTCGTCCGTTCCGCCGGCGTCCGTGGACGCCGCTCCGTGTCCCCGCTGGGCACAGCAGCCCGGGCCCTCCACAGCCACGGCCGCTAGCCTGAGGAGGCCGTCCTTCAGCTCCCGCTCTTCCTGCTCGCCGGACACGGACGACCAGGGCGCCCGCGAAGATGATTCCATCTGGGAGAGGTACCTGGGGGCGTGGGCCTGGGGGCTGGTGGGAGGCGAGCGTGTCCCTGAGAAATAGGATTGTGCGCCGAGAGGTGCCCGTCAGGTGGCGGGACAGCTGTGCGGCGCGGGGAGCGAGGGGCTCTCTTCGTGCGCTTCAGGCGTTCGTGGAACGGGCGGTGTGTGCCGGGCACGGGGCCAGCCTGGGCATGCGGTGCCCGGGAGTCGGGCGCTGAAGCGCCACCCGTGGTCTGGGCTTCTTGGAAGGACAGACGCGAAGTCGATAAGGACACTGGTCTCGATGCGTTCTGAGGAGTGCACGTCTCCCTCTTTTCGAGGCTACGTTCCGTTGGGGTTTTCATGAAGCCTGTTGTGGCCCTGAAGCTCAGGCCGGTTCAGGGGAAGTGGCCTGTCGAGGGCCACATCATATTTGTGTGCAGAGCCAGTGCTTTCCAAAGCCCTTGAGTGTGCAGAAGTCTACCTGTCAGGGGTGCAGTGGGGGCTGTCCGGGCAGCATTGTGAGCACAGGTCTGTGCCCCACACTTGAAAGTATGGAAAAGAAAGCGGGAGGCTGGAGGGTGCTCCGTTCGTTCCCTCCTTCCACAGAGAGCCTGGAGAGTTGACTTTGGGACAAGTCCTTCCTTTCCTCTGGTCGGTGCGTGTTCAGTGGTCTGGACACTTGGTGAGCAAGGCTGACAGGCTGTTTGACGTACTGGGCCTCACAGCCTGGTTGGAAAGGACAGAGAGGCAGCAACCAATTACCTAGGAGGTACGTAAAAGCAATTTTGTGTTGAGTGTTGAGAAATACGGCATTTCCTGTTAGACTTTGTGACTTAGGCGGTGATGTTGAAGCTGAGAGCAGATGCCGAAAAGAAAAGGAGGACTTGTGCGGGAGAGTGTTGGGACAGGGCAAGGGAGGAGTATGGCCTGTCAGAGGAGCTGAAAGAATGCCCTGGAGACTGGGGCCGCCGCGTAGGGACTGTAGGGTGGGGAAAACAAAACTTTTCGATTGAGGCTGGCGCTTTCTATAGGGTTTTGGAGACTAAGCGTGGTGATTCAGAACGTGGACTCTGGAGCCACACTCTGTCAAATGGGTCCTGGCTCTGCCACCTACGGGCTGTGTGAACTTGGGCAAGTTACTGGACCATTGTGTGTGTCAGTTTCCTGATCTGTAAAACGGGGTTGATTATCATACACACTCCATAGGTGAGTGTAGAGGTGAGAGGATATTTCATATCCCTAAAGTACTTAGAGCAGCGTCTGGCCTTTAGTAGGCGTTAGTAGTGGTTGATTGAGTAAATGGATAAACGCATACATAAGCATTAAAGGCTTGGAGGCTGGGGCTGGCCCCGTGGCCGAGTGGTTAAGTTCGCGCGCTCCGCTGCAGGCGGCCCAGTGTTTCGTCGGTTCGAATCCTGGGCGCGGACATGGCACTGCTCGTCAGACCACGCTGAGGCAGCGTCCCACATGCCACAACTAGAGGAACCCACAACGAAGAATACACAACTATGTACCGGGGGGGCTTTGGGGAGTAAAAGGAAAAAATAAAAATCTTTAAAAAAAAAAAAAAAAAAAGGCTTGGAGGCTGTCCCTGGTGAAACGTGTGAACTGGAATGGATTACAGCCAACTTTGTTTCCTTTCCAGCTTGCAGTTGCTACTGACCGCATCTGCAGGACTGTGGAATTAGAAATAATCTCCCTCGACTTGGCGGCTCTTGGTAAAACAATCTAATGCTGTCCAAATTATCCCAGGGAAATAAAAGCCTTTTCAGTAGCATAGTAGGGTTAGGCTTATGTCATATGTATTGTTTATATTGGTTTGTTTAGTGTTTGTGGGTAACTTTTTTTTTTTTTTTTTTTTGCAAAGCTGCTCGGTTAGCTATGAAATGGTTCAGACCCAGAGAAAAGTAGAGAGCCGTGTAAGCAGAGCACGCCTTTCCTTGACTCTCTGTCGAGAGCTTTTGTGATTCCAGCCGCTCTCTGCCTCAGACACGGTGCCCTCTGCGTGTGCAGTCATCTAAACAGTGCGGGGTCTGGGACCGTGGAGAATCCAAGGCAGTATAGTCATGCTTTGCTTAACAGTGGGGATAAGCTCTGAGGAGTAGGTCATGGTCAGGCAATCTGGAGACTGTGCAAACACCACCGAGTTCCTCAACCTGGATGGCAGAGCCTCCTACACACCTAGGCCATGTGGGACTAATCTGATGGGAGCCCCGTTGTTGACTGAAACGTCCCGATGTAGGGCACGACTGTACTTCCCAACTCCAAGGGCACGGAAGTGTAGCCTGTGGGGCTTTTGAGAAGAACAGAGACGCTCAAGGCCTACTCTGGACCCACTGACGCAGAATCTACTGGGATAGTTCCCGGCTTTAAAGACCAGACGTAGTCCTCCTCTGCAGACATCTCCTCGACGGTTTTTCACACTGGGTTTTCCCTCATCTGAGAAAACAGGCCAAGAGATCGTGAGGATCCATAATTAGTGTTTTAATACGTTTGGCAGGACTCAGTGTTTTTCACGTTCTGTGATACTGGGATCTGCATCTCCGCTGTAATGTGTTAAACCTTCAAATCTCGTCCAAAAGCCGTGTCATTACCTAGAGAATCCTTCTGTGACTTGCAGGCGGATTGCCATCTTTCTGCTTCCGCCGCCTCACCTTTAAAATGGGGAGAATACCGGTAACCTACCTTTTGGATGTGAGGATTAAATGAGACAGTTGGTGCAAAGCAGTCGGCACAGGATCTGGCACAAAGTGAAGCCTTCAATAAATTATGATTACAGTAGTTGTGATTTCCCTCCAGTCGGAATATGGTTTAGTTGAAGTTAGTGGCTGTGTCACAGCTGTGTCTCAGGCTGGTGTCTGCCGCCCTGAGCTAAGCCATACAAATCCCTAGAATAACTTTTCAAAAGCCTGTTAGCCTCTTGAGGCTCCTACGCTTCTTTATTTTGTTTTGTTTTATTTTATTTTGTTTTTTTTTATTGCAGTAACAGTGGATTCTAACATTATATAGCTTTCAGATGTACGTTGTAATATATTTCGAATTCTGTGTAGATTACATCGTGTTCACCCCCCGAAAACTATAGTCCGTCACCTCACATGGGAGCCTCATCACCCCTTTTTGCTCTCTCCCCTCCCCCCTCCCCCTATGGTAACCACCAGTCCAATCTCCTTTGCTCTGTGTGTGTTTGTCATTGTTTTTATCTTCTGCTTAGGAGTGAGCTCACACGGTGTTTGCCTTTCTCCCTCTGATTTATTTCACTTCACATAATACCCTCAAGGTCCATCCACGTTGTCACAAATGGCCGGATCTCATCATTTCTTAGGGCCGAGTAGCATTCCATTGTGTATACATACCACATCTTCTTTATCCGTTCTTCCCTTGATGGGCACCTAGGTTGCTTCCAAGTTCTGGCTGTTGTGAATAACGCTGCGGTGAACCTAGGGGTGCATGTGTCTTTCTGCATTGGTGTTTTCAAGTTCTTTGGATAAATACCCAGCAGTGGGCTAGCTGGATCATATATACGGTAGATGTGTTCCTCGTTTTCTGAGGATACCCCATACTGCTTTCCATAGTGGCGGCACCAGTCTGCCGTCGCACCAGCAGTGCGGGAGAGTTCCCTTCTCTCCACATCCTCTCTCCGACACTTGTCTCTTGTCTTGTTAATTAGAGCCATTCTGACCAGAGGAAGGTGACATCTCCTTGTAGTTGTGGTTTGCATTCCTCTGATCGCTAATGATGTTGAGCCCCTTTCCATATGCCTGTTGGCCATCCGTATACCTTCTTTGGAGAAATCACTGCTCAGATCTTTGGCCCGCCTTTTTAATTGGGTTGTTGATTTTTTTTTTTTTTTTTTTTTTGCTGTTGAGATGTATGAGTTCTTTCTGTATTTGGGATATTAACCCCTTGTCCGATATACGGTTTGCAAGTATCTTCTCCCAGTTGTTAGGTTGTGTTTTGGTTTTGTGGATGGTTTCCTTTGCGGTGCAGAAGATTTTTTTTACTTTGACGTAGTCCCATTTGTTCAGTTTGTGTTTTGTTTCCATTGCCCAGTCAGACGTGGTACTTGAAAGTAGGCTGCTAAGACTGATGTCAAAGAGGATACTGCCTATGTTTTCTTCTAGACGTTGCATGGTTTCGGGTGTGACATTGAAGTAAAAGCCGAGGGAGGAGGCTGCAGTTCCCCCCAGAGCGAGCGTAGCGGGGACCCTGCGTCCCTGTCAGCGCACCTTCCCGCACCGCGAAGGTCCGAAGCGTGTGGGCGGGGCCGCAGGAGTTCTCCCAGGAGGGTGTCCCCGTCGCTGTCCGGAGTCCACCGCCAGAGGGGGGGCGGGGCAACGGCCGGGCAGCGTCTGGGCGGCGGCGCGCGCGCCAGGAGAGGAGCGCGCGGCTGCTGGGCCGCCGTCCTGGGAGGCGTGGGAGGCGTCGGCGAGCCGCGCCTGCCTGCCCAGAGCCGAGCCCGGCGGAGTCCGGCCGCGCGGTGCTGCTCTCTCCCGGGCCGGGCTCGTCCGTTCCGCCGGCGTCCGTGGACGCCGCTCCGTGTCCCCGCTGGGCACAGCAGCCCGGGCCCTCCACAGCCACGGCCGCTAGCCTGAGGAGGCCGTCCTTCAGCTCCCGCTCTTCCTGCTCGCCGGACACGGACGACCAGGGCGCCCGCGAAGATGATTCCATCTGGGAGAGGTACCTGGGGGCGTGGGCCTGGGGGCTGGTGGGAGGCGAGCGTGTCCCTGAGAAATAGGATTGTGCGCCGAGAGGTGCCCGTCAGGTGGCGGGACAGCTGTGCGGCGCGGGGAGCGAGGGGCTCTCTTCGTGCGCTTCAGGCGTTCGTGGAACGGGCGGTGTGTGCCGGGCACGGGGCCAGCCTGGGCATGCGGTGCCCGGGAGTCGGGCGCTGAAGCGCCACCCGTGGTCTGGGCTTCTTGGAAGGACAGACGCGAAGTCGATAAGGACACTGGTCTCGATGCGTTCTGAGGAGTGCACGTCTCCCTCTTTTCGAGGCTACGTTCCGTTGGGGTTTTCATGAAGCCTGTTGTGGCCCTGAAGCTCAGGCCGGTTCAGGGGAAGTGGCCTGTCGAGGGCCACATCATATTTGTGTGCAGAGCCAGTGCTTTCCAAAGCCCTTGAGTGTGCAGAAGTCTACCTGTCAGGGGTGCAGTGGGGGCTGTCCGGGCAGCATTGTGAGCACAGGTCTGTGCCCCACACTTGAAAGTATGGAAAAGAAAGCGGGAGGCTGGAGGGTGCTCCGTTCGTTCCCTCCTTCCACAGAGAGCCTGGAGAGTTGACTTTGGGACAAGTCCTTCCTTTCCTCTGGTCGGTGCGTGTTCAGTGGTCTGGACACTTGGTGAGCAAGGCTGACAGGCTGTTTGACGTACTGGGCCTCACAGCCTGGTTGGAAAGGACAGAGAGGCAGCAACCAATTACCTAGGAGGTACGTAAAAGCAATTTTGTGTTGAGTGTTGAGAAATACGGCATTTCCTGTTAGACTTTGTGACTTAGGCGGTGATGTTGAAGCTGAGAGCAGATGCCGAAAAGAAAAGGAGGACTTGTGCGGGAGAGTGTTGGGACAGGGCAAGGGAGGAGTATGGCCTGTCAGAGGAGCTGAAAGAATGCCCTGGAGACTGGGGCCGCCGCGTAGGGACTGTAGGGTGGGGAAAACAAAACTTTTCGATTGAGGCTGGCGCTTTCTATAGGGTTTTGGAGACTAAGCGTGGTGATTCAGAACGTGGACTCTGGAGCCACACTCTGTCAAATGGGTCCTGGCTCTGCCACCTACGGGCTGTGTGAACTTGGGCAAGTTACTGGACCATTGTGTGTGTCAGTTTCCTGATCTGTAAAACGGGGTTGATTATCATACACACTCCATAGGTGAGTGTAGAGGTGAGAGGATATTTCATATCCGTAAAGTACTTAGAGCAGCGTCTGGCCTTTAGTAGGCGTTAGTAGTGGTTGATTGAGTAAATGGATAAACGCATACATAAGCATTAAAGGCTTGGAGGCTGGGGCTGGCCCCGTGGCCGAGTGGTTAAGTTCGCGCGCTCCGCTGCAGGCGGCCCAGTGTTTCGTCGGTTCGAATCCTGGGCGCGGACATGGCACTGCTCGTCAGACCACGCTGAGGCAGCGTCCCACATGCCACAACTAGAGGAACCCACAACGAAGAATACACAACTATGTACCGGGGGGGCTTTGGGGAGTAAAAGGAAAAAATAAAAATCTTTAAAAAAAAAAAAAAAAAAGGCTTGGAGGCTGTCCCTGGTGAAACGTGTGAACTGGAATGGATTACAGCCAACTTTGTTTCCTTTCCAGCTTGCAGTTGCTACTGACCGCATCTGCAGGACTGTGGAATTAGAAATAATCTCCCTCGATTTGGCGGCTCTTGGTAAAACAATCTAATGCTGTCCAAATTATCCCAGGGAAATAAAAGCCTTTTCAGTAGCATAGTAGGGTTAGGCTTATGTCATATGTATTGTTTATATTGGTTTGTTTAGTGTTTGTGGGTAACTTTTTTTTTTTTTTTTTTTTGCAAAGCTGCTCGGTTAGCTATGAAATGGTTCAGACCCAGAGAAAAGTAGAGAGCCGTGTAAGCAGAGCACGCCTTTCCTTGACTCTCTGTCGAGAGCTTTTGTGATTCCAGCCGCTCTCTGCCTCAGACACGGTGCCCTCTGCGTGTGCAGTCATCTAAACAGTGCGGGGTCTGGGACCGTGGAGAAGCCAAGGCAGTATAGTCATGCTTTGCTTAACAGTGGGGATAAGCTCTGAGGAGTAGGTCATGGTCAGGCAATCTGGAGACTGTGCAAACACCACCGAGTTCCTCAACCTGGATGGCAGAGCCTCCTACACACCTAGGCCATGTGGGACTAATCTGATGGGAGCCCCGTTGTTGACTGAAACGTCCCGATGTAGGGCACGACTGTACTTCCCAACTCCAAGGGCACGGAAGTGTAGCCTGTGGGGCTTTTGAGAAGAACAGAGACGCTCAAGGCCTACTCTGGACCCACTGACGCAGAATCTACTGGGATAGTTCCCGGCTTTAAAGACCAGACGTAGTCCTCCTCTGCAGACATCTCCTCGACGGTTTTTCACACTGGGTTTTCCCTCATCTGAGAAAACAGGCCAAGAGATCGTGAGGATCCATAATTAGTGTTTTAATACGTTTGGCAGGACTCAGTGTTTTTCACGTTCTGTGATACTGGGATCTGCATCTCCGCTGTAATGTGTTAAACCTTCAAATCTCGTCCAAAAGCCGTGTCATTACCTAGAGAATCCTTCTGTGACTTGCAGGCGGATTGCCATCTTTCTGCTTCCGCCGCCTCACCTTTAAAATGGGGAGAATACCGGTAACCTACCTTTTGGATGTGAGGATTAAATGAGACAGTTGGTGCAAAGCAGTCGGCACAGGATCTGGCACAAAGTGAAGCCTTCAATAAATTATGATTACAGTAGTTGTGATTTCCCTCCAGTCGGAATATGGTTTAGTTGAAGTTAGTGGCTGTGTCACAGCTGTGTCTCAGGCTGGTGTCTGCCGCCCTGAGCTAAGCCATACAAATCCCTAGAATAACTTTTCAAAAGCCTGTTAGCCTCTTGAGGCTCCTACGCTTCTTTATTTTGTTTTGTTTTATTTTATTTTGTTTTTTTTTTATTGCAGTAACAGTGGATTCTAACATTATATAGCTTTCAGATGTACGTTGTAATATATTTCGAATTCTGTGTAGATTACATCGTGTTCACCCCCCGAAAACTATAGTCCGTCACCTCACATGGGAGCCTCATCACCCCTTTTTGCTCTCTCCCCTCCCCCCTCCCCCTATGGTAACCACCAGTCCAATCTCCTTTGCTCTGTGTGTGTTTGTCATTGTTTTTATCTTCTGCTTAGGAGTGAGCTCACACGGTGTTTGCCTTTCTCCCTCTGATTTATTTCACTTCACATAATACCCTCAAGGTCCATCCACGTTGTCACAAATGGCCGGATCTCATCATTTCTTAGGGCCGAGTAGCATTCCATTGTGTATACATACCACATCTTCTTTATCCGTTCTTCCCTTGATGGGCACCTAGGTTGCTTCCAAGTTCTGGCTGTTGTGAATAACGCTGCGGTGAACCTAGGGGTGCATGTGTCTTTCTGCATTGGTGTTTTCAAGTTCTTTGGATAAATACCCAGCAGTGGGCTAGCTGGATCATATATACGGTAGATGTGTTCCTCGTTTTCTGAGGATACCCCATACTGCTTTCCATAGTGGCGGCACCAGTCTGCCGTCGCACCAGCAGTGCGGGAGAGTTCCCTTCTCTCCACATCCTCTCTCCGACACTTGTCTCTTGTCTTGTTAATTAGAGCCATTCTGACCAGAGGAAGGTGACATCTCCTTGTAGTTGTGGTTTGCATTCCTCTGATCGCTAATGATGTTGAGCCCCTTTCCATATGCCTGTTGGCCATCCGTATACCTTCTTTGGAGAAATCGCTGCTCAGATCTTTGGCCCGCCTTTTTAATTGGGTTGTTGATTTTTTTTTTTTTTTTTTTTTTTTGCTGTTGAGATGTATGAGTTCTTTCTGTATTTGGGATATTAACCCCTTATCCGATATACGGTTTGCAAGTATCTTCTCCCAGTTGTTAGGTTGTGTTTTGGTTTTGTGGATGGTTTCCTTTGCGGTGCAGAAGATTTTTTTTACTTTGACGTAGTCCCATTTGTTCAGTTTGTGTTTTGTTTCCATTGCCCAGTCAGACGTGGTACTTGAAAGTAGGCTGCTAAGACTGATGTCAAAGAGGATACTGCCTATGTTTTCTTCTAGACGTTGCATGGTTTCGGGTGTGACATTGAAGTAAAAGCCGAGGGAGGAGGCTGCAGTTCCCCCCAGAGCGAGCGTAGCGGGGACCCTGCGTCCCTGTCAGCGCACCTTCCCGCACCGCGGAGGTCCGAAGCGTGTGGGCGGGGCCGCAGGAGTTCTCCCAGGAGGGTGTCCCCGTCGCTGTCCGGAGTCCACCGCCAGAGGGGGGGCGGGGCAACGGCCGGGCAGCGTCTGGGCGGCGGCGCGCGCGCCAGGAGAGGAGCGCGCGGCTGCTGGGCCGCCGTCCTGGGAGGCGTGGGAGGCGTCGGCGAGCCGCGCCTGCCTGCCCAGAGCCGAGCCCGGCGGAGTCCGGCCGCGCGGTGCTGCTCTCTCCCGGGCCGGGCTCGTCCGTTCCGCCGGCGTCCGTGGACGCCGCTCCGTGTCCCCGCTGGGCACAGCAGCCCGGGCCCTCCACAGCCACGGCCGCTAGCCTGAGGAGGCCGTCCTTCAGCTCCCGCTCTTCCTGCTCGCCGGACACGGACGACCAGGGCGCCCGCGAAGATGATTCCATCTGGGAGAGGTACCTGGGGGCGTGGGCCTGGGGGCTGGTGGGAGGCGAGCGTGTCCCTGAGAAATAGGATTGTGCGCCGAGAGGTGCCCGTCAGGTGGCGGGACAGCTGTGCGGCGCGGGGAGCGAGGGGCTCTCTTCGTGCGCTTCAGGCGTTCGTGGAACGGGCGGTGTGTGCCGGGCACGGGGCCAGCCTGGGCATGCGGTGCCCGGGAGTCGGGCGCTGAAGCGCCACCCGTGGTCTGGGCTTCTTGGAAGGACAGACGCGAAGTCGATAAGGACACTGGTCTCGATGCGTTCTGAGGAGTGCACGTCTCCCTCTTTTCGAGGCTACGTTCCGTTGGGGTTTTCATGAAGCCTGTTGTGGCCCTGAAGCTCAGGCCGGTTCAGGGGAAGTGGCCTGTCGAGGGCCACATCATATTTGTGTGCAGAGCCAGTGCTTTCCAAAGCCCTTGAGTGTGCAGAAGTCTACCTGTCAGGGGTGCAGTGGGGGCTGTCCGGGCAGCATTGTGAGCACAGGTCTGTGCCCCACACTTGAAAGTATGGAAAAGAAAGCGGGAGGCTGGAGGGTGCTCCGTTCGTTCCCTCCTTCCACAGAGAGCCTGGAGAGTTGACTTTGGGACAAGTCCTTCCTTTCCTCTGGTCGGTGCGTGTTCAGTGGTCTGGACACTTGGTGAGCAAGGCTGACAGGCTGTTTGACGTACTGGGCCTCACAGCCTGGTTGGAAAGGACAGAGAGGCAGCAACCAATTACCTAGGAGGTACGTAAAAGCAATTTTGTGTTGAGTGTTGAGAAATACGGCATTTCCTGTTAGACTTTGTGACTTAGGCGGTGATGTTGAAGCTGAGAGCAGATGCCGAAAAGAAAAGGAGGACTTGTGCGGGAGAGTGTTGGGACAGGGCAAGGGAGGAGTATGGCCTGTCAGAGGAGCTGAAAGAATGCCCTGGAGACTGGGGCCGCCGCGTAGGGACTGTAGGGTGGGGAAAACAAAACTTTTCGATTGAGGCTGGCGCTTTCTATAGGGTTTTGGAGACTAAGCGTGGTGATTCAGAACGTGGACTCTGGAGCCACACTCTGTCAAATGGGTCCTGGCTCTGCCACCTACGGGCTGTGTGAACTTGGGCAAGTTACTGGACCATTGTGTGTGTCAGTTTCCTGATCTGTAAAACGGGGTTGATTATCATACACACTCCATAGGTGAGTGTAGAGGTGAGAGGATATTTCATATCCGTAAAGTACTTAGAGCAGCGTCTGGCCTTTAGTAGGCGTTAGTAGTGGTTGATTGAGTAAATGGATAAACGCATACATAAGCATTAAAGGCTTGGAGGCTGGGGCTGGCCCCGTGGCCGAGTGGTTAAGTTCGCGCGCTCCGCTGCAGGCGGCCCAGTGTTTCGTCGGTTCGAATCCTGGGCGCGGACATGGCACTGCTCGTCAGACCACGCTGAGGCAGCGTCCCACATGCCACAACTAGAGGAACCCACAACGAAGAATACACAACTATGTACCGGGGGGGCTTTGGGGAGTAAAAGGAAAAAATAAAAATCTTTAAAAAAAAAAAAAAAAAAGGCTTGGAGGCTGTCCCTGGTGAAACGTGTGAACTGGAATGGATTACAGCCAACTTTGTTTCCTTTCCAGCTTGCAGTTGCTACTGACCGCATCTGCAGGACTGTGGAATTAGAAATAATCTCCCTCGACTTGGCGGCTCTTGGTAAAACAATCTAATGCTGTCCAAATTATCCCAGGGAAATAAAAGCCTTTTCAGTAGCATAGTAGGGTTAGGCTTATGTCATATGTATTGTTTATATTGGTTTGTTTAGTGTTTGTGGGTAACTTTTTTTTTTTTTTTTTTTTGCAAAGCTGCTCGGTTAGCTATGAAATGGTTCAGACCCAGAGAAAAGTAGAGAGCCGTGTAAGCAGAGCACGCCTTTCCTTGACTCTCTGTCGAGAGCTTTTGTGATTCCAGCCGCTCTCTGCCTCAGACACGGTGCCCTCTGCGTGTGCAGTCATCTAAACAGTGCGGGGTCTGGGACCGTGGAGAAGCCAAGGCAGTATAGTCATGCTTTGCTTAACAGTGGGGATAAGCTCTGAGGAGTAGGTCATGGTCAGGCAATCTGGAGACTGTGCAAACACCACCGAGTTCCTCAACCTGGATGGCAGAGCCTCCTACACACCTAGGCCATGTGGGACTAATCTGATGGGAGCCCCGTTGTTGACTGAAACGTCCCGATGTAGGGCACGACTGTACTTCCCAACTCCAAGGGCACGGAAGTGTAGCCTGTGGGGCTTTTGAGAAGAACAGAGACGCTCAAGGCCTACTCTGGACCCACTGACGCAGAATCTACTGGGATAGTTCCCGGCTTTAAAGACCAGACGTAGTCCTCCTCTGCAGACATCTCCTCGACGGTTTTTCACACTGGGTTTTCCCTCATCTGAGAAAACAGGCCAAGAGATCGTGAGGATCCATAATTAGTGTTTTAATACGTTTGGCAGGACTCAGTGTTTTTCACGTTCTGTGATACTGGGATCTGCATCTCCGCTGTAATGTGTTAAACCTTCAAATCTCGTCCAAAAGCCGTGTCATTACCTAGAGAATCCTTCTGTGACTTGCAGGCGGATTGCCATCTTTCTGCTTCCGCCGCCTCACCTTTAAAATGGGGAGAATACCGGTAACCTACCTTTTGGATGTGAGGATTAAATGAGACAGTTGGTGCAAAGCAGTCGGCACAGGATCTGGCACAAAGTGAAGCCTTCAATAAATTATGATTACAGTAGTTGTGATTTCCCTCCAGTCGGAATATGGTTTAGTTGAAGTTAGTGGCTGTGTCACAGCTGTGTCTCAGGCTGGTGTCTGCCGCCCTGAGCTAAGCCATACAAATCCCTAGAATAACTTTTCAAAAGCCTGTTAGCCTCTTGAGGCTCCTACGCTTCTTTATTTTGTTTTGTTTTATTTTATTTTGTTTTTTTTTTATTGCAGTAACAGTGGATTCTAACATTATATAGCTTTCAGATGTACGTTGTAATATATTTCGAATTCTGTGTAGATTACATCGTGTTCACCCCCCGAAAACTATAGTCCGTCACCTCACATGGGAGCCTCATCACCCCTTTTTGCTCTCTCCCCTCCCCCCTCCCCCTATGGTAACCACCAGTCCAATCTCCTTTGCTCTGTGTGTGTTTGTCATTGTTTTTATCTTCTGCTTAGGAGTGAGCTCACACGGTGTTTGCCTTTCTCCCTCTGATTTATTTCACTTCACATAATACCCTCAAGGTCCATCCACGTTGTCACAAATGGCCGGATCTCATCATTTCTTAGGGCCGAGTAGCATTCCATTGTGTATACATACCACATCTTCTTTATCCGTTCTTCCCTTGATGGGCACCTAGGTTGCTTCCAAGTTCTGGCTGTTGTGAATAACGCTGCGGTGAACCTAGGGGTGCATGTGTCTTTCTGCATTGGTGTTTTCAAGTTCTTTGGATAAATACCCAGCAGTGGGCTAGCTGGATCATATATACGGTAGATGTGTTCCTCGTTTTCTGAGGATACCCCATACTGCTTTCCATAGTGGCGGCACCAGTCTGCCGTCGCACCAGCAGTGCGGGAGAGTTCCCTTCTCTCCACATCCTCTCTCCGACACTTGTCTCTTGTCTTGTTAATTAGAGCCATTCTGACCAGAGGAAGGTGACATCTCCTTGTAGTTGTGGTTTGCATTCCTCTGATCGCTAATGATGTTGAGCCCCTTTCCATATGCCTGTTGGCCATCCGTATACCTTCTTTGGAGAAATCACTGCTCAGATCTTTGGCCCGCCTTTTTAATTGGGTTGTTGATTTTTTTTTTTTTTTTTTTTTGCTGTTGAGATGTATGAGTTCTTTCTGTATTTGGGATATTAACCCCTTGTCCGATATACGGTTTGCAAGTATCTTCTCCCAGTTGTTAGGTTGTGTTTTGGTTTTGTGGATGGTTTCCTTTGCGGTGCAGAAGATTTTTTTTACTTTGACGTAGTCCCATTTGTTCAGTTTGTGTTTTGTTTCCATTGCCCAGTCAGACGTGGTACTTGAAAGTAGGCTGCTAAGACTGATGTCAAAGAGGATACTGCCTATGTTTTCTTCTAGACGTTGCATGGTTTCGGGTGTGACATTGAAGTAAAAGCCGAGGGAGGAGGCTGCAGTTCCCCCCAGAGCGAGCGTAGCGGGGACCCTGCGTCCCTGTCAGCGCACCTTCCCGCACCGCGAAGGTCCGAAGCGTGTGGGCGGGGCCGCAGGAGTTCTCCCAGGAGGGTGTCCCCGTCGCTGTCCGGAGTCCACCGCCAGAGGGGGGGCGGGGCAACGGCCGGGCAGCGTCTGGGCGGCGGCGCGCGCGCCAGGAGAGGAGCGCGCGGCTGCTGGGCCGCCGTCCTGGGAGGCGTGGGAGGCGTCGGCGAGCCGCGCCTGCCTGCCCAGAGCCGAGCCCGGCGGAGTCCGGCCGCGCGGTGCTGCTCTCTCCCGGGCCGGGCTCGTCCGTTCCGCCGGCGTCCGTGGACGCCGCTCCGTGTCCCCGCTGGGCACAGCAGCCCGGGCCCTCCACAGCCACGGCCGCTAGCCTGAGGAGGCCGTCCTTCAGCTCCCGCTCTTCCTGCTCGCCGGACACGGACGACCAGGGCGCCCGCGAAGATGATTCCATCTGGGAGAGGTACCTGGGGGCGTGGGCCTGGGGGCTGGTGGGAGGCGAGCGTGTCCCTGAGAAATAGGATTGTGCGCCGAGAGGTGCCCGTCAGGTGGCGGGACAGCTGTGCGGCGCGGGGAGCGAGGGGCTCTCTTCGTGCGCTTCAGGCGTTCGTGGAACGGGCGGTGTGTGCCGGGCACGGGGCCAGCCTGGGCATGCGGTGCCCGGGAGTCGGGCGCTGAAGCGCCACCCGTGGTCTGGGCTTCTTGGAAGGACAGACGCGAAGTCGATAAGGACACTGGTCTCGATGCGTTCTGAGGAGTGCAGGTCTCCCTCTTTTCGAGGCTACGTTCCGTTGGGGTTTTCATGAAGCCTGTTGTGGCCCTGAAGCTCAGGCCGGTTCAGGGGAAGTGGCCTGTCGAGGGCCACATCATATTTGTGTGCAGAGCCAGTGCTTTCCAAAGCCCTTGAGTGTGCAGAAGTCTACCTGTCAGGGGTGCAGTGGGGGCTGTCCGGGCAGCATTGTGAGCACAGGTCTGTGCCCCACACTTGAAAGTATGGAAAAGAAAGCGGGAGGCTGGAGGGTGCTCCGTTCGTTCCCTCCTTCCACAGAGAGCCTGGAGAGTTGACTTTGGGACAAGTCCTTCCTTTCCTCTGGTCGGTGCGTGTTCAGTGGTCTGGACACTTGGTGAGCAAGGCTGACAGGCTGTTTGACGTACTGGGCCTCACAGCCTGGTTGGAAAGGACAGAGAGGCAGCAACCAATTACCTAGGAGGTACGTAAAAGCAATTTTGTGTTGAGTGTTGAGAAATACGGCATTTCCTGTTAGACTTTGTGACTTAGGCGGTGATGTTGAAGCTGAGAGCAGATGCCGAAAAGAAAAGGAGGACTTGTGCGGGAGAGTGTTGGGACAGGGCAAGGGAGGAGTATGGCCTGTCAGAGGAGCTGAAAGAATGCCCTGGAGACTGGGGCCGCCGCGTAGGGACTGTAGGGTGGGGAAAACAAAACTTTTCGATTGAGGCTGGCACTTTCTATAGGGTTTTGGAGACTAAGCGTGGTGATTCAGAACGTGGACTCTGGAGCCACACTCTGTCAAATGGGTCCTGGCTCTGCCACCTACGGGCTGTGTGAACTTGGGCAAGTTACTGGACCATTGTGTGTGTCAGTTTCCTGATCTGTAAAACGGGGTTGATTATCATACACACTCCATAGGTGAGTGTAGAGGTGAGAGGATATTTCATATCCGTAAAGTACTTAGAGCAGCGTCTGGCCTTTAGTAGGCGTTAGTAGTGGTTGATTGAGTAAATGGATAAACGCATACATAAGCATTAAAGGCTTGGAGGCTGGGGCTGGCCCCGTGGCCGAGTGGTTAAGTTCGCGCGCTCCGCTGCAGGCGGCCCAGTGTTTCGTCGGTTCGAATCCTGGGCGCGGACATGGCACTGCTCGTCAGACCACGCTGAGGCAGCGTCCCACATGCCACAACTAGAGGAACCCACAACGAAGAATACACAACTATGTACCGGGGGGGCTTTGGGGAGTAAAAGGAAAAAATAAAAATCTTTAAAAAAAAAAAAAAAAGGCTTGGAGGCTGTCCCTGGTGAAACGTGTGAACTGGAATGGATTACAGCCAACTTTGTTTCCTTTCCAGCTTGCAGTTGCTACTGACCGCATCTGCAGGACTGTGGAATTAGAAATAATCTCCCTCGACTTGGCGGCTCTTGGTAAAACAATCTAATGCTGTCCAAATTATCCCAGGGAAATAAAAGCCTTTTCAGTAGCATAGTAGGGTTAGGCTTATGTCATATGTATTGTTTATATTGGTTTGTTTAGTGTTTGTGGGTAACTTTTTTTTTTTTTTTTTTTGCAAAGCTGCTCGGTTAGCTATGAAATGGTTCAGACCCAGAGAAAAGTAGAGAGCCGTGTAAGCAGAGCACGCCTTTCCTTGACTCTCTGTCGAGAGCTTTTGTGATTCCAGCCGCTCTCTGCCTCAGACACGGTGCCCTCTGCGTGTGCAGTCATCTAAACAGTGCGGGGTCTGGGACCGTGGAGAATCCAAGGCAGTATAGTCATGCTTTGCTTAACAGTGGGGATAAGCTCTGAGGAGTAGGTCATGGTCAGGCAATCTGGAGACTGTGCAAACACCACCGAGTTCCTCAACCTGGATGGCAGAGCCTCCTACACACCTAGGCCATGTGGGACTAATCTGATGGGAGCCCCGTTGTTGACTGAAACGTCCCGATGTAGGGCACGACTGTACTTCCCAACTCCAAGGGCACGGAAGTGTAGCCTGTGGGGCTTTTGAGAAGAACAGAGACGCTCAAGGCCTACTCTGGACCCACTGACGCAGAATCTACTGGGATAGTTCCCGGCTTTAAAGACCAGACGTAGTCCTCCTCTGCAGACATCTCCTCGACGGTTTTTCACACTGGGTTTTCCCTCATCTGAGAAAACAGGCCAAGAGATCGTGAGGATCCATAATTAGTGTTTTAATACGTTTGGCAGGACTCAGTGTTTTTCACGTTCTGTGATACTGGGATCTGCATCTCCGCTGTAATGTGTTAAACCTTCAAATCTCGTCCAAAAGCCGTGTCATTACCTAGAGAATCCTTCTGTGACTTGCAGGCGGATTGCCATCTTTCTGCTTCCGCCGCCTCACCTTTAAAATGGGGAGAATACCGGTAACCTACCTTTTGGATGTGAGGATTAAATGAGACAGTTGGTGCAAAGCAGTCGGCACAGGATCTGGCACAAAGTGAAGCCTTCAATAAATTATGATTACAGTAGTTGTGATTTCCCTCCAGTCGGAATATGGTTTAGTTGAAGTTAGTGGCTGTGTCACAGCTGTGTCTCAGGCTGGTGTCTGCCGCCCTGAGCTAAGCCATACAAATCCCTAGAATAACTTTTCAAAAGCCTGTTAGCCTCTTGAGGCTCCTACGCTTCTTTATTTTGTTTTGTTTTATTTTATTTTGTTTTTTTTTTATTGCAGTAACAGTGGATTCTAACATTATATAGCTTTCAGATGTACGTTGTAATATATTTCGAATTCTGTGTAGATTACATCGTGTTCACCCCCCGAAAACTATAGTCCGTCACCTCACATGGGAGCCTCATCACCCCTTTTTGCTCTCTCCCCTCCCCCCTCCCCCTATGGTAACCACCAGTCCAATCTCCTTTGCTCTGTGTGTGTTTGTCATTGTTTTTATCTTCTGCTTAGGAGTGAGCTCACACGGTGTTTGCCTTTCTCCCTCTGATTTATTTCACTTCACATAATACCCTCAAGGTCCATCCACGTTGTCACAAATGGCCGGATCTCATCATTTCTTAGGGCCGAGTAGCATTCCATTGTGTATACATACCACATCTTCTTTATCCGTTCTTCCCTTGATGGGCACCTAGGTTGCTTCCAAGTTCTGGCTGTTGTGAATAACGCTGCGGTGAACCTAGGGGTGCATGTGTCTTTCTGCATTGGTGTTTTCAAGTTCTTTGGATAAATACCCAGCAGTGGGCTAGCTGGATCATATATACGGTAGATGTGTTCCTCGTTTTCTGAGGATACCCCATACTGCTTTCCATAGTGGCGGCACCAGTCTGCCGTCGCACCAGCAGTGCGGGAGAGTTCCCTTCTCTCCACATCCTCTCTCCGACACTTGTCTCTTGTCTTGTTAATTAGAGCCATTCTGACCAGAGGAAGGTGACATCTCCTTGTAGTTGTGGTTTGCATTCCTCTGATCGCTAATGATGTTGAGCCCCTTTCCATATGCCTGTTGGCCATCCGTATACCTTCTTTGGAGAAATCACTGCTCAGATCTTTGGCCCGCCTTTTTAATTGGGTTGTTGATTTTTTTTTTTTTTTTTTTTTTTTGCTGTTGAGATGTATGAGTTCTTTCTGTATTTGGGATATTAACCCCTTGTCCGATATACGGTTTGCAAGTATCTTCTCCCAGTTGTTAGGTTGTGTTTTGGTTTTGTGGATGGTTTCCTTTGCGGTGCAGAAGATTTTTTTTACTTTGACGTAGTCCCATTTGTTCAGTTTGTGTTTTGTTTCCATTGCCCAGTCAGACGTGGTACTTGAAAGTAGGCTGCTAAGACTGATGTCAAAGAGGATACTGCCTATGTTTTCTTCTAGACGTTGCATGGTTTCGGGTGTGACATTGAAGTAAAAGCCGAGGGAGGAGGCTGCAGTTCCCCCCAGAGCGAGCGTAGCGGGGACCCTGCGTCCCTGTCAGCGCACCTTCCCGCACCGCGAAGGTCCGAAGCGTGTGGGCGGGGCCGCAGGAGTTCTCCCAGGAGGGTGTCCCCGTCGCTGTCCGGAGTCCACCGCCAGAGGGGGGGCGGGGCAACGGCCGGGCAGCGTCTGGGCGGCGGCGCGCGCGCCAGGAGAGGAGCGCGCGGCTGCTGGGCCGCCGTCCTGGGAGGCGTGGGAGGCGTCGGCGAGCCGCGCCTGCCTGCCCAGAGCCGAGCCCGGCGGAGTCCGGCCGCGCGGTGCTGCTCTCTCCCGGGCCGGGCTCGTCCGTTCCGCCGGCGTCCGTGGACGCCGCTCCGTGTCCCCGCTGGGCACAGCAGCCCGGGCCCTCCACAGCCACGGCCGCTAGCCTGAGGAGGCCGTCCTTCAGCTCCCGCTCTTCCTGCTCGCCGGACACGGACGACCAGGGCGCCCGCGAAGATGATTCCATCTGGGAGAGGTACCTGGGGGCGTGGGCCTGGGGGCTGGTGGGAGGCGAGCGTGTCCCTGAGAAATAGGATTGTGCGCCGAGAGGTGCCCGTCAGGTGGCGGGACAGCTGTGCGGCGCGGGGAGCGAGGGGCTCTCTTCGTGCGCTTCAGGCGTTCGTGGAACGGGCGGTGTGTGCCGGGCACGGGGCCAGCCTGGGCATGCGGTGCCCGGGAGTCGGGCGCTGAAGCGCCACCCGTGGTCTGGGCTTCTTGGAAGGACAGACGCGAAGTCGATAAGGACACTGGTCTCGATGCGTTCTGAGGAGTGCACGTCTCCCTCTTTTCGAGGCTACGTTCCGTTGGGGTTTTCATGAAGCCTGTTGTGGCCCTGAAGCTCAGGCCGGTTCAGGGGAAGTGGCCTGTCGAGGGCCACATCATATTTGTGTGCAGAGCCAGTGCTTTCCAAAGCCCTTGAGTGTGCAGAAGTCTACCTGTCAGGGGTGCAGTGGGGGCTGTCCGGGCAGCATTGTGAGCACAGGTCTGTGCCCCACACTTGAAAGTATGGAAAAGAAAGCGGGAGGCTGGAGGGTGCTCCGTTCGTTCCCTCCTTCCACAGAGAGCCTGGAGAGTTGACTTTGGGACAAGTCCTTCCTTTCCTCTGGTCGGTGCGTGTTCAGTGGTCTGGACACTTGGTGAGCAAGGCTGACAGGCTGTTTGACGTACTGGGCCTCACAGCCTGGTTGGAAAGGACAGAGAGGCAGCAACCAATTACCTAGGAGGTACGTAAAAGCAATTTTGTGTTGAGTGTTGAGAAATACGGCATTTCCTGTTAGACTTTGTGACTTAGGCGGTGATGTTGAAGCTGAGAGCAGATGCCGAAAAGAAAAGGAGGACTTGTGCGGGAGAGTGTTGGGACAGGGCAAGGGAGGAGTATGGCCTGTCAGAGGAGCTGAAAGAATGCCCTGGAGACTGGGGCCGCCGCGTAGGGACTGTAGGGTGGGGAAAACAAAACTTTTCGATTGAGGCTGGCGCTTTCTATAGGGTTTTGGAGACTAAGCGTGGTGATTCAGAACGTGGACTCTGGAGCCACACTCTGTCAAATGGGTCCTGGCTCTGCCACCTACGGGCTGTGTGAACTTGGGCAAGTTACTGGACCATTGTGTGTGTCAGTTTCCTGATCTGTAAAACGGGGTTGATTATCATACACACTCCATAGGTGAGTGTAGAGGTGAGAGGATATTTCATATCCGTAAAGTACTTAGAGCAGCGTCTGGCCTTTAGTAGGCGTTAGTAGTGGTTGATTGAGTAAATGGATAAACGCATACATAAGCATTAAAGGCTTGGAGGCTGGGGCTGGCCCCGTGGCCGAGTGGTTAAGTTCGCGCGCTCCGCTGCAGGCGGCCCAGTGTTTCGTCGGTTCGAATCCTGGGCGCGGACATGGCACTGCTCGTCAGACCACGCTGAGGCAGCGTCCCACATGCCACAACTAGAGGAACCCACAACGAAGAATACACAACTATGTACCGGGGGGGCTTTGGGGAGTAAAAGGAAAAAATAAAAATCTTTAAAAAAAAAAAAAAAAAAGGCTTGGAGGCTGTCCCTGGTGAAACGTGTGAACTGGAATGGATTACAGCCAACTTTGTTTCCTTTCCAGCTTGCAGTTGCTACTGACCGCATCTGCAGGACTGTGGAATTAGAAATAATCTCCCTCGATTTGGCGGCTCTTGGTAAAACAATCTAATGCTGTCCAAATTATCCCAGGGAAATAAAAGCCTTTTCAGTAGCATAGTAGGGTTAGGCTTATGTCATATGTATTGTTTATATTGGTTTGTTTAGTGTTTGTGGGTAACTTTTTTTTTTTTTTTTTTTTGCAAAGCTGCTCGGTTAGCTATGAAATGGTTCAGACCCAGAGAAAAGTAGAGAGCCGTGTAAGCAGAGCACGCCTTTCCTTGACTCTCTGTCGAGAGCTTTTGTGATTCCAGCCGCTCTCTGCCTCAGACACGGTGCCCTCTGCGTGTGCAGTCATCTAAACAGTGCGGGGTCTGGGACCGTGGAGAAGCCAAGGCAGTATAGTCATGCTTTGCTTAACAGTGGGGATAAGCTCTGAGGAGTAGGTCATGGTCAGGCAATCTGGAGACTGTGCAAACACCACCGAGTTCCTCAACCTGGATGGCAGAGCCTCCTACACACCTAGGCCATGTGGGACTAATCTGATGGGAGCCCCGTTGTTGACTGAAACGTCCCGATGTAGGGCACGACTGTACTTCCCAACTCCAAGGGCACGGAAGTGTAGCCTGTGGGGCTTTTGAGAAGAACAGAGACGCTCAAGGCCTACTCTGGACCCACTGACGCAGAATCTACTGGGATAGTTCCCGGCTTTAAAGACCAGACGTAGTCCTCCTCTGCAGACATCTCCTCGACGGTTTTTCACACTGGGTTTTCCCTCATCTGAGAAAACAGGCCAAGAGATCGTGAGGATCCATAATTAGTGTTTTAATACGTTTGGCAGGACTCAGTGTTTTTCACGTTCTGTGATACTGGGATCTGCATCTCCGCTGTAATGTGTTAAACCTTCAAATCTCGTCCAAAAGCCGTGTCATTACCTAGAGAATCCTTCTGTGACTTGCAGGCGGATTGCCATCTTTCTGCTTCCGCCGCCTCACCTTTAAAATGGGGAGAATACCGGTAACCTACCTTTTGGATGTGAGGATTAAATGAGACAGTTGGTGCAAAGCAGTCGGCACAGGATCTGGCACAAAGTGAAGCCTTCAATAAATTATGATTACAGTAGTTGTGATTTCCCTCCAGTCGGAATATGGTTTAGTTGAAGTTAGTGGCTGTGTCACAGCTGTGTCTCAGGCTGGTGTCTGCCGCCCTGAGCTAAGCCATACAAATCCCTAGAATAACTTTTCAAAAGCCTGTTAGCCTCTTGAGGCTCCTACGCTTCTTTATTTTGTTTTGTTTTATTTTATTTTGTTTTTTTTTATTGCAGTAACAGTGGATTCTAACATTATATAGCTTTCAGATGTACGTTGTAATATATTTCGAATTCTGTGTAGATTACATCGTGTTCACCCCCCGAAAACTATAGTCCGTCACCTCACATGGGAGCCTCATCACCCCTTTTTGCTCTCTCCCCTCCCCCCTCCCCCTATGGTAACCACCAGTCCAATCTCCTTTGCTCTGTGTGTGTTTGTCATTGTTTTTATCTTCTGCTTAGGAGTGAGCTCACACGGTGTTTGCCTTTCTCCCTCTGATTTATTTCACTTCACATAATACCCTCAAGGTCCATCCACGTTGTCACAAATGGCCGGATCTCATCATTTCTTAGGGCCGAGTAGCATTCCATTGTGTATACATACCACATCTTCTTTATCCGTTCTTCCCTTGATGGGCACCTAGGTTGCTTCCAAGTTCTGGCTGTTGTGAATAACGCTGCGGTGAACCTAGGGGTGCATGTGTCTTTCTGCATTGGTGTTTTCAAGTTCTTTGGATAAATACCCAGCAGTGGGCTAGCTGGATCATATATACGGTAGATGTGTTCCTCGTTTTCTGAGGATACCCCATACTGCTTTCCATAGTGGCGGCACCAGTCTGCCGTCGCACCAGCAGTGCGGGAGAGTTCCCTTCTCTCCACATCCTCTCTCCGACACTTGTCTCTTGTCTTGTTAATTAGAGCCATTCTGACCAGAGGAAGGTGACATCTCCTTGTAGTTGTGGTTTGCATTCCTCTGATCGCTAATGATGTTGAGCCCCTTTCCATATGCCTGTTGGCCATCCGTATACCTTCTTTGGAGAAATCGCTGCTCAGATCTTTGGCCCGCCTTTTTAATTGGGTTGTTGATTTTTTTTTTTTTTTTTTTTTTTTTGCTGTTGAGATGTATGAGTTCTTTCTGTATTTGGGATATTAACCCCTTATCCGATATACGGTTTGCAAGTATCTTCTCCCAGTTGTTAGGTTGTGTTTTGGTTTTGTGGATGGTTTCCTTTGCGGTGCAGAAGATTTTTTTTACTTTGACGTAGTCCCATTTGTTCAGTTTGTGTTTTGTTTCCATTGCCCAGTCAGACGTGGTACTTGAAAGTAGGCTGCTAAGACTGATGTCAAAGAGGATACTGCCTATGTTTTCTTCTAGACGTTGCATGGTTTCGGGTGTGACATTGAAGTAAAAGCCGAGGGAGGAGGCTGCAGTTCCCCCCAGAGCGAGCGTAGCGGGGACCCTGCGTCCCTGTCAGCGCACCTTCCCGCACCGCGAAGGTCCGAAGCGTGTGGGCGGGGCCGCAGGAGTTCTCCCAGGAGGGTGTCCCCGTCGCTGTCCGGAGTCCACCGCCAGAGGGGGGGCGGGGCAACGGCCGGGCAGCGTCTGGGCGGCGGCGCGCGCGCCAGGAGAGGAGCGCGCGGCTGCTGGGCCGCCGTCCTGGGAGGCGTGGGAGGCGTCGGCGAGCCGCGCCTGCCTGCCCAGAGCCGAGCCCGGCGGAGTCCGGCCGCGCGGTGCTGCTCTCTCCCGGGCCGGGCTCGTCCGTTCCGCCGGCGTCCGTGGACGCCGCTCCGTGTCCCCGCTGGGCACAGCAGCCCGGGCCCTCCACAGCCACGGCCGCTAGCCTGAGGAGGCCGTCCTTCAGCTCCCGCTCTTCCTGCTCGCCGGACACGGACGACCAGGGCGCCCGCGAAGATGATTCCATCTGGGAGAGGTACCTGGGGGCGTGGGCCTGGGGGCTGGTGGGAGGCGAGCGTGTCCCTGAGAAATAGGATTGTGCGCCGAGAGGTGCCCGTCAGGTGGCGGGACAGCTGTGCGGCGCGGGGAGCGAGGGGCTCTCTTCGTGCGCTTCAGGCGTTCGTGGAACGGGCGGTGTGTGCCGGGCACGGGGCCAGCCTGGGCATGCGGTGCCCGGGAGTCGGGCGCTGAAGCGCCACCCGTGGTCTGGGCTTCTTGGAAGGACAGACGCGAAGTCGATAAGGACACTGGTCTCGATGCGTTCTGAGGAGTGCACGTCTCCCTCTTTTCGAGGCTACGTTCCGTTGGGGTTTTCATGAAGCCTGTTGTGGCCCTGAAGCTCAGGCCGGTTCAGGGGAAGTGGCCTGTCGAGGGCCACATCATATTTGTGTGCAGAGCCAGTGCTTTCCAAAGCCCTTGAGTGTGCAGAAGTCTACCTGTCAGGGGTGCAGTGGGGGCTGTCCGGGCAGCATTGTGAGCACAGGTCTGTGCCCCACACTTGAAAGTATGGAAAAGAAAGCGGGAGGCTGGAGGGTGCTCCGTTCGTTCCCTCCTTCCACAGAGAGCCTGGAGAGTTGACTTTGGGACAAGTCCTTCCTTTCCTCTGGTCGGTGCGTGTTCAGTGGTCTGGACACTTGGTGAGCAAGGCTGACAGGCTGTTTGACGTACTGGGCCTCACAGCCTGGTTGGAAAGGACAGAGAGGCAGCAACCAATTACCTAGGAGGTACGTAAAAGCAATTTTGTGTTGAGTGTTGAGAAATACGGCATTTCCTGTTAGACTTTGTGACTTAGGCGGTGATGTTGAAGCTGAGAGCAGATGCCGAAAAGAAAAGGAGGACTTGTGCGGGAGAGTGTTGGGACAGGGCAAGGGAGGAGTATGGCCTGTCAGAGGAGCTGAAAGAATGCCCTGGAGACTGGGGCCGCCGCGTAGGGACTGTAGGGTGGGGAAAACAAAACTTTTCGATTGAGGCTGGCGCTTTCTATAGGGTTTTGGAGACTAAGCGTGGTGATTCAGAACGTGGACTCTGGAGCCACACTCTGTCAAATGGGTCCTGGCTCTGCCACCTACGGGCTGTGTGAACTTGGGCAAGTTACTGGACCATTGTGTGTGTCAGTTTCCTGATCTGTAAAACGGGGTTGATTATCATACACACTCCATAGGTGAGTGTAGAGGTGAGAGGATATTTCATATCCCTAAAGTACTTAGAGCAGCGTCTGGCCTTTAGTAGGCGTTAGTAGTGGTTGATTGAGTAAATGGATAAACGCATACATAAGCATTAAAGGCTTGGAGGCTGGGGCTGGCCCCGTGGCCGAGTGGTTAAGTTCGCGCGCTCCGCTGCAGGCGGCCCAGTGTTTCGTCGGTTCGAATCCTGGGCGCGGACATGGCACTGCTCGTCAGACCACGCTGAGGCAGCGTCCCACATGCCACAACTAGAGGAACCCACAACGAAGAATACACAACTATGTACCGGGGGGGCTTTGGGGAGTAAAAGGAAAAAATAAAAATCTTTAAAAAAAAAAAAAAAAAAGGCTTGGAGGCTGTCCCTGGTGAAACGTGTGAACTGGAATGGATTACAGCCAACTTTGTTTCCTTTCCAGCTTGCAGTTGCTACTGACCGCATCTGCAGGACTGTGGAATTAGAAATAATCTCCCTCGACTTGGCGGCTCTTGGTAAAACAATCTAATGCTGTCCAAATTATCCCAGGGAAATAAAAGCCTTTTCAGTAGCATAGTAGGGTTAGGCTTATGTCATATGTATTGTTTATATTGGTTTGTTTAGTGTTTGTGGGTAACTTTTTTTTTTTTTTTTTTTTGCAAAGCTGCTCGGTTAGCTATGAAATGGTTCAGACCCAGAGAAAAGTAGAGAGCCGTGTAAGCAGAGCACGCCTTTCCTTGACTCTCTGTCGAGAGCTTTTGTGATTCCAGCCGCTCTCTGCCTCAGACACGGTGCCCTCTGCGTGTGCAGTCATCTAAACAGTGCGGGGTCTGGGACCGTGGAGAATCCAAGGCAGTATAGTCATGCTTTGCTTAACAGTGGGGATAAGCTCTGAGGAGTAGGTCATGGTCAGGCAATCTGGAGACTGTGCAAACACCACCGAGTTCCTCAACCTGGATGGCAGAGCCTCCTACACACCTAGGCCATGTGGGACTAATCTGATGGGAGCCCCGTTGTTGACTGAAACGTCCCGATGTAGGGCACGACTGTACTTCCCAACTCCAAGGGCACGGAAGTGTAGCCTGTGGGGCTTTTGAGAAGAACAGAGACGCTCAAGGCCTACTCTGGACCCACTGACGCAGAATCTACTGGGATAGTTCCCGGCTTTAAAGACCAGACGTAGTCCTCCTCTGCAGACATCTCCTCGACGGTTTTTCACACTGGGTTTTCCCTCATCTGAGAAAACAGGCCAAGAGATCGTGAGGATCCATAATTAGTGTTTTAATACGTTTGGCAGGACTCAGTGTTTTTCACGTTCTGTGATACTGGGATCTGCATCTCCGCTGTAATGTGTTAAACCTTCAAATCTCGTCCAAAAGCCGTGTCATTACCTAGAGAATCCTTCTGTGACTTGCAGGCGGATTGCCATCTTTCTGCTTCCGCCGCCTCACCTTTAAAATGGGGAGAATACCGGTAACCTACCTTTTGGATGTGAGGATTAAATGAGACAGTTGGTGCAAAGCAGTCGGCACAGGATCTGGCACAAAGTGAAGCCTTCAATAAATTATGATTACAGTAGTTGTGATTTCCCTCCAGTCGGAATATGGTTTAGTTGAAGTTAGTGGCTGTGTCACAGCTGTGTCTCAGGCTGGTGTCTGCCGCCCTGAGCTAAGCCATACAAATCCCTAGAATAACTTTTCAAAAGCCTGTTAGCCTCTTGAGGCTCCTACGCTTCTTTATTTTGTTTTGTTTTATTTTATTTTGTTTTTTTTTTTATTGCAGTAACAGTGGATTCTAACATTATATAGCTTTCAGATGTACGTTGTAATATATTTCGAATTCTGTGTAGATTACATCGTGTTCACCCCCCGAAAACTATAGTCCGTCACCTCACATGGGAGCCTCATCACCCCTTTTTGCTCTCTCCCCTCCCCCCTCCCCCTATGGTAACCACCAGTCCAATCTCCTTTGCTCTGTGTGTGTTTGTCATTGTTTTTATCTTCTGCTTAGGAGTGAGCTCACACGGTGTTTGCCTTTCTCCCTCTGATTTATTTCACTTCACATAATACCCTCAAGGTCCATCCACGTTGTCACAAATGGCCGGATCTCATCATTTCTTAGGGCCGAGTAGCATTCCATTGTGTATACATACCACATCTTCTTTATCCGTTCTTCCCTTGATGGGCACCTAGGTTGCTTCCAAGTTCTGGCTGTTGTGAATAACGCTGCGGTGAACCTAGGGGTGCATGTGTCTTTCTGCATTGGTGTTTTCAAGTTCTTTGGATAAATACCCAGCAGTGGGCTAGCTGGATCATATATACGGTAGATGTGTTCCTCGTTTTCTGAGGATACCCCATACTGCTTTCCATAGTGGCGGCACCAGTCTGCCGTCGCACCAGCAGTGCGGGAGAGTTCCCTTCTCTCCACATCCTCTCTCCGACACTTGTCTCTTGTCTTGTTAATTAGAGCCATTCTGACCAGAGGAAGGTGACATCTCCTTGTAGTTGTGGTTTGCATTCCTCTGATCGCTAATGATGTTGAGCCCCTTTCCATATGCCTGTTGGCCATCCGTATACCTTCTTTGGAGAAATCGCTGCTCAGATCTTTGGCCCGCCTTTTTAATTGGGTTGTTGATTTTTTTTTTTTTTTTTTTTTTTTTGCTGTTGAGATGTATGAGTTCTTTCTGTATTTGGGATATTAACCCCTTATCCGATATACGGTTTGCAAGTATCTTCTCCCAGTTGTTAGGTTGTGTTTTGGTTTTGTGGATGGTTTCCTTTGCGGTGCAGAAGATTTTTTTTACTTTGACGTAGTCCCATTTGTTCAGTTTGTGTTTTGTTTCCATTGCCCAGTCAGACGTGGTACTTGAAAGTAGGCTGCTAAGACTGATGTCAAAGAGGATACTGCCTATGTTTTCTTCTAGACGTTGCATGGTTTCGGGTGTGACATTGAAGTAAAAGCCGAGGGAGGAGGCTGCAGTTCCCCCCAGAGCGAGCGTAGCGGGGACCCTGCGTCCCTGTCAGCGCACCTTCCCGCACCGCGGAGGTCCGAAGCGTGTGGGCGGGGCCGCAGGAGTTCTCCCAGGAGGGTGTCCCCGTCGCTGTCCGGAGTCCACCGCCAGAGGGGGGGCGGGGCAACGGCCGGGCAGCGTCTGGGCGGCGGCGCGCGCGCCAGGAGAGGAGCGCGCGGCTGCTGGGCCGCCGTCCTGGGAGGCGTGGGAGGCGTCGGCGAGCCGCGCCTGCCTGCCCAGAGCCGAGCCCGGCGGAGTCCGGCCGCGCGGTGCTGCTCTCTCCCGGGCCGGGCTCGTCCGTTCCGCCGGCGTCCGTGGACGCCGCTCCGTGTCCCCGCTGGGCACAGCAGCCCGGGCCCTCCACAGCCACGGCCGCTAGCCTGAGGAGGCCGTCCTTCAGCTCCCGCTCTTCCTGCTCGCCGGACACGGACGACCAGGGCGCCCGCGAAGATGATTCCATCTGGGAGAGGTACCTGGGGGCGTGGGCCTGGGGGCTGGTGGGAGGCGAGCGTGTCCCTGAGAAATAGGATTGTGCGCCGAGAGGTGCCCGTCAGGTGGCGGGACAGCTGTGCGGCGCGGGGAGCGAGGGGCTCTCTTCGTGCGCTTCAGGCGTTCGTGGAACGGGCGGTGTGTGCCGGGCACGGGGCCAGCCTGGGCATGCGGTGCCCGGGAGTCGGGCGCTGAAGCGCCACCCGTGGTCTGGGCTTCTTGGAAGGACAGACGCGAAGTCGATAAGGACACTGGTCTCGATGCGTTCTGAGGAGTGCAGGTCTCCCTCTTTTCGAGGCTACGTTCCGTTGGGGTTTTCATGAAGCCTGTTGTGGCCCTGAAGCTCAGGCCGGTTCAGGGGAAGTGGCCTGTCGAGGGCCACATCATATTTGTGTGCAGAGCCAGTGCTTTCCAAAGCCCTTGAGTGTGCAGAAGTCTACCTGTCAGGGGTGCAGTGGGGGCTGTCCGGGCAGCATTGTGAGCACAGGTCTGTGCCCCACACTTGAAAGTATGGAAAAGAAAGCGGGAGGCTGGAGGGTGCTCCGTTCGTTCCCTCCTTCCACGGAGAGCCTGGAGAGTTGACTTTGGGACAAGTCCTTCCTTTCCTCTGGTCGGTGCGTGTTCAGTGGTCTGGACACTTGGTGAGCAAGGCTGACAGGCTGTTTGACGTACTGGGCCTCACAGCCTGGTTGGAAAGGACAGAGAGGCAGCAACCAATTACCTAGGAGGTACGTAAAAGCAATTTTGTGTTGAGTGTTGAGAAATACGGCATTTCCTGTTAGACTTTGTGACTTAGGCGGTGATGTTGAAGCTGAGAGCAGATGCCGAAAAGAAAAGGAGGACTTGTGCGGGAGAGTGTTGGGACAGGGCAAGGGAGGAGTATGGCCTGTCAGAGGAGCTGAAAGAATGCCCTGGAGACTGGGGCCGCCGCGTAGGGACTGTAGGGTGGGGAAAACAAAACTTTTCGATTGAGGCTGGCGCTTTCTATAGGGTTTTGGAGACTAAGCGTGGTGATTCAGAACGTGGACTCTGGAGCCACACTCTGTCAAATGGGTCCTGGCTCTGCCACCTACGGGCTGTGTGAACTTGGGCAAGTTACTGGACCATTGTGTGTGTCAGTTTCCTGATCTGTAAAACGGGGTTGATTATCATACACACTCCATAGGTGAGTGTAGAGGTGAGAGGATATTTCATATCCGTAAAGTACTTAGAGCAGCGTCTGGCCTTTAGTAGGCGTTAGTAGTGGTTGATTGAGTAAATGGATAAACGCATACATAAGCATTAAAGGCTTGGAGGCTGGGGCTGGCCCCGTGGCCGAGTGGTTAAGTTCGCGCGCTCCGCTGCAGGCGGCCCAGTGTTTCGTCGGTTCGAATCCTGGGCGCGGACATGGCACTGCTCGTCAGACCACGCTGAGGCAGCGTCCCACATGCCACAACTAGAGGAACCCACAACGAAGAATACACAACTATGTACCGGGGGGGCTTTGGGGAGTAAAAGGAAAAAATAAAAATCTTTAAAAAAAAAAAAAAAAAAGGCTTGGAGGCTGTCCCTGGTGAAACGTGTGAACTGGAATGGATTACAGCCAACTTTGTTTCCTTTCCAGCTTGCAGTTGCTACTGACCGCATCTGCAGGACTGTGGAATTAGAAATAATCTCCCTCGACTTGGCGGCTCTTGGTAAAACAATCTAATGCTGTCCAAATTATCCCAGGGAAATAAAAGCCTTTTCAGTAGCATAGTAGGGTTAGGCTTATGTCATATGTATTGTTTATATTGGTTTGTTTAGTGTTTGTGGGTAACTTTTTTTTTTTTTTTTTTTTGCAAAGCTGCTCGGTTAGCTATGAAATGGTTCAGACCCAGAGAAAAGTAGAGAGCCGTGTAAGCAGAGCACGCCTTTCCTTGACTCTCTGTCGAGAGCTTTTGTGATTCCAGCCGCTCTCTGCCTCAGACACGGTGCCCTCTGCGTGTGCAGTCATCTAAACAGTGCGGGGTCTGGGACCGTGGAGAAGCCAAGGCAGTATAGTCATGCTTTGCTTAACAGTGGGGATAAGCTCTGAGGAGTAGGTCATGGTCAGGCAATCTGGAGACTGTGCAAACACCACCGAGTTCCTCAACCTGGATGGCAGAGCCTCCTACACACCTAGGCCATGTGGGACTAATCTGATGGGAGCCCCGTTGTTGACTGAAACGTCCCGATGTAGGGCACGACTGTACTTCCCAACTCCAAGGGCACGGAAGTGTAGCCTGTGGGGCTTTTGAGAAGAACAGAGACGCTCAAGGCCTACTCTGGACCCACTGACGCAGAATCTACTGGGATAGTTCCCGGCTTTAAAGACCAGACGTAGTCCTCCTCTGCAGACATCTCCTCGACGGTTTTTCACACTGGGTTTTCCCTCATCTGAGAAAACAGGCCAAGAGATCGTGAGGATCCATAATTAGTGTTTTAATACGTTTGGCAGGACTCAGTGTTTTTCACGTTCTGTGATACTGGGATCTGCATCTCCGCTGTAATGTGTTAAACCTTCAAATCTCGTCCAAAAGCCGTGTCATTACCTAGAGAATCCTTCTGTGACTTGCAGGCGGATTGCCATCTTTCTGCTTCCGCCGCCTCACCTTTAAAATGGGGAGAATACCGGTAACCTACCTTTTGGATGTGAGGATTAAATGAGACAGTTGGTGCAAAGCAGTCGGCACAGGATCTGGCACAAAGTGAAGCCTTCAATAAATTATGATTACAGTAGTTGTGATTTCCCTCCAGTCGGAATATGGTTTAGTTGAAGTTAGTGGCTGTGTCACAGCTGTGTCTCAGGCTGGTGTCTGCCGCCCTGAGCTAAGCCATACAAATCCCTAGAATAACTTTTCAAAAGCCTGTTAGCCTCTTGAGGCTCCTACGCTTCTTTATTTTGTTTTGTTTTATTTTATTTTGTTTTTTTTTTTATTGCAGTAACAGTGGATTCTAACATTATATAGCTTTCAGATGTACGTTGTAATATATTTCGAATTCTGTGTAGATTACATCGTGTTCACCCCCCGAAAACTATAGTCCGTCACCTCACATGGGAGCCTCATCACCCCTTTTTGCTCTCTCCCCTCCCCCCTCCCCCTATGGTAACCACCAGTCCAATCTCCTTTGCTCTGTGTGTGTTTGTCATTGTTTTTATCTTCTGCTTAGGAGTGAGCTCACACGGTGTTTGCCTTTCTCCCTCTGATTTATTTCACTTCACATAATACCCTCAAGGTCCATCCACGTTGTCACAAATGGCCGGATCTCATCATTTCTTAGGGCCGAGTAGCATTCCATTGTGTATACATACCACATCTTCTTTATCCGTTCTTCCCTTGATGGGCACCTAGGTTGCTTCCAAGTTCTGGCTGTTGTGAATAACGCTGCGGTGAACCTAGGGGTGCATGTGTCTTTCTGCATTGGTGTTTTCAAGTTCTTTGGATAAATACCCAGCAGTGGGCTAGCTGGATCATATATACGGTAGATGTGTTCCTCGTTTTCTGAGGATACCCCATACTGCTTTCCATAGTGGCGGCACCAGTCTGCCGTCGCACCAGCAGTGCGGGAGAGTTCCCTTCTCTCCACATCCTCTCTCCGACACTTGTCTCTTGTCTTGTTAATTAGAGCCATTCTGACCAGAGGAAGGTGACATCTCCTTGTAGTTGTGGTTTGCATTCCTCTGATCGCTAATGATGTTGAGCCCCTTTCCATATGCCTGTTGGCCATCCGTATACCTTCTTTGGAGAAATCACTGCTCAGATCTTTGGCCCGCCTTTTTAATTGGGTTGTTGATTTTTTTTTTTTTTTTTTTTTTTTGCTGTTGAGATGTATGAGTTCTTTCTGTATTTGGGATATTAACCCCTTGTCCGATATACGGTTTGCAAGTATCTTCTCCCAGTTGTTAGGTTGTGTTTTGGTTTTGTGGATGGTTTCCTTTGCGGTGCAGAAGATTTTTTTTACTTTGACGTAGTCCCATTTGTTCAGTTTGTGTTTTGTTTCCATTGCCCAGTCAGACGTGGTACTTGAAAGTAGGCTGCTAAGACTGATGTCAAAGAGGATACTGCCTATGTTTTCTTCTAGACGTTGCATGGTTTCGGGTGTGACATTGAAGTAAAAGCCGAGGGAGGAGGCTGCAGTTCCCCCCAGAGCGAGCGTAGCGGGGACCCTGCGTCCCTGTCAGCGCACCTTCCCGCACCGCGAAGGTCCGAAGCGTGTGGGCGGGGCCGCAGGAGTTCTCCCAGGAGGGTGTCCCCGTCGCTGTCCGGAGTCCACCGCCAGAGGGGGGGCGGGGCAACGGCCGGGCAGCGTCTGGGCGGCGGCGCGCGCGCCAGGAGAGGAGCGCGCGGCTGCTGGGCCGCCGTCCTGGGAGGCGTGGGAGGCGTCGGCGAGCCGCGCCTGCCTGCCCAGAGCCGAGCCCGGCGGAGTCCGGCCGCGCGGTGCTGCTCTCTCCCGGGCCGGGCTCGTCCGTTCCGCCGGCGTCCGTGGACGCCGCTCCGTGTCCCCGCTGGGCACAGCAGCCCGGGCCCTCCACAGCCACGGCCGCTAGCCTGAGGAGGCCGTCCTTCAGCTCCCGCTCTTCCTGCTCGCCGGACACGGACGACCAGGGCGCCCGCGAAGATGATTCCATCTGGGAGAGGTACCTGGGGGCGTGGGCCTGGGGGCTGGTGGGAGGCGAGCGTGTCCCTGAGAAATAGGATTGTGCGCCGAGAGGTGCCCGTCAGGTGGCGGGACAGCTGTGCGGCGCGGGGAGCGAGGGGCTCTCTTCGTGCGCTTCAGGCGTTCGTGGAACGGGCGGTGTGTGCCGGGCACGGGGCCAGCCTGGGCATGCGGTGCCCGGGAGTCGGGCGCTGAAGCGCCACCCGTGGTCTGGGCTTCTTGGAAGGACAGACGCGAAGTCGATAAGGACACTGGTCTCGATGCGTTCTGAGGAGTGCACGTCTCCCTCTTTTCGAGGCTACGTTCCGTTGGGGTTTTCATGAAGCCTGTTGTGGCCCTGAAGCTCAGGCCGGTTCAGGGGAAGTGGCCTGTCGAGGGCCACATCATATTTGTGTGCAGAGCCAGTGCTTTCCAAAGCCCTTGTGTGTGCAGAAGTCTACCTGTCAGGGGTGCAGTGGGGGCTGTCCGGGCAGCATTGTGAGCACAGGTCTGTGCCCCACACTTGAAAGTATGGAAAAGAAAGCGGGAGGCTGGAGGGTGCTCCGTTCGTTCCCTCCTTCCACAGAGAGCCTGGAGAGTTGACTTTGGGACAAGTCCTTCCTTTCCTCTGGTCGGTGCGTGTTCAGTGGTCTGGACACTTGGTGAGCAAGGCTGACAGGCTGTTTGACGTACTGGGCCTCACAGCCTGGTTGGAAAGGACAGAGAGGCAGCAACCAATTACCTAGGAGGTACGTAAAAGCAATTTTGTGTTGAGTGTTGAGAAATACGGCATTTCCTGTTAGACTTTGTGACTTAGGCGGTGATGTTGAAGCTGAGAGCAGATGCCGAAAAGAAAAGGAGGACTTGTGCGGGAGAGTGTTGGGACAGGGCAAGGGAGGAGTATGGCCTGTCAGAGGAGCTGAAAGAATGCCCTGGAGACTGGGGCCGCCGCGTAGGGACTGTAGGGTGGGGAAAACAAAACTTTTCGATTGAGGCTGGCGCTTTCTATAGGGTTTTGGAGACTAAGCGTGGTGATTCAGAACGTGGACTCTGGAGCCACACTCTGTCAAATGGGTCCTGGCTCTGCCACCTACGGGCTGTGTGAACTTGGGCAAGTTACTGGACCATTGTGTGTGTCAGTTTCCTGATCTGTAAAACGGGGTTGATTATCATACACACTCCATAGGTGAGTGTAGAGGTGAGAGGATATTTCATATCCCTAAAGTACTTAGAGCAGCGTCTGGCCTTTAGTAGGCGTTAGTAGTGGTTGATTGAGTAAATGGATAAACGCATACATAAGCATTAAAGGCTTGGAGGCTGGGGCTGGCCCCGTGGCCGAGTGGTTAAGTTCGCGCGCTCCGCTGCAGGCGGCCCAGTGTTTCGTCGGTTCGAATCCTGGGCGCGGACATGGCACTGCTCGTCAGACCACGCTGAGGCAGCGTCCCACATGCCACAACTAGAGGAACCCACAACGAAGAATACACAACTATGTACCGGGGGGGCTTTGGGGAGTAAAAGGAAAAAATAAAAATCTTTAAAAAAAAAAAAAAAAAAGGCTTGGAGGCTGTCCCTGGTGAAACGTGTGAACTGGAATGGATTACAGCCAACTTTGTTTCCTTTCCAGCTTGCAGTTGCTACTGACCGCATCTGCAGGACTGTGGAATTAGAAATAATCTCCCTCGACTTGGCGGCTCTTGGTAAAACAATCTAATGCTGTCCAAATTATCCCAGGGAAATAAAAGCCTTTTCAGTAGCATAGTAGGGTTAGGCTTATGTCATATGTATTGTTTATATTGGTTTGTTTAGTGTTTGTGGGTAACTTTTTTTTTTTTTTTTTTTGCAAAGCTGCTCGGTTAGCTATGAAATGGTTCAGACCCAGAGAAAAGTAGAGAGCCGTGTAAGCAGAGCACGCCTTTCCTTGACTCTCTGTCGAGAGCTTTTGTGATTCCAGCCGCTCTCTGCCTCAGACACGGTGCCCTCTGCGTGTGCAGTCATCTAAACAGTGCGGGGTCTGGGACCGTGGAGAAGCCAAGGCAGTATAGTCATGCTTTGCTTAACAGTGGGGATAAGCTCTGAGGAGTAGGTCATGGTCAGGCAATCTGGAGACTGTGCAAACACCACCGAGTTCCTCAACCTGGATGGCAGAGCCTCCTACACACCTAGGCCATGTGGGACTAATCTGATGGGAGCCCCGTTGTTGACTGAAACGTCCCGATGTAGGGCACGACTGTACTTCCCAACTCCAAGGGCACGGAAGTGTAGCCTGTGGGGCTTTTGAGAAGAACAGAGACGCTCAAGGCCTACTCTGGACCCACTGACGCAGAATCTACTGGGATAGTTCCCGGCTTTAAAGACCAGACGTAGTCCTCCTCTGCAGACATCTCCTCGACGGTTTTTCACACTGGGTTTTCCCTCATCTGAGAAAACAGGCCAAGAGATCGTGAGGATCCATAATTAGTGTTTTAATACGTTTGGCAGGACTCAGTGTTTTTCACGTTCTGTGATACTGGGATCTGCATCTCCGCTGTAATGTGTTAAACCTTCAAATCTCGTCCAAAAGCCGTGTCATTACCTAGAGAATCCTTCTGTGACTTGCAGGCGGATTGCCATCTTTCTGCTTCCGCCGCCTCACCTTTAAAATGGGGAGAATACCGGTAACCTACCTTTTGGATGTGAGGATTAAATGAGACAGTTGGTGCAAAGCAGTCGGCACAGGATCTGGCACAAAGTGAAGCCTTCAATAAATTATGATTACAGTAGTTGTGATTTCCCTCCAGTCGGAATATGGTTTAGTTGAAGTTAGTGGCTGTGTCACAGCTGTGTCTCAGGCTGGTGTCTGCCGCCCTGAGCTAAGCCATACAAATCCCTAGAATAACTTTTCAAAAGCCTGTTAGCCTCTTGAGGCTCCTACGCTTCTTTATTTTGTTTTGTTTTATTTTATTTTGTTTTTTTTTTATTGCAGTAACAGTGGATTCTAACATTATATAGCTTTCAGATGTACGTTGTAATATATTTCGAATTCTGTGTAGATTACATCGTGTTCACCCCCCGAAAACTATAGTCCGTCACCTCACATGGGAGCCTCATCACCCCTTTTGCTCTCTCCCCTCCCCCCTCCCCCTATGGTAACCACCAGTCCAATCTCCTTTGCTCTGTGTGTGTTTGTCATTGTTTTTATCTTCTGCTTAGGAGTGAGCTCACACGGTGTTTGCCTTTCTCCCTCTGATTTATTTCACTTCACATAATACCCTCAAGGTCCATCCACGTTGTCACAAATGGCCGGATCTCATCATTTCTTAGGGCCGAGTAGCATTCCATTGTGTATACATACCACATCTTCTTTATCCGTTCTTCCCTTGATGGGCACCTAGGTTGCTTCCAAGTTCTGGCTGTTGTGAATAACGCTGCGGTGAACCTAGGGGTGCATGTGTCTTTCTGCATTGGTGTTTTCAAGTTCTTTGGATAAATACCCAGCAGTGGGCTAGCTGGATCATATATACGGTAGATGTGTTCCTCGTTTTCTGAGGATACCCCATACTGCTTTCCATAGTGGCGGCACCAGTCTGCCGTCGCACCAGCAGTGCGGGAGAGTTCCCTTCTCTCCACATCCTCTCTCCGACACTTGTCTCTTGTCTTGTTAATTAGAGCCATTCTGACCAGAGGAAGGTGACATCTCCTTGTAGTTGTGGTTTGCATTCCTCTGATCGCTAATGATGTTGAGCCCCTTTCCATATGCCTGTTGGCCATCCGTATACCTTCTTTGGAGAAATCACTGCTCAGATCTTTGGCCCGCCTTTTTAATTGGGTTGTTGATTTTTTTTTTTTTTTTTTTTTTGCTGTTGAGATGTATGAGTTCTTTCTGTATTTGGGATATTAACCCCTTATCCGATATACGGTTTGCAAGTATCTTCTCCCAGTTGTTAGGTTGTGTTTTGGTTTTGTGGATGGTTTCCTTTGCGGTGCAGAAGATTTTTTTTACTTTGACGTAGTCCCATTTGTTCATTTTGTGTTTTGTTTCCATTGCCCAGTCAGACGTGGTACTTGAAAGTAGGCTGCTAAGACTGATGTCAAAGAGGATACTGCCTATGTTTTCTTCTAGACGTTGCATGGTTTCGGGTGTGACATTGAAGTAAAAGCCGAGGGAGGAGGCTGCAGTTCCCCCCAGAGCGAGCGTAGCGGGGACCCTGCGTCCCTGTCAGCGCACCTTCCCGCACCGCGAAGGTCCGAAGCGTGTGGGCGGGGCCGCAGGAGTTCTCCCAGGAGGGTGTCCCCGTCGCTGTCCGGAGTCCACCGCCAGAGGGGGGGCGGGGCAACGGCCGGGCAGCGTCTGGGCGGCGGCGCGCGCGCCAGGAGAGGAGCGCGCGGCTGCTGGGCCGCCGTCCTGGGAGGCGTGGGAGGCGTCGGCGAGCCGCGCCTGCCTGCCCAGAGCCGAGCCCGGCGGAGTCCGGCCGCGCGGTGCTGCTCTCTCCCGGGCCGGGCTCGTCCATTCCGCCGGCGTCCGTGGACGCCGCTCCGTGTCCCCGCTGGGCACAGCAGCCCGGGCCCTCCACAGCCACGGCCGCTAGCCTGAGGAGGCCGTCCTTCAGCTCCCGCTCTTCCTGCTCGCCGGACACGGACGACCAGGGCGCCCGCGAAGATGATTCCATCTGGGAGAGGTACCTGGGGGCGTGGGCCTGGGGGCTGGTGGGAGGCGAGCGTGTCCCTGAGAAATAGGATTGTGCGCCGAGAGGTGCCCGTCAGGTGGCGGGACAGCTGTGCGGCGCGGGGAGCGAGGGGGTCTCTTCGTGCGCTTCAGGCGTTCGTGGAACGGGCGGTGTGTGCCGGGCACGGGGCCAGCCTGGGCATGCGGTGCCCGGGAGTCGGGCGCTGAAGCGCCACCCGTGGTCTGGGCTTCTTGGAAGGACAGACGCGAAGTCGATAAGGACACTGGTCTCGATGCGTTCTGAGGAGTGCAGGTCTCCCTCTTTTCGAGGCTACGTTCCGTTGGGGTTTTCATGAAGCCTGTTGTGGCCCTGAAGCTCAGGCCGGTTCAGGGGAAGTGGCCTGTCGAGGGCCACATCATATTTGTGTGCAGAGCCAGTGCTTTCCAAAGCCCTTGAGTGTGCAGAAGTCTACCTGTCAGGGGTGCAGTGGGGGCTGTCCGGGCAGCATTGTGAGCACAGGTCTGTGCCCCACACTTGAAAGTATGGAAAAGAAAGCGGGAGGCTGGAGGGTGCTCCGTTCGTTCCCTCCTTCCACAGAGAGCCTGGAGAGTTGACTTTGGGACAAGTCCTTCCTTTCCTCTGGTCGGTGCGTGTTCAGTGGTCTGGACACTTGGTGAGCAAGGCTGACAGGCTGTTTGACGTACTGGGCCTCACAGCCTGGTTGGAAAGGACAGAGAGGCAGCAACCAATTACCTAGGAGGTACGTAAAAGCAATTTTGTGTTGAGTGTTGAGAAATAAGGCATTTCCTGTTAGACTTTGTGACTTAGGCGGTGATATTGAAGCTGAGAGCAGATGCCGAAAAGAAAAGGAGGACTTGTGCGGGAGAGTGTTGGGACAGGGCAAGGGAGGAGTATGGCCTGTCAGAGGAGCTGAAAGAATGCCCTGGAGACTGGGGCCGCCGCGTAGGGACTGTAGGGTGGGGAAAACAAAACTTTTCGATTGAGGCTGGCGCTTTCTATAGGGTTTTGGAGACTAAGCGTGGTGATTCAGAACGTGGACTCTGGAGCCACACTCTGTCAAATGGGTCCTGGCTCTGCCACCTACGGGCTGTGTGAACTTGGGCAAGTTACTGGACCATTGTGTGTGTCAGTTTCCTGATCTGTAAAACGGGGTTGATTATCATACACACTCCATAGGTGAGTGTAGAGGTGAGAGGATATTTCATATCCCTAAAGTACTTAGAGCAGCGTCTGGCCTTTAGTAGGCGTTAGTAGTGGTTGATTGAGTAAATGGATAAACGCATACATAAGCATTAAAGGCTTGGAGGCTGGGGCTGGCCCCGTGGCCGAGTGGTTAAGTTCGCGCGCTCCGCTGCAGGCGGCCCAGTGTTTCGTCGGTTCGAATCCTGGGCGCGGACATGGCACTGCTCGTCAGACCACGCTGAGGCAGCGTCCCACATGCCACAACTAGAGGAACCCACAACGAAGAATACACAACTATGTACCGGGGGGGCTTTGGGGAGTAAAAGGAAAAAATAAAAATCTTTAAAAAAAAAAAAAAAAAAGGCTTGGAGGCTGTCCCTGGTGAAACGTGTGAACTGGAATGGATTACAGCCAACTTTGTTTCCTTTCCAGCTTGCAGTTGCTACTGACCGCATCTGCAGGACTGTGGAATTAGAAATAATCTCCCTCGACTTGGCGGCTCTTGGTAAAACAATCTAATGCTGTCCAAATTATCCCAGGGAAATAAAAGCCTTTTCAGTAGCATAGTAGGGTTAGGCTTATGTCATATGTATTGTTTATATTGCTTTGTTTAGTGTTTGTGGGTAACTTTTTTTTTTTTTTTTTTTTGCAAAGCTGCTCGGTTAGCTATGAAATGGTTCAGACCCAGAGAAAAGTAGAGAGCCGTGTAAGCAGAGCACGCCTTTCCTTGACTCTCTGTCGAGAGCTTTTGTGATTCCAGCCGCTCTCTGCCTCAGACACGGTGCCCTCTGCGTGTGCAGTCATCTAAACAGTGCGGGGTCTGGGACCGTGGAGAAGCCAAGGCAGTATAGTCATGCTTTGCTTAACAGTGGGGATAAGCTCTGAGGAGTAGGTCATGGTCAGGCAATCTGGAGACTGTGCAAACACCACCGAGTTCCTCAACCTGGATGGCAGAGCCTCCTACACACCTAGGCCATGTGGGACTAATCTGATGGGAGCCCCGTTGTTGACTGAAACGTCCCGATGTAGGGCACGACTGTACTTCCCAACTCCAAGGGCACGGAAGTGTAGCCTGTGGGGCTTTTGAGAAGAACAGAGACGCTCAAGGCCTACTCTGGACCCACTGACGCAGAATCTACTGGGATAGTTCCCGGCTTTAAAGACCAGACGTAGTCCTCCTCTGCAGACATCTCCTCGACGGTTTTTCACACTGGGTTTTCCCTCATCTGAGAAAACAGGCCAAGAGATCGTGAGGATCCATAATTAGTGTTTTAATACGTTTGGCAGGACTCAGTGTTTTTCACGTTCTGTGATACTGGGATCTGCATCTCCGCTGTAATGTGTTAAACCTTCAAATCTCGTCCAAAAGCCGTGTCATTACCTAGAGAATCCTTCTGTGACTTGCAGGCGGATTGCCATCTTTCTGCTTCCGCCGCCTCACCTTTAAAATGGGGAGAATACCGGTAACCTACCTTTTGGATGTGAGGATTAAATGAGACAGTTGGTGCAAAGCAGTCGGCACAGGATCTGGCACAAAGTGAAGCCTTCAATAAATTATGATTACAGTAGTTGTGATTTCCCTCCAGTCGGAATATGGTTTAGTTGAAGTTAGTGGCTGTGTCACAGCTGTGTCTCAGGCTGGTGTCTGCCGCCCTGAGCTAAGCCATACAAATCCCTAGAATAACTTTTCAAAAGCCTGTTAGCCTCTTGAGGCTCCTACGCTTCTTTATTTTGTTTTGTTTTATTTTATTTTGTTTTTTTTTTTATTGCAGTAACAGTGGATTCTAACATTATATAGCTTTCAGATGTACGTTGTAATATATTTCGAATTCTGTGTAGATTACATCGTGTTCACCCCCCGAAAACTATAGTCCGTCACCTCACATGGGAGCCTCATCACCCCTTTTGCTCTCTCCCCTCCCCCCTCCCCCTATGGTAACCACCAGTCCAATCTCCTTTGCTCTGTGTGTGTTTGTCATTGTTTTTATCTTCTGCTTAGGAGTGAGCTCACACGGTGTTTGCCTTTCTCCCTCTGATTTATTTCACTTCACATAATACCCTCAAGGTCCATCCACGTTGTCACAAATGGCCGGATCTCATCATTTCTTAGGGCCGAGTAGCATTCCATTGTGTATACATACCACATCTTCTTTATCCGTTCTTCCCTTGATGGGCACCTAGGTTGCTTCCAAGTTCTGGCTGTTGTGAATAACGCTGCGGTGAACCTAGGGGTGCATGTGTCTTTCTGCATTGGTGTTTTCAAGTTCTTTGGATAAATACCCAGCAGTGGGCTAGCTGGATCATATATACGGTAGATGTGTTCCTCGTTTTCTGAGGATACCCCATACTGCTTTCCATAGTGGCGGCACCAGTCTGCCGTCGCACCAGCAGTGCGGGAGAGTTCCCTTCTCTCCACATCCTCTCTCCGACACTTGTCTCTTGTCTTGTTAATTAGAGCCATTCTGACCAGAGGAAGGTGACATCTCCTTGTAGTTGTGGTTTGCATTCCTCTGATCGCTAATGATGTTGAGCCCCTTTCCATATGCCTGTTGGCCATCCGTATACCTTCTTTGGAGAAATCACTGCTCAGATCTTTGGCCCGCCGTTTTAATTGGGTTGTTGATTTTTTTTTTTTTTTTTTTTTTGCTGTTGAGATGTATGAGTTCTTTCTGTATTTGGGATATTAACCCCTTGTCCGATATACGGTTTGCAAGTATCTTCTCCCAGTTGTTAGGTTGTGTTTTGGTTTTGTGGATGGTTTCCTTTGCGGTGCAGAAGATTTTTTTTACTTTGACGTAGTCCCATTTGTTCATTTTGTGTTTTGTTTCCATTGCCCAGTCAGACGTGGTACTTGAAAGTAGGCTGCTAAGACTGATGTCAAAGAGGATACTGCCTATGTTTTCTTCTAGACGTTGCATGGTTTCGGGTGTGACATTGAAGTAAAAGCCGAGGGAGGAGGCTGCAGTTCCCCCCAGAGCGAGCGTAGCGGGGACCCTGCGTCCCTGTCAGCGCACCTTCCCGCACCGCGAAGGTCCGAAGCGTGTGGGCGGGGCCGCAGGAGTTCTCCCAGGAGGGTGTCCCCGTCGCTGTCCGGAGTCCACCGCCAGAGGGGGGGCGGGGCAACGGCCGGGCAGCGTCTGGGCGGCGGCGCGCGCGCCAGGAGAGGAGCGCGCGGCTGCTGGGCCGCCGTCCTGGGAGGCGTGGGAGGCGTCGGCGAGCCGCGCCTGCCTGCCCAGAGCCGAGCCCGGCGGAGTCCGGCCGCGCGGTGCTGCTCTCTCCCGGGCCGGGCTCGTCCGTTCCGCCGGCGTCCGTGGACGCCGCTCCGTGTCCCCGCTGGGCACAGCAGCCCGGGCCCTCCACAGCCACGGCCGCTAGCCTGAGGAGGCCGTCCTTCAGCTCCCGCTCTTCCTGCTCGCCGGACACGGACGACCAGGGCGCCCGCGAAGATGATTCCATCTGGGAGAGGTACCTGGGGGCGTGGGCCTGGGGGCTGGTGGGAGGCGAGCGTGTCCCTGAGAAATAGGATTGTGCGCCGAGAGGTGCCCGTCAGGTGGCGGGACAGCTGTGCGGCGCGGGGAGCGAGGGGCTCTCTTCGTGCGCTTCAGGCGTTCGTGGAACGGGCGGTGTGTGCCGGGCACGGGGCCAGCCTGGGCATGCGGTGCCCGGGAGTCGGGCGCTGAAGCGCCACCCGTGGTCTGGGCTTCTTGGAAGGACAGACGCGAAGTCGATAAGGACACTGGTCTCGATGCGTTCTGAGGAGTGCACGTCTCCCTCTTTTCGAGGCTACGTTCCGTTGGGGTTTTCATGAAGCCTGTTGTGGCCCTGAAGCTCAGGCCGGTTCAGGGGAAGTGGCCTGTCGAGGGCCACATCATATTTGTGTGCAGAGCCAGTGCTTTCCAAAGCCCTTGAGTGTGCAGAAGTCTACCTGTCAGGGGTGCAGTGGGGGCTGTCCGGGCAGCATTGTGAGCACAGGTCTGTGCCCCACACTTGAAAGTATGGAAAAGAAAGCGGGAGGCTGGAGGGTGCTCCGTTCGTTCCCTCCTTCCACAGAGAGCCTGGAGAGTTGACTTTGGGACAAGTCCTTCCTTTCCTCTGGTCGGTGCGTGTTCAGTGGTCTGGACACTTGGTGAGCAAGGCTGACAGGCTGTTTGACGTACTGGGCCTCACAGCCTGGTTGGAAAGGACAGAGAGGCAGCAACCAATTACCTAGGAGGTACGTAAAAGCAATTTTGTGTTGAGTGTTGAGAAATACGGCATTTCCTGTTAGACTTTGTGACTTAGGCGGTGATGTTGAAGCTGAGAGCAGATGCCGAAAAGAAAAGGAGGACTTGTGCGGGAGAGTGTTGGGACAGGGCAAGGGAGGAGTATGGCCTGTCAGAGGAGCTGAAAGAATGCCCTGGAGACTGGGGCCGCCGCGTAGGGACTGTAGGGTGGGGAAAACAAAACTTTTCGATTGAGGCTGGCGCTTTCTATAGGGTTTTGGAGACTAAGCGTGGTGATTCAGAACGTGGACTCTGGAGCCACACTCTGTCAAATGGGTCCTGGCTCTGCCACCTACGGGCTGTGTGAACTTGGGCAAGTTACTGGACCATTGTGTGTGTCAGTTTCCTGATCTGTAAAACGGGGTTGATTATCATACACACTCCATAGGTGAGTGTAGAGGTGAGAGGATATTTCATATCCCTAAAGTACTTAGAGCAGCGTCTGGCCTTTAGTAGGCGTTAGTAGTGGTTGATTGAGTAAATGGATAAACGCATACATAAGCATTAAAGGCTTGGAGGCTGGGGCTGGCCCCGTGGCCGAGTGGTTAAGTTCGCGCGCTCCGCTGCAGGCGGCCCAGTGTTTCGTCGGTTCGAATCCTGGGCGCGGACATGGCACTGCTCGTCAGACCACGCTGAGGCAGCGTCCCACATGCCACAACTAGAGGAACCCACAACGAAGAATACACAACTATGTACCGGGGGGGCTTTGGGGAGTAAAAGGAAAAAATAAAAATCTTAAAAAAAAAAAAAAAAAAAGGCTTGGAGGCTGTCCCTGGTGAAACGTGTGAACTGGAATGGATTACAGCCAACTTTGTTTCCTTTCCAGCTTGCAGTTGCTACTGACCGCATCTGCAGGACTGTGGAATTAGAAATAATCTCCCTCGACTTGGCGGCTCTTGGTAAAACAATCTAATGCTGTCCAAATTATCCCAGGGAAATAAAAGCCTTTTCAGTAGCATAGTAGGGTTAGGCTTATGTCATATGTATTGTTTATATTGGTTTGTTTAGTGTTTGTGGGTAACTTTTTTTTTTTTTTTTTTTGCAAAGCTGCTCGGTTAGCTATGAAATGGTTCAGACCCAGAGAAAAGTAGAGAGCCGTGTAAGCAGAGCACGCCTTTCCTTGACTCTCTGTCGAGAGCTTTTGTGATTCCAGCCGCTCTCTGCCTCAGACACGGTGCCCTCTGCGTGTGCAGTCATCTAAACAGTGCGGGGTCTGGGACCGTGGAGAAGCCAAGGCAGTATAGTCATGCTTTGCTTAACAGTGGGGATAAGCTCTGAGGAGTAGGTCATGGTCAGGCAATCTGGAGACTGTGCAAACACCACCGAGTTCCTCAACCTGGATGGCAGAGCCTCCTACACACCTAGGCCATGTGGGACTAATCTGATGGGAGCCCCGTTGTTGACTGAAACGTCCCGATGTAGGGCACGACTGTACTTCCCAACTCCAAGGGCACGGAAGTGTAGCCTGTGGGGCTTTTGAGAAGAACAGAGACGCTCAAGGCCTACTCTGGACCCACTGACGCAGAATCTACTGGGATAGTTCCCGGCTTTAAAGACCAGACGTAGTCCTCCTCTGCAGACATCTCCTCGACGGTTTTTCACACTGGGTTTTCCCTCATCTGAGAAAACAGGCCAAGAGATCGTGAGGATCCATAATTAGTGTTTTAATACGTTTGGCAGGACTCAGTGTTTTTCACGTTCTGTGATACTGGGATCTGCATCTCCGCTGTAATGTGTTAAACCTTCAAATCTCGTCCAAAAGCCGTGTCATTACCTAGAGAATCCTTCTGTGACTTGCAGGCGGATTGCCATCTGTCTGCTTCCGCCGCCTCACCTTTAAAATGGGGAGAATACCGGTAACCTACCTTTTGGATGTGAGGATTAAATGAGACAGTTGGTGCAAAGCAGTCGGCACAGGATCTGGCACAAAGTGAAGCCTTCAATAAATTATGATTACAGTAGTTGTGATTTCCCTCCAGTCGGAATATGGTTTAGTTGAAGTTAGTGGCTGTGTCACAGCTGTGTCTCAGGCTGGTGTCTGCCGCCCTGAGCTAAGCCATACAAATCCCTAGAATAACTTTTCAAAAGCCTGTTAGCCTCTTGAGGCTCCTACGCTTCTTTATTTTGTTTTGTTTTATTTTATTTTGTTTTTTTTTTTATTGCAGTAACAGTGGATTCTAACATTATATAGCTTTCAGATGTACGTTGTAATATATTTCGAATTCTGTGTAGATTACATCGTGTTCACCCCCCGAAAACTATAGTCCGTCACCTCACATGGGAGCCTCATCACCCCTTTTGCTCTCTCCCCTCCCCCCTCCCCCTATGGTAACCACCAGTCCAATCTCCTTTGCTCTGTGTGTGTTTGTCATTGTTTTTATCTTCTGCTTAGGAGTGAGCTCACACGGTGTTTGCCTTTCTCCCTCTGATTTATTTCACTTCACATAATACCCTCAAGGTCCATCCACGTTGTCACAAATGGCCGGATCTCATCATTTCTTAGGGCCGAGTAGCATTCCATTGTGTATACATACCACATCTTCTTTATCCGTTCTTCCCTTGATGGGCACCTAGGTTGCTTCCAAGTTCTGGCTGTTGTGAATAACGCTGCGGTGAACCTAGGGGTGCATGTGTCTTTCTGCATTGGTGTTTTCAAGTTCTTTGGATAAATACCCAGCAGTGGGCTAGCTGGATCATATATACGGTAGATGTGTTCCTCGTTTTCTGAGGATACCCCATACTGCTTTCCATAGTGGCGGCACCAGTCTGCCGTCACACCAGCAGTGCGGGAGAGTTCCCTTCTCTCCACATCCTCTCTCCGACACTTGTCTCTTGTCTTGTTAATTAGAGCCATTCTGACCAGAGGAAGGTGACATCTCCTTGTAGTTGTGGTTTGCATTCCTCTGATCGCTAATGATGTTGAGCCCCTTTCCATATGCCTGTTGGCCATCCGTATACCTTCTTTGGAGAAATCACTGCTCAGATCTTTGGCCCGCCGTTTTAATTGGGTTGTTGATTTTTTTTTTTTTTTTTTTTTTTGCTGTTGAGATGTATGAGTTCTTTCTGTATTTGGGATATTAACCCCTTGTCCGATATACGGTTTGCAAGTATCTTCTCCCAGTTGTTAGGTTGTGTTTTGGTTTTGTGGATGGTTTCCTTTGCGGTGCAGAAGATTTTTTTTACTTTGACGTAGTCCCATTTGTTCATTTTGTGTTTTGTTTCCATTGCCCAGTCAGACGTGGTACTTGAAAGTAGGCTGCTAAGACTGATGTCAAAGAGGATACTGCCTATGTTTTCTTCTAGACGTTGCATGGTTTCGGGTGTGACATTGAAGTAAAAGCCGAGGGAGGAGGCTGCAGTTCCCCCCAGAGCGAGCGTAGCGGGGACCCTGCGTCCCTGTCAGCGCACCTTCCCGCACCGCGAAGGTCCGAAGCGTGTGGGCGGGGCCGCAGGAGTTCTCCCAGGAGGGTGTCCCCGTCGCTGTCCGGAGTCCACCGCCAGAGGGGGGGCGGGGCAACGGCCGGGCAGCGTCTGGGCGGCGGCGCGCGCGCCAGGAGAGGAGCGCGCGGCTGCTGGGCCGCCGTCCTGGGAGGCGTGGGAGGCGTCGGCGAGCCGCGCCTGCCTGCCCAGAGCCGAGCCCGGCGGAGTCCGGCCGCGCGGTGCTGCTCTCTCCCGGGCCGGGCTCGTCCGTTCCGCCGGCGTCCGTGGACGCCGCTCCGTGTCCCCGCTGGGCACAGCAGCCCGGGCCCTCCACAGCCACGGCCGCTAGCCTGAGGAGGCCGTCCTTCAGCTCCCGCTCTTCCTGCTCGCCGGACACGGACGACCAGGGCGCCCGCGAAGATGATTCCATCTGGGAGAGGTACCTGGGGGCGTGGGCCTGGGGGCTGGTGGGAGGCGAGCGTGTCCCTGAGAAATAGGATTGTGCGCCGAGAGGTGCCCGTCAGGTGGCGGGACAGCTGTGCGGCGCGGGGAGCGAGGGGGTCTCTTCGTGCGCTTCAGGCGTTCGTGGAACGGGCGGTGTGTGCCGGGCACGGGGCCAGCCTGGGCATGCGGTGCCCGGGAGTCGGGCGCTGAAGCGCCACCCGTGGTCTGGGCTTCTTGGAAGGACAGACGCGAAGTCGATAAGGACACTGGTCTCGATGCGTTCTGAGGAGTGCACGTCTCCCTCTTTTCGAGGCTACGTTCCGTTGGGGTTTTCATGAAGCCTGTTGTGGCCCTGAAGCTCAGGCCGGTTCAGGGGAAGTGGCCTGTCGAGGGCCACATCATATTTGTGTGCAGAGCCAGTGCTTTCCAAAGCCCTTGAGTGTGCAGAAGTCTACCTGTCAGGGGTGCAGTGGGGGCTGTCCGGGCAGCATTGTGAGCACAGGTCTGTGCCCCACACTTGAAAGTATGGAAAAGAAAGCGGGAGGCTGGAGGGTGCTCCGTTCGTTCCCTCCTTCCACAGAGAGCCTGGAGAGTTGACTTTGGGACAAGTCCTTCCTTTCCTCTGGTCGGTGCGTGTTCAGTGGTCTGGACACTTGGTGAGCAAGGCTGACAGGCTGTTTGACGTACTGGGCCTCACAGCCTGGTTGGAAAGGACAGAGAGGCAGCAACCAATTACCTAGGAGGTACGTAAAAGCAATTTTGTGTTGAGTGTTGAGAAATACGGCATTTCCTGTTAGACTTTGTGACTTAGGCGGTGATGTTGAAGCTGAGAGCAGATGCCGAAAAGAAAAGGAGGACTTGTGCGGGAGAGTGTTGGGACAGGGCAAGGGAGGAGTATGGCCTGTCAGAGGAGCTGAAAGAATGCCCTGGAGACTGGGGCCGCCGCGTAGGGACTGTAGGGTGGGGAAAACAAAACTTTTCGATTGAGGCTGGCGCTTTCTATAGGGTTTTGGAGACTAAGCGTGGTGATTCAGAACGTGGACTCTGGAGCCACACTCTGTCAAATGGGTCCTGGCTCTGCCACCTACGGGCTGTGTGAACTTGGGCAAGTTACTGGACCATTGTGTGTGTCAGTTTCCTGATCTGTAAAACGGGGTTGATTATCATACACACTCCATAGGTGAGTGTAGAGGTGAGAGGATATTTCATATCCCTAAAGTACTTAGAGCAGCGTCTGGCCTTTAGTAGGCGTTAGTAGTGGTTGATTGAGTAAATGGATAAACGCATACATAAGCATTAAAGGCTTGGAGGCTGGGGCTGGCCCCGTGGCCGAGTGGTTAAGTTCGCGCGCTCCGCTGCAGGCGGCCCAGTGTTTCGTCGGTTCGAATCCTGGGCGCGGACATGGCACTGCTCGTCAGACCACGCTGAGGCAGCGTCCCACATGCCACAACTAGAGGAACCCACAACGAAGAATACACAACTATGTACCGGGGGGGCTTTGGGGAGTAAAAGGAAAAAATAAAAATCTTTAAAAAAAAAAAAAAAAAAAGGCTTGGAGGCTGTCCCTGGTGAAACGTGTGAACTGGAATGGATTACAGCCAACTTTGTTTCCTTTCCAGCTTGCAGTTGCTACTGACCGCATCTGCAGGACTGTGGAATTAGAAATAATCTCCCTCGATTTGGCGGCTCTTGGTAAAACAATCTAATGCTGTCCAAATTATCCCAGGGAAATAAAAGCCTTTTCAGTAGCATAGTAGGATTAGGCTTATGTCATATGTATTGTTTATATTGGTTTGTTTAGTGTTTGTGGGTAACTTTTTTTTTTTTTTTTTTTTGCAAAGCTGCTCGGTTAAAAAAGGCAGAATAGCTATGAAATGGTTCAGACCCAGAGAAAAGTAGAGAGCCGTGTAAGCAGAGCACGCCTTTCCTTGACTCTCTGTCGAGAGCTTTTGTGATTCCAGCTGCTCTCTGCCTCAGACACGGTGCCCTCTGCGTGTGCAGTCATCTAAACAGTGCGGGGTCTGGGACCGTGGAGAAGCCAAGGCAGTATAGTCATGCTTTGCTTAACAGTGGGGATAAGCTCTGAGGAGTAGGTCATGGTCAGGCAATCTGGAGACTGTGCAAACACCACCGAGTTCCTCAACCTGGATGGCAGAGCCTCCTACACACCTAGGCCATGTGGGACTAATCTGATGGGAGCCCCGTTGTTGACTGAAACGTCCCGATGTAGGGCACGACTGTACTTCCCAACTCCAAGGGCACGGAAGTGTAGCCTGTGGGGCTTTTGAGAAGAACAGAGACGCTCAAGGCCTACTCTGGACCCACTGACGCAGAATCTACTGGGATAGTTCCCGGCTTTAAAGACCAGACGTAGTCCTCCTCTGCAGACATCTCCTCGACGGTTTTTCACACTGGGTTTTCCCTCATCTGAGAAAACAGGCCAAGAGATCGTGAGGATCCATAATTAGTGTTTTAATACGTTTGGCAGGACTCAGTGTTTTTCACGTTCTGTGATACTGGGATCTGCATCTCCGCTGTAATGTGTTAAACCTTCAAATCTCGTCCAAAAGCCGTGTCATTACCTAGAGAATCCTTCTGTGACTTGCAGGCGGATTGCCATCTGTCTGCTTCCGCCGCCTCACCTTTAAAATGGGGAGAATACCGGTAACCTACCTTTTGGATGTGAGGATTAAATGAGACAGTTGGTGCAAAGCAGTCGGCACAGGATCTGGCACAAAGTGAAGCCTTCAATAAATTATGATTACAGTAGTTGTGATTTCCCTCCAGTCGGAATATGGTTTAGTTGAAGTTAGTGGCTGTGTCACAGCTGTGTCTCAGGCTGGTGTCTGCCGCCCTGAGCTAAGCCATACAAATCCCTAGAATAACTTTTCAAAAGCCTGTTAGCCTCTTGAGGCTCCTACGCTTCTTTATTTTGTTTTGTTTTATTTTATTTTGTTTTTTTTTTTATTGCAGTAACAGTGGATTCTAACATTATATAGCTTTCAGATGTACGTTGTAATATATTTCGAATTCTGTGTAGATTACATCGTGTTCACCCCCCGAAAACTATAGTCCGTCACCTCACATGGGAGCCTCATCACCCCTTTTGCTCTCTCCCCTCCCCCCTCCCCCTATGGTAACCACCAGTCCAATCTCCTTTGCTCTGTGTGTGTTTGTCATTGTTTTTATCTTCTGCTTAGGAGTGAGCTCACACGGTGTTTGCCTTTCTCCCTCTGATTTATTTCACTTCACATAATACCCTCAAGGTCCATCCACGTTGTCACAAATGGCCGGATCTCATCATTTCTTAGGGCCGAGTAGCATTCCATTGTGTATACATACCACATCTTCTTTATCCGTTCTTCCCTTGATGGGCACCTAGGTTGCTTCCAAGTTCTGGCTGTTGTGAATAACGCTGCGGTGAACCTAGGGGTGCATGTGTCTTTCTGCATTGGTGTTTTCAAGTTCTTTGGATAAATACCCAGCAGTGGGCTAGCTGGATCATATATACGGTAGATGTGTTCCTCGTTTTCTGAGGATACCCCATACTGCTTTCCATAGTGGCGGCACCAGTCTGCCGTCGCACCAGCAGTGCGGGAGAGTTCCCTTCTCTCCACATCCTCTCTCCGACACTTGTCTCTTGTCTTGTTAATTAGAGCCATTCTGACCAGAGGAAGGTGACATCTCCTTGTAGTTGTGGTTTGCATTCCTCTGATCCCTAATGATGTTGAGCCCCTTTCCATATGCCTGTTGGCCATCCGTATACCTTCTTTGGAGAAATCACTGCTCAGATCTTTGGCCCGCCTTTTTAATTGGGTTGTTGATTTTTTTTTTTTTTTTTTTTTTTTGCTGTTGAGATGTATGAGTTCTTTCTGTATTTGGGATATTAACCCCTTGTCCGATATACGGTTTGCAAGTATCTTCTCCCAGTTGTTAGGTTGTGTTTTGGTTTTGTGGATGGTTTCCTTTGCGGTGCAGAAGATTTTTTTTACTTTGACGTAGTCCCATTTGTTCATTTTGTGTTTTGTTTCCATTGCCCAGTCAGACGTGGTACTTGAAAGTAGGCTGCTAAGACTGATGTCAAAGAGGATACTGCCTATGTTTTCTTCTAGACGTTGCATGGTTTCGGGTGTGACATTGAAGTAAAAGCCGAGGGAGGAGGCTGCAGTTCCCCCCAGAGCGAGCGTAGCGGGGACCCTGCGTCCCTGTCAGCGCACCTTCCCGCACCGCGAAGGTCCGAAGCGTGTGGGCGGGGCCGCAGGAGTTCTCCCAGGAGGGTGTCCCCGTCGCTGTCCGGAGTCCACCGCCAGAGGGGGGGCGGGGCAACGGCCGGGCAGCGTCTGGGCGGCGGCGCGCGCGCCAGGAGAGGAGCGCGCGGCTGCTGGGCCGCCGTCCTGGGAGGCGTGGGAGGCGTCGGCGAGCCGCGCCTGCCTGCCCAGAGCCGAGCCCGGCGGAGTCCGGCCGCGCGGTGCTGCTCTCTCCCGGGCCGGGCTCGTCCGTTCCGCCGGCGTCCGTGGACGCCGCTCCGTGTCCCCGCTGGGCACAGCAGCCCGGGCCCTCCACAGCCACGGCCGCTAGCCTGAGGAGGCCGTCCTTCAGCTCCCGCTCTTCCTGCTCGCCGGACACGGACGACCAGGGCGCCCGCGAAGATGATTCCATCTGGGAGAGGTACCTGGGGGCGTGGGCCTGGGGGCTGGTGGGAGGCGAGCGTGTCCCTGAGAAATAGGATTGTGCGCCGAGAGGTGCCCGTCAGGTGGCGGGACAGCTGTGCGGCGCGGGGAGCGAGGGGGTCTCTTCGTGCGCTTCAGGCGTTCGTGGAACGGGCGGTGTGTGCCGGGCACGGGGCCAGCCTGGGCATGCGGTGCCCGGGAGTCGGGCGCTGAAGCGCCACCCGTGGTCTGGGCTTCTTGGAAGGACAGACGCGAAGTCGATAAGGACACTGGTCTCGATGCGTTCTGAGGAGTGCACGTCTCCCTCTTTTCGAGGCTACGTTCCGTTGGGGTTTTCATGAAGCCTGTTGTGGCCCTGAAGCTCAGGCCGGTTCAGGGGAAGTGGCCTGTCGAGGGCCACATCATATTTGTGTGCAGAGCCAGTGCTTTCCAAAGCCCTTGAGTGTGCAGAAGTCTACCTGTCAGGGGTGCAGTGGGGGCTGTCCGGGCAGCATTGTGAGCACAGGTCTGTGCCCCACACTTGAAAGTATGGAAAAGAAAGCGGGAGGCTGGAGGGTGCTCCGTTCGTTCCCTCCTTCCACAGAGAGCCTGGAGAGTTGACTTTGGGACAAGTCCTTCCTTTCCTCTGGTCGGTGCGTGTTCAGTGGTCTGGACACTTGGTGAGCAAGGCTGACAGGCTGTTTGACGTACTGGGCCTCACAGCCTGGTTGGAAAGGACAGAGAGGCAGCAACCAATTACCTAGGAGGTACGTAAAAGCAATTTTGTGTTGAGTGTTGAGAAATACGGCATTTCCTGTTAGACTTTGTGACTTAGGCGGTGATGTTGAAGCTGAGAGCAGATGCCGAAAAGAAAAGGAGGACTTGTGCGGGAGAGTGTTGGGACAGGGCAAGGGAGGAGTATGGCCTGTCAGAGGAGCTGAAAGAATGCCCTGGAGACTGGGGCCGCCGCGTAGGGACTGTAGGGTGGGGAAAACAAAACTTTTCGATTGAGGCTGGCGCTTTCTATAGGGTTTTGGAGACTAAGCGTGGTGATTCAGAACGTGGACTCTGGAGCCACACTCTGTCAAATGGGTCCTGGCTCTGCCACCTACGGGCTGTGTGAACTTGGGCAAGTTACTGGACCATTGTGTGTGTCAGTTTCCTGATCTGTAAAACGGGGTTGATTATCATACACACTCCATAGGTGAGTGTAGAGGTGAGAGGATATTTCATATCCCTAAAGTACTTAGAGCAGCGTCTGGCCTTTAGTAGGCGTTAGTAGTGGTTGATTGAGTAAATGGATAAACGCATACATAAGCATTAAAGGCTTGGAGGCTGGGGCTGGCCCCGTGGCCGAGTGGTTAAGTTCGCGCGCTCCGCTGCAGGCGGCCCAGTGTTTCGTCGGTTCGAATCCTGGGCGCGGACATGGCACTGCTCGTCAGACCACGCTGAGGCAGCGTCCCACATGCCACAACTAGAGGAACCCACAACGAAGAATACACAACTATGTACCGGGGGGGCTTTGGGGAGTAAAAGGAAAAAATAAAAATCTTTAAAAAAAAAAAAAAAAAAAGGCTTGGAGGCTGTCCCTGGTGAAACGTGTGAACTGGAATGGATTACAGCCAACTTTGTTTCCTTTCCAGCTTGCAGTTGCTACTGACCGCATCTGCAGGACTGTGGAATTAGAAATAATCTCCCTCGACTTGGCGGCTCTTGGTAAAACAATCTAATGCTGTCCAAATTATCCCAGGGAAATAAAAGCCTTTTCAGTAGCATAGTAGGGTTAGGCTTATGTCATATGTATTGTTTATATTGGTTTGTTTAGTGTTTGTGGGTAACTTTTTTTTTTTTTTTTTTTTTTTTTTGCAAAGCTGCTCGGTTAAAAAAGGCAGATTAGCTATGAAATGGTTCAGACCCAGAGAAAAGTAGAGAGCCGTGTAAGCAGAGCACGCCTTTCCTTGACTCTCTGTCGAGAGCTTTTGTGATTCCAGCCGCTCTCTGCCTCAGACACGGTGCCCTCTGCGTGTGCAGTCATCTAAACAGTGCGGGGTCTGGGACCGTGGAGAATCCAAGGCAGTATAGTCATGCTTTGCTTAACAGTGGGGATAAGCTCTGAGGAGTAGGTCATGGTCAGGCAATCTGGAGACTGTGCAAACACCACCGAGTTCCTCAACCTGGATGGCAGAGCCTCCTACACACCTAGGCCATGTGGGACTAATCTGATGGGAGCCCCGTTGTTGACTGAAACGTCCCGATGTAGGGCACGACTGTACTTCCCAACTCCAAGGGCACGGAAGTGTAGCCTGTGGGGCTTTTGAGAAGAACAGAGACGCTCAAGGCCTACTCTGGACCCACTGACGCAGAATCTACTGGGATAGTTCCCGGCTTTAAAGACCAGACGTAGTCCTCCTCTGCAGACATCTCCTCGACGGTTTTTCACACTGGGTTTTCCCTCATCTGAGAAAACAGGCCAAGAGATCGTGAGGATCCATAATTAGTGTTTTAATACGTTTGGCAGGACTCAGTGTTTTTCACGTTCTGTGATACTGGGATCTGCATCTCCGCTGTAATGTGTTAAACCTTCAAATCTCGTCCAAAAGCCGTGTCATTACCTAGAGAATCCTTCTGTGACTTGCAGGCGGATTGCCATCTTTCTGCTTCCGCCGCCTCACCTTTAAAATGGGGAGAATACCGGTAACCTACCTTTTGGATGTGAGGATTAAATGAGACAGTTGGTGCAAAGCAGTCGGCACAGGATCTGGCACAAAGTGAAGCCTTCAATAAATTATGATTACAGTAGTTGTGATTTCCCTCCAGTCGGAATATGGTTTAGTTGAAGTTAGTGGCTGTGTCACAGCTGTGTCTCAGGCTGGTGTCTGCCGCCCTGAGCTAAGCCATACAAATCCCTAGAATAACTTTTCAAAAGCCTGTTAGCCTCTTGAGGCTCCTACGCTTCTTTATTTTGTTTTGTTTTATTTTATTTTGTTTTTTTTTTTATTGCAGTAACAGTGGATTCTAACATTATATAGCTTTCAGATGTACGTTGTAATATATTTCGAATTCTGTGTAGATTACATCGTGTTCACCCCCCGAAAACTATAGTCCGTCACCTCACATGGGAGCCTCATCACCCCTTTTTGCTCTCTCCCCTCCCCCCTCCCCCTATGGTAACCACCAGTCCAATCTCCTTTGCTCTGTGTGTGTTTGTCATTGTTTTTATCTTCTGCTTAGGAGTGAGCTCACACGGTGTTTGCCTTTCTCCCTCTGATTTATTTCACTTCACATAATACCCTCAAGGTCCATCCACGTTGTCACAAATGGCCGGATCTCATCATTTCTTAGGGCCGAGTAGCATTCCATTGTGTATACATACCACATCTTCTTTATCCGTTCTTCCCTTGATGGGCACCTAGGTTGCTTCCAAGTTCTGGCTGTTGTGAATAACGCTGCGGTGAACCTAGGGGTGCATGTGTCTTTCTGCATTGGTGTTTTCAAGTTCTTTGGATAAATACCCAGCAGTGGGCTAGCTGGATCATATATACGGTAGATGTGTTCCTCGTTTTCTGAGGATACCCCATACTGCTTTCCATAGTGGCGGCACCAGTCTGCCCTCGCACCAGCAGTGCGGGAGAGTTCCCTTCTCTCCACATCCTCTCTCCGACACTTGTCTCTTGTCTTGTTAATTAGAGCCATTCTGACCAGAGGAAGGTGACATCTCCTTGTAGTTGTGGTTTGCATTCCTCTGATCGCTAATGATGTTGAGCCCCTTTCCATATGCCTGTTGGCCATCCGTATACCTTCTTTGGAGAAATCACTGCTCAGATCTTTGGCCCGCCTTTTTAATTGGGTTGTTGATTTTTTTTTTTTTTTTTTTTTGCTGTTGAGATGTATGAGTTCTTTCTGTATTTGGGATATTAACCCCTTGTCCGATATACGGTTTGCAAGTATCTTCTCCCAGTTGTTAGGTTGTGTTTTGGTTTTGTGGATGGTTTCCTTTGCGGTGCAGAAGATTTTTTTTACTTTGACGTAGTCCCATTTGTTCAGTTTGTGTTTTGTTTCCATTGCCCAGTCAGACGTGGTACTTGAAAGTAGGCTGCTAAGACTGATGTCAAAGAGGATACTGCCTATGTTTTCTTCTAGACGTTGCATGGTTTCGGGTGTGACATTGAAGTAAAAGCCGAGGGAGGAGGCTGCAGTTCCCCCCAGAGCGAGCGTAGCGGGGACCCTGCGTCCCTGTCAGCGCACCTTCCCGCACCGCGAAGGTCCGAAGCGTGTGGGCGGGGCCGCAGGAGTTCTCCCAGGAGGGTGTCCCCGTCGCTGTCCGGAGTCCACCGCCAGAGGGGGGGCGGGGCAACGGCCGGGCAGCGTCTGGGCGGCGGCGCGCGCGCCAGGAGAGGAGCGCGCGGCTGCTGGGCCGCCGTCCTGGGAGGCGTGGGAGGCGTCGGCGAGCCGCGCCTGCCTGCCCAGAGCCGAGCCCGGCGGAGTCCGGCCGCGCGGTGCTGCTCTCTCCCGGGCCGGGCTCGTCCGTTCCGCCGGCGTCCGTGGACGCCGCTCCGTGTCCCCGCTGGGCACAGCAGCCCGGGCCCTCCACAGCCACGGCCGCTAGCCTGAGGAGGCCGTCCTTCAGCTCCCGCTCTTCCTGCTCGCCGGACACGGACGACCAGGGCGCCCGCGAAGATGATTCCATCTGGGAGAGGTACCTGGGGGCGTGGGCCTGGGGGCTGGTGGGAGGCGAGCGTGTCCCTGAGAAATAGGATTGTGCGCCGAGAGGTGCCCGTCAGGTGGCGGGACAGCTGTGCGGCGCGGGGAGCGAGGGGGTCTCTTCGTGCGCTTCAGGCGTTCGTGGAACGGGCGGTGTGTGCCGGGCACGGGGCCAGCCTGGGCATGCGGTGCCCGGGAGTCGGGCGCTGAAGCGCCACCCGTGGTCTGGGCTTCTTGGAAGGACAGACGCGAAGTCGATAAGGACACTGGTCTCGATGCGTTCTGAGGAGTGCACGTCTCCCTCTTTTCGAGGCTACGTTCCGTTGGGGTTTTCATGAAGCCTGTTGTGGCCCTGAAGCTCAGGCCGGTTCAGGGGAAGTGGCCTGTCGAGGGCCACATCATATTTGTGTGCAGAGCCAGTGCTTTCCAAAGCCCTTGAGTGTGCAGAAGTCTACCTGTCAGGGGTGCAGTGGGGGCTGTCCGGGCAGCATTGTGAGCACAGGTCTGTGCCCCACACTTGAAAGTATGGAAAAGAAAGCGGGAGGCTGGAGGGTGCTCCGTTCGTTCCCTCCTTCCACAGAGAGCCTGGAGAGTTGACTTTGGGACAAGTCCTTCCTTTCCTCTGGTCGGTGCGTGTTCAGTGGTCTGGACACTTGGTGAGCAAGGCTGACAGGCTGTTTGACGTACTGGGCCTCACAGCCTGGTTGGAAAGGACAGAGAGGCAGCAACCAATTACCTAGGAGGTACGTAAAAGCAATTTTGTGTTGAGTGTTGAGAAATACGGCATTTCCTGTTAGACTTTGTGACTTAGGCGGTGATGTTGAAGCTGAGAGCAGATGCCGAAAAGAAAAGGAGGACTTGTGCGGGAGAGTGTTGGGACAGGGCAAGGGAGGAGTATGGCCTGTCAGAGGAGCTGAAAGAATGCCCTGGAGACTGGGGCCGCCGCGTAGGGACTGTAGGGTGGGGAAAACAAAACTTTTCGATTGAGGCTGGCGCTTTCTATAGGGTTTTGGAGACTAAGCGTGGTGATTCAGAACGTGGACTCTGGAGCCACACTCTGTCAAATGGGTCCTGGCTCTGCCACCTACGGGCTGTGTGAACTTGGGCAAGTTACTGGACCATTGTGTGTGTCAGTTTCCTGATCTGTAAAACGGGGTTGATTATCATACACACTCCATAGGTGAGTGTAGAGGTGAGAGGATATTTCATATCCGTAAAGTACTTAGAGCAGCGTCTGGCCTTTAGTAGGCGTTAGTAGTGGTTGATTGAGTAAATGGATAAACGCATACATAAGCATTAAAGGCTTGGAGGCTGGGGCTGGCCCCGTGGCCGAGTGGTTAAGTTCGCGCGCTCCGCTGCAGGCGGCCCAGTGTTTCGTCGGTTCGAATCCTGGGCGCGGACATGGCACTGCTCGTCAGACCACGCTGAGGCAGCGTCCCACATGCCACAACTAGAGGAACCCACAACGAAGAATACACAACTATGTACCGGGGGGGCTTTGGGGAGTAAAAGGAAAAAATAAAAATCTTTAAAAAAAAAAAAAAAAAAGGCTTGGAGGCTGTCCCTGGTGAAACGTGTGAACTGGAATGGATTACAGCCAACTTTGTTTCCTTTCCAGCTTGCAGTTGCTACTGACCGCATCTGCAGGACTGTGGAATTAGAAATAATCTCCCTCGACTTGGCGGCTCTTGGTAAAACAATCTAATGCTGTCCAAATTATCCCAGGGAAATAAAAGCCTTTTCAGTAGCATAGTAGGGTTAGGCTTATGTCATATGTATTGTTTATATTGGTTTGTTTAGTGTTTGTGGGTAACTTTTTTTTTTTTTTTTTTTTGCAAAGCTGCTCGGTTAGCTATGAAATGGTTCAGACCCAGAGAAAAGTAGAGAGCCGTGTAAGCAGAGCACGCCTTTCCTTGACTCTCTGTCGAGAGCTTTTGTGATTCCAGCCGCTCTCTGCCTCAGACACGGTGCCCTCTGCGTGTGCAGTCATCTAAACAGTGCGGGGTCTGGGACCGTGGAGAATCCAAGGCAGTATAGTCATGCTTTGCTTAACAGTGGGGATAAGCTCTGAGGAGTAGGTCATGGTCAGGCAATCTGGAGACTGTGCAAACACCACCGAGTTCCTCAACCTGGATGGCAGAGCCTCCTACACACCTAGGCCATGTGGGACTAATCTGATGGGAGCCCCGTTGTTGACTGAAACGTCCCGATGTAGGGCACGACTGTACTTCCCAACTCCAAGGGCACGGAAGTGTAGCCTGTGGGGCTTTTGAGAAGAACAGAGACGCTCAAGGCCTACTCTGGACCCACTGACGCAGAATCTACTGGGATAGTTCCCGGCTTTAAAGACCAGACGTAGTCCTCCTCTGCAGACATCTCCTCGACGGTTTTTCACACTGGGTTTTCCCTCTTCTGAGAAAACAGGCCAAGAGATCGTGAGGATCCATAATTAGTGTTTTAATACGTTTGGCAGGACTCAGTGTTTTTCACGTTCTGTGATACTGGGATCTGCATCTCCGCTGTAATGTGTTAAACCTTCAAATCTCGTCCAAAAGCCGTGTCATTACCTAGAGAATCCTTCTGTGACTTGCAGGCGGATTGCCATCTTTCTGCTTCCGCCGCC